>NC_064638.1:146904154-147504154 GCF_023864345.2 Schistocerca serialis cubense | reverse complement strand
GACGTAGAGTAGCGCATCAGGAAGGGTACACTTGGCAAGTGTTGATTTGAGCGAGGACACCGCCAGCTTAACGCCAGTCAGCCTCTGTGGCCTAATGGATAAGGCATCGGTCTCCTAAACCGGGGATTGTGGGTTCGAGTCCCACCAGAGGTACACGTTTTACTCACTGGGGCAAAATCAGTCTCACCACGTAGAGGTGTAATAGTTGAGAAAGTTGGTGTTTGTGAGTGCTTACAGGTATCACAGGTATGACGACGATATGAAAATACGCACTTACTGACAACCTGAAACGAAACGATGGCCATTATCAATCGACCTGTTAGCCGCGGAAGTGTTTCAAAGCGTGATGGCGCTGTGAAAGGAAACGCTATTTTAAAATTACTTGTTGGTAAACGGTATGACCCATATGAATAGTCACTTACCTGTCTTGTGTGCAGGACTTACAGTTCAGAAAGGGAATAGCCTAAGACGGCAGGTATAAGAATTGCCAGCAGAAAGTAGGTGGCTGGACTTCGATACGTCTGAGTATGTACAGGCACACAGGAAAGGCTCATGCGACGTCCTGACTCTCTGCAGACGTAGAGTAGCGCATCAGGAAGGGTACACTTGGCAAGTGTTGATTTGAGCGAGGACACCGCCAGCTTAACGCCAGTCAGCCTCTGTGGCCTAATGGATAAGGCATCGGTCTCCTAAACCGGGGATTGTGGGTTCGAGTCCCACCAGAGGTACACGTTTTACTCACTGGGGCAAAATCAGTCTCACCACGTAGAGGTGTAATAGTTGAGAAAGTTGGTGTTTGTGAGTGCTTACAGGTATCACAGGTATGACGACGATATGAAAATACGCACTTACTGACAACCTGAAACGAAACGATGGCCATTATCAATCGACCTGTTAGCCGCGGAAGTGTTTCAAAGCGTGATGGCGCTGTGAAAGGAAACGCTATTTTAAAATTACTTGTTGGTAAACGGTATGACCCATATGAATAGTCACTTACCTGTCTTGTGTGCAGGACTTACAGTTCAGAAAGGGAATAGCCTAAGACGGCAGGTATAAGAATTGCCAGCAGAAAGTAGGTGGCTGGACTTCGATACGTCTGAGTATGTACAGGCACACAGGAAAGGCTCATGCGACGTCCTGACTCTCTGCAGACGTAGAGTAGCGCATCAGGAAGGGTACACTTGGCAAGTGTTGATTTGAGCGAGGACACCGCCAGCTTAACGCCAGTCAGCCTCTGTGGCCTAATGGATAAGGCATCGGTCTCCTAAACCGGGGATTGTGGGTTCGAGTCCCACCAGAGGTACACGTTTTACTCACTGGGGCAAAATCAGTCTCACCACGTAGAGGTGTAATAGTTGAGAAAGTTGGTGTTTGTGAGTGCTTACAGGTATCACAGGTATGACGACGATATGAAAATACGCACTTACTGACAACCTGAAACGAAACGATGGCCATTATCCATCGACCTGTTAGCCGCGGAAGTGTTTCAAAGCGTGATGGCGCTGTGAAAGGAAACGCTATTTTAAAATTACTTGTTGGTAAACGGTATGACCCATATGAATAGTCACTTACCTGTCTTGTGTGCAGGACTTACAGTTCAGAAAGGGAATAGCCTAAGACGGCAGGTATAAGAATTGCCAGCAGAAAGTAGGTGGCTGGACTTCGATACGTCTGAGTATGTACAGGCACACAGGAAAGGCTCATGCGACGTCCTGACTCTCTGCAGACGTAGAGTAGCGCATCAGGAAGGGTACACTTGGCAAGTGTTGATTTGAGCGAGGACACCGCCAGCTTAACGCCAGTCAGCCTCTGTGGCCTAATGGATAAGGCATCGGTCTCCTAAACCGGGGATTGTGGGTTCGAGTCCCACCAGAGGTACACGTTTTACTCACTGGGGCAAAATCAGTCTCACCACGTAGAGGTGTAATAGTTGAGAAAGTTGGTGTTTGTGAGTGCTTACAGGTATCACAGGTATGACGACGATATGAAAATACGCACTTACTGACAACCTGAAACGAAACGATGGCCATTATCAATCGACCTGTTAGCCGCGGAAGTGTTTCAAAGCGTGATGGCGCTGTGAAAGGAAACGCTATTTTAAAATTACTTGTTGGTAAACGGTATGACCCATATGAATAGTCACTTACCTGTCTTGTGTGCAGGACTTACAGTTCAGAAAGGGAATAGCCTAAGACGGCAGGTATAAGAATTGCCAGCAGAAAGTAGGTGGCTGGACTTCGATACGTCTGAGTATGTACAGGCACACAGGAAAGGCTCATGCGACGTCCTGACTCTCTGCAGACGTAGAGTAGCGCATCAGGAAGGGTACACTTGGCAAGTGTTGATTTGAGCGAGGACACCGCCAGCTTAACGCCAGTCAGCCTCTGTGGCCTAATGGATAAGGCATCGGTCTCCTAAACCGGGGATTGTGGGTTCGAGTCCCACCAGAGGTACACGTTTTACTCACTGGGGCAAAATCAGTCTCACCACGTAGAGGTGTAATAGTTGAGAAAGTTGGTGTTTGTGAGTGCTTACAGGTATCACAGGTATGACGACGATATGAAAATACGCACTTACTGACAACCTGAAACGAAACGATGGCCATTATCAATCGACCTGTTAGCCGCGGAAGTGTTTCAAAGCGTGATGGCGCTGTGAAAGGAAACGCTATTTTAAAATTACTTGTTGGTAAACGGTATGACCCATATGAATAGTCACTTACCTGTCTTGTGTGCAGGACTTACAGTTCAGAAAGGGAATAGCCTAAGACGGCAGGTATAAGAATTGCCAGCAGAAAGTAGGTGGCTGGACTTCGATACGTCTGAGTATGTACAGGCACACAGGAAAGGCTCATGCGACGTCCTGACTCTCTGCAGACGTAGAGTAGCGCATCAGGAAGGGTACACTTGGCAAGTGTTGATTTGAGCGAGGACACCGCCAGCTTAACGCCAGTCAGCCTCTGTGGCCTAATGGATAAGGCATCGGTCTCCTAAACCGGGGATTGTGGGTTCGAGTCCCACCAGAGGTACACGTTTTACTCACTGGGGCAAAATCAGTCTCACCACGTAGAGGTGTAATAGTTGAGAAAGTTGGTGTTTGTGAGTGCTTACAGGTATCACAGGTATGACGACGATATGAAAATACGCACTTACTGACAACCTGAAACGAAACGATGGCCATTATCAATCGACCTGTTAGCCGCGGAAGTGTTTCAAAGCGTGATGGCGCTGTGAAAGGAAACGCTATTTTAAAATTACTTGTTGGTAAACGGTATGACCCATATGAATAGTCACTTACCTGTCTTGTGTGCAGGACTTACAGTTCAGAAAGGGAATAGCCTAAGACGGCAGGTATAAGAATTGCCAGCAGAAAGTAGGTGGCTGGACTTCGATACGTCTGAGTATGTACAGGCACACAGGAAAGGCTCATGCGACGTCCTGACTCTCTGCAGACGTAGAGTAGCGCATCAGGAAGGGTACACTTGGCAAGTGTTGATTTGAGCGAGGACACCGCCAGCTTAACGCCAGTCAGCCTCTGTGGCCTAATGGATAAGGCATCGGTCTCCTAAACCGGGGATTGTGGGTTCGAGTCCCACCAGAGGTACACGTTTTACTCACTGGGGCAAAATCAGTCTCACCACGTAGAGGTGTAATAGTTGAGAAAGTTGGTGTTTGTGAGTGCTTACAGGTATCACAGGTATGACGACGATATGAAAATACGCACTTACTGACAACCTGAAACGAAACGATGGCCATTATCAATCGACCTGTTAGCCGCGGAAGTGTTTCAAAGCGTGATGGCGCTGTGAAAGGAAACGCTATTTTAAAATTACTTGTTGGTAAACGGTATGACCCATATGAATAGTCACTTACCTGTCTTGTGTGCAGGACTTACAGTTCAGAAAGGGAATAGCCTAAGACGGCAGGTATAAGAATTGCCAGCAGAAAGTAGGTGGCTGGACTTCGATACGTCTGAGTATGTACAGGCACACAGGAAAGGCTCATGCGACGTCCTGACTCTCTGCAGACGTAGAGTAGCGCATCAGGAAGGGTACACTTGGCAAGTGTTGATTTGAGCGAGGACACCGCCAGCTTAACGCCAGTCAGCCTCTGTGGCCTAATGGATAAGGCATCGGTCTCCTAAACCGGGGATTGTGGGTTCGAGTCCCACCAGAGGTACACGTTTTACTCACTGGGGCAAAATCAGTCTCACCACGTAGAGGTGTAATAGTTGAGAAAGTTGGTGTTTGTGAGTGCTTACAGGTATCACAGGTATGACGACGATATGAAAATACGCACTTACTGACAACCTGAAACGAAACGATGGCCATTATCAATCGACCTGTTAGCCGCGGAAGTGTTTCAAAGCGTGATGGCGCTGTGAAAGGAAACGCTATTTTAAAATTACTTGTTGGTAAACGGTATGACCCATATGAATAGTCACTTACCTGTCTTGTGTGCAGGACTTACAGTTCAGAAAGGGAATAGCCTAAGACGGCAGGTATAAGAATTGCCAGCAGAAAGTAGGTGGCTGGACTTCGATACGTCTGAGTATGTACAGGCACACAGGAAAGGCTCATGCGACGTCCTGACTCTCTGCAGACGTAGAGTAGCGCATCAGGAAGGGTACACTTGGCAAGTGTTGATTTGAGCGAGGACACCGCCAGCTTAACGCCAGTCAGCCTCTGTGGCCTAATGGATAAGGCATCGGTCTCCTAAACCGGGGATTGTGGGTTCGAGTCCCACCAGAGGTACACGTTTTACTCACTGGGGCAAAATCAGTCTCACCACGTAGAGGTGTAATAGTTGAGAAAGTTGGTGTTTGTGAGTGCTTACAGGTATCACAGGTATGACGACGATATGAAAATACGCACTTACTGACAACCTGAAACGAAACGATGGCCATTATCAATCGACCTGTTAGCCGCGGAAGTGTTTCAAAGCGTGATGGCGCTGTGAAAGGAAACGCTATTTTAAAATTACTTGTTGGTAAACGGTATGACCCATATGAATAGTCACTTACCTGTCTTGTGTGCAGGACTTACAGTTCAGAAAGGGAATAGCCTAAGACGGCAGGTATAAGAATTGCCAGCAGAAAGTAGGTGGCTGGACTTCGATACGTCTGAGTATGTACAGGCACACAGGAAAGGCTCATGCGACGTCCTGACTCTCTGCAGACGTAGAGTAGCGCATCAGGAAGGGTACACTTGGCAAGTGTTGATTTGAGCGAGGACACCGCCAGCTTAACGCCACTCAGCCTCTGTGGCCTAATGGATAAGGCATCGGTCTCCTAAACCGGGGATTGTGGGTTCGAGTCCCACCAGAGGTACACGTTTTACTCACTGGGGCAAAATCAGTCTCACCACGTAGAGGTGTAATAGTTGAGAAAGTTGGTGTTTGTGAGTGCTTACAGGTATCACAGGTATGACGACGATATGAAAATACGCACTTACTGACAACCTGAAACGAAACGATGGCCATTATCAATCGACCTGTTAGCCGCGGAAGTGTTTCAAAGCGTGATGGCGCTGTGAAAGGAAACGCTATTTTAAAATTACTTGTTGGTAAACGGTATGACCCATATGAATAGTCACTTACCTGTCTTGTGTGCAGGACTTACAGTTCAGAAAGGGAATAGCCTAAGACGGCAGGTATAAGAATTGCCAGCAGAAAGTAGGTGGCTGGACTTCGATACGTCTGAGTATGTACAGGCACACAGGAAAGGCTCATGCGACGTCCTGACTCTCTGCAGACGTAGAGTAGCGCATCAGGAAGGGTACACTTGGCAAGTGTTGATTTGAGCGAGGACACCGCCAGCTTAACGCCAGTCAGCCTCTGTGGCCTAATGGATAAGGCATCGGTCTCCTAAACCGGGGATTGTGGGTTCGAGTCCCACCAGAGGTACACGTTTTACTCACTGGGGCAAAATCAGTCTCACCACGTAGAGGTGTAATAGTTGAGAAAGTTGGTGTTTGTGAGTGCTTACAGGTATCACAGGTATGACGACGATATGAAAATACGCACTTACTGACAACCTGAAACGAAACGATGGCCATTATCAATCGACCTGTTAGCCGCGGAAGTGTTTCAAAGCGTGATGGCGCTGTGAAAGGAAACGCTATTTTAAAATTACTTGTTGGTAAACGGTATGACCCATATGAATAGTCACTTACCTGTCTTGTGTGCAGGACTTACAGTTCAGAAAGGGAATAGCCTAAGACGGCAGGTATAAGAATTGCCAGCAGAAAGTAGGTGGCTGGACTTCGATACGTCTGAGTATGTACAGGCACACAGGAAAGGCTCATGCGACGTCCTGACTCTCTGCAGACGTAGAGTAGCGCATCAGGAAGGGTACACTTGGCAAGTGTTGATTTGAGCGAGGACACCGCCAGCTTAACGCCAGTCAGCCTCTGTGGCCTAATGGATAAGGCATCGGTCTCCTAAACCGGGGATTGTGGGTTCGAGTCCCACCAGAGGTACACGTTTTACTCACTGGGGCAAAATCAGTCTCACCACGTAGAGGTGTAATAGTTGAGAAAGTTGGTGTTTGTGAGTGCTTACAGGTATCACAGGTATGACGACGATATGAAAATACGCACTTACTGACAACCTGAAACGAAACGATGGCCATTATCAATCGACCTGTTAGCCGCGGAAGTGTTTCAAAGCGTGATGGCGCTGTGAAAGGAAACGCTATTTTAAAATTACTTGTTGGTAAACGGTATGACCCATATGAATAGTCACTTACCTGTCTTGTGTGCAGGACTTACAGTTCAGAAAGGGAATAGCCTAAGACGGCAGGTATAAGAATTGCCAGCAGAAAGTAGGTGGCTGGACTTCGATACGTCTGAGTATGTACAGGCACACAGGAAAGGCTCATGCGACGTCCTGACTCTCTGCAGACGTAGAGTAGCGCATCAGGAAGGGTACACTTGGCAAGTGTTGATTTGAGCGAGGACACCGCCAGCTTAACGCCAGTCAGCCTCTGTGGCCTAATGGATAAGGCATCGGTCTCCTAAACCGGGGATTGTGGGTTCGAGTCCCACCAGAGGTACACGTTTTACTCACTGGGGCAAAATCAGTCTCACCACGTAGAGGTGTAATAGTTGAGAAAGTTGGTGTTTGTGAGTGCTTACAGGTATCACAGGTATGACGACGATATGAAAATACGCACTTACTGACAACCTGAAACGAAACGATGGCCATTATCAATCGACCTGTTAGCCGCGGAAGTGTTTCAAAGCGTGATGGCGCTGTGAAAGGAAACGCTATTTTAAAATTACTTGTTGGTAAACGGTATGACCCATATGAATAGTCACTTACCTGTCTTGTGTGCAGGACTTACAGTTCAGAAAGGGAATAGCCTAAGACGGCAGGTATAAGAATTGCCAGCAGAAAGTAGGTGGCTGGACTTCGATACGTCTGAGTATGTACAGGCACACAGGAAAGGCTCATGCGACGTCCTGACTCTCTGCAGACGTAGAGTAGCGCATCAGGAAGGGTACACTTGGCAAGTGTTGATTTGAGCGAGGACACCGCCAGCTTAACGCCAGTCAGCCTCTGTGGCCTAATGGATAAGGCATCGGTCTCCTAAACCGGGGATTGTGGGTTCGAGTCCCACCAGAGGTACACGTTTTACTCACTGGGGCAAAATCAGTCTCACCACGTAGAGGTGTAATAGTTGAGAAAGTTGGTGTTTGTGAGTGCTTACAGGTATCACAGGTATGACGACGATATGAAAATACGCACTTACTGACAACCTGAAACGAAACGATGGCCATTATCAATCGACCTGTTAGCCGCGGAAGTGTTTCAAAGCGTGATGGCGCTGTGAAAGGAAACGCTATTTTAAAATTACTTGTTGGTAAACGGTATGACCCATATGAATAGTCACTTACCTGTCTTGTGTGCAGGACTTACAGTTCAGAAAGGGAATAGCCTAAGACGGCAGGTATAAGAATTGCCAGCAGAAAGTAGGTGGCTGGACTTCGATACGTCTGAGTATGTACAGGCACACAGGAAAGGCTCATGCGACGTCCTGACTCTCTGCAGACGTAGAGTAGCGCATCAGGAAGGGTACACTTGGCAAGTGTTGATTTGAGCGAGGACACCGCCAGCTTAACGCCAGTCAGCCTCTGTGGCCTAATGGATAAGGCATCGGTCTCCTAAACCGGGGATTGTGGGTTCGAGTCCCACCAGAGGTACACGTTTTACTCACTGGGGCAAAATCAGTCTCACCACGTAGAGGTGTAATAGTTGAGAAAGTTGGTGTTTGTGAGTGCTTACAGGTATCACAGGTATGACGACGATATGAAAATACGCACTTACTGACAACCTGAAACGAAACGATGGCCATTATCAATCGACCTGTTAGCCGCGGAAGTGTTTCAAAGCGTGATGGCGCTGTGAAAGGAAACGCTATTTTAAAATTACTTGTTGGTAAACGGTATGACCCATATGAATAGTCACTTACCTGTCTTGTGTGCAGGACTTACAGTTCAGAAAGGGAATAGCCTAAGACGGCAGGTATAAGAATTGCCAGCAGAAAGTAGGTGGCTGGACTTCGATACGTCTGAGTATGTACAGGCACACAGGAAAGGCTCATGCGACGTCCTGACTCTCTGCAGACGTAGAGTAGCGCATCAGGAAGGGTACACTTGGCAAGTGTTGATTTGAGCGAGGACACCGCCAGCTTAACGCCAGTCAGCCTCTGTGGCCTAATGGATAAGGCATCGGTCTCCTAAACCGGGGATTGTGGGTTCGAGTCCCACCAGAGGTACACGTTTTACTCACTGGGGCAAAATCAGTCTCACCACGTAGAGGTGTAATAGTTGAGAAAGTTGGTGTTTGTGAGTGCTTACAGGTATCACAGGTATGACGACGATATGAAAATACGCACTTACTGACAACCTGAAACGAAACGATGGCCATTATCAATCGACCTGTTAGCCGCGGAAGTGTTTCAAAGCGTGATGGCGCTGTGAAAGGAAACGCTATTTTAAAATTACTTGTTGGTAAACGGTATGACCCATATGAATAGTCACTTACCTGTCTTGTGTGCAGGACTTACAGTTCAGAAAGGGAATAGCCTAAGACGGCAGGTATAAGAATTGCCAGCAGAAAGTAGGTGGCTGGACTTCGATACGTCTGAGTATGTACAGGCACACAGGAAAGGCTCATGCGACGTCCTGACTCTCTGCAGACGTAGAGTAGCGCATCAGGAAGGGTACACTTGGCAAGTGTTGATTTGAGCGAGGACACCGCCAGCTTAACGCCAGTCAGCCTCTGTGGCCTAATGGATAAGGCATCGGTCTCCTAAACCGGGGATTGTGGGTTCGAGTCCCACCAGAGGTACACGTTTTACTCACTGGGGCAAAATCAGTCTCACCACGTAGAGGTGTAATAGTTGAGAAAGTTGGTGTTTGTGAGTGCTTACAGGTATCACAGGTATGACGACGATATGAAAATACGCACTTACTGACAACCTGAAACGAAACGATGGCCATTATCAATCGACCTGTTAGCCGCGGAAGTGTTTCAAAGCGTGATGGCGCTGTGAAAGGAAACGCTATTTTAAAATTACTTGTTGGTAAACGGTATGACCCATATGAATAGTCACTTACCTGTCTTGTGTGCAGGACTTACAGTTCAGAAAGGGAATAGCCTAAGACGGCAGGTATAAGAATTGCCAGCAGAAAGTAGGTGGCTGGACTTCGATACGTCTGAGTATGTACAGGCACACAGGAAAGGCTCATGCGACGTCCTGACTCTCTGCAGACGTAGAGTAGCGCATCAGGAAGGGTACACTTGGCAAGTGTTGATTTGAGCGAGGACACCGCCAGCTTAACGCCAGTCAGCCTCTGTGGCCTAATGGATAAGGCATCGGTCTCCTAAACCGGGGATTGTGGGTTCGAGTCCCACCAGAGGTACACGTTTTACTCACTGGGGCAAAATCAGTCTCACCACGTAGAGGTGTAATAGTTGAGAAAGTTGGTGTTTGTGAGTGCTTACAGGTATCACAGGTATGACGACGATATGAAAATACGCACTTACTGACAACCTGAAACGAGACGATGGCCATTATCAATCGACCTGTTAGCCGCGGAAGTGTTTCAAAGCGTGATGGCGCTGTGAAAGGAAACGCTATTTTAAAATTACTTGTTGGTAAACGGTATGACCCATATGAATAGTCACTTACCTGTCTTGTGTGCAGGACTTACAGTTCAGAAAGGGAATAGCCTAAGACGGCAGGTATAAGAATTGCCAGCAGAAAGTAGGTGGCTGGACTTCGATACGTCTGAGTATGTACAGGCACACAGGAAAGGCTCATGCGACGTCCTGACTCTCTGCAGACGTAGAGTAGCGCATCAGGAAGGGTACACTTGGCAAGTGTTGATTTGAGCGAGGACACCGCCAGCTTAACGCCAGTCAGCCTCTGTGGCCTAATGGATAAGGCATCGGTCTCCTAAACCGGGGATTGTGGGTTCGAGTCCCACCAGAGGTACACGTTTTACTCACTGGGGCAAAATCAGTCTCACCACGTAGAGGTGTAATAGTTGAGAAAGTTGGTGTTTGTGAGTGCTTACAGGTATCACAGGTATGACGACGATATGAAAATACGCACTTACTGACAACCTGAAACGAAACGATGGCCATTATCAATCGACCTGTTAGCCGCGGAAGTGTTTCAAAGCGTGATGGCGCTGTGAAAGGAAACGCTATTTTAAAATTACTTGTTGGTAAACGGTATGACCCATATGAATAGTCACTTACCTGTCTTGTGTGCAGGACTTACAGTTCAGAAAGGGAATAGCCTAAGACGGCAGGTATAAGAATTGCCAGCAGAAAGTAGGTGGCTGGACTTCGATACGTCTGAGTATGTACAGGCACACAGGAAAGGCTCATGCGACGTCCTGACTCTCTGCAGACGTAGAGTAGCGCATCAGGAAGGGTACACTTGGCAAGTGTTGATTTGAGCGAGGACACCGCCAGCTTAACGCCAGTCAGCCTCTGTGGCCTAATGGATAAGGCATCGGTCTCCTAAACCGGGGATTGTGGGTTCGAGTCCCACCAGAGGTACACGTTTTACTCACTGGGGCAAAATCAGTCTCACCACGTAGAGGTGTAATAGTTGAGAAAGTTGGTGTTTGTGAGTGCTTACAGGTATCACAGGTATGACGACGATATGAAAATACGCACTTACTGACAACCTGAAACGAAACGATGGCCATTATCAATCGACCTGTTAGCCGCGGAAGTGTTTCAAAGCGTGATGGCGCTGTGAAAGGAAACGCTATTTTAAAATTACTTGTTGGTAAACGGTATGACCCATATGAATAGTCACTTACCTGTCTTGTGTGCAGGACTTACAGTTCAGAAAGGGAATAGCCTAAGACGGCAGGTATAAGAATTGCCAGCAGAAAGTAGGTGGCTGGACTTCGATACGTCTGAGTATGTACAGGCACACAGGAAAGGCTCATGCGACGTCCTGACTCTCTGCAGACGTAGAGTAGCGCATCAGGAAGGGTACACTTGGCAAGTGTTGATTTGAGCGAGGACACCGCCAGCTTAACGCCAGTCAGCCTCTGTGGCCTAATGGATAAGGCATCGGTCTCCTAAACCGGGGATTGTGGGTTCGAGTCCCACCAGAGGTACACGTTTTACTCACTGGGGCAAAATCAGTCTCACCACGTAGAGGTGTAATAGTTGAGAAAGTTGGTGTTTGTGAGTGCTTACAGGTATCACAGGTATGACGACGATATGAAAATACGCACTTACTGACAACCTGAAACGAAACGATGGCCATTATCAATCGACCTGTTAGCCGCGGAAGTGTTTCAAAGCGTGATGGCGCTGTGAAAGGAAACGCTATTTTAAAATTACTTGTTGGTAAACGGTATGACCCATATGAATAGTCACTTACCTGTCTTGTGTGCAGGACTTACAGTTCAGAAAGGGAATAGCCTAAGACGGCAGGTATAAGAATTGCCAGCAGAAAGTAGGTGGCTGGACTTCGATACGTCTGAGTATGTACAGGCACACAGGAAAGGCTCATGCGACGTCCTGACTCTCTGCAGACGTAGAGTAGCGCATCAGGAAGGGTACACTTGGCAAGTGTTGATTTGAGCGAGGACACCGCCAGCTTAACGCCAGTCAGCCTCTGTGGCCTAATGGATAAGGCATCGGTCTCCTAAACCGGGGATTGTGGGTTCGAGTCCCACCAGAGGTACACGTTTTACTCACTGGGGCAAAATCAGTCTCACCACGTAGAGGTGTAATAGTTGAGAAAGTTGGTGTTTGTGAGTGCTTACAGGTATCACAGGTATGACGACGATATGAAAATACGCACTTACTGACAACCTGAAACGAAACGATGGCCATTATCAATCGACCTGTTAGCCGCGGAAGTGTTTCAAAGCGTGATGGCGCTGTGAAAGGAAACGCTATTTTAAAATTACTTGTTGGTAAACGGTATGACCCATATGAATAGTCACTTACCTGTCTTGTGTGCAGGACTTACAGTTCAGAAAGGGAATAGCCTAAGACGGCAGGTATAAGAATTGCCAGCAGAAAGTAGGTGGCTGGACTTCGATACGTCTGAGTATGTACAGGCACACAGGAAAGGCTCATGCGACGTCCTGACTCTCTGCAGACGTAGAGTAGCGCATCAGGAAGGGTACACTTGGCAAGTGTTGATTTGAGCGAGGACACCGCCAGCTTAACGCCAGTCAGCCTCTGTGGCCTAATGGATAAGGCATCGGTCTCCTAAACCGGGGATTGTGGGTTCGAGTCCCACCAGAGGTACACGTTTTACTCACTGGGGCAAAATCAGTCTCACCACGTAGAGGTGTAATAGTTGAGAAAGTTGGTGTTTGTGAGTGCTTACAGGTATCACAGGTATGACGACGATATGAAAATACGCACTTACTGACAACCTGAAACGAAACGATGGCCATTATCAATCGACCTGTTAGCCGCGGAAGTGTTTCAAAGCGTGATGGCGCTGTGAAAGGAAACGCTATTTTAAAATTACTTGTTGGTAAACGGTATGACCCATATGAATAGTCACTTACCTGTCTTGTGTGCAGGACTTACAGTTCAGAAAGGGAATAGCCTAAGACGGCAGGTATAAGAATTGCCAGCAGAAAGTAGGTGGCTGGACTTCGATACGTCTGAGTATGTACAGGCACACAGGAAAGGCTCATGCGACGTCCTGACTCTCTGCAGACGTAGAGTAGCGCATCAGGAAGGGTACACTTGGCAAGTGTTGATTTGAGCGAGGACACCGCCAGCTTAACGCCAGTCAGCCTCTGTGGCCTAATGGATAAGGCATCGGTCTCCTAAACCGGGGATTGTGGGTTCGAGTCCCACCAGAGGTACACGTTTTACTCACTGGGGCAAAATCAGTCTCACCACGTAGAGGTGTAATAGTTGAGAAAGTTGGTGTTTGTGAGTGCTTACAGGTATCACAGGTATGACGACGATATGAAAATACGCACTTACTGACAACCTGAAACGAAACGATGGCCATTATCAATCGACCTGTTAGCCGCGGAAGTGTTTCAAAGCGTGATGGCGCTGTGAAAGGAAACGCTATTTTAAAATTACTTGTTGGTAAACGGTATGACCCATATGAATAGTCACTTACCTGTCTTGTGTGCAGGACTTACAGTTCAGAAAGGGAATAGCCTAAGACGGCAGGTATAAGAATTGCCAGCAGAAAGTAGGTGGCTGGACTTCGATACGTCTGAGTATGTACAGGCACACAGGAAAGGCTCATGCGACGTCCTGACTCTCTGCAGACGTAGAGTAGCGCATCAGGAAGGGTACACTTGGCAAGTGTTGATTTGAGCGAGGACACCGCCAGCTTAACGCCAGTCAGCCTCTGTGGCCTAATGGATAAGGCATCGGTCTCCTAAACCGGGGATTGTGGGTTCGAGTCCCACCAGAGGTACACGTTTTACTCACTGGGGCAAAATCAGTCTCACCACGTAGAGGTGTAATAGTTGAGAAAGTTGGTGTTTGTGAGTGCTTACAGGTATCACAGGTATGACGACGATATGAAAATACGCACTTACTGACAACCTGAAACGAGACGATGGCCATTATCAATCGACCTGTTAGCCGCGGAAGTGTTTCAAAGCGTGATGGCGCTGTGAAAGGAAACGCTATTTTAAAATTACTTGTTGGTAAACGGTATGACCCATATGAATAGTCACTTACCTGTCTTGTGTGCAGGACTTACAGTTCAGAAAGGGAATAGCCTAAGACGGCAGGTATAAGAATTGCCAGCAGAAAGTAGGTGGCTGGACTTCGATACGTCTGAGTATGTACAGGCACACAGGAAAGGCTCATGCGACGTCCTGACTCTCTGCAGACGTAGAGTAGCGCATCAGGAAGGGTACACTTGGCAAGTGTTGATTTGAGCGAGGACACCGCCAGCTTAACGCCAGTCAGCCTCTGTGGCCTAATGGATAAGGCATCGGTCTCCTAAACCGGGGATTGTGGGTTCGAGTCCCACCAGAGGTACACGTTTTACTCACTGGGGCAAAATCAGTCTCACCACGTAGAGGTGTAATAGTTGAGAAAGTTGGTGTTTGTGAGTGCTTACAGGTATCACAGGTATGACGACGATATGAAAATACGCACTTACTGACAACCTGAAACGAAACGATGGCCATTATCAATCGACCTGTTAGCCGCGGAAGTGTTTCAAAGCGTGATGGCGCTGTGAAAGGAAACGCTATTTTAAAATTACTTGTTGGTAAACGGTATGACCCATATGAATAGTCACTTACCTGTCTTGTGTGCAGGACTTACAGTTCAGAAAGGGAATAGCCTAAGACGGCAGGTATAAGAATTGCCAGCAGAAAGTAGGTGGCTGGACTTCGATACGTCTGAGTATGTACAGGCACACAGGAAAGGCTCATGCGACGTCCTGACTCTCTGCAGACGTAGAGTAGCGCATCAGGAAGGGTACACTTGGCAAGTGTTGATTTGAGCGAGGACACCGCCAGCTTAACGCCAGTCAGCCTCTGTGGCCTAATGGATAAGGCATCGGTCTCCTAAACCGGGGATTGTGGGTTCGAGTCCCACCAGAGGTACACGTTTTACTCACTGGGGCAAAATCAGTCTCACCACGTAGAGGTGTAATAGTTGAGAAAGTTGGTGTTTGTGAGTGCTTACAGGTATCACAGGTATGACGACGATATGAAAATACGCACTTACTGACAACCTGAAACGAAACGATGGCCATTATCAATCGACCTGTTAGCCGCGGAAGTGTTTCAAAGCGTGATGGCGCTGTGAAAGGAAACGCTATTTTAAAATTACTTGTTGGTAAACGGTATGACCCATATGAATAGTCACTTACCTGTCTTGTGTGCAGGACTTACAGTTCAGAAAGGGAATAGCCTAAGACGGCAGGTATAAGAATTGCCAGCAGAAAGTAGGTGGCTGGACTTCGATACGTCTGAGTATGTACAGGCACACAGGAAAGGCTCATGCGACGTCCTGACTCTCTGCAGACGTAGAGTAGCGCATCAGGAAGGGTACACTTGGCAAGTGTTGATTTGAGCGAGGACACCGCCAGCTTAACGCCAGTCAGCCTCTGTGGCCTAATGGATAAGGCATCGGTCTCCTAAACCGGGGATTGTGGGTTCGAGTCCCACCAGAGGTACACGTTTTACTCACTGGGGCAAAATCAGTCTCACCGCGTAGAGGTGTAATAGTTGAGAAAGTTGGTGTTTGTGAGTGCTTACAGGTATCACAGGTATGACGACGATATGAAAATACGCACTTACTGACAACCTGAAACGAAACGATGGCCATTATCAATCGACCTGTTAGCCGCGGAAGTGTTTCAAAGCGTGATGGCGCTGTGAAAGGAAACGCTATTTTAAAATTACTTGTTGGTAAACGGTATGACCCATATGAATAGTCACTTACCTGTCTTGTGTGCAGGACTTACAGTTCAGAAAGGGAATAGCCTAAGACGGCAGGTATAAGAATTGCCAGCAGAAAGTAGGTGGCTGGACTTCGATACGTCTGAGTATGTACAGGCACACAGGAAAGGCTCATGCGACGTCCTGACTCTCTGCAGACGTAGAGTAGCGCATCAGGAAGGGTACACTTGGCAAGTGTTGATTTGAGCGAGGACACCGCCAGCTTAACGCCAGTCAGCCTCTGTGGCCTAATGGATAAGGCATCGGTCTCCTAAACCGGGGATTGTGGGTTCGAGTCCCACCAGAGGTACACGTTTTACTCACTGGGGCAAAATCAGTCTCACCGCGTAGAGGTGTAATAGTTGAGAAAGTTGGTGTTTGTGAGTGCTTACAGGTATCACAGGTATGACGACGATATGAAAATACGCACTTACTGACAACCTGAAACGAAACGATGGCCATTATCAATCGACCTGTTAGCCGCGGAAGTGTTTCAAAGCGTGATGGCGCTGTGAAAGGAAACGCTATTTTAAAATTACTTGTTGGTAAACGGTATGACCCATATGAATAGTCACTTACCTGTCTTGTGTGCAGGACTTACAGTTCAGAAAGGGAATAGCCTAAGACGGCAGGTATAAGAATTGCCAGCAGAAAGTAGGTGGCTGGACTTCGATACGTCTGAGTATGTACAGGCACACAGGAAAGGCTCATGCGACGTCCTGACTCTCTGCAGACGTAGAGTAGCGCATCAGGAAGGGTACACTTGGCAAGTGTTGATTTGAGCGAGGACACCGCCAGCTTAACGCCAGTCAGCCTCTGTGGCCTAATGGATAAGGCATCGGTCTCCTAAACCGGGGATTGTGGGTTCGAGTCCCACCAGAGGTACACGTTTTACTCACTGGGGCAAAATCAGTCTCACCACGTAGAGGTGTAATAGTTGAGAAAGTTGGTGTTTGTGAGTGCTTACAGGTATCACAGGTATGACGACGATATGAAAATACGCACTTACTGACAACCTGAAACGAAACGATGGCCATTATCAATCGACCTGTTAGCCGCGGAAGTGTTTCAAAGCGTGATGGCGCTGTGAAAGGAAACGCTATTTTAAAATTACTTGTTGGTAAACGGTATGACCCATATGAATAGTCACTTACCTGTCTTGTGTGCAGGACTTACAGTTCAGAAAGGGAATAGCCTAAGACGGCAGGTATAAGAATTGCCAGCAGAAAGTAGGTGGCTGGACTTCGATACGTCTGAGTATGTACAGGCACACAGGAAAGGCTCATGCGACGTCCTGACTCTCTGCAGACGTAGAGTAGCGCATCAGGAAGGGTACACTTGGCAAGTGTTGATTTGAGCGAGGACACCGCCAGCTTAACGCCAGTCAGCCTCTGTGGCCTAATGGATAAGGCATCGGTCTCCTAAACCGGGGATTGTGGGTTCGAGTCCCACCAGAGGTACACGTTTTACTCACTGGGGCAAAATCAGTCTCACCACGTAGAGGTGTAATAGTTGAGAAAGTTGGTGTTTGTGAGTGCTTACAGGTATCACAGGTATGACGACGATATGAAAATACGCACTTACTGACAACCTGAAACGAAACGATGGCCATTATCAATCGACCTGTTAGCCGCGGAAGTGTTTCAAAGCGTGATGGCGCTGTGAAAGGAAACGCTATTTTAAAATTACTTGTTGGTAAACGGTATGACCCATATGAATAGTCACTTACCTGTCTTGTGTGCAGGACTTACAGTTCAGAAAGGGAATAGCCTAAGACGGCAGGTATAAGAATTGCCAGCAGAAAGTAGGTGGCTGGACTTCGATACGTCTGAGTATGTACAGGCACACAGGAAAGGCTCATGCGACGTCCTGACTCTCTGCAGACGTAGAGTAGCGCATCAGGAAGGGTACACTTGGCAAGTGTTGATTTGAGCGAGGACACCGCCAGCTTAACGCCAGTCAGCCTCTGTGGCCTAATGGATAAGGCATCGGTCTCCTAAACCGGGGATTGTGGGTTCGAGTCCCACCAGAGGTACACGTTTTACTCACTGGGGCAAAATCAGTCTCACCACGTAGAGGTGTAATAGTTGAGAAAGTTGGTGTTTGTGAGTGCTTACAGGTATCACAGGTATGACGACGATATGAAAATACGCACTTACTGACAACCTGAAACGAAACGATGGCCATTATCAATCGACCTGTTAGCCGCGGAAGTGTTTCAAAGCGTGATGGCGCTGTGAAAGGAAACGCTATTTTAAAATTACTTGTTGGTAAACGGTATGACCCATATGAATAGTCACTTACCTGTCTTGTGTGCAGGACTTACAGTTCAGAAAGGGAATAGCCTAAGACGGCAGGTATAAGAATTGCCAGCAGAAAGTAGGTGGCTGGACTTCGATACGTCTGAGTATGTACAGGCACACAGGAAAGGCTCATGCGACGTCCTGACTCTCTGCAGACGTAGAGTAGCGCATCAGGAAGGGTACACTTGGCAAGTGTTGATTTGAGCGAGGACACCGCCAGCTTAACGCCAGTCAGCCTCTGTGGCCTAATGGATAAGGCATCGGTCTCCTAAACCGGGGATTGTGGGTTCGAGTCCCACCAGAGGTACACGTTTTACTCACTGGGGCAAAATCAGTCTCACCACGTAGAGGTGTAATAGTTGAGAAAGTTGGTGTTTGTGAGTGCTTACAGGTATCACAGGTATGACGACGATATGAAAATACGCACTTACTGACAACCTGAAACGAAACGATGGCCATTATCAATCGACCTGTTAGCCGCGGAAGTGTTTCAAAGCGTGATGGCGCTGTGAAAGGAAACGCTATTTTAAAATTACTTGTTGGTAAACGGTATGACCCATATGAATAGTCACTTACCTGTCTTGTGTGCAGGTCTTACAGTTCAGAAAGGGAATAGCCTAAGACGGCAGGTATAAGAATTGCCAGCAGAAAGTAGGTGGCTGGACTTCGATACGTCTGAGTATGTACAGGCACACAGGAAAGGCTCATGCGACGTCCTGACTCTCTGCAGACGTAGAGTAGCGCATCAGGAAGGGTACACTTGGCAAGTGTTGATTTGAGCGAGGACACCGCCAGCTTAACGCCAGTCAGCCTCTGTGGCCTAATGGATAAGGCATCGGTCTCCTAAACCGGGGATTGTGGGTTCGAGTCCCACCAGAGGTACACGTTTTACTCACTGGGGCAAAATCAGTCTCACCACGTAGAGGTGTAATAGTTGAGAAAGTTGGTGTTTGTGAGTGCTTACAGGTATCACAGGTATGACGACGATATGAAAATACGCACTTACTGACAACCTGAAACGAAACGATGGCCATTATCAATCGACCTGTTAGCCGCGGAAGTGTTTCAAAGCGTGATGGCGCTGTGAAAGGAAACGCTATTTTAAAATTACTTGTTGGTAAACGGTATGACCCATATGAATAGTCACTTACCTGTCTTGTGTGCAGGACTTACAGTTCAGAAAGGGAATAGCCTAAGACGGCAGGTATAAGAATTGCCAGCAGAAAGTAGGTGGCTGGACTTCGATACGTCTGAGTATGTACAGGCACACAGGAAAGGCTCATGCGACGTCCTGACTCTCTGCAGACGTAGAGTAGCGCATCAGGAAGGGTACACTTGGCAAGTGTTGATTTGAGCGAGGACACCGCCAGCTTAACGCCAGTCAGCCTCTGTGGCCTAATGGATAAGGCATCGGTCTCCTAAACCGGGGATTGTGGGTTCGAGTCCCACCAGAGGTACACGTTTTACTCACTGGGGCAAAATCAGTCTCACCACGTAGAGGTGTAATAGTTGAGAAAGTTGGTGTTTGTGAGTGCTTACAGGTATCACAGGTATGACGACGATATGAAAATACGCACTTACTGACAACCTGAAACGAAACGATGGCCATTATCAATCGACCTGTTAGCCGCGGAAGTGTTTCAAAGCGTGATGGCGCTGTGAAAGGAAACGCTATTTTAAAATTACTTGTTGGTAAACGGTATGACCCATATGAATAGTCACTTACCTGTCTTGTGTGCAGGACTTACAGTTCAGAAAGGGAATAGCCTAAGACGGCAGGTATAAGAATTGCCAGCAGAAAGTAGGTGGCTGGACTTCGATACGTCTGAGTATGTACAGGCACACAGGAAAGGCTCATGCGACGTCCTGACTCTCTGCAGACGTAGAGTAGCGCATCAGGAAGGGTACACTTGGCAAGTGTTGATTTGAGCGAGGACACCGCCAGCTTAACGCCAGTCAGCCTCTGTGGCCTAATGGATAAGGCATCGGTCTCCTAAACCGGGGATTGTGGGTTCGAGTCCCACCAGAGGTACACGTTTTACTCACTGGGGCAAAATCAGTCTCACCACGTAGAGGTGTAATAGTTGAGAAAGTTGGTGTTTGTGAGTGCTTACAGGTATCACAGGTATGACGACGATATGAAAATACGCACTTACTGACAACCTGAAACGAAACGATGGCCATTATCAATCGACCTGTTAGCCGCGGAAGTGTTTCAAAGCGTGATGGCGCTGTGAAAGGAAACGCTATTTTAAAATTACTTGTTGGTAAACGGTATGACCCATATGAATAGTCACTTACCTGTCTTGTGTGCAGGACTTACAGTTCAGAAAGGGAATAGCCTAAGACGGCAGGTATAAGAATTGCCAGCAGAAAGTAGGTGGCTGGACTTCGATACGTCTGAGTATGTACAGGCACACAGGAAAGGCTCATGCGACGTCCTGACTCTCTGCAGACGTAGAGTAGCGCATCAGGAAGGGTACACTTGGCAAGTGTTGATTTGAGCGAGGACACCGCCAGCTTAACGCCAGTCAGCCTCTGTGGCCTAATGGATAAGGCATCGGTCTCCTAAACCGGGGATTGTGGGTTCGAGTCCCACCAGAGGTACACGTTTTACTCACTGGGGCAAAATCAGTCTCACCACGTAGAGGTGTAATAGTTGAGAAAGTTGGTGTTTGTGAGTGCTTACAGGTATCACAGGTATGACGACGATATGAAAATACGCACTTACTGACAACCTGAAACGAAACGATGGCCATTATCAATCGACCTGTTAGCCGCGGAAGTGTTTCAAAGCGTGATGGCGCTGTGAAAGGAAACGCTATTTTAAAATTACTTGTTGGTAAACGGTATGACCCATATGAATAGTCACTTACCTGTCTTGTGTGCAGGACTTACAGTTCAGAAAGGGAATAGCCTAAGACGGCAGGTATAAGAATTGCCAGCAGAAAGTAGGTGGCTGGACTTCGATACGTCTGAGTATGTACAGGCACACAGGAAAGGCTCATGCGACGTCCTGACTCTCTGCAGACGTAGAGTAGCGCATCAGGAAGGGTACACTTGGCAAGTGTTGATTTGAGCGAGGACACCGCCAGCTTAACGCCAGTCAGCCTCTGTGGCCTAATGGATAAGGCATCGGTCTCCTAAACCGGGGATTGTGGGTTCGAGTCCCACCAGAGGTACACGTTTTACTCACTGGGGCAAAATCAGTCTCACCACGTAGAGGTGTAATAGTTGAGAAAGTTGGTGTTTGTGAGTGCTTACAGGTATCACAGGTATGACGACGATATGAAAATACGCACTTACTGACAACCTGAAACGAAACGATGGCCATTATCAATCGACCTGTTAGCCGCGGAAGTGTTTCAAAGCGTGATGGCGCTGTGAAAGGAAACGCTATTTTAAAATTACTTGTTGGTAAACGGTATGACCCATATGAATAGTCACTTACCTGTCTTGTGTGCAGGACTTACAGTTCAGAAAGGGAATAGCCTAAGACGGCAGGTATAAGAATTGCCAGCAGAAAGTAGGTGGCTGGACTTCGATACGTCTGAGTATGTACAGGCACACAGGAAAGGCTCATGCGACGTCCTGACTCTCTGCAGACGTAGAGTAGCGCATCAGGAAGGGTACACTTGGCAAGTGTTGATTTGAGCGAGGACACCGCCAGCTTAACGCCAGTCAGCCTCTGTGGCCTAATGGATAAGGCATCGGTCTCCTAAACCGGGGATTGTGGGTTCGAGTCCCACCAGAGGTACACGTTTTACTCACTGGGGCAAAATCAGTCTCACCGCGTAGAGGTGTAATAGTTGAGAAAGTTGGTGTTTGTGAGTGCTTACAGGTATCACAGGTATGACGACGATATGAAAATACGCACTTACTGACAACCTGAAACGAAACGATGGCCATTATCAATCGACCTGTTAGCCGCGGAAGTGTTTCAAAGCGTGATGGCGCTGTGAAAGGAAACGCTATTTTAAAATTACTTGTTGGTAAACGGTATGACCCATATGAATAGTCACTTACCTGTCTTGTGTGCAGGACTTACAGTTCAGAAAGGGAATAGCCTAAGACGGCAGGTATAAGAATTGCCAGCAGAAAGTAGGTGGCTGGACTTCGATACGTCTGAGTATGTACAGGCACACAGGAAAGGCTCATGCGACGTCCTGACTCTCTGCAGACGTAGAGTAGCGCATCAGGAAGGGTACACTTGGCAAGTGTTGATTTGAGCGAGGACACCGCCAGCTTAACGCCAGTCAGCCTCTGTGGCCTAATGGATAAGGCATCGGTCTCCTAAACCGGGGATTGTGGGTTCGAGTCCCACCAGAGGTACACGTTTTACTCACTGGGGCAAAATCAGTCTCACCACGTAGAGGTGTAATAGTTGAGAAAGTTGGTGTTTGTGAGTGCTTACAGGTATCACAGGTATGACGACGATATGAAAATACGCACTTACTGACAACCTGAAACGAAACGATGGCCATTATCAATCGACCTGTTAGCCGCGGAAGTGTTTCAAAGCGTGATGGCGCTGTGAAAGGAAACGCTATTTTAAAATTACTTGTTGGTAAACGGTATGACCCATATGAATAGTCACTTACCTGTCTTGTGTGCAGGACTTACAGTTCAGAAAGGGAATAGCCTAAGACGGCAGGTATAAGAATTGCCAGCAGAAAGTAGGTGGCTGGACTTCGATACGTCTGAGTATGTACAGGCACACAGGAAAGGCTCATGCGACGTCCTGACTCTCTGCAGACGTAGAGTAGCGCATCAGGAAGGGTACACTTGGCAAGTGTTGATTTGAGCGAGGACACCGCCAGCTTAACGCCAGTCAGCCTCTGTGGCCTAATGGATAAGGCATCGGTCTCCTAAACCGGGGATTGTGGGTTCGAGTCCCACCAGAGGTACACGTTTTACTCACTGGGGCAAAATCAGTCTCACCACGTAGAGGTGTAATAGTTGAGAAAGTTGGTGTTTGTGAGTGCTTACAGGTATCACAGGTATGACGACGATATGAAAATACGCACTTACTGACAACCTGAAACGAAACGATGGCCATTATCAATCGACCTGTTAGCCGCGGAAGTGTTTCAAAGCGTGATGGCGCTGTGAAAGGAAACGCTATTTTAAAATTACTTGTTGGTAAACGGTATGACCCATATGAATAGTCACTTACCTGTCTTGTGTGCAGGACTTACAGTTCAGAAAGGGAATAGCCTAAGACGGCAGGTATAAGAATTGCCAGCAGAAAGTAGGTGGCTGGACTTCGATACGTCTGAGTATGTACAGGCACACAGGAAAGGCTCATGCGACGTCCTGACTCTCTGCAGACGTAGAGTAGCGCATCAGGAAGGGTACACTTGGCAAGTGTTGATTTGAGCGAGGACACCGCCAGCTTAACGCCAGTCAGCCTCTGTGGCCTAATGGATAAGGCATCGGTCTCCTAAACCGGGGATTGTGGGTTCGAGTCCCACCAGAGGTACACGTTTTACTCACTGGGGCAAAATCAGTCTCACCACGTAGAGGTGTAATAGTTGAGAAAGTTGGTGTTTGTGAGTGCTTACAGGTATCACAGGTATGACGACGATATGAAAATACGCACTTACTGACAACCTGAAACGAAACGATGGCCATTATCAATCGACCTGTTAGCCGCGGAAGTGTTTCAAAGCGTGATGGCGCTGTGAAAGGAAACGCTATTTTAAAATTACTTGTTGGTAAACGGTATGACCCATATGAATAGTCACTTACCTGTCTTGTGTGCAGGACTTACAGTTCAGAAAGGGAATAGCCTAAGACGGCAGGTATAAGAATTGCCAGCAGAAAGTAGGTGGCTGGACTTCGATACGTCTGAGTATGTACAGGCACACAGGAAAGGCTCATGCGACGTCCTGACTCTCTGCAGACGTAGAGTAGCGCATCAGGAAGGGTACACTTGGCAAGTGTTGATTTGAGCGAGGACACCGCCAGCTTAACGCCAGTCAGCCTCTGTGGCCTAATGGATAAGGCATCGGTCTCCTAAACCGGGGATTGTGGGTTCGAGTCCCACCAGAGGTACACGTTTTACTCACTGGGGCAAAATCAGTCTCACCACGTAGAGGTGTAATAGTTGAGAAAGTTGGTGTTTGTGAGTGCTTACAGGTATCACAGGTATGACGACGATATGAAAATACGCACTTACTGACAACCTGAAACGAAACGATGGCCATTATCAATCGACCTGTTAGCCGCGGAAGTGTTTCAAAGCGTGATGGCGCTGTGAAAGGAAACGCTATTTTAAAATTACTTGTTGGTAAACGGTATGACCCATATGAATAGTCACTTACCTGTCTTGTGTGCAGGTCTTACAGTTCAGAAAGGGAATAGCCTAAGACGGCAGGTATAAGAATTGCCAGCAGAAAGTAGGTGGCTGGACTTCGATACGTCTGAGTATGTACAGGCACACAGGAAAGGCTCATGCGACGTCCTGACTCTCTGCAGACGTAGAGTAGCGCATCAGGAAGGGTACACTTGGCAAGTGTTGATTTGAGCGAGGACACCGCCAGCTTAACGCCAGTCAGCCTCTGTGGCCTAATGGATAAGGCATCGGTCTCCTAAACCGGGGATTGTGGGTTCGAGTCCCACCAGAGGTACACGTTTTACTCACTGGGGCAAAATCAGTCTCACCACGTAGAGGTGTAATAGTTGAGAAAGTTGGTGTTTGTGAGTGCTTACAGGTATCACAGGTATGACGACGATATGAAAATACGCACTTACTGACAACCTGAAACGAAACGATGGCCATTATCAATCGACCTGTTAGCCGCGGAAGTGTTTCAAAGCGTGATGGCGCTGTGAAAGGAAACGCTATTTTAAAATTACTTGTTGGTAAACGGTATGACCCATATGAATAGTCACTTACCTGTCTTGTGTGCAGGACTTACAGTTCAGAAAGGGAATAGCCTAAGACGGCAGGTATAAGAATTGCCAGCAGAAAGTAGGTGGCTGGACTTCGATACGTCTGAGTATGTACAGGCACACAGGAAAGGCTCATGCGACGTCCTGACTCTCTGCAGACGTAGAGTAGCGCATCAGGAAGGGTACACTTGGCAAGTGTTGATTTGAGCGAGGACACCGCCAGCTTAACGCCAGTCAGCCTCTGTGGCCTAATGGATAAGGCATCGGTCTCCTAAACCGGGGATTGTGGGTTCGAGTCCCACCAGAGGTACACGTTTTACTCACTGGGGCAAAATCAGTCTCACCACGTAGAGGTGTAATAGTTGAGAAAGTTGGTGTTTGTGAGTGCTTACAGGTATCACAGGTATGACGACGATATGAAAATACGCACTTACTGACAACCTGAAACGAAACGATGGCCATTATCAATCGACCTGTTAGCCGCGGAAGTGTTTCAAAGCGTGATGGCGCTGTGAAAGGAAACGCTATTTTAAAATTACTTGTTGGTAAACGGTATGACCCATATGAATAGTCACTTACCTGTCTTGTGTGCAGGACTTACAGTTCAGAAAGGGAATAGCCTAAGACGGCAGGTATAAGAATTGCCAGCAGAAAGTAGGTGGCTGGACTTCGATACGTCTGAGTATGTACAGGCACACAGGAAAGGCTCATGCGACGTCCTGACTCTCTGCAGACGTAGAGTAGCGCATCAGGAAGGGTACACTTGGCAAGTGTTGATTTGAGCGAGGACACCGCCAGCTTAACGCCAGTCAGCCTCTGTGGCCTAATGGATAAGGCATCGGTCTCCTAAACCGGGGATTGTGGGTTCGAGTCCCACCAGAGGTACACGTTTTACTCACTGGGGCAAAATCAGTCTCACCACGTAGAGGTGTAATAGTTGAGAAAGTTGGTGTTTGTGAGTGCTTACAGGTATCACAGGTATGACGACGATATGAAAATACGCACTTACTGACAACCTGAAACGAAACGATGGCCATTATCAATCGACCTGTTAGCCGCGGAAGTGTTTCAAAGCGTGATGGCGCTGTGAAAGGAAACGCTATTTTAAAATTACTTGTTGGTAAACGGTATGACCCATATGAATAGTCACTTACCTGTCTTGTGTGCAGGACTTACAGTTCAGAAAGGGAATAGCCTAAGACGGCAGGTATAAGAATTGCCAGCAGAAAGTAGGTGGCTGGACTTCGATACGTCTGAGTATGTACAGGCACACAGGAAAGGCTCATGCGACGTCCTGACTCTCTGCAGACGTAGAGTAGCGCATCAGGAAGGGTACACTTGGCAAGTGTTGATTTGAGCGAGGACACCGCCAGCTTAACGCCAGTCAGCCTCTGTGGCCTAATGGATAAGGCATCGGTCTCCTAAACCGGGGATTGTGGGTTCGAGTCCCACCAGAGGTACACGTTTTACTCACTGGGGCAAAATCAGTCTCACCACGTAGAGGTGTAATAGTTGAGAAAGTTGGTGTTTGTGAGTGCTTACAGGTATCACAGGTATGACGACGATATGAAAATACGCACTTACTGACAACCTGAAACGAAACGATGGCCATTATCAATCGACCTGTTAGCCGCGGAAGTGTTTCAAAGCGTGATGGCGCTGTGAAAGGAAACGCTATTTTAAAATTACTTGTTGGTAAACGGTATGACCCATATGAATAGTCACTTACCTGTCTTGTGTGCAGGACTTACAGTTCAGAAAGGGAATAGCCTAAGACGGCAGGTATAAGAATTGCCAGCAGAAAGTAGGTGGCTGGACTTCGATACGTCTGAGTATGTACAGGCACACAGGAAAGGCTCATGCGACGTCCTGACTCTCTGCAGACGTAGAGTAGCGCATCAGGAAGGGTACACTTGGCAAGTGTTGATTTGAGCGAGGACACCGCCAGCTTAACGCCAGTCAGCCTCTGTGGCCTAATGGATAAGGCATCGGTCTCCTAAACCGGGGATTGTGGGTTCGAGTCCCACCAGAGGTACACGTTTTACTCACTGGGGCAAAATCAGTCTCACCACGTAGAGGTGTAATAGTTGAGAAAGTTGGTGTTTGTGAGTGCTTACAGGTATCACAGGTATGACGACGATATGAAAATACGCACTTACTGACAACCTGAAACGAAACGATGGCCATTATCAATCGACCTGTTAGCCGCGGAAGTGTTTCAAAGCGTGATGGCGCTGTGAAAGGAAACGCTATTTTAAAATTACTTGTTGGTAAACGGTATGACCCATATGAATAGTCACTTACCTGTCTTGTGTGCAGGACTTACAGTTCAGAAAGGGAATAGCCTAAGACGGCAGGTATAAGAATTGCCAGCAGAAAGTAGGTGGCTGGACTTCGATACGTCTGAGTATGTACAGGCACACAGGAAAGGCTCATGCGACGTCCTGACTCTCTGCAGACGTAGAGTAGCGCATCAGGAAGGGTACACTTGGCAAGTGTTGATTTGAGCGAGGACACCGCCAGCTTAACGCCAGTCAGCCTCTGTGGCCTAATGGATAAGGCATCGGTCTCCTAAACCGGGGATTGTGGGTTCGAGTCCCACCAGAGGTACACGTTTTACTCACTGGGGCAAAATCAGTCTCACCACGTAGAGGTGTAATAGTTGAGAAAGTTGGTGTTTGTGAGTGCTTACAGGTATCACAGGTATGACGACGATATGAAAATACGCACTTACTGACAACCTGAAACGAAACGATGGCCATTATCAATCGACCTGTTAGCCGCGGAAGTGTTTCAAAGCGTGATGGCGCTGTGAAAGGAAACGCTATTTTAAAATTACTTGTTGGTAAACGGTATGACCCATATGAATAGTCACTTACCTGTCTTGTGTGCAGGACTTACAGTTCAGAAAGGGAATAGCCTAAGACGGCAGGTATAAGAATTGCCAGCAGAAAGTAGGTGGCTGGACTTCGATACGTCTGAGTATGTACAGGCACACAGGAAAGGCTCATGCGACGTCCTGACTCTCTGCAGACGTAGAGTAGCGCATCAGGAAGGGTACACTTGGCAAGTGTTGATTTGAGCGAGGACACCGCCAGCTTAACGCCAGTCAGCCTCTGTGGCCTAATGGATAAGGCATCGGTCTCCTAAACCGGGGATTGTGGGTTCGAGTCCCACCAGAGGTACACGTTTTACTCACTGGGGCAAAATCAGTCTCACCACGTAGAGGTGTAATAGTTGAGAAAGTTGGTGTTTGTGAGTGCTTACAGGTATCACAGGTATGACGACGATATGAAAATACGCACTTACTGACAACCTGAAACGAAACGATGGCCATTATCAATCGACCTGTTAGCCGCGGAAGTGTTTCAAAGCGTGATGGCGCTGTGAAAGGAAACGCTATTTTAAAATTACTTGTTGGTAAACGGTATGACCCATATGAATAGTCACTTACCTGTCTTGTGTGCAGGACTTACAGTTCAGAAAGGGAATAGCCTAAGACGGCAGGTATAAGAATTGCCAGCAGAAAGTAGGTGGCTGGACTTCGATACGTCTGAGTATGTACAGGCACACAGGAAAGGCTCATGCGACGTCCTGACTCTCTGCAGACGTAGAGTAGCGCATCAGGAAGGGTACACTTGGCAAGTGTTGATTTGAGCGAGGACACCGCCAGCTTAACGCCAGTCAGCCTCTGTGGCCTAATGGATAAGGCATCGGTCTCCTAAACCGGGGATTGTGGGTTCGAGTCCCACCAGAGGTACACGTTTTACTCACTGGGGCAAAATCAGTCTCACCACGTAGAGGTGTAATAGTTGAGAAAGTTGGTGTTTGTGAGTGCTTACAGGTATCACAGGTATGACGACGATATGAAAATACGCACTTACTGACAACCTGAAACGAAACGATGGCCATTATCAATCGACCTGTTAGCCGCGGAAGTGTTTCAAAGCGTGATGGCGCTGTGAAAGGAAACGCTATTTTAAAATTACTTGTTGGTAAACGGTATGACCCATATGAATAGTCACTTACCTGTCTTGTGTGCAGGACTTACAGTTCAGAAAGGGAATAGCCTAAGACGGCAGGTATAAGAATTGCCAGCAGAAAGTAGGTGGCTGGACTTCGATACGTCTGAGTATGTACAGGCACACAGGAAAGGCTCATGCGACGTCCTGACTCTCTGCAGACGTAGAGTAGCGCATCAGGAAGGGTACACTTGGCAAGTGTTGATTTGAGCGAGGACACCGCCAGCTTAACGCCAGTCAGCCTCTGTGGCCTAATGGATAAGGCATCGGTCTCCTAAACCGGGGATTGTGGGTTCGAGTCCCACCAGAGGTACACGTTTTACTCACTGGGGCAAAATCAGTCTCACCACGTAGAGGTGTAATAGTTGAGAAAGTTGGTGTTTGTGAGTGCTTACAGGTATCACAGGTATGACGACGATATGAAAATACGCACTTACTGACAACCTGAAACGAAACGATGGCCATTATCAATCGACCTGTTAGCCGCGGAAGTGTTTCAAAGCGTGATGGCGCTGTGAAAGGAAACGCTATTTTAAAATTACTTGTTGGTAAACGGTATGACCCATATGAATAGTCACTTACCTGTCTTGTGTGCAGGACTTACAGTTCAGAAAGGGAATAGCCTAAGACGGCAGGTATAAGAATTGCCAGCAGAAAGTAGGTGGCTGGACTTCGATACGTCTGAGTATGTACAGGCACACAGGAAAGGCTCATGCGACGTCCTGACTCTCTGCAGACGTAGAGTAGCGCATCAGGAAGGGTACACTTGGCAAGTGTTGATTTGAGCGAGGACACCGCCAGCTTAACGCCAGTCAGCCTCTGTGGCCTAATGGAAAGTCTGCCTGCAGCGGCCGTGGCGTGCGGTTGTCTGTGCTTCGCGCTGCGGCTGGCTTGTTTACTTCTGCGGGGTAAGTCGCTCGCTAGCAGCGGTTATTCTTGCGTTTGTGGAATGACATTGATAATTCAGTGATGGCACATACTATGAGGAAAGACACCTTGAAGTTAACGTTCGATAACACGTTTGCCCGACCGACATCCTTCGACATCGAGGATTTCCTCGAAGAAGTGATGAAAATTGGCCTTGATGAGATAATCGGTATACATTTGTCGATTCTGTCTAGCATCGTTTATATCAAGATGAGAGATGCCGAGTTTTGTGACAAACTAGTTGACTCCTATAGTTCCGGTTTGAAGTTTAAGCATAGTGATGGCAATGTGGGTGTGGTTACTGTTTCCCACGCCGGGCTTGGCCTTCGAACAATTCGCATTTTTGAGCTACCGTTTGAGGTCCCAGCAGAACAGATAAACGTTGCGATATCGCCGTATGGCAAAGTTTTGAGCAACTTTGCAGAACGTTGGTCTCCGGCGCATAAGTATCCGGTACTGAATGGCGTCAGGCAGCTTAAAGTTGACTTGCAGCGACATATTCCGTCGTACGTCACGGTTTGTGGGTACCGTGCCGTCGTAATGTATGATGGCCAACCTAGGACATGTGCCAGATGTAACTCGACGGGACATGTTCGTGCGGAATGTTTACAGCGTCGTGTAGTTCAACTGCCAACCGGAGAGAGTGTTAGCCCACCCGCGATGTCAACATTACAGCCATCGTACGTGTCGGTTGCCCGCGGTGAGCCGTCAATACAACCGATTCGCGATAAACCTGCCGGACCCAGTCCCGTCGTTAATGTGACGTCTCCGGACACGCCAGTCGCGTCCGAGATGGCTGCTTCTGACACCCATGACACTAACAGGTCCAGTGATACGGCGGTGGACCAGCCCGCACGGGGTGCTGAGTTGGTGGATGTGTCCATGGCTCCTGCTCCCATGTCTGAACGAGTCGCTGACACGATGCCCAACTCCGACACAGTAATACGTGGTAATCGGTCTCCGAAGAAAAATAAAAAACGGAGGATGGCCCACCAAGGTGCGGAAGATACAGCACCGAGCTTGCGGGGAAAGGCTAAATTAATCGGCCAGAATTTAAAAGAAGGGCCCGCAGACGCTGCCGCCTCGCCTTCGCGGTCGCGGGACACAACACGATCAGACGACACCATGTCGGAGACTCCCACGATGTACGACAGCGGACCAGATGAGACGCCAACTCAGCAAACTGAGCCACAGAATACGAATCCACCAGTTTCTGAGCCAGTAGGCACCCTTTGCTCTCCCAACTGGGCGGACGAGTTTGAAACGAACGAAGCTGATGTAGAGATGCAGGAGGATTCCACACCCTCGACCGGCTCCTTGCCCCCCGTATCAGCGGTTGATGGACACAAAGTCCACGTGGCCATGGTTACTCAAACGACCGACACGGTCAGCGCCTCCAATTGAAGGCTGTCTGACGCATCCTCTCGTTTGCTCCTTTCGTACCAAACATCTATGACCACCTTGCAGGCCTACAAGATCCTGACTCTCAATATCAATAAGATACGCAGTGATTTGAATCTGAAGAACTTACAAGACTTGTTATACGCAGCCGACATAGATATAGCCATGCTTCAGGAAGTGAGTGATATCAGGTTAGACCACATAGCAGGGTATAACGCTTTCGTGAACCCTGGCCACGGTTTCGAACTTGGAACAGCATTACTGTTAAAAGAAGGGATCATTGCAAATTGTGAGGCGAAACTGGTGACCGGCAGAGGGATAGCAGTCACTGTCAATAACATCAGACTGATTAATATTTACGCACCTTCTGGATCCAGTAATAGGCCACACCGTGCAGAATTTTTTCGCCACGAGATCCTTCCGCTCTTCGGGACCAACTACAGTGATGTCATTTTTGGCGGCGATTTCAATTGTGTGATTCGTCAAATAGATCAAACTCCACACTTTAATCGGTGTGTCGAATTAGAACAGATCATTCAAGAACTCCGCTTCACTGACACTTGGACGTACATGCACGGAGTGGAAGTGGGTTTTACGCATGTTACCAATCATTCGGCAAGTAGGTTAGATAGAATTTACATATCGCGTAATTTAACGCAGCACCTGCTACACACCGAAATATGGCCTACTGCATTTTCCGACCATGCTGCCTATATCTGCACCGTCAACATGCAAAAACAGGAAACATACCGGAGTCGAGGGTTATGGAAGTTCAACGTCGCACATTTGCATGATCCTGCATGTCGAGAAGCCTTCCTGTCCACCTGGACGGCATGTGAACGCAAATTCAGATCCTACAACTCCGCGGTCGAGTGGTGGCTCAAATGCGCCAAACCACAAATTAGGAAAACTTTAATGTTTTACTCCCGTCAGAAAAGTCTGTGGCACAAACGGACGATGGAATTCTACTTTCAGTGTCTTCGGGAGTTGTATAAATTTGACGCGACCGTTATCGGCAATTTTGCAAAGATCAAAAGAATTCAGGCGAAACTTTTAACGCTGCAACGGAAACAGTTGGAAGGTTGTCAAATTCGGGCGCGAGTTCCTAAGACGGTGCAAGAAGAAGAGGCTGCCATGTATCACATGTTACGTGAAAGTCGACGAGGCAGTCGGAAAATCATTACACACATCCGAACCAGCACCGGGGCAATAGTTACTAAACAAAGTGACATTATGCGTGCGATTGAAGAGTACTATCGAGACCTGATGTCCAATAAAATGACAGATGATACCGTGTTTGCGGAGTTTGCGACAAATATATCTCGGAAACTCAGCCCCACAGAGGCGACTCAGCTGATGACAGAGGTGACAGAAGACGAATTAACAGACGTTATCCTAAGGAGTCCGAAGAATAAATCACCAGGTTGCGATGGAATACCTGCAGAAGTATATCAAACCTTCTGGCCGCAGATGAAATCGAAACTACTTGCAATATGTAAAGAACTAATGAACCCACAAAACGTTATCCCGCAGGAATTTCGACAAGGAATTGTTGTCTTACTGCCCAAGACCCCGTGCAGTAACGACCTCAGAAACCTGCGACCTCTCACGTTATTAAATAGTGATTATAAAATATTCGCCCGTGTTCTGAGCCAACGGCTCAAAACTGTCATGAACACAATCACAGGACAGTATCAAACGAGTGTCGGTAGAGATAGATCTATTTACCACACGCTCACGGATTACAGAGATGTCATTGCCGTAGCGGAGGCTTGCAAATTAAAATGCGCCCTCTTCATGATAGACTTTGCAAAAGCGTTCGACAGGGTGAGCCATCGGTTCCTTTTCCGCGTCATGCAGGAATTGGGATTTCCGCACCAGTTCACCCAAGTACTCGACAATCTGATCCGTAATAGTACGTCGCGAATTCAAATTAATGGTCCCCTCAGTGGCGCTATTGATATCGAGTGTTCGGTGAGGCAAGGCTGTCCGATGTCGATGGCTCTCTTTGCCATCGCCATAGAACCTCTGCTCGCTACGCTAACTGCACATTTGCAGGGATTGGAAATCAATAGCCAGAAGATTGTGTGCCGTGCGTACGCAGATGATGTCGGCTTTCTTGTCGTGAACGCGCAAGAAGTGCGGTCCTCACTTCAAATACTTCAACGATATGAGGCGGCATCTGGGGCGAAGGTGAACTGGCAAAAATCTGGACTCATGAATGTCGGACGGGGAATAAATCTACCCAATCATGCCCGATTACGAGAAATTACCAGTATAAAGTGCTTAGGACTTGAGTTTCGGCGGAAGATACAGAGTACCATTGCTGTTAATTATAGAGCTTTACTTCACAAGGTTAGGGCATGTGTACAACTGCATAGCATGAGGAAACTGAATGCTCTCCAAAAAATTGAACTGGTCAACACTTATATCCTCTCGAAGATTAACTATGTAGCCAAAGTGCTGCCTCTTCCCGGTGGCATTGCACATAGAATGCTGTCTGCCCTGGGCCATTTTGTGACCAGAGGCCATATCTTCAAAGTTAAATATGTTACGTTGACGCTCCCTACTGGGAAGGGCGGATTAAACCTCACTGATGTCTATAAAAAGGCACAGGCCCTCTATCTAAGCAGTATGTATAAGCTATGGACACAATCTCCACACTGCCTTACTGCTCACCTTCTCAACGAAATCTCCCCAGCGGACCTCAACCCCCCGATTGATGTACATCATATTCCACACGACCTCTATCATTTCAAATACTTCCTGTTGGAATATAGTTATGCTCGAACAAGACTTCCGGCGAAGGAAATAACGGTGGTGAAGCAACTTTATAAGACTTTGATCGAGTCCACCTCCAGGAATAACATCGAAGACAAATATACAGCTCACGATTGGCGGGTCATTTGGGATAATATTCATTCACGCCATTTACCGTCTCACGTGCGAGCGTCTTGGTATCTCACGGTGAATCGTAAAATAGCTACCAATGCCAGACTCCATTCCATTCATCTGGCCGATTCACCCTTATGCAACACTTGCCAGGTACAAGATAGCGAGGAACACCGATTTGTCTGCGAAAAAGTGCGAGATGTTTGGGCGGTCATACGACAGTTGTTGGCGAGCATCACTAGAACATGCCCTGCGACCATAACGCCAGCTGACTTCCTCACTCCGGAGGTAGTGCCTTACCCGAAGACCAAAAGAAATTCAGTAAACTGGCTTAAAGGCCATACAGTTTACTATCTTTTCAATGTGAACGAAACGAGTAAAGAAGACTTTCTCCTGTATTTAATGATACAGCACCACCGACTACAGAAGACTAAAAACTATAAAGCTCATTTTGCAAACTTTTTAAGTCACACGATCATTTCACAGCCAATATAGGATGGAGTGCTTAAAGCCATTTCTTCCGACATGGTGGATTCCATTCTTCCTTCGGACGCCCGACGTGAAGACCAAAGCAGTTAGTGCGGGACAGACTAATTTACAAGTGCGTCACTGGATCATTCGTCACGTTCCGATATTAACAGAATGTTTGTAGTAGCGCGTTCCGTATCATTGGCGAACGCCTTGCACAGAACTGAGTTTCCTAGTTTATCAATTGTAACAAACGATCCGATGGAGAGCAACAACGATAGAAGACTTTTAATTTATTTTGTACATCCAATACTTACTCTGATTTGTGGGGTGAGATGCACTCATGCGGTGCAAAGTGCACGGATTTCCCGGCTCCCCTGAATACATATGAAAATGGACATATTCATTTCCACTGCAAATGGATGCAACATTTCGTCTCAGGACTAATTTCTGTTTTTATGTTACTGGCGGCGGAGTCAGCCCGCAGCATTTCTTCATTATGCAGAAGAGGTAGGGTGCCGTGGTGACAGTTACGGTGGGAGACAAGATGGCCAGGCCTCAGATGCATGACCCCTGCCCACCTTGCCTCTCCCTGCCTGATACCGCATTTTCAGGATGAAATTAAAAGAATAAAAATAAAAAAAATAAAAATAAAAATAAAAAACAAAAAAAAAATAAAAAAAGTGGCAGAGCGCAAAAAAAATGAATAAGGAAAAAAAACAAAAAGTGGCAGAGCGCTGGTCTGGTAAACCAGTAAAATGAAATTAAAAAAAAAAAAAAAAAAAAGGGAGGGGGAAAAAAAAGTGGCAGAGCGCTGGTCTAGTAAACCAGAGGTCGTGAGTTCGATCCTCACAGGAGGCATATGAATTTTGTAACAGCCCCTTCTACCTTAGCCCTTTCGAAAAAAGGGGTCAAGAATAAAAAAAAATTATGAATGGGTGCGGTATTTAAGAAATGCTCTCGCAAATGAATAGTGCGAATGCTGCTATTAAAGTAGGCACCAGAAACTGCAGCTTTTGGCAGTCTCTGGAGAATGCCGACGTGAAATTCTTAGTTCTTGTGATGTATTTTCTACCCCTGGTAGAGACCCTCGCGGTTGTCGTCGTCGTCGTCGTCCTCGTCGGCGCCGCCGCCGCTTTGGTAATAGCGGCAAGTCGCCATTGAATGACATAGAGTGAGGTACCCTCTGCAACCGACTGAGATGGCAGTAAGCGATTGAAGCTGATTTGCAACCTCTTGTTTGATCAGCGTCATAAGGGCTTGAATGTAACTTGCGATGGGACACAGCAAGAAGTAGCTTCGCATTTTTAGTACTGAAATTGGAGATGGAGAATTGCGTCAAAGATGGGAAATTAAAAAAAATAAAAAAAATAAAAAAAATGGATAAGGCATCGGTCTCCTAAACCGGGGATTGTGGGTTCGAGTCCCACCAGAGGTACACGTTTTACTCACTGGGGCAAAATCAGTCTCACCACATACAGGTTTAATAGTTGAGAAAGTTGGTGTTTGTGAGTGCTTACAGGTATCACAGGTATGACGACGATATGAAAATACGCACTTACTGACAACCTGAAACGAAACGATGGCCATTATCAATCGACCTGTTAGCTGCGGAAGTGTTTCAAAGCGTGATGGCGCTGTGAAAGGAAACGCTATTTTAAAATTACTTGTTGGTAAACGGTATGACCCATATGAATAGTCACTTACCTGTCTTGTGTGCAGGACTTACAGTTCAGAAAGGGAATAGCCTAAGCCGGCAGGTATAAGAATTGCCAGCGGAAAGTAGGTGGCTGGACTTCGATACGTCTGAGTATGTACAGGCACACAGGAAAGGCTCATGCGCCGTCCTGTCTCTCTGCAGACGTAGAGTAGTGCATCAGGAAGGGTACACTTGGCAAGTGTTGATTTGAGCGAGCACACCGCCAGCTTAACGCCAGTCAGCCTCTGTGGCCTAATGGATAAGGCATCGGTCTCCTAAACCGGGGATTGTGGTTTCGAGTCCCACCAGAGGTACACGTTTTACTCACTGGGGCAAAATCAGTCTCACCACATACAGGTGTAATAGTTGAGAAAGTTGGTGTTTGTGAGTGCTTACAGGTATCACAGGTATGACGACGATATGAAAATACGCACTTACTGACAACCTGAAACGAAACGATGGCCATTATCAATCGACCTGTTAGCTGCGGAAGTGTTTCAAAGCGTGATGGCGCTGTGAAAGGAAACGCTATTTTAAAATTACTTGTTGGTAAACGGTATGACCCATATGAATAGTCACTTACCTGTCTTGTGTGCAGGACTTACAGTTCAGAAAGGGAATAGCCTAAGCCGGCAGGTATAAGAATTGCCAGCGGAAAGTAGGTGGCTGGACTTCGATACGTCTGAGTATGTACAGGCACACAGGAAAGGCTCATGCGACGTCCTGTCTCTCTGCAGACGTAGAGTAGTGCATCAGGAAGGGTACACTTGGCAAGTGTTGATTTGAGTGAGCACACCGCCAGCTTAACGCCAGTCAGCCTCTGTGGCCTAATGGGAGCATTCCCTCGCGGGCAGCCGTGCGGTGCGGACGTACGGAGCGGCTGGTCGTGTTTACTTCGTCGCTGCCGGCGGCGGTCGCTGTGCATGGTGAGTGCGCGCTTACAGCGATAACACTACCCTCGGTAATGAATACACGAATGCAATCATGACTCAACCAGAACGGAAAGACACTCTTAAGTTGACATTCGACCCGAAATTTGCCAGACCAAAATCCTTTGAGGTAGAACTATTTGTGCGAGATGTTATGAAATTAACGCTTGACGATTTAATTGGCATTCACTTATCGATCGTTAGTACTACCGTTTACTTGAAATTGGTGACGCCTGAACGATGTGAACAAATTGTTGCGTCTTGTGGTGGATCTCTTAGGTTCAAACATTCAGACGGAAACGTTGGCGAGGTGCGACTAACGCAAGCCGGCTTGGGATTGCGAACCATCAGAATATTTGAACTGCCCTTCGAAGTAACTGCCGAGCAGATTAACGCCAAACTACGGGAATATGGTTCGGTAATAAGCAACGTTGCTGAGAAATGGTCAGGGCAACATATATTCCCAGTATTAAACGGTGTGCGGCAAGTGAAACTCGAATTGCTGAAGCATATTCCATCTTACATCATTATCAGTGGGTACAGGGCCATAGTAATTTATGACGGACAACCACGGACATGCTCGGGATGTGGCTCTACAGCACACGTCCGCGCTCAGTGTCTTCAGAGGCGCGTAGCGCAGATCCCGACTGGCGAGCGTGAGCAGCCTGGCCCCAGTTCTACGTTGCCGATCACTTACGTAGCCGCCGCCCGTGTAAACACCGCTCCAGAACTCAGCGTCGATTTCACCCTAGATGCATACACTGATCACAACGAGGAGAACATACCAATGGAGACGAGTAATGTACCGGAAACCCTCGGAGCTTCCTTACAGGAAGTTAAGGAGGGAAGTAAGGAGACGCAGGGTGGCAGCCAGGTCTGTAACGTCTTCGAACAGCCGCAAGCGGCGGAAGTTTTTCCCATGGCCGAAAACTGTGCCACTCCGGAGAACACTGCTCAAAACTCCAAGTGCCCTTCCCCGAAAAATCAGAAGAAGCGACGAATCGCGCAACAGGGTGCTGACACAAAAGCGCAACCACTGCGTGAGAAAGCCAATCAGGTGCGTCAGAAGATGACCGACGTGACGTCTCAGGTTTCCACTGCAACTCCCCAGACACCCAAAAAGTCCCGCACTGACGACTCAGAGGCTGCCTCCGACAACAGACCCTCCCCGTCACAGACGAAGATGATGTCGGTAGCTACAGAAGGTACAGGTGGCCACCTGCCAGATAGCAGTGCAGATCCGCGTGAAGCTCACCACCCGCGTAACTGGGCGGACGACGTCGAAGAATGCTCTCACGACAACGGTATGACCGAAGTACAGGGACAAGACCGAGAAACAGTGTCAGAAGTGCGGGAAACGGAATCGCATGAGCAACGGAAGACTGAATCTGCTTTTCAGACGGTCGATGCCGACCCCGACTTCTTTTAATTGATGCCCCTCCGTCATCCCTAAGGGAGCGGCTCAACGCCACGCATACCTCTGCCCTCATGCCACCCTTACAGGCATACCGTGTTGCCACGGTCAACATCAACAAGATCAGCAGTACGTCAAACCTGAGGAATCTTACGGATTTCTTATATGCAGCTGATGTCGACATTGCGCTGTTGCAAGAGGTCGCCGACATTGATCTGGATCGTATCACAGGTTACAATGCGTTAATCAACCCTGGACGTGGCAGTGAACTCGGAACTGCACTTTTGACCAAAGAAGGCATCGCCGTAGCCAATGTCGACAGACTGCCGAACAGCAGAGGTATTGCGGGGACAATCCACAACACCCGATTCATAAATGTTTATGCCCCTTCTGGAACGGGAAAAAAACGCCAGAGATCGGAGTTTTTTAAGGAAGAGATAGTGCCGCTTTTTACAACCCGCACAGGCCAAGTCGTATTTGCCGGTGATTTCAACTGTGTACTGAAACCCAGAGACCAAACGCCACATTTTAACACTTCCATAGAACTTCTGGACATTGTTCGAGAATTAAACCTACTCGACACGTGGGAACTTAAACACGGCGACATGCCCGGTTTTACCCACGTCACCAGCCATTCTGCCAGCCGCATTGACAGAATTTATGCAACTTCCAATTTACGAAACCATATATTGCAAGCGGAGCGATGGCCGCTTATATTCTCTGACCATGTAGCATATATCTGTACCATAAATATGGAAAAACAGGGTACATATAGAGCGAGAGGCCCGTGGAAACTGAATGTTTCCCATTTATCAGATCCAGGGTGCCACACCGTCTTCCAACACACATGGGCAGATTGTGAAAGGAAATTCCCACTGTACAATTCGGCTTTTTCGTGGTGGTTAAAATGTGCAAAGCCAGCTCTAATAAAAGCGATGAAGTGTTACTCTCGCGAGAAATACGCCTGGCAGAGGACCACAATAGAATTCTATTTTCAGTGCCTACGAGAACTTTATACCGACGATAATACAGTAGTGGCCAATCACATGCAGATCAAAAGAATCAAGGCGACACTCCTAACACTGACGCGACGACAATCTGAAGGCTATCAAGTGAGAACACGCCTGCAAAATGCAGTGCGGGAGGAGACAACATCCATGTACCACGTTATACAAGAGCAAAAAAGACGAAACAGGAAAATACTGACTGAGCTAAAAACTGCAGACGGTCGCCTTTTCGACACACAAACTGCTATTCACGAAGAAATTTATAACCATTTTACGGCGTTACTAGCTGAAAAACCAATAGATGTGGCAGCGCAGGGAGTCCTTACGGACAGGGCGTGGGGGAGACTTAGTCCGGAACAGGCGGCAGAACTCGCCTCAGACATACTCGAGGATGAAGTGGCAGACGCCATTCTCAGAAGCCCAAGAAATAAATCGCCTGGTCCTGACGGATTACCTGCCGAGTTTTATCACACATTTAGGCGACAGTTAATTAGTAAGTTGACTCTGGTCTGTAATGATATTATGAACATTCGAAATGATAGCTTGAAAGATTTTTGTAAAGGGATAGTGGTGCTAGTACCAAAAACTCCAGGAGGAAAAACTGTAGAGAATCTCCGGCCTTTAACATTGCTTAACACTGACTATAAAATTTTCGCACGTGTCATTATGCATCGATTAAATTCAGTAATTACCAGCGTTACCGGCGACTACCAAACGTGCGTTGGACCCAATAGAAATATTTTCCACACTTTAACTGCATATAGAGATCTCATAGCGATTGCCGAAGCCTGTGACATCCCAAGTGCCCTTGTGTCCCTCGACTTTGAAAAGGCCTTTGACAGGGTAAACCATTCCTATCTCCTCCGCACCATGGACGCCATGCATTTTCCTCGGAAAATCTCTGATACTGTTAAAACCCTCCTGATGAATGGTACGTCGCAAATCAATGTAAATGGACGCTTAAGCAGGCCGATCAGTATCGCTAGTTCAGTACGACAGGGCTGCCCAATGTCGATGGCATTGTTTGCCACAGCACTCGAGCCATTCTTGTACTCCCTGACGCAAGACCTTCCAGGACTGCTCATTCATGGTCAGAAGATTATTTGCCAGGCTTACGCAGATGATGTCAGTTTTGTAGTAACGAAAGACGAGGACTTAGAGAAAGCTTTCCACATTGTAGCAACGTATGAAGCTGCATCGGGGGCGAAACTCAACCGTCACAAGTCAGGCTTAATGCACATTGGACGCGGATTAGAACTCGGTGCTGCTGAAAGAATAAGAAGCTTGGAAACGATCACCTGCCTCGGGATTGAATACACACGCAATGTCCGCCGCACGGCTGCCTTGAACTATCGAAAACTGCTGGCAAAAATGCGCGCTGGCATACGGCAACATAGCCTGCGAGCTCTAAATGCCATTCAAAGAGTGGCTTTAGTTAACACCTACATAATTTCCAAAGTAAATTACGTTGCCCAAGTACTGCCATTACCAAAGACTATGGCACAACAAATGTTAGCGGCGCTTGGCCACTTTGTTACCAGGGGTCAGATATTTAAAGTAAAGTATGAAACCCTCACCCTACCAGTTTGGAAGGGAGGCCTCAATTTGACGGATGTCTACCTCAAAGCAAAAGCCCTGTATGTTAGTCAAACATACAAACAGTGGCACAGATCACCTAACACACTGACGGCTCACATTTTGAATGAAATAGTGCCTCCCAATCTGGATCCACCTGTAGATGTAAAACACATTCTGAACTCGCTCTGTCACTTCAGGTATTTCATACTAGAACTTAGCTACATACAACGAAGAATTCCAGAGGCAGACCGACACAAAGTCAAAGCGATTTACGCCACATTGACGGAAAGTACAGCACGCAATATAGTGGAGGAGAAATGTCGAGGTTATAACTGGAAACAAGTCTGGGAGAACATTCACGACCCGCTTCTTTCATCTACAGTTCGCTCAACTTGGTACATGGCAGTCAATAGGAAATTTCCGACCAATTCGAGGTTACACAAGATTCACCTGGCTGAAACACCCAATTGTATCAGATGTCACTTAGTTGACACAGACGAGCATAGATTTACTTGCGACGCTGTACAGGACATATGGTCCCTCTGCACACGGAAACTCGCAAGCATACTGCGAACGTCACCAAGAACGATAACACCGACACGCCTACTCAACCCTGACGAAGTTCCCTATCCCAATACAAAACGACGTGCCGTCAGTTGGCTAAAGGGCCAGACTGTATACTACATACTATCCGAGAAAGAGAAGAGTACAGAAGAATATTGGTTACATTTAACGATGGAACACCAGACACTCCTACGAACGACGAAATATAGAGAAAACTATGCTTGTTTTTTATTACGAACGTTGACATAGAGTGACTATATTGCAAAAATCTTTAATGATTTTTTTTTCATAGCATTTGCCATACTAAAGGGGCGACACTTTTATTCTTTTACTTTCTTTATGTTAGAATACCTAAACGGTACCCTGGTAGGATGTCATGGAGACATTGGTGGCCGGGGCTTCGGAGTTACGAGCAGCTCAAACAGGAATAACACTTGAGAGATGGCCGAACAAACGAATTTTCGACAACGAAATACATCAGCAATAGCTATTCACCCAGAAGACAAACTTTGAAGCCACCAGTTTGCTGAAATTCCCCACGTACACCTACGGCGAGTCAGGGCTACCAATCAAGAAGTATTTTCATTTCCGTCTCATAAGGAGACATTTAGTTCCTTACAATTACAGCTACTGAAGCTAGCCGATGAAGGCAATTTTGGCGAGTGCAAGTGACGGGCTATAAGGGGAGGATGGAGGCAAAAAAAAAAAAAAAAAAAAAAAAAAAAAAAAAAAAAAAAAAATAAAAAAAATAAAATGGATAAGGCATCGGTCTCCTAAACCGGGGATTGTGGGTTCGAGTCCCACCAGAGGTACACGTTTTACTCACTGGGGCAAAATCAGTCTCACCACATACAGGTGTAATAGTTGAGAAAGTTGGTGTTTGTGAGTGCTTACAGGTATCACAGGTATGACGACGATATGAAAATACGCACTTACTGACAACCTGAAACGAAACGATGGCCATTATCAATCGACCTGTTAGCTGCGGAAGTGTTTCAAAGCGTGATGGCGCTGTGAAAGGAAACGCTATTTTAAAATTACTTGTTGGTAAACGGTATGACCCATATGAATAGTCACTTACCTGTCTTGTGTGCAGGACTTACAGTTCAGAAAGGGAATAGCCTAAGCCGGCAGGTATAAGAATTGCCAGCGGAAAGTAGGTGGCTGGACTTCGATACGTCTGAGTATGTACAGGCACACAGGAAAGGCTCATGCGACGTCCTGTCTCTCTGCAGACGTAGAGTAGTGCATCAGGAAGGGTACACTTGGCAAGTGTTGATTTGAGCGAACACACCGCCAGCTTAACGCCAGTCAGCCTCTGTGGCCTAATGGATATTCGCGCCTCGTCTTCGGCGCGAGACGGACGTGTGGCGGCCGCTGCGGACGTTTCGTGTCAACAAGGCTGTTTTCCTGCGAGCCAGGTAGGCCGGCTCGCAAGCGCATTACTTCACTTAATTGTGTATTGGTTTGATGAAAATGAGGAAAGACACGGTTAAATTCGCTTTCGATAGAAATTTCGTACGACCGAAAGCTTTTGAAATCAAACTGTGGCTCACAGAAAAAGTTGGAATTACGAAAGATGATTTAGTTGGAGTTCATTTATCGTTTGTGACTAACTCGGCATATGTGAAATTGGCAGATCCTGCTAAATGTGTCGCACTTGTTGAACAATGTGGAGGTATTATTAAGTTCAATCACTTAGACGGCTCAGTTAGCGATGTCGTAGTATCCTATGCTGGGATGGGAATACGAACAGTACGGGTATTTGAGCTTCCTTTTGAAATGCCTGTAGTCGAAATCAATCGTGTTCTCGGGGCGTATGGCAGAGTAATTTCCAATGTTGCGGAAATGTGGTCAGAACCACACATGTTTCCCGTTTTGAATGGCGTTCGCCAGGTTAAGATGGAACTTCTCAAGCACATTCCTTCCTTTGTAATTATTGGAGGATACCGTGCGTTGATCATTTACGATGGACAGCCTCGTACCTGTGCCATTTGTCACTCGACAGAGCACGTGCGTGCTGAGTGCAGTAGACGGAGGGTTCCTCAATTACCAAGGGTAGAATCCGAAGGTGCAGGGCCTGTAGTTCACCTGCAGATGACGTACGCTGCTGCCACGTCACCTTTGCGATCAGCTCGGCAGACATCTTTCGAACTGGGGGACCAATGCGAGCATCCCGAGAGTGTTAACAGCCATATAGACAGTGGTAGATCCGTAGCTATGACTAACCTTACAGCGCCCCAGTGTACCACCAGTGAAAGTCAGGTACCTTACGACTGTGCCGAGCCTTCTCGTAGCTCGCGAGCAGAACCTTCTGCGGTTACTGTGGATACCTCCCTGCAACCGCCTGATTGCGCACGACAGGACGAGACCACCACGAAAGTAGCGGCAACGGACGATCCAGTTCAGAATATTGTTGGGCAAGACATGAGCATAGATCACTCGATCATCCAACTGACACAAGGAGTCAATGACTACGGTTCTGCTTCCCACAGCGCGGCTGACAGGCCCCCTGCGACAGAGGCGAGTCTAACTGCGGTAGTCCTTTCTTCCACGCCTGGTGAAAAGAGCAGCGTTGGCTCTTCGACTAGGACACAAGACCGGCTTGCATCGCCGACTTCGTCTCCGCATTCGTCCGAAAAGTCCCCTGATTCGTCTCCAGAGCGGTCAAGATCGCCTCGGAAAGCTAGGAAACGGCGCAAAAAGCGGTTAGCACACCAGGCTGCTGAAAGCTTAGCCCCGGCTCTGCGGGATAGGTTGAGGAGCATTCAGGAACAGACAACGATCGAAGACCATGGCCGGAGGGAACCTGAGGTCGGTAGCATACCATCGCATCTACGGACATCACCTGAGCACGGTGTCCGGGACGAAGGAGCACCAGGCCTCGAATTTTCAGACCATCAGGACGTACCTACTTCCCAACGTAGACAATCTCCCCAGAATAGTCGTTTTGAATGGGCAGACGATACGGAGACAACACTGCCACATGTATCTGCGAACAATGGTATGGCATGTTAACCGCAACCTCTCAAGCTCACGACTACACTTTGAGCGCACGAATGACATGTGAATTCGGCCTACATATGCCTAATCGCCGGAAAGTCCAGTAAACAATAACAGCTCTTGCTTATGGATCAAACGTATCACGTTATGACTGTTAATATTAACAAGATCCAGAGTGCAACTAACATTGCTGCCCTCCGGGACTTCATATATCAGTCCGATACCGATATTGCGCTTTTTCAAGAAGTGTGTTTTTCAAATTTGTATGTTCCGGGATTTACTGCAATTCTCAATGTCGCCTCAGAAGGCGCTTGCGGCACCGCTGTCCTGGTCAAGGAAGGTATTGCAATAACAGATGTAACCCTGTTGGAATCGGGGAGGGGAATCAGTTTTAAGATTTTCGGTGTTACGATTATAAATGTTTATGTACCTTCGGGAAGCAGTGGTCGAAAAGAACGAGCCAATTTTTTTAAAAATGATCTAGTGTTTTTACTAAAGGAAAACCCCGTTGATGTAATAGTCGGAGGTGACTGGAATTGTGTCCTACACAGGAAAGACCAAACGCCAAATTTCAATTTCTCCCCAGAACTAGATGGTCTTGTGAAAACGATGAAATGGCAGGACGCTTGGGAGGTCAAATACCCCGTGTCTGTCCAGTACACATATTTTAGCACTAAAGCGCAAAGTCGGATCGACCGCATATACGTAAGTTCACATTTAGCCAGCAAAATCAGTGGCGTCGAACGAATACCAACTTTTTTTTCCGACCATTTAGCACTAAGGTGCAGCATTGGACTTCCTAAACAGAAGACATACTGGGGCCGTCCTTTTTGGAAATTAAATATCGCCGTGCTTCGAGATAACGCCCTAACTGAACAGTTAGAAGCTTCTTGGCAACTTTTACTCCGACAACGCCACAATTACCGGTCAACGATAGATTGGTGGACTTTATGCGCCAAAAAGAAACTTAGATCTACTCTAATTTCTTACAGCAGGGAAAGGGCACTTTGGTCTCGGCGCACTGTCGAATTCTATTATAGTTGTCTGCGTGACCTTTATGATATGCCCATGTCCGCGGCTGTCAGAACGGGTATCAAACAGGTCAAGGCCGAACTTCTTAGTCTTAAACGCAAACAGCTGGAAGGAATGACCATAAAATCACGAGTTCAAACCACAGTGGAAGAAGAACACGCTTCACTCTATCATCTACTCCAGCACGAAAAAAATCGTCGAAGAAATTTTATTCAGTCATTGCTCTCTGAAGATCAAAGTCTTTTAACTCAACAAAAAGATATTTTAAACGAGGCTCATAGGTATTATAATCAATTGTACAGTGCTCACCAGTATCACCCAGATCGTGGACGGGAACTGCTCCGAAACTGTGATATGGAACAACTAGTAACTGCAGACCACAACAGGAGCCTCACTGTTGAAATCCTGTCTGAAGACATTTTCGAAGTAATTAAAAGCTCACCTGTTAAAAAATCACCTGGGCCCGACGGTTTACCCGTAGAATTTTATTCCCAATATTGGCATATTATAAGGAATAAATTCACACAAGTCGTCAACGAAATCTTGAGTGGAGGGCACATACCTGACGAAATGAAAAGAGTGTGTCACTGTTTTACTTCCTAAGGGAATCAATTCGGATGTCAAACAGCTCAACAAAATGAGACCGATATCCTTAATGAACTCTGATTATAAAATTATTGCCAGGGTTGTAAAAAACAGACTCCGACCGGTGTTTGATACAGTAATTGGTCCCCATCAAACGTGTCTCCCGGGTCGGAATATTTTTAAAACAGTCTGCGAATACAGGGACATAATCAGTATCTTCTCAACGACATTGACGAAGGCTGGCCTCGTTTTTATCGACTTTTCTAAAGCCTTTAATAGGGTAAACCATGAATATTTATTTACCACTCTGATGCATATAGGTTTTAACGACAAATTTTTAATTGTCTTAAAAAATCTATTGCAAGGGATGAAAACCAAAATTTTAATCAATGGACACTATACTCGAGATGTCGAAATAGCAAATGGTGTCCCGCAGGGAAGTCCTTTATCAATGATGCTATTTGTGGTCGCACTAGAACCTTTGCTGAAACGATTAAACAAGGAATTAGAAGGCATATCAATTTCAGGGGTCAGTACCGCTACCAACGCTTACGCCGACGACGTCGGTGTCATCGTCAGAAGTAATGACGACGTTGTAAGACTGAGAGAGATTGTTCGCCTTTACTGCTTCGCAACGGGAGCGCAAATCAACGATATGAAAAGCTCCTTTCTAAATCTCCATGGCTTCAGGAACACTGCCCTCGAATGGGCCAGGTCTGTAGACCATCACACTGCGTTAGGTGTGAGGTTCTACCGATGCCCCCTGCAAACAACGACATTCAACTGGAAGAAGGTCTTACATAGTATTCGAGGTACTTTAATAATGAACCGACTTAGAGACTTGAACATTATCCAAAGGGTGCAATTAATCAACTGCGCTGTCCTTTCGAAAGCAGTATATGTAGGTCAAATACTGCCGATACCTAAAGCGATATCCAAAACCATCATGAGCTTCATCTGCAAGTATGTTTGGAGAGGTGAGATATTTAAAGTGGCGGCCAGTACTATAACTTTAAAACCGCGAGAAGGAGGCCTCGGACTGACCGATATCCGCCGCAAAACTACGGCTCTTTATATCAAGCGTACACTTCAGCTTTTAGAAGACCGCCACAATAATTTATCATCGAAACTTTTCCGAATCCTTACACCGGAGAGTATGGAACCACCTATTAACATAAGTAACATCTCTTACAAATTGCAGCACATCAGATTCTACTATTTAGAACTCAGTTATCTGCACTGCATAGTCGCGGATAGGACCAAAAGAAACTGTAGTTTCATCATGGATTGCCTTACTACAAAGGACAACCGTAACAGAATGGAATCAAAATATCCCACCCGAAATTGGCAAAATATATGGAAGAATATAAACAATAAAGTACTGTCCACCAATGTGCGCGGTGCCTGGTACAAGGTTGTCAATAATACCGTTGCCACAAATGAAAGATTACAGTCTATAGGATTGAGTGACACAAATCAGTGTCCACGTTGTAATGTGATAGACACCCTACGGCATCGTCTCATATGCAACGGCTACCAGGTCATTTGGGAAAGAGTCCGCAAACAGGTGGCGTTTATCAATAGGAACGACGGCAGACACCTTACTGTCGACATTCTCGTCAACCCCGAAAGCGTTGCTTTCCCTATTCAAAAGAATAATGTTACCCTATGGCTACTGGGGAACTATGTCAATTATGTCATTAATAACCTCGGCCTGCCCGACGTACTGGACTATGAGCAACATGTATTACTGGAATATTATAAAATATGTGGACAACGACACCACAAGACTTTGTATGGTAACATGCTAAAAATATTATTTGACAAACAAGGCATCGGATGACGTACGCAATGACGAATAGCGGATAAAATATCGGATTTTGCGATGCCAAAGTAGGGGATTGCTGCTAAGGGCGACGTACGGTGGGGACTTCGTGGGCCCCAGGGCCGCTACGGTAGCCGTGAAGGCCTTCGCAGAACCCTGAAAAGGCCTTGCATTCTATGCCTATGCTAAAAAAAAAAAAAAAAAAAAAAAAAAAAAAAAAAAAAAAAAAAAAAAAAACCAGGAAGGCCGCCGACCGCGGGAATTCGCGCCGCCCCCATCCCGCCAGCCTACACGAGACTTCCAGGGCACCCTGGACGACATCGAGGGATCGGAATAATTGGCATTCGCCCTGTCATAGGGCACGTTGGTCTAGGGGTAAATCTGAGATCAGTGTCTTGTATTGTGTGTGTCCTTAAGAAGCCTACGTTTCTCAGTTTTCCCATTAATTTTTCTTTCTTTATCCACAATTTTCACCAGATCATTTTCAGTCATTTTGAACAACCATCCAACGTTAGAGAATAAGTTCATTTGGATGGAGACATTTACTTTTCTCACCACGTTTGGTATGGATTCCCTTACTTGCAAAGGAGTATTTCATTTGATTTTAGCAATGAAGCTCGCCGAAGAAGGCGCATGAAGGAGAGCGAATGGAAGGGCTAGAAGGGGAGATGGGAGGCCCTAAAAAAAAAAATAAAAAAAAAATGGATAAGGCATCGGTCTCCTAAACCGGGGATTGTGGGTTCGAGTCCCACCAGAGATACACGTTTTACTCACTGGGGCAAAATCACTCTCACCACATACAGATGTAATAGTTTGGAAAGTTGGCGTTTATGAGTGCTTACAGGTATCACAGGTATGACGACGATATGAAAATACGCACTTACTGACAACCTGAAACGAAACGACGGCCATTATCAATCGACCTGTTAGCTGCGGAAGTGTTTCAAAGCGTGATGGCGCTATGAAAGGAAACGCTATTTTAAAATTACTTGTAGGTAAACACTATGACCCATATGAATAGTCATTTAACTGTCTTGTGTGCAGGACTTGGAGTTCAGAAAGGGAATAGCCTAAGACGGCAGGTACAAGAATTGCCAGCAGAAAGTAGGTGGCTGGACTTCGATACGTCTGAGTATGTACAGGCACACAGGAAAGGCTCATGCGACGTCCTGACTCTCTGCAGACGTAGAGTAGCGCATCAGGAAGGGTACACTTGGCAAGTGTGGATTTGAGCGAGCACACCGCCAGCTTAACGCCAGTCAGCTTCTGTGGCCTAATTGATAAGGCATCGGTCTCCTAAACCGGGGATTGTGGGTTCGAGTCCCACCAGAGGTACACGTTTTACTCACTGGGGCAAAATCACTCTCACCACATACAGATGTAATAGTTTGGAAAGTTGGCGTTTCTGAGTGCTTACAGGTATCGCAGGTATGACGACGATATGAAAATACGCACTTACTGACAACCTGAAACGAAACGACGGCCATTATCAATCGACCTGTTAGCTGCGGAAGTGTTTCAAAGCGTGATGGCGCTGTGAAAGGAAACGCTATTTTAAAATTACTTGTAGGTAAACACTATGGCCCATATGAATAGTCTTTTAACTGTCTTGTGTGCAGGACTTGGAGTTCAGAAAGGGAATAGCCTAAGACGGCAGGTACAAGAATTGCCAGCAGAAAGTAGGTGCCTGGACTTGGATACGTCTGAGTATGTACAGGCACACAGGAAAGGCTCATGCGACGTCCTGACTCTCTGCAGACGTAGAGTAGCGCATCAGGAAGGGTACACTTGGCAAGTGTGGATTTGAGTGAGCACACCGCCAGCTTAATGCCAGTCAGCCTCTGTGGCCTAATGGATAAGGCATGGGTCTCCTAAACCGGGGATTGTGGGTTCGAGTCCCACCAGAGGTACACGTTTTACTCACTGGGGCAAAATCACTCTCACCACATACAGATGTAATAGTTTGGAAAGTTGGCGTTTCTGAGTGCTTACAGGTATCACAGGTATGACGACGATATGAAAATACGCACTTACTGACAACCTGAAACGAAACGACGGCCATTATCAATCGACCTGTTAGCTGCGGAAGTGTTTCAAAGCGTGATGGCGCTGTGAAAGGAAACGCTATTTTAAAATTACTTGTAGGTAAACACTATGACCCATATGAATAGTCACTTAACTGTCTTGTGTGCAGGACTTGGAGTTCAGAAAGGGAATAGCCTAAGACGGCAGGTACAAGAATTGCCAGCAGAAAGTAGGTGCCTGGACTTGGATACGTCTGAGTATGTACAGGCACACAGGAAAGGCTCATGCGACGTCCTGACTCTCTGCAGACGTAGAGTAGCGCATCAGGAAGGGTACACTTGGCAAGTGTGGATTTGAGTGAGCACACCGCCAGCTTAACGCCAGTCAGGCTATGTGGCCTAATGGATAGTTCCGCTTGAGACGCGACAGCGATCGGACGTGCTGTGTATTCGATCCGCCGTTTCCCTCGGGTTGTGACTATTTACTTTCTGTGTGTGACGTTTCTTTGTCTTCTTTTCTTCGTTGTTTCGTCGCCTTAGTGTTTGTGTTGTGTCTTGTGTTGTATAGCGGCTTCTGCCGCATTAATTAAGTGTTATGGCTTCCCGGTTGTTTCCGCGGAAGTGTACTCTCAGTTTTCAGTTTAACAAGGCCACCAGGAATGTTCAACCAACTTCGTTGGAAATTCACGAATGGATTGTGTATACGATTGGCATTACATCGGACCAGGTACATACGGCGTACTTTGACACAGAACTTTACTGCTTTTTTGTGAAATTGTTGAACCCGGTTTTGCTAGATAAGATTTTACTTAAACATGGTGACCAAGTGTCGTTCCGTCATAGAGATGGTTCTGTTAGCAGTGTTACTGTTTCAAATGCGGAAATTACGTATACCACAGTTCGGGTTTATAATTTACCCCCTGAAGTTGAAAACAGTTATCTCAAGGAAGCTTTGCTTGGTTATGGTACCGTTCGGTCAATTCGAAATGAACGTTGGTCTGCACAACATAAGCTGCAATGTTATAATGGTATCAGATCGGTTGAAATGCATATTAAGTCGAATATACCGTCCCATCTGGTTGTATGTGGTTATCGTGTTCATCTTACTTATGAGGGGCAAGTTGGTACGTGTTTTCTATGTAATGAAAATGGTCATGTTCGTGCTAATTGCCCTAAGCGGGTGTTTGTGCTTAAAAATGGGCTAGCACAACGCCGCAAATTAACGGTTGCCGATCTTGTGCCAGCAGCTTCCTCCACTGTTTCCTGTCAGCCTCCTGCAGTAGATTCTTCACAACGGGTGACACCTTCCTCTGATGCAGGTTTTCCCCCGTTACCCACTCGCCCAGATGTATCGGCTGCTTCTACACCGATCCCGTCTGTTTCCAATAACAAACGCCGTCGTGCTAGTGATACCGGTAGCACTGATGACGAAGCTGCTGTTTCGCAGCCGGTTTGCGAATCTGACGAGAGAATTCCGGAATCTCCCATGCTTGTTTTGGATTCTGTTCCCACTGTGTCTCCTGCTTTGCCTGATGACGTCAAACTTGCTGCCACGCCGTCGGCGCAAGAGCCCCAACATTCGGTCGAAGTGGTGTTGACATCCCCCCCGACACAGGCATCACAACATGTTGACGACACTTCGGTGCAGACAGCTGTTTGTCGGAAAATCGCTTCTAGAACTGCGCGCTCCGCTTCAGCGGATTCCAAACCTATCTCTCCACCTCCTACACTTCCAATACCTACACCTTCTAATGCCGGTGCTGATGTTCCTGATGCAGTTTTCCCCTTGCTTGCTCCTTCTTCTGATTCCTCTCGCCCTTCTAATCCTTCGGATGCCGTGGTTGACGTGCGTGATCTCGAACCCCCCACTCCACCTGCTCTTGAATCTGGTGTGCATCAGATACGCCGTCGGGTGAAAGTGCCCCCCAATCTTCACGCGGTGCGGAAAAAACACAAGCATGCAAAGGATGACTCTGATTCCGTTGATTCCGGGCAATCACCCTCTGCCATGTCTGATGTTGATGATCTGGATGTAGTTGCTTCTAATGTGGTGTAATTAGGGTTCATTTTCCCTTTTTTGGTTGATGTTGCAGGCGTACACGTTTATTACCTTAAATATAAATAGCATTCAATCTGCTCTGAAGTTAGCGTCTCTGCGGCAGTTCATTTATGACTCTGCAGCTGATGTTGTTTTCCTGCAGGAAGTCTCCGTTGCACACCTGTTTGTTCCTGGCTTTCGCACTATTATAAATTTTGCGCCTGAGTTTTCCACAGGTACTGTCTTACTAATTCGTGACGGTATCCCCGTTACCGAAATTGAACTCTTAGACTCGGGAAGGGGTATTGGTTGTCGGTTATTTGACACAACCTTGGTTAATATTTACGCCCCCTCTGGTTCCAGCAAACGGCAGGAAAGGTCTCGTTTTTATAAAGAGGATCTGATTTATCTTTTACGCAAAAATCCTGCGACTTTGATATTGGGGGGTGATTTTAATTGTGTATTACAAGCTAAGGACCAATCCCCTCATTTTAATTATTGTTTCGAGCTACATTCTCTTGTACGTCACCTACGACTACGCGATGCGTGGGAGGTAAAACATCCCACTTTAGTTAAATTTACATTTTTTACTGCCACCTCAAGTAGTCGCCTTGATCGATTGTATATTTCTGACCCCCTTAGTGCTTCTGTTTTAAATGTAGATGTTATTCCAGCCAGTTTTACGGATCATTGTGCCCTTGCGGTTATAATTAATTTGGAGCGTCAGCCTCTTAAACTTTATCGGCCGCTGTGGAAATTAAATGTCTTCTTGCTCGATGACCCTGACATCGAACCTCTAATACAGACGGCGTGGGACATGTGTTTACGTTCTCTGCGATACTATCCGTCTAAGCTTCACTGGTGGATCCACTGTGCGAAGTCAAAACTACGTCGCACTTTAATGTCCTACAGTTATAATAGAGCGCGAGATCTGAAACTGACTTTTGAGTATTATTATTCGGTGCTTCGCGAACTTTATGATACTTCTCGAATGACATGTGCCCACCTTTCTGAGGTTCGGAAAATTAAAGCCAAGCTCCTTAGTATTAAACGGCTTCAGATGGAAGGATTGAAGATTAAATCTAAACCGCCGTCCACATTAGCACATGAAATGACTTCCATGTACCATCTGTTTCGTCACCACAAGAACCGTCGACGTGTATTGATTGACGGCCTTATGGCAGCTGATGGTCGCCGGCTTACCTTACAGAATCAAATAACCCATGAACTTACCTGCTACTATGAGACCTTATATGCTGTGGCTGATTCTGATCCGCTTGATGTTGACGAGATTTTAACTGCTATCCCATCAGTTTTAACAGAGGACCATAATATGGAATTTTTAGCTCCTTTTACTGCAGACGAAATTTCTGCTTTCATTGCTTGTTCACCATCTCACAAATCTCCTGGTCCGGATGGCCTTCCTAAGGAGTTTTTTGTTCGCTTTTGGACTATTATAGGGCCTGTTTTTACGGATATAGTAAATGAAATTTTGAATGGTGGCACAATTCCGGCCGATTTCAAGAGAGGTACGGTTGTCCTGATACCGAAATCTGCTGGTTTGAAGACAGCTAGTGACTTTCGTCCTTTAACCCTTTTAAATTTTGATTATAAGACGGCTGCTAGGGCTGTTAATGCACGTCTATCCGTCTTGCTTACACCTGTGATAACTCCTTGTCAAAGTTGCTTTCCGGGGCGCTCCATCTTGACGCCTCTGGCGGGGTATCGTGACATTGTGTCGATTGTCGCTGTCACCAATATTTCCTGTGCGCTTTTATTTGTTGATTTTAGTAAGGCTTTTGATCGTGTGTCCCATTCGTTTTTAGAGCTTCTGCTGCGCCGCCTCGGTTTTAATGAAAAGGCGCTGCTGGTTCTTAAGAATATGACGACTGGCATTTCTGCTAAGATTGACATTAATGGACAGCTGAAGAAGGTCATTGATATTAAACGTGGCGTCCCGCAAGGTAGCCCTTTATCCATGACCCTTTATGCTCTCTCCCTTCAACCACTCCTCACACGTCTCAACTCGACACTTCGTGGTCTTACGATCTCTGGGGTTACCCAGACAGCAACAGCTTATGCTGATGATTTGGTTGTTTTGCTTCGTTCCACCGCAGAAGTGCCGCCGTTGAAAATGGAACTAGATAAATTTTCTGCTGCCTCAGGCTCTCGTATCAACCCCCGTAAAAGCAAACTCCTGAATTTGCGGGGCTTTGAACGTGTGGTTGTTCCGTGGGTTACGGCTGTTGAACATCATACACATTTAGGTATCTATCTTGAACGGTGTCCTCTTCGTATGGCTGCGAAAAATTGGCAAGTGGCCATTTCCAAGCTTCAAGGTGTTTTATTCGAACACTCATGGCGTTCGATACCGATACTGCAAAAAAAGCATGTATTAGACACTTATGTTTTATGTAAAGTATATTACGTTGCTCAGTTGTTTCCGCTTCCCAGAATGCAGGGTGCAAAGATGGTCCAGCTTATTAACAGATATATTTGGCGGGGGCACATTTTTAAATTACGTTGTGATGTTCTTACGAAGCCGCGACTTGAGGGCGGCTTGTCGTTCACCGATGTCCGTATCAAGGCTGCTGCCCTTTATGTTAAGCGCACCCTCCATCTTTTATTTTCTGAGTCCCCGACTGTTACTTCGCGATTATTCCATGTCGTTCGTCCTGCGAGCTTGTCACCGCCTATTAACGTAGGGCCTCTAAATGCGAAGCTACGGCATGTTCGGGACTTCTACATTGAGATTAGTTATCTGGATCTCCAATTACAACGTAGTACTGTTTTTACTACGCGAATACTGCTTGACAAATGGCACAGGTCTTCTTCTTCCATCCCGATTGTTTTACAATATCCCCGTTTTCATTGGCGTAACATATGGACGAATATCAGCTTACCCGTTCATTCCGCAACTGTTGCCTCCCTATGGTATAAGGTAGTTAATCAGCTGATTCCTACGAACGAACGACTTCATCGTATAGGTTTAAGTGTCACTCCGCTTTGTCAAACGTGTGGTTGTATTGATACACTCCCACATCGATTTACGTGCGCTGACCGTCTTCGCATGTGGTACTGGCTGCGCCGACAATTGGTGTTACTCACCAGAAGCTCGGAATCAGCTTTTACCACTGATATTCTCTGCTGGCCGGACACGGTTTTTTATCCCCGGACAAAGAACAACACCATCATGTGGCTTCTTGGCCGTTACATTTTTGCAGTGGTAGATGGTGATGGAATTTCCGATTTTATTTCGTTTACTGGTTACATGCTTCATGAGTACTGGACGCAACAATCTTTCCCACATCTTAAGAGGGACTTTGCGAATATGCTCAGTATTGTTTTCGAAAAGCAGGGGATTGGTTAAGTTTCCACTTCTATTGCTCGCTCCTGCGCCAGTTGCATTAATGGCACCGGTATAGGGGGATACTCATCTCACTTCATGATAGCGGAGACATTTACGCTAGCTCTTAGTTATTTTGCCTTCCTACCAAGCTTTTACCTGTTTAGATAGACAACGCATAAATAAGCCCCGTGTCCACATATCAGTATCATGAGACTCCGAACCAAGGACAATTACTACGTATTGGTGCCACTGTGCTTCAGTGCAGGGAGGAGGAGACGTCATGGCCAGGCCTCGGGATTCGACCCCTGCCCAACGCGCCTCCACCGAGCTGCACTGGGCCATTAAGAAAAAAAAAAAATGGATAAGGCATCGGTCTCCTAAACCGGGGATTGTGGGTTCGAGTCCCACCAGAGGTACACGTTTTACTCACTGGGGCAAAATCAGTCTCACCACATACAGGTGTAATAGTTGAGAAAGTTGGTGTTTGTGAGTGCTTACAGGTATCACAGGTATGATGACGATATGAAAATACGCACTTACTGACAACCTGAAACGAAACGATGGCCATTATCAATCGACCTGTTAGCTGCGGAAGTGTTTCAAAGCGTGATGGCGCTGTGAAAGGAAACGCTATTTTAAAATTACTTGTTGGTAAACGGTATGACCCATATGAATAGTCACCTGTCTTGTGTGCAGGACTTACAGTTCAGAAAGGGAATAGCCTAAGACGGCAGGTATAAGAATTGCCAGCAGAAAGTAGGTGGCTGGACTTCGATACGTCTGAGTATGTACAGGCACACAGGAAAATGCTCATGCGACGTCTTGACTCTCTGCAGACGTAGAGTAGCGCATCAGGAAGGGTACACTTGGCAAGTGTTGATTTGAGCGAGCACACCGCCAGCTTAACGCCAGTCCGCCTCTGTGGCCTAATGGATAAGGCATCGGTCTCCTAAACCGGGGATTGTGGGTTCGAGTCCCACCAGAGGTACACGTTTTACTCACTGGGGCAAAATCAGTCTCACCACATACAGGTGTAATAGTTGAGAAAGTTGGTGTTTGTGAGTGCTTACAGGTATCACAGGTATGACGACGATATGAAAATACGCACTTACTGACAACCTGAAACGAAACGATGGCCATTATCAATCGACCTGTTAGCTGCGGAAGTGTTTCAAAGCGTGATGGCGCTGTGAAAGGAAACGCTATTTTAAAATTACTTGTTGGTAAACGGTATGACCCATATGAATAGTCACTTACCTGTCTTGTGTGCAGGACTTACAGTTCAGAAAGGGAATAGCCTAAGACGGCAGGTATAAGAATTGCCAGCGGAAAGTAGGTGGCTGGACTTCGATACGTCTGAGTATGTACAGGCACACAGGAAAGGCTCATGCGACGTCCTGTCTCTCTGCAGACGTAGAGTAGTGCATCAGGAAGGGTACACTTGGCAAGTGTTGATTTGAGCGAACACACCGCCAGCTTAACGCCAGTCAGCCTCTGTGGCCTAATGGATATTCGCGCCTCGTCTTCGGCGCGAGACGGACGTGTGGCGGCCGCTGCGGACGTTTCGTGTCAACAAGGCTGTTTTCCTGCGAGCCAGGTAGGCCGGCTCGCAAGCGCATTACTTCACTTAATTGTGTATTGGTTTGATGAAGATGAGAAAAGACACGGTTAAATTCGCTTTCGATAGAAATTTCGTACGACCGAAAGCTTTTGAAATCAAACTGTGGCTCACAGAAAAAGTTGGAATTACGAAAGATGATTTAGTTGGAGTTCATTTATCGTTTGTGACTAACTCGGCATATGTGAAATTGGCAGATCCTGCTAAATGTGTCGCACTTGTTGAACAATGTGGAGGTATTATTAAGTTCAATCACTTAGACGGCTCAGTTAGCGATGTCGTAGTATCCTATGCTGGGATGGGAATACGAACAGTACGGGTATTTGAGCTTCCTTTTGAAATGCCTGTAGTCGAAATCAATCGTGTTCTCGGGGCGTATGGCAGAGTAATTTCCAATGTTGCGGAAATGTGGTCAGAACCACACATGTTTCCCGTTTTGAATGGCGTTCGCCAGGTTAAGATGGAACTTCTCAAGCACATTCCTTCCTTTGTAATTATTGGAGGATACCGTGCGTTGATCATTTACGATGGACAGCCTCGTACCTGTGCCATTTGTCACTCGACAGAGCACGTGCGTGCTGAGTGCAGTAGACGGAGGGTTCCTCAATTACCAAGGGTAGAATCCGAAGGTGCAGGGCCTGTAGTTCACCTGCAGATGACGTACGCTGCTGCCACGTCACCTTTGCGATCAGCTCGGCAGACATCTTTCGAACTGGGGGACCAATGCGAGCATCCCGAGAGTGTTAACAGCCATATAGACAGTGGTAGATCCGTAGCTATGACTAACCTTACAGCGCCCCAGTGTACCACCAGTGAAAGTCAGGTACCTTACGACTGTGCCGAGCCTTCTCGTAGCTCGCGAGCAGAACCTTCTGCGGTTACTGTGGATACCTCCCTGCAACCGCCTGATTGCGCACGACAGGACGAGACCACCACGAAAGTAGCGGCAACGGACGATCCAGTTCAGAATATTGTTGGGCAAGACATGAGCATAGATCACTCGATCATCCAACTGACACAAGGAGTCAATGACTACGGTTCTGCTTCCCACAGCGCGGCTGACAGGCCCCCTGCGACAGAGGCGAGTCTAACTGCGGTAGTCCTTTCTTCCACGCCTGGTGAAAAGAGCAGCGTTGGCTCTTCGACTAGGACACAAGACCGGCTTGCATCGCCGACTTCGTCTCCGCATTCGTCCGAAAAGTCCCCTGATTCGTCTCCAGAGCGGTCAAGATCGCCTCGGAAAGCTAGGAAACGGCGCAAAAAGCGGTTAGCACACCAGGCTGCTGAAAGCTTAGCCCCGGCTCTGCGGGATAGGTTGAGGAGCATTCAGGAACAGACAACGATCGAAGACCATGGCCGGAGGGAACCTGAGGTCGGTAGCATACCATCGCATCTACGGACATCACCTGAGCACGGTGTCCGGGACGAAGGAGCACCAGGCCTCGAATTTTCAGACCATCAGGACGTACCTACTTCCCAACGTAGACAATCTCCCCAGAATAGTCGTTTTGAATGGGCAGACGATACGGAGACAACACTGCCACACGTATCTGCGAACAATGGTATGGCATGTTAACCGCAACCTCTCAAGCTCACGACTACACTTTGAGCCCACGAATGACATGTGAATTCGGCCTACATATGCCTAATCGCCGGAAAGTCCAGTAAACAATAACAGCTCTTGCTTATGGCTCAAACGTATCACGTTATGACTGTTAATATTAACAAGATCCAGAGTGCAACTAACATTGCTGCCCTCCGGGACTTCATATATCAGTTCGATACCGATATTGCGCTTTTTCAAGAAGTGTGTTTTTCAAATTTGTATGTTCCGGGATTTACTGCAATTCTCAATGTCGCCTCAGAAGGCGCTTGCGGCACCGCTGTCCTGGTCAAGGAAGGTATTGCAATAACAGATGTAACCATGTTGGAATCGGGGCGGGGAATCAGTTTTAAGATTTTCGGTGTTACGATTATAAATGTTTATGTACCTTCGGGAAGCAGTGGTCGAAAAGAACGAGCCAATTTTTTTAAAAATGATCTAGTGTTTTTACTAAAGGAAAACCCCGTTGATGTAATAGTCGGAGGTGACTGGAATTGTGTCCTACACAGGAAAGACCAAACGCCAAATTTCAATTTCTCCCCAGAACTAGATGGTCTTGTGAAAACGATGAAATGGCAGGACGCTTGGGAGGTCAAATACCCCGTGTCTGTCCAGTACACATATTTTAGCACTAAAGCGCAAAGTCGGATCGACCGCATATACGTAAGTTCACATTTAGCCAGCAAAATCAAGTGCGTCGAACGAATACCAACTTTCTTTTCCGACCATTTAGCACTAAGGTGCAGCATTGGACTTCCTAAACAGAAGACATACTGGGGCCGTCCTTTTTGGAAATTAAATATCGCCGTGCTTCGAGATAACGCCCTAACTGAGCAGTTAGAAGCTTCTTGGCAACTTTTACCCCGACAACGCCACAAATATCGGTCAACGATAGATTGGTGGACTTTATGCGCCAAAAAGAAACTTAGATCTACTCTAATTTCTTACAGCAGGGAAAGGGCACTTTGGTATCGGCGCACTGTCGAATTCTATTATAGTTGTCTGCGTGACCTTTATGATATGCCCATGTCCGCGGCTGTCAGAACGGGTATCAAACAGGTCAAGGCCGAACTTCTTAGTCTTAAACGCAAACAGCTGGAAGGAATGACAATAAAATCACGAGTTAAAACCACAGTGGACGAAGAACACGCTTCACTCTATCATCTACTCCAGCACGAAAAAAATCGTCGAAGAAATTTTATTCAGTCATTGCTCTCTGAAGATCAAAGTCTTTTAACTCAACAAAAAGATATTTTAAACGAGGCTCATAGGTATTATAATCAATTGTACAGTGCTCACCAGTATCACCCAGATCATGGACGGGAATTGCTCCGAAACTGTGATATGGAACAACTAGTAACTGCAGAACACAACAGGAGCCTCACTGTTGAAATCCTGTCTGAAGACATTTTCGAAGTAATTAACAGCTCACCTGTTAAAAAATCACCTGGGCCCGACGGTTTACCCGTAGAATTTTATTCCCAATATTGGCATATTATAAGGAATAAATTCACACAAGTCGTCAACGAAATCTTGCGTGGAGGGCACATACCTGACGAAATGAAAGAGTGTGTCACTGTCTTACTTCCTAAGGGAAACAATTCCGATGTCAAACAGCTCAACAAAATGAGACCGATATCCTTAATGAACTCTGATTATAAAATTATTGCCAGGGTTGTAAAAAACAGACTCCGACCGGTGTTTGATACAGTAATTGGTGTCTCCCGGGTCGGAATATTTTTAAAACAGTCTGCGAATACAGGGACATAATCAGTATCTTCTCAACGACATTGACGAAGGCTGGCCTCGTTTTTATCGACTTTTCTAAAGCCTTTGATAGGGTAAACCATGAATATTTATTTACCACTCTGATGCATATAGGTTTTAACGACAACTTTTTGATTGTCTTAAAAAATCTATTGCAAGGCATGAAAACCAAAATTTTGATAAATGGACACTATACTCAAGATGTCGAAATAGCAAATGGTGTCCCGCAGGGAAGTCCTTTATCAATGATGCTATTCGTGGTTGCACTAGAACCTTTGCTGAAACGATTAAACAAGGAATTAGAAGGCATCTCAATTTCAGGGGTCAGTACCGCTACCAACGCTTACGCCGACGACGTCGGAGTCATCGTCCGAAGCAATGACGACGTTGTAAGGCTGAGAGCGATTGTTCGCCTTTACTGCTTCGCAACGGGAGCGCAAATCAACGATATGAAAAGCTCCTTTCTCAATCTCCATGGCTTCAGGAACACTGCCCTCGAATGGGCCAGGTCTGTAGACCATCACACTGCGTTAGGTGTGAGGTTCTACCGATGCCCCCTGCAAACAACGACATTCAACTGGAAGAAGGTCTTACATAGTATCCGAGGTACTTTAATAATGAACCGACTTAGAGACTTGAACATTATCCAAAGGGTGCAATTAATCAACTGCGCTGTCCTTTCGAAAGCAGTATATGTAGGTCAAATACTGCCGATACCTAAAGCGATATCCAAAACCATCATGAGCTACATCTGCAAGTATGTTTGGAGAGGTGAGATATTTAAAGTGGCGGCCAGTACTATAACTTTAAAACCGAGAGAAGGAGGCCTCGGACTGACCGATATCCGCCGCAAAACTACGGCTCTTTATATCAAGCGTACACTTCAGCTTTTAGAAGACCGCCACAATAATTTATCATCGAAACTTTTCCAAATCCTTAAGCCGGAGAGTATGGAACCACCTATTAATATAAGTAAAATATCTTACAAATTGCAGCACATCAGATTCTACTATTTAGAACTCAGTTATCTTCACTGCATTGTCGCGGATAGGACCAAAAGAAACTGTAGTTTCATCATGGATTGCCTTATTACAAAGGACAACCGAAACAGAATGGAATTAAAATACCCCACCCGAAATTGGCAAAACATATGGAAGAATATAAACAATAAAGTACTGTCCACCAATGTGCGCGGTGCCTGGTACAAGGTTGTCAATAATACCGTTGCCACAAATGAAAGATTACAGTCTATAGGATTGAGTGACACAAATCAGTGTCCACGTTGTAATGTGATAGACACCCTACGGCATCGTCTCATATGCAACGGTTACCAGGTCATTTGGGACAGATGCCGCCAACAGGTGGCGTTTATCAATAGGAACGACGGCAGACACCTTACTGTCGACATTCTCGTCAACCCCGAAAGCGTTGCTTTCCCTATTCAGAAGAATAATGTTACCCTATGGCTACTGGGGAACTATGTCAATTATGTCATTAATAACCTCGGCCTGCCCGACGTACTGGACTATGAGCAACATGTATTACTGGAATATTATAAAATATGTGGACAACGACACAACAAGACATTGTATGGTAATATGCTAAAAATATTATTTGACAAACAAGGCATCGGATGAAGTACGCCATGACGAATCGCGGATAAAATATCAAAGTTTGCGATGCCAAAGTAGGGGATTGCTGGTAAGGGCGAAGTACGGTGGGGACTTCGTGGGCCCCAGGGCCGCTACGGTAGCCGTGAAGGCCTTCGCAGAACCCTGAAACGGCCTTGCATTCTATACCTATGCTTAAAAAAAAAAAAAAACAAAAAAAAAACAAAAAAACATAGCCCAGGAAGACCGACGACCGCGGGAATTCGCGCCACCCACATCCCGCCAGCCTACACGAGACTTCCAGGGCACCCTGGACGACATCGAGGGACCGGAATATTTGGCATTCGCCGTGTCATAGGGCTCATTGGTGTAGGGGTAACTCTGAGATCAGTGTCTTGTATTGTGTGTGTCCTTAAGAAGCCTACGTTTCTCAGTTTTCCCATTAATTTTTCTCTCTCTATTCACAATTTTCACCAGATCATATTCAGTCATTTTGAACAACCATCCAACGTTACAGAATAAGTTCATTTGGATGGAGACATTTACTTTTCTCACCACGTTTGGTATGGATTCCCTTACGTGCGAAGGAGTATTTCATTTGAATCTTAGCAATGAAGCTCGCCGAAGAAGGCGCATGAAGGAGAGCGAATGGAAGGGCTAGAAGGGGAGATGGGAGGCCCAAAAAGAAAGATAAAACAAAAAAAAAAATAAAAAATATGGATAAGGCATCGGTCTCCTAAACCGGGGATTGTGGGTTCGAGAAAAACCAGAGGTACACGTTTTACTCACTGGGGCAAAATCAGTCTCACCACATACAGGTGTAATAGTTGAGAAAGTTGGTGTTTGTGAGTGCTTACAGGTATCACAGGTATGACGACGATATGAAAATACGCACTTACTGACAACCTGAACCGAAACGATGGCCATTATCAATCGACCTGTTAGCTGCGGAAGTGTTTCAAAGCGTGATGGCGCTGTGAAAGGAAACGCTATTTTAAAATTACTTGTTGGTAAACGGTATGACCCATATGAATAGTCACTTACCTGTCTTGTGTGCAGGACTTACAGTTCAGAAAGGGAATAGCCTAAGACGGCAGGTATAAGAATTGCCAGCGGAAAGTAGGTGGCTGGACTTCCATACGTCTGAGTATGTACAGGCGCACAGGAAAGGCTCATGCGACGTCCTGACTCTCTGCAGACGTAGAGTAGTGCATCAGGAAGGGTACACTTGGCAAGTGTTGATTTGAGCGAGCACACCGCCAGCTTAACGCCAGTCAGCCTCTGTGGCCTAATGGGGATTCCGGCTCTAGCTGTCAGCGCGTTAGGACGTGTCCGCTGCTGCTCCGTGTTTACGTTAGTGGTGCCGCCGCGTCCTGAGTTTAATTTGTTGCTGTTTGTGAATTTCTGTGTTTCTACGTGTCTGGTGTCATTGTGCTAAGTTTCTGTGTATTTTCGTCCGTTATAACGGTTGTGTTTTGGTGGAATTTCGGTTGATTACCGGAATCTCCTCGCGACTGAAGCAAAATGGCTGGAATTGTACGGAAAAATACCCTGGTTTTCTCTTTTGAGAAGGAAACGCGTGCAGTGCAACCTACGGCTTTGGAAATCCATGACTGGCTGACCGACGTAATTGGAGTAAGTTCTGATTCCGTACATATCACCCAGTTAGATGCTGACAAGTACTGTGTCTTTGTAAAATTTTTTAATCCTGTTGATGTTGAGAAGCTGTTATTGCGGTGTGGTAGTGTTGCTGAATTTGTGCACAGAGATGGGTCTAAATGTAGTGTTTCAATTCGCAAAGCGGATATCACGTATAAATCAGTCAGAGTGCTAAACGTTCCTATTGAAGTAGATAATCAGCTGATTCAAGAGGCGCTTTCGAAATACGGGGAGATCCAGTCCGTTGTCAACGAAAGGTGGTCGAAATTGTATAAATTGCAGTGTTTCAATGGCATTCGATCAGTAGAAATGGAAGTTAAAGCCAATATCCCATCTTTTATTTCTGTTGCTGGTCATAAAGCGCATATCGTATATTCAGGGCAGGTGCAGACTTGTAATATTTGCAATGCAACGGGTCATTTCCGTCAAGACTGTCCCCGCCGTGTATATGTCCTTAAAAATAGCCTTACGCAGCGTCAGCGACTTACGCTTAATGATGTTCTGCCTAACAACCATCAACCTCCCCCGGCCGGTAATGATGGAGCCAGTACTTCTGAAGTAACTGCCGTAAATGTCGCTGATTTCCCTCCCTTGCATGTAATTACCGATCGCAGTTCTCTTACCCGTGAATGCGATCTGCAAACTAAAAAGAGACCTTTAGACACAACTGAAGACTGTTCAGACGATGATACATCACAGTCCAACCGTAAACAAAAGCAATGCAGCGAGGGTGCGGGTGAGGACGTAGACAGTAAACATGCGGCAGTGACGCCAGCAGCATAGGCCCTCCCGCCGTCAGCTGCTGTTGCCACAGTGTTAGAAAACATGGACGCGAAAACACTGGCTCCGACCACGGTAACACGGAAGTCGAGTTCTGAGGAACAGCAAGTGATGGATCCGACTCAGCCTTGCGAATCTACAGACACACAGCACTCCCTCCCCGATGCACAGATAGAAGTCGCGGAAGGAACTGAAACTGTAACTAGACTTAGCAAACAGGACTGTGAGAGGCCACCTCCGAACAATCGGCGCAAGATGCGGATCACTCGCGGCCACACACTGCCACTGCAGAGGTTCAACGACGCAGGCTAAAACCTCAACCGAACCTCAAAGCATCTCGTCACGCCGATAAACAAAAACTAGGAAAAGATGATGTGAAAGCCAAAAACGTATCATATGAAATAATTACTGCAGTATCCCCTGAGAAAAACTCAAAGAACCTTGATGGTGCAAAACCCCACTGTAAAGATAAGTCTGACCCGGTAGAGAATCCATCATTGAACTGACACAGCCAAGTCTAACTCGAGAAATGATACTGCTAAGTGCCACCATGTTCCTGCACAATTTCGGTGACAACGGAATTACCAATCTGCCAAATTCGTAGTTGACTGTTTTTAATATAGTTTTTTTTTTCTTCTTTTTCTTCTATTACCTCCAGGAGTAATTGTTACTTTTCTCTGACAGTAGGGATTTTTTTTCCTTATTTTCACGAGGAACCTACATGTGCCAGGCATACACAATAACAACTATAAACATTAACAGGATTAAGTCAGACACGAAGATTGCTGCTCTCAAGGATTTCCTTTATGAATCCGGAATTGACATTGCTTTGCTGCAAGAAGTCACGATGCCTGACCTTAAAGTTGCCGGCTATGTAGAAATACTAAATATCTCACTCGAAACAAAGGTGGGCACAGCAATTTTAATCCGGGAAGGGATCCCTGTAACTGATGTCGAGAGACTGGACTCGGGCAGAGCAATAGGAATTAAAGTTTTTGACGTTACTATTATTAACCTGTATGCCCCGTCAGGGACCTCCAATAGACCGGAAAGGGCAAATTTTTTTAGAGAAGAAATAATATATTTATTACGGAAAACCCACCAGAACTTTTAATTGGCGGCGATTTTAACTGTGTACTAAATAAAAAAGATCAGACTCCCAATTTTAATTGCTGTAACGAATTGAAGCGGTTAGTAACGGATCTAAACCTCAGAGATACTTGGGAAATTAAATATCCCACTGTTGTTGCATATACGTATATGTCTACACAGTCCTGTAGCAGGATTGATAGGATATATGTGTCACAAGGTATGGAAAGATCCTTAGTTAAAGTCGAGACAATTCCTGTATATTTTTCCGACCATTGCAGTATGCTGGCTTCCATCAATTTAAGGGCACAACCAACTCGCCGTTTAAGAAGTCAGTGGAAGCTGAATGTATCTTTGCTACAGGACAATGAGTTAGCAGATGTTGTCAACGAAACGTGGAACATGTGCTTGCGCTCGATAGATCGCTATGTGACTGTTACGGACTGGTGGTGCAACAGGGCCAAGCCAAAACTGAGGAACGTTTTAATTCAGTACAGTCTTCAACGATCCCGAGAACTCAAGAACACCGTAGAATTTTATTACGCAATGTTACGGAACTTGTATGAACAGGCGAGCACTTCCGGCATTCGTTTGGAAGACATTAAAAAAACTAAGGCCAAATTACTCCGCATTAAACAACAACAGCTGGAAGGACTAAAAGTAAGGTCAAAAGCCAGACATTATCAGAGGACGAAACTGCTTCCTTATATCACCTATTGAGACACGCAAAACATAGGAGACGAACCTTTCTTGATGAGATCCAGACTCCGACCGGTCTGACCATTACTTCTCAGAAAGAGATCGTCAACGAGGTTTTCAAGTATTACCACAATCTCTATTCAGCCAGTCAGTTATGCGAAGAATCCTTCGAAGAATTTCTTGGCGTCATAGTTCCTCAGCTGTCAGAAGAGGAAAATGAAGGACTTCTTACTGATTTCACTGAAGAGGATCTCCACGACACCGTCCGCAAGTCTCCTTTAAACAAGTCACCGGGGCCGGATGGGTTGCCCGTTGAATTTTATCTACGATACTGGCCACTCATCGGAGAAAAGTTTACTCAAATGGCAAACGAGATTATCCAAGGAAAACCACTACCTGCTGCTATGAAAGAATGCACAATAGTATTAGTTCCTAAGACTACATCGAAGCGCAATCTACACAACTTTCGCCCTATTTCGTTGCTTAACTCCGACTACAAAATCATAGCTAGACTGTTAAATAACAGACTTTCACTTTTAGCCAAAAAAATAGTAAGTCCACATCAGTCATGTGTACCTGGCAGAACTATTTTCAAAAGTATTGCGGAATACAGGGATTTAATTGCCATCGCCTCTGTGACGAACATCAAATGTGCCATTTGTTTTATCGATTTTCACAAAGCCTTCGACCGTGTGGATCACAGGTTCCTTCTTACAACAATGAGAAAAATAGGCTTTGACGAACGAGTTCTCAGTGTGGTCACGAATGTTGCGTTGGGGATCAATGCAAGTATCTCTGTCAACTGCCAAAGAACTAAGCAGATCCCGATACGGCGTGGCGTTCCTCAAGGCAGCCCGCTTTCCATGCTTCTATTCGTCTTTTCCTTGGAGCCGTTACTCCGCAGTCTTCACGTCAATCTAACAGGTATTACGTTAGCAGGTCACAAAACAGTCACAAATGCATACGCTGATGATGTAGGCGTCGTATTACGGAACGTCGATGACATTACCAAATTAGAATTGCTCATTAAAAAGTACTGCAGCGTGTCGGGTGCTACCACCAATGCTAATAAGAGCAGATTGCTAAACCTGCGGGGTTTTCAACACGTAACTGTCACTTGGGCAACACAGGTCACTCAGTGCAAATCACTTGGGACGACTCTGACTATGTGTCCAATCAAAATGGCGGCCATTAATTGGAAAACAACATCCGGGTGCATTCAAGGAGCCACCAGAGAAAACCTGCTCCGACCTTTAAATCAATTTCAAAGAATTCGTTTAATTAATAATTGCCTTTTATCAAAAGCTTATTATACGGCGCAACTCTTTCCACTCCCCACCATGATCGCTGGAAAGATGTCAATCGTCACTAACTACCTATGGCGAGGTGAAGTGTTTAGAGTGACTGGGAGAACAGCTACCCTCGATCCCAGCAATGGAGGTCTGGGATTAACGGACATTAAGAATAAGGCCTCGGCTCTTTTCCTCAAACGGACCACTAGTCTTCTCAACGAAAACGCTACCAGCATTACAACTAAGTTATTTGAAATTCTTACACCTGCAAGTCTCCACGCGCCAGTTGATGTGCACAAAATCAATCCCCGCCTTCGTCATGTGCGTACATTTTTCATCGATCTGAGTTATATTAATAGCGAAATAACTAATTCGCGGCAGTTAACGGCCCGAGCAATTCTGTGTCTCAAGAAGAAAAATGAAGGGAAGAATAAAATAGAGGAAAAATATCTGCATTACAATTGGACAACTATATGGAAGAATATTAACCTGCGTGTTCTCTCCTCCGACTCAAAAATATCATGGTACAAATCGGTCAACAATATAGTCAGTACCAACGAACGGTTGCACTCAATTGGGATTAGCCAAACAAACCTTTGTCTCAAATGTAATCTCGTCGATACAACAGTACACAGATTCACGTGTGCTGGGCATATGAAGAACTGGCAATGGTTGAGCGACCAATTGGCTTTTCTGACACGATCGTCCACAGACAATTTTCAGCCTCTGATCCTTCTCCGGCCACAGGTACAGTATTTCCCTGCAACCAAAAACAACTCAATTCATTGGTTAATGGGAACATACGTTAGCTATGTTATTAATAACGTAGGAACCGACGATCTCATTGATTTTCATATGTACCTGAAAAATGAATATGATAGAATAGTTAAATATCCAGGCCATAAGCAGAGGTACGGCAACATGCTCAAAATTGTCTTTGAGCGACTGGGGGTCGGATAACAGAGAAGAGCAAACAAAAGACTCCGTTTTATACAACAATAATTGGAGCAGCAAAGAACCGTTTATGATTCAGCTCATCTTTACATTTTAAGTACCATATTTAAGTAGCAACAAATGAAGGGAGTCCTGCAATTTATTTCACGAATTTATTCAGAGAAGAAAGTCATTTATTTTACGATTATCCTCAACCAGCAATTCAATTCAATTTTTGCAATTATGAAACCTAGCCAAGATCGGCAATTAATAATACAAAATTCAAAGCACGCAATATAATGGAAATACCGTCACTAGGTGACAGATGAGAGGCGGCATTGAGGCCAGGCCTCAGCATTATTTGACCCCTGCCCTCCTTGCCGCCGCTTATCTGACACTGAAATCTAAAAAAAAAAAAAAAAAAAAAAAGTGGCTAGGATACCAGGCTCTCATCCAGGAGGCAAAAAAAAAAAAAAAAAAAAAAAAATGGATAAGGCATCGGTCTCCTAAACCGGGGATTGTGGGTTCGAGTCCCACCAGAGGTACACGTTTTACTCACTGGGGCAAAATCAGTCTCACCACATACAGGTGTAATAGTTGAGAAAGTTGGTGTTTGTGAGTGCTTACAGGTATCACAGGTATGACGACGATATGAAAATACGCACTTACTGACAACCTGAAACGAAACGATGGCCATTATCAATCGACCTGTTAGCTGCGGAAGTGTTTCAAAGCGTGTTGGCGCTGTGAAAGGAAACGCTATTTTAAAATTACTTGTTGGTAAACGGTATGACCCATATGAATAGTCACTTACCTGTCTTGTGTGCAGGACTTACAGTTCAGAAAGGGAATAGCCTAAGACGGCAGGTATAAGAATTGCCAGCAGAAAGTAGGTGGCTGGACTTCGATACGTCTGAGTATGTACAGGCACACAGGAAAGGCTCATGCGACGTCCTGACTCTCTGCAGACGTAGAGTAGCACATCAGGAAGGGTACACTTGGCAAGTGTTGATTTGAGCGAGCACACCGCCAGCATAACGCCAGTCAGCCTCTGTGGCCTAATGGACAGTCTGCCGCCGGCAGTGCTGCGAGGCGGTCACGCGCCAGAGCGCTGCGGGCGAGGCGCGCACGGTGTGTTTGTGTTTACTTCGGCCGCTGTAAGTGCCGTTTTCCTTCTAGACCACCATGGCGCACAACTATCGGAAGAAGAAATTACGTTTCAACTTTTGTTCCGACTTCGCCCGACCCAAGGCCCTGGAGGTAGAACGATTTATACGCGATGAAGTTAAAATACCACCAACGGATCTAATTGGTATCCACTTGTCCATAGTTAGCAGTACCGTCTACGTCAAAATGATCAACGATGCGGCGTGCGACAAGGTGCTTCAAGAGGCAAAACGTGGACTGCGCTTCTGTCATTCCGACGGCAACGTCGGACCCGTTACCGTCGATCACGCAGGTCTCGGCACACGGACGATAAGGATCTTCGAACTGCCGTTCGAACTACCTGCAGACGTCGTCATCGAGGCGCTCCGTCCCTATGGCAACGTCCTGGAACATGTTGCCGAACGATGGGTCCAATTTCAGACCTATCCAGTTTCAAACGGTGTTAGACAGGTCCGCATCGAGTTGCAGAAACACGTGCCTTCCTATCTACGTATCGGAGGCTGCCGTGCCATTATAATGTACGACGGCCAACCTCGGACCTGTTCCGGTTGCGGGAAAGAAGGTCACCTACGGTCTGAATGCATTCAACGACGTGTCGCGCAGCTCCCGTTGTCGGAAGCGTCCGTCACACCCACGATGATCGCCCTACCGGTCACTTACGCAGCGGCTCTTGCCACGTCTACAGTTTCGTCCAGTCCGTCGCCCGGTCCTTCCGATCGGCACGTCCCACCGTCCCAGTCACCAACGGACGGTACAGACGTCCCACCTGACAATCTTGCCGCCGAACAGGCTCCCGCACCGGACGCTGAGGAGACCAGTACATCTTCACAACACCTGTTTGACAATCTCATTGTACCCACCGACGCCCTCGAACCAGGTCGACGCTCCTCCTTGCCGTCGTCCGACACTGAGGAACACGTGCGCAAACAACGCTCGCCACGTAGGCGCAAACGCCGTCGCCGTTCCCCCACGGGCTCTCAGAGCGTTGCCACCCGCGACGACGAAGACGACACCCAAGCAGCCGACATTTCCACGCAGAGGTCGGCGGACAACTTTCACGATGAACAAGACGTTTCGCAGGACGGGACCACTATGGAGGTCGCCACGCACAATGTAACGATCGGTGCGCCGGTTGAGACGCCTGTCTCCCCGCCGACAACTCCAGATCTCTCTCACCACGACGCAATTCCCATGGACATTGGACAGACCCACGGCACAGGATCATGGGCCGACGACATTGAGGAAGGTACGCCCCCTCCTCCGGATGAGTTACCTCCGCCGGACGAGGCTGCCTGTTAACATCAAAAGCGAGGCATTGCAGCTGATGGGACGGGACTTCCTGTCGGTGCCCTCCTCTTACTTCCCTTGGTGATGGTAGATGCGCGTCCACCACCACTGAAACAAACATACCGGTTTGCCACACTGAACATCAACATGATCGGCACTGCACCCAAGCTGCAACTCCTATGTGACATGCTTCGGGCCTCTGACGTCGACGTCGCCCTTCTTCAGGAAGTACGCGTTGCCACACTACCACCAGTCTACGGCTACGACTCATACACGTCCACATGTGATGAATCAGGGCGTGGAGTGGCTTTCTACATACGCGAAGGAATCCCACTCACGGACACGACAATCCTTCCCTGTGGAAGAGGCATGGCTGTTACCATCTTCGACACGCGCGTCATCAATATCTACGCTCCGTCTGGCTCCACGAACCGTCGGCAGCGGTCCACTTTCTTCGGACATGACGTGGCGCCCCTGTTTTCTGGACGCTATGATCGCCTTATCATGGGAGGCGATTTCAACTGTGTCCTCCATCCGCAGGACCAAGTACCTGGTTATTCGCCATGCCCGGCGCTGCTCACCTTAATCGAAGATTTTCATCTAGTGGACGTTTGGGAGAAAATTCATGGCAATACCCCCGGTTTTACCCATTATACAGCACATTCTGCGAGCAGACTGGACCGGTTTTATGTCTCTGCTCACCTCGGCAATGAAGTCGCCCAAGCTGAACGATGGCCCCTTGCATTTTCGGACCATTGCGCCGTCATTTGCTCCCCGGCTCTGCCACCTCAGTCAGTGTGGCGCAGCAGAGGTTACTGGAAGCTTAATACCTCCCTCCTTAATGATCCACACTGCCGACAATGTATTGCCGCTACATGGGCGTCTTGCGAAAGACGCCTTCCGCAGTACACATCCACGTTCAATTGGTGGCTCAAATGTGCCAAACCTGCGATCAGAAAGGCCTTCATACAATGTGGCAAGGAAGCAGCAGCATGGCATCGAGACACCACAAATTTTCACTACGCCGTCCTCCGTGAGCTCGATGCGCTCCCTCCATCACCTGACACCCACAGGGAACGACAACGTACTAAAGCTCGTCTCCTCTCTCTTCAACGTGCACGACTGCATGGTGTCGTGGTGCGTTCCCGACGACAAGACCTCCTCCACGACGAAACCCCATCCACAATCCATGCCGCATCCGACCATAGTCGTCGACGTCGGCTTTTCGTCCCCAACATCACGACCTCCGATGGTGTTCACCACACAACACAGGCGGCGGTCGTGTCCGCCTTTGCTGAACATTATCGCCAATTTTATGATGATGAAGCGATGGCGACGCCCATTCCTGATGATCTCCGTCCTTCCCCTGAACGGACCCTCACCGTAGCGGAGTCAACGTCCATGATGTCTGCAATCACCGCAGAAGAGGTGGTAGAAGCGATCAACAAAGGGGCCAAGAACAAATCACCCGGACCAGATGGTCTCCCAGTGGAGTTTTACCGGGCGTTCACCACGTTAATGCTTCCTCGCTGGACGGAAATGATTCAGGAACTCTTTACTCCGTCCTTCCCAATTCCACCTGAATTCGTCACTGGCATTCTTCTACCTGTGCCTAAACCGAAGGGAGGGTCTCATGTCTCTGCATATCGCCCCCTTACACTACTGAATGCAGACTATAAAATCTATGCACGCCTCTTAGCAGCGCGCATACGCACCGTCTTACCTACGGTCCTTTCTCCTGAGCAGACTGCACGTGGTTGTGGGGCCACCTTACAAACAGCCCTGGGAGAATGCCGTGACCTCATTGCACTGGCGTCGGTTTGTCGCCTTCGTGCAGCACTGGTATCCGTCGATTTCACGAGTGCCTTTGATCGCGTTCGACACCCTTTCCTCCTCATGGTGGCGACACGTATGGGGTTCCCATTGCTTTTTGTCGATGCCATTCGCCGGTTACTCCTTCCCGCGGTCTCGATGGTACAAGTTAATGGGAGGCTTGTAGGACCGATTCCTATACGCCGCTCTGTGCGTCAAGGATGCCCTATGTCTACTTTACTGTATGCCATTGCACTTGAGCCCCTCATCACTGGACTTACCTCCAGACTGCAGGGCCTCACTTTGCGTGACCACACCTTTCACTGTAGGGCTTATGCGGACGATCTCCTCTTTCTCACCTGCTCCTCCACGGAACTCAATGACGCCATCCAATGGATCCAGCAGTATGGACGTCTTTCTGGTAGCATTCTTAATGTCCGTAAATCGACTATGATGCACATTGGGCGCGGCCTCCCGGCTATGGTGCCGACCCCACTCCCAGTTAGTGCCACCCTTCGTTACTTGGGTATCGAATTTACGAGCTCCACACACCGCACAGTGGCCCTGGCTTACCGGCGGCTTTTGCAGTCGATTCGGCACCATGTCCGCGGTCAAGTGCACCGTAACTTAAACCAACTCCAACGTGTGTCCTATGTAAACATCTATGTCGCCCCTAAACTGGTACACGTCGCCCAGATCCTCCCACTGCCGTTACTCCTTGGCCGCCGCATCCAATCAGCCTTTGGATATTTCGTGTCAGCAGGGGCACTTTTCAAAGTCCGCTACAACACTCTAACACTGCCTCCTGCAAAAGGTGGCCTCGGACTCATCAACGTGCGGGCACGCTCTTCTGCACTCTTTGTCCACACTCTGTTGCGGCACTGGCAGGGGCCGGTCCCGTCTTTAACACGCTGTCTCTTAGATATCCTCCGACCAGCTTCTCTCGATCCACCGATCAATGTGGCACCTATTTCTCCATTATTGTACTACGTCGCCAATTGTTTCATAGAACTCAGCTACGTTCGGGCCGATCTTCCAGTCACCCGTCCTCCCCGTACAAAAGATTATTATCGTTTGTTTATGCTGTCCAACCCTTGCGACCCCATGGTGCTACAGCATCCTGACATTAACTGGCGCACGGTTTGGGGGTGTGTGCATGCACCCTTTTTACCGTCGTCTGTGTCTGCACTCTGGTATGTTTTAGTCTATGGAAAATTCCCGACTAATAGTCGACTTTATCGCATAGGACTGGCCACCTCCCCACTCTGCCCTGACTGTCAGCTCGAAGACACCGACGAGCACCGTCTTACGTGCCCCCTGAAACAAAACGTATGGCTCCTCATCCAACGAATCGTGGGCTTTTACCTCCGTGCCCCGCCAACGACGGTAACCCCGGATTTCCTGTTGTTGCCCCAGACATTTCACTACCCTCTTGCTAAGCACCATACCCTAATCTGGTTTCGAGGACAGGCTTTAGAATATCTCTTTCGGAGTGGTCCGCATACAGTCCTTGACTTCTGGTACAAAGTTGTGACCGCGCATAGCACCCTCACCCGAAAACCATCTTACCGACAAACTTTTGCCGGTTATCTCCGCAGCGTCTTTCTTGACCCCCCTCAAAGTTGGGGTGTACCATGCCTACCTGTCACGTGATGCAACACCCTTATCCACGTTCTCATGCATCGACCAAAAACAAACACAATTTTATTTTTTATTTTATTTTATTTTTTTTAAAGAAAAAGGAAGAAGACAGAATATGTTATATTTTGTTGTATTTAATGTTTTTCTTTTTTAATATTTTTTTTGTTTAACAAACAGTCATTTGTATATTTTTAAATGGTACCAGGAAGAACTCTTGCATAGTAAATATATATGTACTTTTAGTTTGTTCAATACAAATTTTTAAACAAAAACAAAAAAAAAACAAAAACAAGGAAAACAGGATATGTTCTAATTTGTTGTATTTCATGTTATTCTAATAATTTGTTTACCTAACACTCCTTTGTATATGTTTAACGGGTACCTTGAAGAACTTTTGCTTTGTGTATATATATATGTACTCTCCGTTTGTTCCATAATAAAGATTACAAAAAAAAAAAAAAAAAAAAAATGGATAAGGCATCGGTCTCCTAAACCGGGGATTGTGGGTTCGAGTCCCACCAGAGGTACACGTTTTACTCACTGGGGCAAAATCAGTCTCACCACATACAGGTGTAATAGTTGAGAAAGTTGGTGTTTGTGAGTGCTTACAGGTATCACAGGTATGACGACGATATGAAAATACGCACTTACTGACAACCTGAAACGAAACGATGGCCATTATCAATCGACCTGTTAGCTGCGGAAGTGTTTCAAAGCGTGATGGCGCTGTGAAAGGAAACGCTATTTTAAAATTACTTGTTGGTAAACGGTATGACCCATATGAATAGTCACTTACCTGTCTTGTGTGCAGGACTTACAGTTCAGAAAGGGAATAGCCTAAGACGGCAGGTATAAGAATTGCCAGCGGAAAGTAGGTGGCTGGACTTCAATATGTCTGAGTATGTACAGGCACACAGGAAAGGCTCATGCGACGTCCTGACTCTCTGCAGACGTAGAGTAGCGCATCAGGAAGGGTACACTTGGCAAGTGTTGATTTGAGCGAGCACACCGCCAGCTTAACGCCAGTCAGCCTCTGTGGCCTAATGGATATCGAGTCGGCCCTCGGCGGCCGTGGCGAGCGGACGCGCGCTGGTATTTACGTCTCTGCTGCTGCCGGCTGTGCGCTGTTTACGGTGAGTTGACGCTATTGTAGCGTACACAGTTAAGGGTTATTGTGTGGAACATGACACGAATTGACTATGAATGAACTAGCACGAAAAGATACTTTGAAATTCAGTTTCGATCCGAAATATGCACGACCTAAAGCTTACGAACTCGAAGCATGGATTGAGAATGTTTTGATACGATCTTTTGACGAAATAGTTGGTGTACATCTTTCGATCGTTAGCAGTACTGCGCACATAAAGTTTAAAACTGCTGCAATATGCGATCAAATTGTTCAGTCATGCGGTGATAGCCTTAAATTTACTCACAGCGATGGTAATATTGGCGAAGTTCATGTATCTCGTGCAGGATTTAGTGTCCGCACAGATAGAATTTTCGAACTACCTTTTGAAGTTCCTGCCGACGAAATAAATGCAGTTTTGAAAAATTATGGCACGATTATCAGCAATATTGCGGAAAAGTGGATGTCCTTCAAAGTTCCTGTCTTGATCGGTGTTCGACAGGTGAAAATAGAACTGGAGAAACACATTCCATCATATCTTACGATCTGTGGATACAGGGCAATTGTTATATACGATGGACAGCCTCGCACTTGCTCTGGGTGTGGTGCAACTGATCATGTTCGCGCACAGTGCGTACAGAGACGAGTGACGCAGTTGCCACCAGGCGAAAGGGTTCCTAGTAACAAGATGTCATCAATGCCTCTGACGTATGTGGCGGCAGTCCGTTCGACCATGGCAGCGACGGAGGTCACTCACATGGACCCAACTGTCAACACCACCGAAGCTGACCAGACACCAATGGAGACTGCCACCCCAGAGGGCAACGCTGACACCACCCCCGACGTGATGATGAAACTGACCGATCCGGAGGCTACGTGTTTGGTTAGCGCCCAGGTTGGCGAGAAAACCCAAGATGTTGAGAATGATCCGCGCACCGACAAAGGAGCGGATTCTAAATCGATGGGAAGCGACGACAATACCGGTTTACCAATCTGCAGCCCTTCCTCAGTGACTGTGGCAGATGAAAGGGCTGACATTTCTCCCAAAAAACACAAAAAGCGACGGATCGCTCACAAGGATGCTGAGAAAACAGCTCCACTGCTGCGCGAGAAAGGTGCGCAAATTGCCCGCGAATTAACGGACGCAACTTGTGGCAGGACAGATGCGAAGCAATCGAGTGGCCACGACCAGGCGATAAAAGTGACCACGCCGAACTCTGGGGTTGGAAATCAAGCTGCAGCAGACGAGGATCGGGTCTCTCAGCAGCTCCTGAGAGAGGGGCGAAAAGAACAGTGTCCAACGGGAAAGGGCTCAGATCAGAAGATGGACATGTCAAATGCAGGCAGCTGGGCTGATGATATCGAGGACATTTCGGTGGATCGAGGACTGATTACGTCTGAACCACCAAAGGAGGCTATGCCAGCCGGGAGAGCAGAATTACTTGTGACACGACAGCTTTCAACGAACCTGAGAAAAGATGATGATTCGGATACGTATTAATTTCCTCACCGACATCATGTTTTTGCTGACTGGTCAGCGACTTTTAACATAGAGAACTTCATGCCTCCTTTTCAGGACTACAAGATAGTCACTGTAAACATAAACAAAATAACTTCAGAGCAGAAGATACACAGTCTCCGCGATTATTTGTATAGCTGTGATGCAGACATCGCGATGCTGCAAGAGGTGGCTCACCATTTCCTACCTGACTTTCCTGGGTATGACGTACTAACAAATACCATCCCACATAGCTCCTCAGGCACAGCTCTGTTATTCAAAGAGGGTATTATTGTCACGAATGTGGAAAGACTAGAGTCTGGCAGAGGAATCTCGTGCCTTATTAATGGAGTTCGATTGATAAACATCTATGCTCCCTCGGGGAATCAAAATAGAGCTGCCAGAGCACATTTTTACGCTACTGACTTATTGTATCTTTTACGGAGGAATGAGGAGGACGTGATCGTCGGCGGGGATTTTAATTGTGTTTTAAAGCCTAAAGACCAATGGCCGAACTTTAACGGCTGTGCAACACTTGCCGAAACTGTTCGACTGATGGACCTAGAAGACACCTGGGAAATCCTGAACGGGGACCGACAGTGTTTTACGTACTTTACCGCTCAAACTGCCAGCCGACTAGACAGAATTTATGTAGGAAAACGCCTGCGGGACAAGATCTCTGCAACGGAGACGTGGCCGTTGTACTTCTCCGACCACGAGGCATATCACTGTACAATCCGAATGGTACGGCAGGGAACGTACCGTGGCAGAGCAGGTTGGAAGCTGAATGTTTCAATACTCAATGATCAAGGTTTAAGAGAACGGGTGCAGGAAGTATGGGATCTCTGCTCACGCCGCCAACAAACTTTCCCGTCGGTTACGCTGTGGTGGTGCCGCTGCGCAAAGCCCAAGCTTATTAATTGCTTGAAAGGTTACAGCTGTGAAAGGAGCCGGCAGCAGAAAGAGCTTTTCGAATTTTATTTTCGATGTCTCCGTGAGCTGTATTCTGCTCCTCATGTCACACAGGAGAACTTTGTACAGATCAAAAGGATTAAGGCGAAGCTAACACTATTGAAACGAAGACAACTGGAAGGAATTAAAATACGTTCTCGGGATGGTACCAGCGTTAATGACGAAAGCCCATCCTCCTTCCATCTTGCGAAAGAGAAACGCCGCGCTAGACAGAAATTGATTCACAGATTAAAAACAGAAGATGGCAGTGTCACCACAACCCAGAATGAGATAAAGGAATATATAACCGACTATTACCGACGGCTGTACATGTCAGAGCCCACGAATGACGAGGCAATTACGACCATGAAAAACTACCTTACAGCGACCCTCGACGAGACGGACAGACAACTATTACTGTGTGATGTCACTGAGGAAGAACTTCGGGAGGCTTTGAGGAAGGCTCAGGGTAATAAATCGCCCGGGGCAGATGGCCTTCCCATTGAATTCTACAAACAATTCTGGTATTTACTCGAACATTGCTTTCTGAACATATGTAATGAAATTAAAGCAGGTCGGCAACTACCAGCAGGATTTAGTGATAGTCTAATTGTACTCGTCCCCAAAGAATACCCACCAGATGATGTCAATAAATTTCGTCCTATTTCCCTCCTCAACTCCGATTACAAAATTGTGGCCCGCGTTCTAGCAGCGAGAATTAAACATGTTTTACATAAAATCATACATGACAGCCAGACAGCAGCCGTCCCTGGTCGAACGATCTTTAGAAGTCTGGCAGATTATAGGGAGATCATCTCCTTTAGTGCTATTACCCAACCGGAGGCTGCAATTTTAGCTCTAGATCAATGCAAAGCCTTTGACAGGATCTCGCACAGCTACCTTTTTCAAATTATGAACCATTTAGGTTTTGGTGACGGTTTTATTACGATGGTCAAAAATATGTACACCTCTGCTTGCTCTAGGATCGTCATCAATGGCCAACTCTCCCGGCAAATAACTATTGAGCGATCTGTACGACAAGGCTGCCCCATGTCAATGCCTCTTTTTGTCATTGCCATTGAGCCACTTGTTCGTTTGCTGAACCGTACGCTTGAGGGCTTAACCCTGTATTCGACGACTGTAAATTGTGTGGCATACGCGGATGACATAAGTGTCATCGTACGTTCGGAGCGAGACCTACAAGAAGTCATTAATAGTGTACGGGAGTATGAAAGAGCCTCATGCTCAAAGCTCAACTATCGCAAGACTAAACTAATGCCGATCGGTAGTGGGTTTAGAATCGATGACAACTGTCCATATGTAGTACACGAGAGTATCAAACTGTTGGGAATACGAATGAGTCGCTGCCCTCTGAAAACTACTACGGACAACTGGCAAGAGCTTCTGGCTATGACAAGAGGTTGTCTCCAGCAAAATAAAGGCAGAGAACAGGACCTCATACAAAGAGTGCAGTTTATCAATAAAAAGATACTTTCGAAAATCTGGTATGTAGGGCAGACAATCCCTGTGGTCAACAGCATTTCCAAGCAAATAATGACGGCAATTGGTTGGTATATTTGGAGGGGCGAAATATTCAAAGTGGGAATTAATGTTATTACTCTCCCACCAGAGAAAGGGGGCCTAGGGCTAATAGATGTTGAACTTAAATGTAAGGCTCTTCTTATACGGAGAACTATTCAGCTGTTTCAAGACTACCCAGACAGCGCGCTCCATATGGCCCTACGGATGTATACACCTACTAATATAGCAATACCGATAAACCTGGGGGAAACCCACTACAAAGCCAACCACATCAGGATGTTTCTGCTCGAAGTTAGTTACCTCCGAGCGAAGATGAGCGCACCAATACAGGACCTTACAACCGCCCAACTATACCGGATAATGAATACTACTGGAAGAGTAAACCGCATGGAAACGAAATATCCCCTACGGGATTGGGCTCAAATCTGGAAGAACATCCACAACAAAGTGCTCGGCACTAATATCAGATCAACGTGGTATCAAGTCGTTAATGAGACCATACCTACGAAAGAAAAATTACACAGAATACGATTGTCGGCAACTGACAGATGTGGAGAGTGTGCCCTCATAGACAACTTGCTACACAGATGTGTCTGCGGAGAAAATAAATTGGTCTGGGAATGGTGCAGAATGAACCTTGCCTCTATCTGCAGGACAGCTAGACAGACAATCTCCATCATATCGGTGTTGCAACCTGATGGCACTTACTACCCCATCACGAAGAAAAATATATGGACATGGCTGACAGGACATACTCTGCATTACCTAATTAAAGCCGAAGATGCGCCATCTTACCAGGGCTACAGAGTATATCTAGCCACACAAGCGCAACTGCTGATGAAGGATGACAAATACAGACAAAAGTTCGCGAACTATATACCAGCATTGAGGATAACGACACTATGAACGACAGACGATGAACAAAAACGAAGAAGGGACGACGAAGTAGATGTATGCACTGCCTCCGACTGTTGATAACGATGATGGCAGCGATTTTTTTTTTTTTTTTTTCCCCACATTACAACCAGTATATGGCGCCCGGCAATTGGGCTCTCAGTGCTAAGAGAAGACAACTGCCGACATAGGAGATCACAAACAAACGAGGAGAAAGAAATGAGACCAAGCTATATGCTTGGGGTATACCATAATAGGCAACCCTCGAGAAGACGAGCGATGAGTGCCGTCAACGAGCCGAGATGTCTCACGCAAAGAATAGTGGAAACAAACAATTTAACAACAAAACTTGTTGTATATTAAAAAGTTAAAAAAGATAAGAAAATATAAAATTTAAAAAATAAAAATAAAATAAAAAACAAAAAAATAAAAAAAACAAAAAAATGCGATGAAAATAAAAGTTTTGCAGCAAAGAGTCATCAACAAGGAATGAAACGTTTCCCTTGCTGCCGAAGCAAAGCACCTTGAACTTTCCACTGCAGTGACAACACGTTTTCCTTTCTTGATGCAGAAGAGGCGTCCTGGGAAAAAAAAATAAATAAATAAAAGGAAAAAAAAAGGCGGTCTAAGGGCGCTGGTTTAAGGCACCAAAAAAAAGAAAAAAAAAAGAAAAATAAAAAAAAGCGGTCTAAGGCGCTGGTTTCAGGCACCAGTAAAAAAAAAAAAAAAAAAGTTGGTTGAAAAAAAAAATGGATAAGGCATCGGTCTCCTAAACCGGGGATTGTGGGTTCGAGTCCCACCAGAGGTACACGTTTTACTCACTGGGGCAAAATCACTCTCACCACATACAGGTGTAATAGTTGAGAAAGTTGGTGTTTGTGAGTGCTTACAGGTATCACAGGTATGACGACGATATGAAAATACGCACTTACTGACAACCTGAAACGAAACGATGGCCATTATCAATCGACCTGTTAGCCGCGGAAGTGTTTCAAAGCGTGATGGCGCTGTGAAAGGAAACGCTATTTTAAAATTACTTGTTGGTAAACGGTATGACCCATATGAATAGTCACTTACCTGTCTTGTGTGCAGGACTTACAGTTCAGAAAGGGAATAGCCTAAGCCGGCAGGTATAAGAATTGCCAGCGGAAAGTAGGTGGCTGGACTTCGATACGTCTGAGTATGTACAGGCACACAGGAAAGGCTCATGCGACGTCCTGACTCTCTGCAGACGTAGAGTAGTGCATAAGGAAGGGTACACTTGGCAAGTGTTGATTTGAGCGAACACACCGCCAGCTTAACGCCAGTCAGCCTCTGTGGCCTAATGGATAAGGCATCGGTCTCCTAAACCGGGGATTGTGGGTTCGAGTCCCACCAGAGGTACACGTATGAGACGCATTCGGACAGCGTATCCGCGCACATCGCGCGGAGCAGCGGAGCGGTTGCGGCTTTGTTTACATCGCGGGGCGGCGCTCAGCGAGTGTTTCGAGGTCCACGTGTTCAAGTTTCTTCAACGTGAGTACCATGTCGACAGTTACTAGGGCAAACACTGCGCAGTTTGTGTTCGATCGAAATGCTTTGCGGCCTACCGCTTTCGAAATCCACGAATTTATATTCGAAGATTTGAAAATCCCGGAAGATCTAGTGGACACTTTTCAGTTGGATTTCGCGCAATATTCGCTATTTTTGAAGTTCTTTTCCGGCGACATCTGTGAAAAATTTGTTGAAAAATTTGGCGGAGTGCGTAAATTTAGGCATGTCGACGGCACAGTCAGTGATGTGCAGATTGTGCCCTCGGGTTATGGTGTTAGAACGGTCCGAGTATTTAATGTGCCCCCTGAACGCGGCAATGATTTGATTGCACGTGCTCTCACTCAGTACGGCGTTGTGTTGTCGGTAGTTAACGAAAAGTGGTCTAGTGCATACCGGTACCAGGTTAATAGTGGAGTACGTAGTGTCCGCATTGACTTGAAGAAACACATTCCATCCTACGTAATGATTGCGGGCTGTAGGGCTCAAGTGACTTATATCGGCCAACCACCCACATGCTCAATTTGTCATTCCACTGAGCATTTACGTGTTGATTGTCCCCGTAGACGACCCGTGCAGCTCCCGCGTAGTGACGCTGCGGCTACTGGTGGCCACTTTGTGCCACTACTGAGTGAAATAGTAGCGGGCACTGTATCACAACCCCGCCCTGCCGACCCTATTCGTGCTGAGGATGTACCAAGTGAGGTGAATGTTACTGCAGACGCACCACAGGATCGAATGGAGGACGCTCCCATTTTGTCCTCGGCTGTGGTAGAATCGGATGCAGTTGCTAAGGAGGTCCCAGATGTTTCGGATCATACACCAGTTGCTATTTCGGAAGAGATGGACACCTCCTTACCACCGCCTCCGCCGCCTGAAGAGGTTCCCCTGGCACCGAGGAAAGGGCGTACAAAGAAAAATAAAAATAAGGGTACTAGGAGTCAGCAGTCAGATGATTTGCCGTGCACCCCTGTATCAGAGAGTGGCAGTGAGAGTGAAGTTCAGACATCGTGCCCCCCTGCCTCTGACAGCTCTGCGCGCCAGGAGCGTATAAGGGAACAAACTGCACATCTCAAGGTGTTCTTAAATACGGCACGCGAACAGGGTGCGCATGCTGCGAAGCGCAAAAGCGAGCAAACTAGCGAGCAGCTGCCGCAGCGCACGCGCAGGCATTCGGCGACGTCGGCCGCCGGTACAGCAACAACACAGGCGGACGAGGCCACGTACACAGACACCGCTGGTGGTCGCGCCCAACCGACCGACCGACCAACGGAGACGCCCTGGTGGAAGCAGGAGGAGGACGACCCTGGATCCCATTAGCGGCTTTCGGCGGACCTGCTGTAATTCGTGCCCCGTTTACCTGCGACGTTATGTTACGCTGTTCCTGCACGCTGACAGTAATTTTCTGCACAGTTTTGTCCACGAGTTACGTAATGGGTTGCAGTGCTTCTTGACAGTTTTATTGGTGTGCTTAAGACGCTGCATCTGCGTCTTCCGTTTCTCATTTTTCTTGCTAATACTTGAGTGTCTGTGTTTTAAATGGCCGCCGCTCGTCAACATCTAAAGATCTTCTCAGTTTTATCACTCAATGTTAATCGCATCATAGCTGCGCATAAAATAGCAAGTTTTATAGACTTTTTAACTTTGGGAGGCTATGACGTTGCATTGCTCCAAGAAGTTACTGTTAAGCGCTTCAATAACGTCCCTGGTTATGATGTCATCTATAACATTAACGTTGAAGGTACTTGTGGCACCGCTGTTCTTTATAAAACTGTATTGCAACCAACTAACGTTCAATTTTTACCGAATGGCCGCTTACTTACGTGTACGATCCAGGATGTCACATTTATTAATATATACGCGCCGAGTGGCACTGATCATAAACGTGCACGTTCTGTTTTTTTTAATGAAGATGTGGTTCCGTTTTTTGCGTCGACCCGCAATGTCGTAGTTGGCGGCGATTTTAACTGTGTTACTGCCGCAGCCGATCAATTTCCCACGGCTACCATGTGCCCGGAACTTTCCCAACTAATTGTGACAAATGACTTGATCGATGTTTGGCGTCATTTTCATCCTGTCACGACGCAATACACACATTTTTATGCGAACGGTGCCAGTAGAATTGATCGCATTTATGTGTCGCGGCCACTTCAAACCTTTCTTCAGAGGGTTGCGGTACATCCCGTCGCTTTTAGCGATCACTGCGGTGTTGTGTGTGACGTGCAATTACTGGCAAATAGGCAGGCGCCACCTTCCCGTGTTTGGAAACTCAATACCCTTCATCTCTCTGACGCCGGTTTACGTTGCGAGATTCAGAACGTGTGGCAGTTTTGTTCTGAAAAACAGGGAAGCTATGCCTCGGTCTTACAATGGTGGGTCGACTTAGCCAAACCGCAGTTGCGCAGTGTTGCAATGCGGTATGCAAGGGAGGCGTCATTTTGGGAGAGGCGCACCATTGCCTTTTATCAGCAGTGCCTCCAAGATGCGCTTGATGCGCCCGTGGCGCCAGATCAAAACTTACGTGCACGTTTGAATAGAATTAAAAGCAAGATACTCCAGCATCACCTACACAAGGCACAAGGTGTTCTGATCAGGAGCCGACCGCAGTGTGAGACCATTGACGAAGTGCCAACGCTTTACCACTTGGCACGCGAGAAACGGTTGGCGCGGAGGAAAGACATTACCACCCTCATCACGGACACTGGTGCTCGTTTCACGGCGAAGCATGAGATCGTTCCCCACGTCACCGACCACTTTAAGAGATTGTTCGGACGGACAGCTGCCGATGATGTCGCACGTTCCTTTCTGTTAGATGAATTGGATACTGTCATCTCCGAATCTGACCGTCAGTCACTGGATGAGATGTTGTCACGGGACGATGTGAAAGACGTGTTGCGTTCGTGTCGTCGAGGGAAGTCTCCAGGTCCAGATGGCCTTCCCATCGAATTTTACCTGGCTTATTGGGATATTTTCGGTGAGACATTGACGATCATGATAAATGAAATTGTTCGTGGTGCTGCTGTCCCTTCGAAGTTCGTTGCAGGGCGTATTATATTAATTCCGAAGACACCGACAGCATGCCGTGTTGAGGCATTACGCCCTATCACACTTTTAAATGCAGACTATAAACTGGCGGCACGATGCCTCGCAACGAAACTCAATGTGGTCATGGACAAGATAATCAGTCCCTTTCAGTCGTGTGGTGTGCAACGCCGTAGCATTTTTCACGCTGCGGCTTCATACCGAGACGTGGTCGCGTACGCAGCCATTAATGACCTGTCCGCTGGCATTCTCTCCATCGACTTTGCCAATGCATTCGACCGTATCGGGCACGATTATCTTCTGTCCGTCATGACAAAACTGGGGTTCGGCGGCCACTTTCTCGATGCTATCCGGAATCTTTTAACGTCGGCGACGTCCGTAATTGTCATCAATGGATGGCAGTCGCCGCCCATTCCTATTACAAGATCCGTCAGACAGGGCTGTCCTTTATCAATGCTCCTATTTGTCATTGCGCTCGACCCGTTTTTGCGCGCAGTCGGTCGAATCATTGAAGGTGTCCAGGTCTGTCACGTCTCTCTCACATGTGCTGCCTATGCTGACGACGTGGGACTTTTCCTGGGGCGGGCACATGACTTGGACAGAGTTCGCGATGTTCTGACATTGTACGAACGTGCCTCTGGCGCCGTTCTGAATACGCGGAAAACTGTATTGGTGCCACTGGGTCGTCGGGGACTGTCTGATGAACGGGACTGGTTCCGTGTTGTGCGCACCCACAAAATTTTAGGACTCGACATTGTAGCGTGCCCACAAAAAATGCAAGTTTTAAACTGGAGGCGCATTCTTGGCACTGTGAAGACCCTATGTCGCAGCCACTCAGGTCGCCGACTCAACTTACATCAACGTGTGGCCGTCATTAACACATTCATTTTATCGAACGCGTGGTACATCGCCCAACTGCTTAGTGTTCCGAAGCCGATCGGGAGGGCGATTTCGCAGGCAGTCTACTGGCTCCTGTGGCGGCATGAAATTTTTAAAGTCAAGGCTTCGACCTGTGTCATCGACAGGCAGCTGGGCGGCCTCGGTTTCACCGACGTTCCACGCAAATGTGGCGCTCTGCTCGTCCACCGGACAGCCACCCTGCAGTCCGACAACCCGGCAGGAACCACCGCGGCACTCCTGGAGCTCTACCGCCCACACTCTGAAGCGGCGCCCGTCTCTCTCGCGGCCATCCCGTATAAGATGTCCTACATACGGGAGTACTTTTTAACGAGGAGCTACGCTCTGTCAACGGCTACCGACAGACACAGGACCGCCCGCGGACTCTACGTTGCCCTGACTGGACAACCTCCGCGTCATAAACTGGTCTTCCGGAACCCCACAGTGGAATGGGTGAACGTGTGGGCAAACATCAACAACCCGGTGTTGCCGTCGGACGTGAGTGCGCTCTGGTTTAAGATCGTCAACAACACCTTAGCGACGAACCAGCGGCTTGCCGACATTCATCTCCTTCCCTCTGCCAACTGTGGTAGATGTGGTGCTGTGGACACACGGGAACATCGTTTTGAGTGTGCATCGGTGTCGACAGTATGGCGGCTGTGTCAACGAATGGTCGCCCACATTAACAGAACGCCTCCTCACCTTGTGACTGTTCGTCGTGTGATAGTGCCTAACTTCAAAGCTTTCCCGCGGACGAAAAATAACGCCACTGTCTGGATCTTAGGGCATACGATTTATGCCCTTATCGATATGGCCGTCACTGATACTGTGATTTACCTGGATTATTTGTGGGCCCAGTATATGACACTGAAGGATTGCGTTCAATTTCGCGAATTGTTTGCGAATTTTTTGAAGGCGGCCTTGGATTACGGCTATGAAATGGAACTGCGGCAAACGCCTTGAACTGAGATTTACTGAGCTGACGCGTTCCATTTTTAATTTCTTTTTCCTTCTTTTATTTGTGTTATGGTTGGTGACTTGTGCCACACCCACACTACGGGTCGTTCTGGTTTTATCTCCAAGGGAGGAGTGTCCTTTTAATTTTGAGGAATTTTACTTTGTTCACAAGACTTCATGGGTATTTAGAAGATACAGCCTGTTTGTGTGGAACATTCATAGTTGCAGGAGTGTTTTTTTCCAATCTCTTAAATTCTGTTCCCGGACTGTCGCGATTTCCTTTTATTACTTTCCTGTGATTTCTGTTTCTTTCGTGTGATGCACACATCGACATACACTCTCATGTTGTGCTGTTGTGCTGCGTTGACACCTGTTTTGTAACAACTCTCTGCTACATCGGAGTGACTGACGTTAGTCAGGAGGGACAATTATTTTACTTTTAAGCGGAATATGAGTTTAGTTGAACTACGAGCAGCAGAGTTGAACCAGCGGAGGAAAGAAGACCGTCCACGAATTCCGCGATAAAATTTCTCTTAGTTCTCCATTTTTCTGTGGAAGAAGACACCACACCATCTGAGCAGAAGATGATTTTGTTTTAAGTTATACCACTGATTCACGAAGTTCGACAGTCCAGCAAATATAGCGATGAAGCTCGCCGAAGAAGGCATATTTTGGTGAGAGTAAGGAGGGCTATAAGGGGAGTTGGGAGGCCCTAAAAAAAAAAAAAAAAAAAAAAAAAAAAATGGATAAGGCATCGGTCTCCTAAACCGGGGATTGTGGGTTCGAGTCCCACCAGAGGTACACGTTTTACTCACTGGGGCAAAATCAGTCTCACCACATACAGGTGTAATAGTTGAGAAAGTTGGTGTTAGTGAGTGCTTACAGGTATCACAGGTATGACGACGATATGAAAATACGCACTTACTGACAACCTGAAACGAAACGATGGCCATTATCAATCGACCTGTTAGCTGCGAAAGTGTTTCAAAGCGTGATGGCGCTGTGAAACGAAAAGCTATTTTAAAATTACTTGTTGGTAAACGGTATCACCCATATGAATAGTCACTTACCTGTCTTGTGTGCAGGACTTACAGTTCAGAAAGGGAATAGCCTAAGACGGCAGGTATAAGAATTGCCAGCAGAAAGTAGGTGGCTGGACTTCGATACGTCTGAGTATGTACAGGCACACAGGAAAGGCTCATGCGACGTCCTGACTCTCTGCAGACATAGAGTAGCGCATCAGGAAGGGTACACTTGGCAATGTAGATTTGAGCGAGCACACCGCCAGCTTAACGCCAGTCAGCCTCTGTGGCCTAATGAATAAGGCATCGGTCTCCTAAACCGGGGATTGTGGGTTCGAGTCCCACCAGAGGCACACGTTTTACTCACTGGGGCAAAATCAGTCTCACCACATACAGGTGTAATAGTTGAGAAAGTTGGTGTTTGTGAGTGCTTACAGGTATCACAGGTATGACGACGATATGAAAATACGCACTTACTGACAACCTGAAACGAAACGATGGCCATTATCAATCGACCTGTTAGCTGCGAAAGTGTTTCAAAGCGTGATGGCGCTGTGAAACGAAAAGCTATTTTAAAATTACTTGTTGGTAAACGGTATGACCCATATGAATAGTCACCTGTCTTGTGTGCAGGACTTACAGTTCAGAAAGGGAATAGCCTAAGACGGCAGGTATAAGAATTGCCAGCAGAAAGTAGGTGGCTGGACTTCGATACGTCTGAGTATGTACAGGCACACAGGAAAGGCTCATGCGACGTCCTGACTCTCTGCAGACGTAGAGTAGCGCATCAGGAAGGGTACACTTGGCAATGTTGATTTGAGCGAGCACACCTCCAGCTTAACGCCAGTCAGCCTCTGTGGCCTAATGGATAAGGCATCGGTCTCCTAAACCGGGGATTGTGGGTTCGAGTCCAACCAGAGGTACACGTTTTACTCACTGGGGCAAAATCAGTCTCACCACATACAGGTGTAATAGTTGAGAAAGTTGGTGTTTGTGAGTGCTTACAGGTATCACAGGTATGACGACGATATGAAAATACGCACTTACTGACAACCTGAAACGAAACGATGGCCATTATCAATCGACCTGTTAGCTGCGAAAGTGTTTCAAAGCGTGATGGCGCTGTGAAACGAAAAGCTATTTTAAAATTACTTGTTGGTAAACGGTATGACCCATATGAATAGTCACTTACCTGTCTTGTGTGCAGGACTTACAGTTCAGAAAGGGAATAGCCTAAGACGGCAGGTATAAGAATTGCCAGCAGAAAGTAGGTGGCTGGACTTCGATACGTCTGAGTATGTACAGGCACACAGGAAAGGCTCATGCGACGTCCTGACTCTCTGCAGACATAGAGTAGCGCATCAGGAAGGGTACACTTGGCAATGTTGATTTGAGCGAGCACACCGCCAGCTTAACGCCAGTCAGCCTCTGTGGCCTAATGGATAAGGCATCGGTCTCCTAAACCGGGGATTGTGGGTTCGAGTCCCACCAGAGGTACACGTTTTACTCACTGGGGCAAAATCAGTCTCACCACATACAGGTGTAATAGTTGAGAAAGTTGGTGTTTGTGAGTGCTTACAGGTATCACAGGTATGACGACGATATGAAAATACGCACTTACTGACAACCTGAAACGAAACGATGGCCATTATCAATCGACCTGTTAGCTGCGAAAGTGTTTCAAAGCGTGATGGCGCTGTGAAACGAAAAGCTATTTTAAAATTACTTGTTGGTAAACGGTATGACCCATATGAATAGTCACTTACCTGTCTTGTGTGCAGGACTTACAGTTCAGAAAGGGAATAGCCTAAGACGGCAGGTATAAGAATTGCCAGCAGAAAGTAGGTGGCTGGACTTCGATACGTCTGAGTATGTACAGGCACACAGGAAAGGCTCATGCGACGTCCTGACTCTCTGCAGACGTAGAGTAGCGCATCAGGAAGGGTACACTTGGCAATGTTGATTTGAGCGAGCACACCGCCAGCTTAACGCCAGTCAGCCTCTGTGGCCTAATGGATAAGGCATCGGTCTCCTAAACCGGGGATTGTGGGTTCGAGTCCCACCAGAGGTACACGTTTTACTCACTGGGGCAAAATCAGTCTCACCACATACAGGTGTAATAGTTGAGAAAGTTGGTGTTTGTGAGTGCTTACAGGTATCACAGGTATGACGACGATATGAAAATACGCACTTACTGACAACCTGAAACGAAACGATGGCCATTATCAATCGACCTGTTAGCTGCGGAAGTGTTTCAAAGCTTGATGGCGCTGTGAAAGGAAACGCTATTTTAAAATTACTTGTTGGTAAACGGTATGACCCATATGAATAGTCACCTGTCTTGTGTGCAGGACTTACAGTTCAGAAAGGGAATAGCCTAAGACGGCAGGTATAAGAATTGCCAGCAGAAAGTAGGTGGCTGGACTTCGATACGTCTGAGTATGTACAGGCACACAGGAAAGGCTCATGCGACGTCCTGACTCTCATCAGACGTAGAGTAGCGCATCAGGAAGGGTACACTTGGCAATGTTGATTTGAGCGAGCACACCGCCAGCTTAACGCCAGTCAGCCTCTGTGGCCTAAGTCCGCCTTTCGCCGCGGAGCAGCTCGGACTTGTTTACGTCTCGGCTGCGAACGGTCGCGGAAAAAGCGGTGTTTACACCGTAGTCACTCGCGTGTGTTACTGTTTAAATCGAACGCAATGGCACACAATTTCCGAAAAACCACGATACAGTTCACGTTCTGTAACGAGTATGCAAGACCGAAGGATTTCGAAATCGAACGTTTCTTGAGGGACGAAGTGCATCTTAATTACACGGAGATTATTGGAATTCATTTATCAATCGTGAGCAGCACTCTTTACGTGAAGATGATTGACGACGCAGCATGTGATAGGATCATTGAAGCCGCCAAACGAGGATTCCAGTTCCGATACTCCGATGGTCATATTGGCGAAGTTTTAGTCGCTCATTCGGGCCTGGGCGTGCGTACGATTCGAATCTTCGAGCTGCCTTTCGAGGTACCCGAATCATTGGTCACTGAATCACTCCAGCCATATGGCAGAGTTATTAGTCATACGGCCGAACGCTGGGCAAGTTTTAGCACGTATCCAGTGCTCAATGGTGTCCGACAGGTGCGAATTGCCCTTACAAAACACGTGCCATCGTACATAAACATCGGCGGCTGTAGAGCTATTGTCATCTATGATGGACAGCCCAGGACATGCTCCGGGTGTGTTGGTGAAGGACATCTTCGATCAGCGTCTATGCAGAGGAGACTCGTGCAACTCCCCAGCGGAGACTTCCAGAATCCGACCACACCAACGTCACTGCCGATGACTTACGTGACGGCACTTCGCGGGGAGGTGACGCCGAGGTCGGAGCGCACCATCAAACCGACGCCACAGTTGATTGAGGCGCCTTCGGACGCCACTGAAGAAGGAATGGCTCCCACCAACCTCCAGTCTGAGACACTACAGGTGGCGCAGAAAGAGGATGAGAGCATCACAATAGCCATGGAAGCTGAAGTGGAACGGCCCCAGGGGATTGTGGCGGCGGCGGGAACGCAGGAGATGCAAGATGCGCCAACACCAGAGGCCGAGGTTAGGGCCCGCAAACAACGCTCGCCAAAGCGCCGCAAGAAGCGCCGACTAAACTCTGCGGAGACGCTCCCTTCTCTTCTGGGGAGCCCAGACGAGTCTAACACTATGGACCTGTCTGACATGGAACCACAAGCTTCGGATGTCGCAGATCATATGAATTCGGACAGTGAAATGATGTCATATCGTTCAGACGACGCATCCGCTCAGGGGCCTGCTACCCCTTCGGCGGTGGAGTCTACAGCTGGGAAAGAACAACAGATGTCACACAACAATGCCGTACAGGAAAATTTGGAGCACACCAATAGTATCAGCTGGTATGAGCAGGACGACGACATCACTGATGCGGACCATTCTATTGATGGGGCCTTGCATCCGTCCGCATCTCAAGAAACCTAATGCCGCAGGGACACGTTCCTCGGGCGACCCTCGGCGGATGTGCAACGGGACTATCGACACGGTGAAACTTTGTCATTTTAACATCATGTGGAGATGACAGCTCCTCGACCCCAGGCATACAGAATAGGGACAGTGAATGTAAATACCATTAGATCGCCCGTGAAACAGCAGTTGTTTAGGGACATGATATACGCGTCGGATGTGGATATACTGATGGTGCAGGAAATTTACATTCCTGAGTTCCAGGACGTACATGGATACATCTCCTACACCTCGCCGCACTCGAACAACGACAGTGGAACGGCGATATTGGTCCGGGACGGAATTCCGGTCCGAGACCTGGCTTATCTACCTTCGGCACGAGGACTGGCGATAACTGTTAATGGAATTCGCATTCTCAATGTTTATGCCCCTTCCGGCACAGACAACAGACGGGCACGTGCGAGATATTATTCGGAAGAGATTGTGCCCTTATTTACCGGCAGATTCGATCATTTCATTATAGGTGGTGACTTCAATTGTGTTTTAGCCCAAAAAGACCAGACACCACATTACAATACTTGTCGTGAATTGCATGTGCTATGCCGGGATCTGGAGTTAAGCGACACCTGGGACATGATTCATAGGAACCGTGAGGGATATACTTTTTTTACCAGTCACTCGGCGAGCAGACTCGATCGAATATATGTTTCGGTTGGCCTACAGGATAAGGTGGTCGACGCGGAACGATGGCCTGCGGCATTTACTGATCATCTGGCTTACATTTGTACCATGTCACTCCCTAGGCAAAGTGTGTGGAGAAGCCGCGGGACATGGAAGCTCAATTCGTCCCTTTTGGCGGACCCCGAATGTCGTCAGAGAGTCGAGGAGGTATGGACCACATGTCAACGCCGTCTACCAACGTATACCTCCGTGCTTCAATGGTGGCTCGAGTGCACTAAGCCGGCAATAAGAAGAGCTCTAATACAGTATGGTCGGGATAAGGCGAGATGGCAGAGAGACACTCTTGATTATTATTACACCATGCTTCGTGAGCTGTCCTTCCAGGTGCCGTCTGCAGAACATCATGCGGAAGTTCATCGTGTGAAGGCACAAATCCTATCGATCACGCGACGACGACTGGGTGGCATCCCAATACGGGCAAGATGTCTTGACACCATCACTGCGGAACGTACCTCGATGCACCATGTGTCGCGGGAACATAAGCGTTACCGCCGGGCATTGGTAACAGTGCTCCACGGTTTCGATGGCCGTCAACTGACAACACAACAGGACATTGCAAATGAATTTTTAGAGCATTTCCGCCATCTCTATGCCGGTACACCGACGGACCGTCAGGTAGGGGAAGAGATACTGCAACATCTGCAAACGACACTGACAGAGACGGATAAGGCAGCGCTTATGGAGCCACTCACAGAAGACGATATAAAGGTGGCACTCACAAAAGGAGCGGCCCATAAATCACCGGGGCCAGATGGGATTACGCTAGAATTTTATCGAGAATTCGTGGACATGATGATGCCACAGTTGGTGTCGATGTACAATGAGGCGATGAGTCCCAACATGCGCCTACCGTCGGATTTTGTGACGGGCTTTCTTCTTCCCATCCCGAAGATGGAGAGGAGTCGTAGTGTTACTCAATATCGGCCTCTCACTATGCTAAACACCGATTATAAAATTTTTGCACGGCTAATAGCGTCTCGTCTCAAGCTGGCGATATCCAGGACAATATCCCCTGATCAGGCTTGCCTAGGGGTGCGAAGCAACATCTCCTCGGCGTTAAGTGAATACCGTGACGTTATCGCCCTTGCGGAAACTTGTAAAATGCGAGCAGCGATGATATCTGTGGACTTCGACCGTGCGTTCGACAGGATAAACCATGACTTCTTGGCGTCAGTCATGAGCCGAATGGAGATTCCACCTGTTTTCATCTCCATCATTATGAGGCTAATACGAGGGGCTATATCGAAGGTGATTGTAAACGGTCGGGAAGCGGGCTCGGTTCCTATTAACAGCTCCGTCCGACAAGGGTGCCCACTCTCCATGATGCTGTTTGCGATAGCGCTTGAGCCGCTGATGTGTGTTATGAGGCGCTCACTTACTGGGATAGCGCTTAATGAGAACTCTTTCGTTTGTCGCGCATATGCGGACGACCTGATCCTTCTTGTCAGATCAGGTCATGAAGTGCATCAGGCTGTTGAATATCTAGACTCTTACGGGACGGCAGCAGGCAGTGTTATTAACATGACGAAATCCAAAATTATGCACATTGGACGGGGTCTGGAAGACATACCGGGACCGTTTCAGACGGTGGAATCGCTGAGATGTCTGGGGATCACATTTACCCGCTCACTACGGCGGTCAGCGGCGGCGAGTTCTCGGCGGCTTCTGCAAAATGTTCGTCTGGCGATACGGAACAACTCACTGAGAGCCTTTGACATGATCCAGCGTGTGGCATACACTAACGTTCACATAGCGTCACGTCTGCCCCATTTAGCGCAGATCCTACCAATACCGAAGGGTATTGCAGACCGCCTCATGGCTGCCTTTGGTTACTATGTTAGTACTGGGATGTTGTTTAAGATCACATATGACACGTTAACGCTGCACTTCCGGAACGGTGGCCTCAACCTCACAAACGTGCGAAACAAAGCTCTGGCGCTTTACATGCGCGCGATGATACGAAATTGGCAACAACGAAAGCATACCATTACGTCAGCTCTGATAGAAGTACTTGTTCCGCCTTCGTACGAACCCCCTATTGCGGTGGGCAATATTTCGCCTGCTCTTGCACACATTGCCTCATTTCTGGTTGATTACAGTTATGTTCGTCTGAAAGTACCTTCGACGAGACTACCCACGACTCGGGAGATCTACAGGTGCTTGATGGATCACCATGCCCGCAACGTAATGGAATTCAAATACCCGTCGAGAACGTGGAACCACATTTGGTGCGCAGTGCATACTCCATTACTGTCAACAGCAGCGAGATCGATGTGGTACATTCTTATAAACCGTAAACTTGTGACCAGGAGTAGATTACATACAATTCATATGGTCGATTCTCCTCTTTGCACAAACTGTGGCCTGTTAGCAACGGAAGAACATGGTTTAGTGTGTGGCGCAGCGAGGGACGTCTGGATGCTGACGCGTCGAATATTGGCCTTCCTTCGGCGCACTAACTACACAGAAATCACATCGGATGTACTTTTTCTACCGGACAAGACCTTTTTTCCCAAACAAAAGACGTATGCGGTCAATTGGATCGCTGGACATGCGACGAAATATTTGTATTCGTACGATATTAAGTCCGTGATGGATTATTGGATGTATTTACAAGAACAACACGAGCTCATACGGAGTCATACGAAATACAGGACTTACTTTTCCAATTTTTTAGGAAGTGTTTTTCACAATCCGCCCGACAGCTGGGGTGTCCCAGAACTGAGAAGACTCCTGCAGCAGAACGACTAGAAACAATACTGCGCGGCTCAGTTATATTGGCATACAGCACACTGAGAAGTTAACGCGCCCCTACATGGTCGACGCAGGAGACATACTTGAATATATGCCGCCCACAAAGGCAGAAATGGTCAAGATTATATGGCTGTCTGCCAGATTTATGATGCGACACCGCGTGCTGCAGGGATTGTGATGCAGATGATAACTTCCTTTTCACTCCCGCCCGTGACTAGGATTGTCATTTACTTTCTTCATGTTACACCAACATAAAAAGGGCGGCCTTTACGTTGATTTTCTGGTTTCCAAATTGTTTTTGCTTTGTTTTTGCTGTCTCGATCCTTTTCTTATCCCTAAGATAGTACAATTGTACGAATACAGATTGTTTGTTTACCCTGCCTTCCTGCTCCCAAAAAAAAAGATAAAACCATCCGCTTGGAATACGGATTTTTTTTTTTTTCACTTTCATTTAAGTTGTATGTAAATCTTATTTATGTATTTGTATAGATGTATGATATTAAAAAAAAAAAAAAAAAAAAAAAAAAAGGTCCCGAGTTCGAGTCTCGGTCGTAAAAAAAAAAAAAAGTCCGGAACCGCGCGACTGCTCCGGTCGTAAAAAAAAAAAAAAAAAAATGGATAAGGCATCGGTCTCCTAAACCGGGGATTGTGGGTTCGAGTCCCACCAGAGGTACACGTTTTACTCACTGGGGCAAAATCAGTCTCACCACATACAGGTGTAATAGTTGAGAAAGTTGGTGTTTGTGAGTGCTTACAGGTATCACAGGTATGACGACGATATGAAAATACGCACTTACTGACAACCTGAAACGAAACGATGGCCATTATCAATCGACCTGTTAGCTGCGGAAGTGTTTCAAAGCTTGATGGCGCTGTGAAAGGAAACGCTATTTTAAAATTACTTGTTGGTAAACGGTATGACCCATATGAATAGTCACCTGTCTTGTGTGCAGGACTTACAGTTCAGAAAGGGAATAGCCTAAGACGGCAGGTATAAGAATTGCCAGCAGAAAGTAGGTGGCTGGACTTCGATACGTCTGAGTATGTACAGGCACACAGGAAAGGCTCATGCGACGTCCTGACTCTCATCAGACGTAGAGTAGCGCATCAGGAAGGGTACACTTGGCAATGTTGATTTGAGCGAGCACACCGCCAGCTTAACGCCAGTCAGCCTCTGTGGCCTAATGGAGAATTCGAGTCGCAGCCGCGGTGCGGGACGGACGTGTGGCGGCTGGCTTGGCGTCTTGAAGTAAACAACGGCTGTTTGCTGTCACGAGGTTAGTCACTTCGTTACCTTTGCGAGTTAGGTTATGTTTCCTGATTTCAAGATAGAATGAACGCGATTACTGTCATGAGGAAAGACACGATTAAGTTTACATTCGACCGAAATTTCTTGAGGCCTAAGGCATATGAAGTAAAACAGTGGTTACTCGATGCTGTTAAGATTACTGGCAATGACATAATAGGTGTGCATTTATCGTTCGTTTCAAATGCGGCCTTTGTGAAGCTGACCAACCCAGATTTGTGTGTCTCTATTATGGATAAGTGTGGCGGAGTACTGAAGTTTAAACATTCCGACGGTACAGTGAGTGATGTTTCCGTCTCACACGCCGGATTAGGCATACGTACAATTAGGGTCTTTGAGTTGCCATTTGAGGTTCCTGCAGAGGAAGTTAATACAATCCTTCGACCGTATGGCCGCGTAATTTCGAATATTGCTGAAAAATGGTCGGAGCCACATATGTTTCCTGTCCTGAATGGAGTCCGCCAAGTTAAGATAGATCTTCAAAGGCACATACCGTCATATGTAAATGTATGTGGACACCGCGCCATAGTTATCTACGACGGTCAACCCAAGACATGTGCATTGTGCAACTCACCAGAGCACATACGCAGTGAATGTCCCAAACGGCGTGTCCCACAGCTACCGACCGGGGAGGTTGCGGTTCCTGGCGCTGCTGTCAGCCTTCAGTTAACGTACGCGGCTGCCACGTACGGTCGCAAATCTGCAGAAACGTCAACAGTTGAGCACGTGGAACAAGTCGAAGCACTGGCGGCCGCCACAACCGCCGCGGAGTTGGCCGCCTCTGTGGATGACCGAGCAGCTGCTGTTAGGCCCTCTTACGCCGTCACAACTGCGATATGTGATACGGAAGGCAGACAAACAGAACTGCGGGAGAGGATACAGTCAGGCAACGACGTAGGTTCTGAACAGCCGTCTTCGGACTCGCAGGGGCACGAAGTGCCCCAAGAATATACCAAGTCACCGACGGAAGTCGACAAACAACTCGACCTCCCGCCAGACGCACAGGGCGAACGGGCTGAAAGGCTGTCGCGTGATGGCGACGCTGGTGTCCGTAATCCAGTCGTACACCACCCAGAAATGCAAGGAGGCCAAACTCCGGAACCTCAACCGACAGATGCGGAAGTGAAGGAACCCCCAACTGAGGCTCTTAGAGAAATTAACGCGAGGATCTCTGAGACAACGACAGAACCGCTCTCACCACTGTCTTCTTCCACCGAACCACCAGAACATTCGCCTGACTTGTCTCCTACGGGATCCCTGCGGAGGAGGAAGAAGTCAAAAAAGCGTCGTTTGGCACACCAAGCGGCAGAGTCTTTGGCCCCAGCTCTCAGGGAAAAGCTGAAACATCTACAGAACAAGGATCAGAAGGCAGAAGATCTGGAGCCAGCAGGGACTACTGGGCACTCAAACAGAAAGGAAAGGCAAGAAGACCCGGGGGGTGAACATCACCCAGCGCAAACTGGGATCACGACCAAAGTTCCAGGGGGTGGTTCATTGCCAGGTCAACACGCACCAGCAGCACCAGTCAATTGGGCGGACGATGACGCAGAACAGGGTGTCGATAACATGGACGGTGACCCAAGTCAAGAAGAAGACCTTTTTTATTAATAGAGTTGGCAAGATCGCCTTGAGACTAAACGAGGGACTGATGACAACAGACAGATTTCATATGAAAGTATTATGCAGTCAATAAACTTACCTGAACTATCTGGCACATGCTCCAAACTTATAATGTGACCACATTAAATATTAACAAAATTCAAAATGCCACTAAAATAGCCGCACTTCAAGATTTTCTCTATCGGTCGGACACCGATATTGCCCTTTTACAGGAAGTGCTCATTCGAGACCTTCTTATCCCAGGATTCAATGCCATTATAAATGTTTCTCTTGAACATAGTTGTGGGACGGCTATTCTTGCCAGAGAGGGCATCGAAATGACAGACATTTGTAAATTAGACTCTGGGAGGGGCATTCGGTGTAACATCCATAATACAGCTATTATAAATGTTTATGCACCATCAGGCAACAATGCACGAGAAGAAAGGGCCACGTTTTACAAACGTGATATCTTAATTTTACTTCAGGACATTCCTGCTGATGTTTTGCTTGGAGGTGACTGGAATTGCGTACTCAATGACAAGGACCAACGGCCAAATTTTAATAAGTCCGAGGAGTTACAGTATCTGGTGTCGCACATGAAATGGTCAGATGCTTGGTAATTGAAATATCCTACATTGGTCAAATTTACTTACTTTAGTAGCAGGTCGCAAAGTAGGATTGACCGATTCTATGTCTCATCTACTTTAGAAAATGATGTTGCTGGCGTTGAAGTAATACCTACCTTTATTTCCGACCACCTAGGCGTTAAGTGCAGCATACGGTTAAGAAAACAGTCGGCTTACTGGGGCAGGCCCTTATGGAAACTGAATATAAGCATGTTATTGGAGGACGCCTTAGCTGCAGAAATACAAGAGACTTGGCGGGCCGCCTTACGAGTGCGTCACAAACATCGGTCCAACGTTGAATGGTGGACCGCTGTGGCGAAGAAGAAATTAAGGGCGACTCTGATAGCTTTTAGCAAGGAGAGGATGAGGTGGATAAGACACACAACAGAGTTCCACTACGCCTGCTTACGCGATCTTTACGAGGAGCCAATGTCCCAGGACATCTTAATACAGATCAACAAAACAAAAGCAGCGCTACTCAATATTAAGAGATCACAGCTAGAAGGATTAAAAATCAGATCGCACTCACATAGTATCGTGGACGACGAAAATGCCTCAATATATCACCTCATACAACACGCCAAACAAAGGCGACGAAATTTTATAGGGTCCCTCAGAGCCGAAGATCAGAGAGTCCTCACCAACCAGAAGGACATGATCGACGAGGCGTATCGATTTTACAATACCTTATATAGTGTCAATCAGATAGACGACAATGCTGTACGAGACCTTTTATCATCAACAGGCCTCGAGAACACTATAACGGAAGAGGACAACCGCAACTTCTATGCTGACCTCACCACGGATGACGTTTTTGACGTAATTAGGTGCTCATCTTCTAAGAAGTCACCAGGTCCAGATGGGCTGCCACTGGAGTTTTACCGAACGTATTGGCACATTATAGGCAATGCATTCACGGACATGATCAACGAAATTCTTCATGGGGTGGATGTCCCAGTGGCCTTCAAACAGAGCATAACAGTGTTACTTCCAAAGGGCAGGACCACAGGTTTAAAGGATATCACAATGACACGGCCCATAAGCCTATTGAACTCTGACTACAAAATCGTAGCTAGGGTTCTTAAAGAAAGACTGCAACCGATTTTAGGAAAGATCATCGGTAGTCATCAGACTTGTCTTCCAGGGCGCAGTATCTTTACAACTGTAAGTGCGTACAGGGACATAGTTTACATTTTTGCAAATACAACAGCAAATGGTGGTCTGGCTTTTATAGACTTTAGCAAGGCATTTGACAGGGTCAATCATGACTATCTTCTGAAAACCATGACCTACATGGGATTTAATGATGGTAATGTGAACGTTTTAGCCAACATCTTAAATGGTTTAACAACGAAAGTAACTATTAATGGTCATCGCACTAAAGATATTCCCATAGCCAGTGGAGTCCCTCAGGGGAGTCCATTGTCAATGATGTTATACGTAGTTGCCTTGGAACCACTTTTAAGGAGGTTAGACGACGTATTAGAGGGCATGCTAGTGTCAGGCATGAAACAGGTGACGAACGCATTCGCAGATGACGTAGGAGTGATAATTCGCAGCGCCGCGGACATCGCAACGTTAACAGATAACTTGCAGTCGTACTGCACCGCATCGGGTGCGAGAATCAATGACACGAAGAGCGTTTTTCTAAATCTGCACGGACTATCTGACGTCACCATCACTTGGGCGAGGAGTGTGGACCGGCATACTGCCCTGGGAGTTACCCTCTACAGCTGCCCTCTTCGGCTAATAGCATCTAACTGGAAAACTGTACTCGACAAGATCCGTGGCGCGCTCATTTTAAATCATATGAGGGACGTCAATATCAAGCAAAAAATTAAGTTGATAAACTTAGCAGTATTATCCAGAGCAACTTACATCGGACAGATTTTGCCAATACCCAAAGGAATAGCTAAAGCGATAATGTCCACCATATGTAGACACATTTGGCACGGGAATATCTTTCGAGTTGCTGTGGACACGTTGACTTTACCACCCGAAGAGGGAGGCCTCGGTCTCACAGATGTCCACAAAAGGTCTATTGCCTTATTCCTTAAGCGCTCTTTGCAAGTTATCGAAAGTCAACCAGACGGTCTGACAGCTAAATTATTCAACTTTTTCAAACCACAAAGCTCCCAACCGCCGGTAGATATAAGTCTGATTAATTATAAATTAAAACATATTAGGTTCTTCTACTTTGAATTAAGCTACATGAGCTGTATAGTACGGGATAAACGCAAGAGAAACTATCGCTATATATTCAATAGTTTACGAACGGCGGCAAATTGCAATAAGACACAGGCCAAGAACCCAAACCGCGACTGGGAAACTATATGGAACAACATTAACAACAAGTTACTACCAACGGAAGTTCAGGTGGCATGGTACAGAGTGGTGAATAACGTCATTAGTACTAACGAGAAACTCCATTCCATAGGTCTCAGTGACACAAACACTTGTCAGAAATGCAACGAGACTGACACTTTCGATCACCGTTTTGTCTGCAAAGGGTGTAAAGATATTTGGGAAGAGGTAAAGCAGCAGGTCGCCTTTCTGACCCGCAGCGATGGGAGAGAGCTAAATTTGAATCTAATTTTCTTCCCAGAAAAGGTCTTTTTTCCTACACCAAAACATAATGCAATAATATGGCTTCTTGGGAACTACGTAAGTTACATTGTCAATTCGAAAGGTGACGATAATATTATGGAATACCGGACATATCTCCATGAGCAATACTTCCAAATACTCCACAAACAGGATCACAAAAAGAATTTTGGAAATATGTTAAGAATCCTGTTCCACAAACAGGGAGTAGGTTAAGATGTCCCAGTATCAATCATACCCAGGACGAAGCGAGCTAAAGTAGGGGACTGCTGGTGAGGGTGAAGTACGGTGGGGACTTCGTGTGCCCCGTGGCCGCTACGGTAGCCGTGAAGTCCTCATCAGAACCCCGAAACAGCTATGCTTCCGGCGGTATCACTAATAGCAGCTGCATTTATAATCCCAGTTCATGCTTTTCCCGAAGTGGATCTTCAAATAAATTTCCTTCTTTCATTTCAAAAAAAAAAAAATAAAATAAAATAAAAAATAAAATAAAAAACAACAAATAAAAAAATAAAAAAAATAACTAAATACAATAAAACACAAAATAAAAATGGTAATAATAAAAGGGTAGAAGAATGCTCACTTTCGACGTGGGCGGCCCGTTAAAAAAAAAAAAAAAAAAAAAAGTGGTCAAAAAAAATGGATAAGGCAAAAAAAATGGATAAGGCAAAAAAAAAAAAGTTGGTTAAAAAAAATGGATAAGGCGTCGGACCTCGGATCCGGAAAAAAAAAAAAAAAAAAAAAGAAAGTTGGCAGAGCGATACAAAAATAAAAAAAATAAAAATGGATAAGCCATAAAAAAAAAAAAAGTTGGGAGAGCGTTAGACTGAAGATCTAAAGGTACCTTGTTCGAACCCGGATTTCGGCAGGTATTCGTTTTGATGCAACGCCAATGGAATTGCTCTGCGTTGGTGATAATGCAACTACCGCTGACAACAAAATGACTCTCTCCTGTAGCTGTTCTGGTTGTCTAGTGCATGCCATAAGAGGAACTCACTAGACAACTAACTCCCTTAAAAAAAAAAAAAAATGGATAAGGCATCGGTCTCCTAAACCGGGGATTGTGGGTTCGAGTCCCACCAGAGGTACACGTTTTACTCACTGGGGCAAAATCAGTCTCACCACATACAGGTGTAATAGTTGAGAAAGTTGGTGTTTGTGAGTGCTTACAGGTATCACAGGTATGACGACGATATGAAAATACGCACTTACTGACAACCTGAAACGAAACGATGGCCATTATCAATCGACCTGTTAGCTGCGGAAGTGTTTCAAAGCTTGATGGCGCTGTGAAAGGAAACGCTATTTTAAAATTACTTGTTGGTAAACGGTATGACCCATATGAATAGTCACCTGTCTTGTGTGCAGGACTTACAGTTCAGAAAGGGAATAGCCTAAGACGGCAGGTATAAGAATTGCCAGCAGAAAGTAGGTGGCTGGACTTCGATACGTCTGAGTATGTACAGGCACACAGGAAAGGCTCATGCGACGTCCTGACTCTCTGCAGACGTAGAGTAGCGCATCAGGAAGGGTACACTTGGCAATGTTGATTTCAGCGAGCACACCGCCAGCTTAACGCCAGTCAGCCTCTGTGGCCTACTGGATAAGGCATCGGTCTCCTAAACCGGGGATTGTGGGTTCGAGTCCCACCAGAGGTACACGTTTTACTCACTGGGGCAAAATCAGTCTCACCACATACAGGTGTAATAGTTGAGAAAGTTGGTGTTTGTGAGTGCTTACAGGTATCACAGGTATGACGACGACATGAAAATACGCACTTACTGACAACCTGAAACGAAACGATGGCCATTATCAATCGACCTGTTAGCTGCGGAAGTGTTTCAAAGCTTGATGGCGCTGTGAAAGGAAACGCTATTTTAAAATTACTTGTTGGTAAACGGTATGACCCATATGAATAGTCACCTGTCTTGTGTGCAGGACTTACAGTTCAGAAAGGGAATAGCCTAAGACGGCAGGTATAAGAATTGCCAGCAGAAAGTAGGTGGCTGGACTTCGATACGTCTGAGTATGTACAGGCACACAGGAAAGGCTCATGCGACGTCCTGACTCTCTGCAGACGTAGAGTAGCGCATCAGGAAGGGTACACTTGGCAATGTTGATTTGAGCGAGCACACCGCCAGCTTAACGCCAGTCAGCCTCTGTGGCCTAATGGACCAGTCGCGCTTGCGACATCTTGCTGGTCGGACGTATTAGTGCTCCGCTCCGCCGCGTGTTCACAAGGCGTGTTTACACTCATATTTCTGATTACAAGTGTTGTGTTATTCTGCAGTTTATATCGTTTTCTATTTGTATTTTTGTTGCGGTCTTATTATAGCGGGTTAACCGCTCGCTATCTGCTGCAATGTCCAGGTTATTTCCCCGAAAGTGTACACTCCGTTTTGAGTTCGACAAGTCCACCCGATCTGTGCAACCGAGTTCACTGGAGATACATGATTGGATCGTTGATGTTATTGGGATTACATCTGACCAAGTGCACACCGCCTATTATGATACCGAGCAGTATTGTTTCTTCGTTAAATTACTGAATCCTGTATTACTGGAGAAGATCATGACGAAGCACGGAGGAAGTGCTATTTTCCGACACCGGGACGACTCTGTAAGTACAGTGCTCATTTCCAATGCCGATGTAGACTACACGAACGTGCGTATTTTTAACTTACCCCCTGAAGTAGAAAATTGTTACCTAAAGGAGGTACTGTCCAAATTCGGTGACGTTAAACAGATTCGACATGAACGGTGGTCAAGTCAACATAGGTTGCAATGTTACAGTGGCGTTCGATCTGTAGAAATGCATGTCAAGCAAAATATTCCATCCCATATACTTGTTTGTGACTATAAGGCTCACGTTACTTACATTGGCCAAACACCGACCTGTCATATCTGTAATGAGAGTGGTCACTTGCGTCAAGACTGCCCCAGGCGCATGTTTGTGTTAAAGAATTCCCTCCAGCAGCGTAAAAGGCTTACTTTAGCGGATGTAGTGGCAGCCAACCCGAGGACAGAGATTGGGCTCCCTAGTTCTGAAATGCCTTCGGAACAGCAACAGGAAATTCGCTCTGAGGAGTTTCCGGTTCTGGTTCGGAGAGAAAAAGGTGCGTTGCCCCCTGCAAAACTCGATGCCGCGACCAATAAGAGGCGCAGGACTTGTGACAGCAGTGGCTCTGATAACGACACCTCTAGTGCGCATGAGACCGCGAAAATGGACGATCAGGAATCCGGCTCGGAAGCGAACGCTCCAATCGGTGAGGCTATTGTGGACGCTTCTCCTCCCACAATTTCAAGTGCCGATACTTCCGTGGAAGTTAAGCAGTTGCCGCTGGCTAGTGCCTTAGAACTTCCGCGACAGCCAACACCGGCCGACCAACCTGTACGTGTAGCTCACATTCCTGCAGGAAGTACACACACAGAGGCCTGTGATGGTGGTATACAAACATCTCTGAGCGCCGACGGTACACATCACGTGGCAGCCGCTTCGGTTCAGGACTCACAACATGGGGAATGTCAACAACTCCAGGAAATAATACAAACACAGCTGTCCGGGTCTGTCGGTGACAACAAACAGCTGCGGGCAGAGAATGTTGCCAAACAGCCTGATAGTGCGGGTGATAGTTCAGCTGCTCGCTCGCCGGCGGTGTCGCCGCGTGCGATCCCTTCGCGGGATGTGCCGGGAGAGCAGCTTGACATCACCCACGACCCTCCCACGCCGCCAGCTGCGGAGGTGCTCCACAGTGTCCGCCCCAGGATCCGAGTGCAACCTAATGTAAATGCTGTGCGTAAAAAGAGTAAGAACAAAGACGCAAGAATACAACTCATTGACGTCACAGACACGAATTTCCCGGCCACAAATATGGAATGGCATGAAGATGTTGCCCTTTAAAGATATTTGCTCCTTCCGCCTCTCCAACGTACTGTCATTATGTTGCAGGCATATACGATCACGACATTAAATATTAATAAAATCCGGTCGGAGGTGAAACTCAGTGCCTTAAAACAATATCTCTATGAGTCAGGAACAGATATCGCTCTTTTGCAGGAGGTGGCCGTGCCACACTTAACTCTTCCTGGTTTTGTTGCTATTACAAATTTTTCCCCCGATTCGAACGTGGGGACTGCCATCTTACTTAGAGAAGGCATTCCCGCCACTCAGGTTGACAAATTAGATTCCGGTAGAGGTGTGGGTGTCACCGTTTTTGGCGTCACCATCATTAATTTGTACGCGCCTTCTGGCAGTACCTATAGAGCGGAACGAGCAAACTTTTTTAAGGAACAAATCATCTATTTGTTACGGAAAAATCCCGAACGTGTTATCATTGGAGGTGATTTTAATTGTGTTTTATCCCAGAAAGATCAGTCCCCGAATTTTAATTATTCGCCTGAATTAAAGCGTCTCGTGACCGACCTCAAACTGAAAGACGCGTGGGAAATTAGGTATCCGACTTTGGTACGATTCACACACATCGTCGCGAATTCCTGCAGCAGAATTGACAGGATTTATGTTTCCGACGTTTTAGAGAATGTCTTGTTACAAATTGAAACGATACCCTCCAGCTTCTCTGATCACAGTGGTGTCGTTGCGTGCCTGAATTTGCTGCCACAACCAACGCGTTGGTATAAAAATCAATGGAACTTGAACGTCTCCTTATTAACGGATGCTGACCTAGAGGCGGCGGTGCGACGCGCTTGGGAGCAGTGCTTGCGCACTACCACAAACTTTCGTAGCACCATAGCGTGGTGGACTCAGCATGCAAAACCCAAACTGCGAAAAGTTGTTATATTCTTCGGTATTGAAAGAGCCGCCGCGATAAAGAAGACGATGGAGTTCTACTACACTATCTTACGCGACCTCTGTGATAGAGCCGAGGCCGCGAACACCAGAATAGACGACATTCGAAAAATAAAGGCGAAATTAATCAATCTTAAGAGGATGCAACTGGAAGGTCTTAAGATCAAATCTAAAGTGAAGTCGGTCAGGGACGATGAAACAGCCGCTCTATACCACCTTGTCAAACATGCTAAGAACAGAAGGAGGACTTTTATTGAGGCCCTGAAACTCGGTGATGGCACGACTGTCGACACCCAGCGAGAGATTATCAAGGCACTACACGCCTATTTTGTTGACACCTACACGTCAGCGGCTACTCATGACGACTGCTCTGACGAACTATTTAGTGCCATTTCCTCTACTATAACTAGGGAAGACAATGACACCATTTCTTTGGAATTTAGTAATAAAGATGTTTTGGAGATTGTCTGCCACTCGCCGATCAGGAAGTCCCCTGGTCCTGACGGATTACCCATTGAATTTTACAGGAGGTATTGGCACATCATCGGGGACAAAATCACCCAATTAGTGAACGAAGTTTTTCAAGGGAAGCCTATACCACTTGCCTTTAAGGAATGCACAATTGTGCTTATCCCTAAAAGCAGAGGTACCAAAAATATCGCCAACTTCCGCCCCATTTCATTGTTAAACTCCGATTATAAAATAGTCGCCCGTGCAATCAACACGCGAATGATGCCCCTCACTGCAAAATTCATTGGACGTCAGCAGACATGTGCCTTCGGGAGAACTGTATTGCAAACGGCAGCCTTTTATCGGGATATCATTGCCTTAACGAACGCCAGTAACGTGAAGTGTGGGCTGATCTTTCTGGACTTTTTTAAAGCCTTTGACCTCGTCGCTCACGAGTACCTCCTTGAAACCATGAAAAGATTCGGTTTCTTGCAGAACGCGATTGACATGATCACAAACATGGCACTGGGGATCACCGCAAGACTTTCTGTCAACTCGCAACTAACCCAACCGATTCAAATCAACAGAGGGATTCCACAAGGCAGCCCTTTGTCCATGTTACTTTTTGTTCTTTCACTCGAACCTCTGTTACTCCAACTGCAGGCGAAACTCACAGGGCTAACACTTTCAGGAGAAAAAACTGTCGTAGGCGCCTATGCCGACGATGTGGGTGTGGTTGTCCGCAATGAGAATGATGTCACCACTTTGGCGGCTCACCTCCAGCAATACTGTTTGGCGTCGGGGGCTAAATTGAATGACAAGAAAAGTAAATTTATTAACCTCTGCGGCCTCCAGCATTTGCGAGTTGGCTACGCTCAGGAAGTCAGCGTCCACAAGGCTCTCGGCATCATATTGACGGCGTCCTCTTTACAGATGGCGGCGGCAAACTGGAGGGAAATAGTGCGTAAACTTAACGGTGCTCTCATTGACAATTCCCACAGAAGCCTCAATCAATTTGATCGGATTCATCTAGTCAACTCCTGTATTTTATCCAAAGCCTTCTACATGGCGCAGCTCCTGCCACTGCCTGCAGTCATTGCTAAGCAAATTATGTCGAAGGTAACCAATTTTATTTGGCGAGGGGAAATTTTTCGCGTGTCTGCCAAAACTGCGACACTCCACCCCCAGAATGGAGGGATGGGATTAGTAGATATCAAGGTGAAAGCGATGGCTCTCTATGTTACAAGGACGGCCGCTATAATTAACAATGATCCTTCCGGCATTACAGCGCAATTATTCACTGCCGTCAGGCCGCAAAGTCTTGACCCACCGCTGAATATTCAGCCCATCAGTTATCGGCTAAAACATATCAGAGATTATTACCTTTCACGGAGCTACGTCAGTCAAGAGGTCATAACCTCTCAACGTTTAACTGCACAAGCCATAATAGCGGACTGGAGACAACACGAAGGGACGAATCCATTGGCAACGAAGCTCGGTGGCATGAACTGGGATATCGTATGGCGCAATGTCAGTTCCCGTGTCCTCAGTTCCGATGCTCGCACTGCCTGGTACAAAGCCATCAATGATGTGGTTAGCACAAACGAGAGGTTACACAAAATCGGGCTCAGTGACACCCCTCTCTGTCGTCGCTGCCAACTGACGGATACAGTTATCCACCGTTACACCTGCGGGGAACGTCTCCAGAACTGGGTTTGGCTTCGAGAAAAAATAGCTCTTATTACCAGGAAAACAACCGCCAATGTTTCGTCAGCACTACTGTCTCGTCCCGATGTGCATTTTTATCCGCAGACGAAAAACAATGCAGTTTTGTGGTTGCTGGGTACCTATTCCAGCTACGTCTTTAATAATTTTGGCGGTGACAATTATTTGGAATTCAAGATGTTTATGGCTATCGAATTCGCCAAAACCTGCACGTACCCGAATCATGGGAAACTCTTCGGCAATATGCTTAAAATAGCGTTTCATCGCATGGGTATCGGATAGGTCAACTGAGTGTGACGGGGTGAGGCCGGGCCGCGGGACACCAGTAGTGCCGCGAAGAGGCCCCACTGCTTCTGTGTCGCGTCTGGACTCCCCCTCACACCGCGGCCTTCACTGACTCGCTGGACACTGGATACAGGAACTTTCATTGAGTGAGATAAGAAGCTGTGTTTATGTTACGTTTATTCTTCGAGCAGCACATCTACTATGCCCAAGGGCGAAGACTTTTCGTTGTCATTTTCACCATTCCAATTTATTTTCATAGAAGGTTAAGGGTTTCGTTTTTCATTTAAAAAAAAAACAAATTAAAAAAAATAAAAAATAAATAAAAAATAAAAAAAATAAAAAAACGTGGTTAAGGCGTCAAAAGAAACAGGGGAAAATAATAATTAAAAAAAAAAGTGGTTACGGCGACAGAATTAAAAAAAAAAAAAACCAAAGTTCGAATCTCAGTGGAACCTTCGTTTAGAAAAAAAAAACAAAAAAAAAAATGGATAAGGCGTCGGACTTCGGATCCGAAGATTGCAGGTTCGAATCCTGTCACGGTCGACTTTTTCCAGTTCTGCAAAAGAAAAAAAAAAAAATGGTGTAACGGTTAGCACTCTGGACTCTGAATCCAGTGATCCGAGTTCGAATCTCGGTGAAAAAAAAAAAAAAAAAAATGGATAAGGCATCGGTCTCCTAAACCGGGGATTGTGGGTTCGAGTCCCACCAGAGGTACACGTTTTACTCACTGGGGCAAAATCAGTCTCACCACATACAGGTGTAATAGTTGAGAAAGTTGGTGTTTGTGAGTGCTTACAGGTATCACAGGTATGACGACGATATGAAAATACGCACTTACTGACAACCTGAAACGAAACGATGGCCATTATCAATCGACCTGTTAGCTGCGGAAGTGTTTCAAAGCTTGATGGCGCTGTGAAAGGAAACGCTATTTTAAAATTACTTGTTGGTAAACGGTATGACCCATATGAATAGTCACCTGTCTTGTGTGCAGGACTTACAGTTCAGAAAGGGAATAGCCTAAGACGGCAGGTATAAGAATTGCCAGCAGAAAGTAGGTGGCTGGACTTCGATACGTCTGAGTATGTACAGGCACACAGGAAAGGCTCATGCGACGTCCTGACTCTCTGCAGACGTAGAGTAGCGCATCAGGAAGGGTACACTTGGCAATGTTGATTTGAGCGAGCACACCGCCAGCTTAACGCCAGTCAGCCTCTGTGGCCTAATGGATAAGGCATCGGTCTCCTAAACCGGGGATTGTGGGTTCGAGTCCCCACATTCCGGCTTTCGCTGACGCCACGGTCGGACGTGCTAGCTGGTTGCTCCGCGTCGTCGGTGTCGTTGCCAGTGTTTACTGTTTGCCGTCGTGTGTTTCTGTGTACTGAGTGATTCACGTGCATTGTACTTTTTTGTGGTCGTCCTTTTCGTCAGCAAATTGCCGATCTTGTACGGGATTCGGGCTTGACCGGATTCCATACAGCTTCAGCGCCATGTCTACCACCATCCGGAAAAACACCCTGGTTTTTGGCTTTGACAAGGATACCCGCCGAGTTCAACCGACCGCCCTCGAGATTCATGACTGGCTAACCGAGGTAATATGCATCGCTTCTGATTCTGTGCACACCACCCAGTTAGATTCTGATCGTTATTGCGTGTTTGTCAAGTTTCTCAGTCCAGTAGCAGTTGATCGACTTCTTGAAAAAATCGGCAAACAAGTCCCTTTTGTTCATCGCGACGGTACCACTAGTATGGTTACTGTAACACGTGCCGATACCTCGATTCAGACAGTTCGAGTCCTTAACTTGCCCATAGAGATTGACAACGCTAAAATTAAAGATGCACTTTCTAAGTTTGGTGAGGTTAAAGAAATTGTCAACGAAAAGTGGTCGTCTCGCTACAAATTACAATGTTTCAATGGGATTAGATCTGTGGACATGGAAGTCAAAATGAACATTCCTTCTCACATCACAGTTGATGGTTATAAGGCTCACATTATATATTCTGGTCAAGCCCCCACCTGCCATATCTGCAATGAACTAGGCCATCTTCGCCAGGACTGCCCCCGTCGAGTTTTTGTCTTAAAAAAATAAACCCGCATCCGCGGCGTAGATTAACACTTAACGAGGTAATGGCAGTAGAAACTTCTGGTTCTTCTGCGCACCCTGATGTTGATGCTCCCCAGGCAACTACCTCCGAGACTCCGCCCATAACCGCTGATGCGCTTCCACCACTCGTAGGACGGCAAACTGCTGCGCCAGTTTGTCTTGAAAGTGAATCTCAGCAAAAGAAAAGGCCGCTGGAACGTAGTGATGAGCATTCAGATGAGGAAGTATCTCCCACGACTCCTGCAGCCCGGAAACCAAAACCATCAATCGCGGAGGATTTAGTACCAGATGATGTTATGCGGGTCGATTTTGAAGCCAGTGCGGATGGACTTGAGGGGATGCCGAATTCTGAGACGCCGGGTCATGAACAGGAACCTCCAATTTTGAGTGCCGCGCCCGAAGGACAACAGCCGCTACAACGCGCACACAGTGAGGAAGTGTTGTGTCAACAACGCGCTACAGCTGACGCCCGACAACAAGCTTCGGGCGGAAGTAAACAAGTGAAAGTGTTTACCAACCTGCCAGCTGCCGGCGGCAGTGCTGCGACAACGACACGACCGCGTCTCAAAGAATCCACAAAAACTTCGGGACCTCAAAACGCCACACGACGAAGGCTCAATCCACAGCCAAATCTCTCCGCTCCTCGCAACAAGGGAAATTCCACTTCCTCGCAAGCGGATGTAGTACCCCGAAATATTAGTTATGAAATTGTGAGGGAACGATCCGGTGATGACAACAGCAAAGAACTCGGCGAAGCCCATCCTCCACAGTAGTAATTCCGTTGGTACAAAGGCCTAAGGCTGCAAAGCTTCTTCGTGTTTTTTCTGTCCTTTTACCCGGTTATGGTTCGCAGCATTCACTGTGTCGTTTTTGCTACAACCGGCCTATGATTCGTAGTGTATCACTTGTTATGGTTTCTATTTCGCTTCTTGATTCAATAATCCTCTCGTGGCTGCTCACATTATACCTTTTTTTAATCCTGCAGCCGGCACTCTTGAGCTCGATGCCATCGTTTTGTTATACTTTTACATCTCATTACATATATGCTACAGGCCTATACTATCACTTCCCTTAATATCAATAGGATTACGTCAGAGTTAAAACTTGCTTTATTAAAACAATTTTTGTTTGACTCTGGTACAGATATTGCCCTTTTACAAGAGGTTGCAACATGGCAGCTTAACATTCCCGGCTATGTTGCAATAATCAATTTCGCTCCTGAATTCAGTGCTGGCACAGCGATTTTAGTCAGGGAAGGAATACCTCTAACCGATGTCGAAAAGTTAGACGCTGGACGGGGCATAGGCGTGAATATCATGGGCGTCAGTGTAATCAATCTGTATGCACCATCTGGAAGTACTCGGCGCGCTGATAGATCGAAGTTTTTTAAGGAGGATATCATTTACTTACTGCGGAGAGACTCTCCAAACTTGATCATTGCAGGCGATTTTAATTGTGTATTGCACCATAAAGACCAATCCCCCAATTTTAATTATTCCCCTGAATTAAACTTTCTTGTCTCCCAAATGAAACTGAGGGACGCGTGGGAAGTTAAGTATCCCACGCTTGTGAAATACACGCACATTTCACATAATTCCAGTAGCAGGATTGATAGAATCTATATGTCAAGTCACATAGTGAGGAATTTGCTACAAGTGGAAATCACTCCAGTCAGCTTCTCTGATCACTGTAGTGTGAGTGCCTGCATCAACTTAGACCGGCAACCCACTCACTGGTTTAGGAATCAGTGGAGCATGAATGTCGGCCTTTTAACAGACGACGAGCTCGAGGTCGAATTAAAGACAGCTTGGGAATTTTGCTTGCGCTCTGTACACAACTTTCCGAGTGTTTTGGAGTGGTGGACCCGCAAGGCGAAGCCCAAATTACGGAAAGTAATTATATCTTATAGTATAGAGAGATCTCGGGCAGTTCACCGTACAATGGAATTTTACTACATGGTCTTAAGGGATTTGTATGATCAGGCAGATGGCTCAGACAGGCGCTTGTCCGACATCAAGAAAATTAAAGCGACATTATTAAGCTTAAAGAGAAAACAACTGGAGGGTCTTAAACTTAAGTCAAAAGCCAGATCTGTTAGCGAGGACGAAACGGCTGCGTTATATCATCTGATTAAACATCGCAAGAACCGACGACGGATATTCATGGACGAACTTAAATTAGAAAACGGTACTGTCCTCACTGTGCAAAACGAGATAGTCAGAGAAATCCACAGGTATTACAGCGCCCTGTATGAGGCAGAAGCAACGCAAGAGGACGATTTGGATGAGTTATTTGCGTTTACAACCTCCACAATTACTGCCGACGACAACGCTAGCTTATTTTCAGCTTTTAGTCCGGATGAAGTTCTTGAAATAATTCGTGGCTCCCCTAAAAGTAAATCGCCGGGCCCTGATGGCCTTCCGGTTGAATTTTATCAACGATATTGGAGTATCATAGGTGATAAGTTGACACAAGCCGTTAACGACGTACTGCGGGGAAAGTTTGTACCATTAGAACTTAAAGAATGTAAAATCGTGTTGATTCCTAAAAATAAGGGATGTAAAAAGATTAACAACTTCCGGCCGATTTCTCTTCTTAATTCAGATTATAAGATTATCGCGAGAGCTTTAAACAATCGAATGATGCCGTTGACCGCAAACATAATTGGGCAACAGCAAACTTGTGCTTATAGGCGATCAATATTTCAGACTACAGCACAATATAGAGATATCGTCGCTCTGTCGTCTGCCAGCACCATTAATTGCGGCCTCCTTTTTGTCGACTTTTATAAAGCATTCGATAGTGTCAGCCACAAATACCTCTTCGCAACGATGCGGAGGATGGGCTTCGGGCATGACTCCATCGCTGTCGTGCGCAATATGATCACTGGTCTGGCCGCCACGATCTCCGTCAACTGCCAGCTCACAAGACCAATTACCATCGCAAGGGGTGTCCCCCAAGGAAGCCCCCTTTCCATGTTGCTCTTTGTCATCTCACTAGAACCATTGCTGCGGCTAGTACAAGAGCACATGACGGGCATAACGATAGCCGGGAAGAAAACTGCAGTTGGGGCATATGCTGATGATGTCGGCATCGTCGTGAGGAACAGGGATGACGTGATTCAACTGGAGGCAGACCTCAGAAGCTATTGTTCCGCTTCTGGCGCAAAAATGAATGAAACTAAAAGCAAATTTCTACGTATAAGGGGACTTGACGATGTCGGCCTAGAATGGGCTACCCATGTTACGGCACACAAATCTCTTGGGACGATACTGACGGTCCCTCCACAAAGAATGATAACGGCAAATTGGCGGGATGTCTCGTTTAAAGTCAAGGGTGCTTTAATAGATAACGTTTATCGCAGTATGGACCAAATTCAGAGGGTTAAATTTATAAATACATGTATACTGTCGCGAGCATATTATGTGGCACAGGTCTTTCCAATCCCTACTGTCATAGCCAAACAGATAATGAGCAAGTTGACCAATTTTCTGTGGCGGGGGGAAATATTTCGAGTTGACGTGAAGACTGTGACCCTCGACCCTCTGCATGGCGGTATGGGTCTGACCGATCTGAACGCCAAAGCAATGGCTTTGTACATTAAACGGATGACATCCTTAATCCAAAACTACTCTGACATCCTTACGGCAAAGTTGTTTGAGGCAGTCGCGCCGAAAAGCGTAGAACCGCCGATCAATGTGCAGACGATCGACTACCAGCTCTCCCACATCCGCACATATTATCTGGAAAAGAGCTACTTGAGCGAGGTCCTTCCCCAACATCGACCCTTAACTGCCAAGGACATTCTGGAGCACAGGAAACAATATGAGGGCAAGAACAAAATCGAACAAAAGCACACTGGAGTCAATTGGGATGTCCTGTGGGCGAACATCAGCAGCAGTGTACTTCCGTCCTTGGTCAGGTCGACATGGTACAAAACGGTTAACAACATTATTAGCACAAATGAGCGCCTGCATGCGATTGGGCTAAGCGACACAGCCCATTGTCCAGATTGTCACCAAGTGGATAATGTGCCCCACAGATATACTTGCAGTCACCGCATGCGCAATTGGCAATGGGTTCGTCAAAAAGTCGCCCTTATAACTAGGACTTCTGAAAATAACATCGACACGAACTTACTGCACAGACCAGACGTCAAATATTTTCCGCCAACTAAAAATTATGCCGTCATGTGGCTGTTGGGCCAATATACAAGTCATGTCTTCAATCGGCTGACGGGCGAAGATTACAGCGAGTTTCAGTTACACATGGAAACGGAATATACTAAAATTAGAAACTACGCGGATCACCGTCGCAAGTACGGTAATATGCTTCATATTGCATTCAATAGAACAGGTATTGGATAGCAGTTCGAGCTATAAAACCTTAACCGTTTATGTATCAACCGAATGAGCTGGCTCCAATCCCATATTGATAATTTTCCAAAAAAAAAAAAAAAAAAAAAAAAAAGGAATAATAAATAAATAAATAAATAAAAAATTAAAAAAATCAATGTTCCTTTACAGTCAATGTGAGTGATGACGGGTATGAGGGCGGCACCGTGGCCAGGCCTCGGACTAATTGACCCCTGCCCTCCTTGCCGCCATCTGCCTGCCCCGCTCGTAAAAAAAAAAAAAAAAGAAAAAGAAAAAGTGGTTAGGACATTGCGTTGTGGCAACTATAAAAAATAAAAAAAAATGGTGTAACGGTTAAAAAAAAAAATTTGGCAGAGCACTTAATGAACAAGAAGAGAAAAAAAAAAATGGATAAGGCATCGGTCTCCTAAACCGGAGATTGTGGGTTCGAGTCCCACCAGAGGTACACGTTTTACTCACTGGGGCAAAATCAGTCTCACCACATACAGGTGTAATAGTTGAGAAAGTTGGTGTTTGTGAGTGCTTACAGGTATCACAGGTATGACGACGATATGAAAATACGCACTTACTGACAACCTGAAACGAAACGATGGCCATTATCAATCGACCTGTTAGCTGCGGAAGTGTTTCAAAGCTTGATGGCGCTGTGAAAGGAAACGCTATTTTAAATTTACTTGTTGGTAAACGGTATGACCCATATGAATAGTCACTTACCTGTCTTGTGTGCAGGACTTACAGTTCAGAAAGGGAATAGCCTAAGACGGCAGGTATAAGAATTGCCAGCAGAAAGTAGGTGGCTGGACTTCGATACGTCTGAGTATGTACAGGCACACAGGAAAGGCTCATGCGACGTCCTGACTCTCTGCAGACGTAGAGTAGCGCATCAGGAAGGGTACACTTGGCAAGTGTTGATTTGAGCGAGGACACCGCCAGCTTAACGCCAGTCAGCCTCTGTGGCCTAATGGATACATTCGCGCCTCGTCTTCGGCGCGAGACGGACGTGTGGCGGCCGCTGCGGACGTTTCGTGTCAACAAGGCTGTTTCCCTGCGAGCCAGGTAGGCCGGCTCGCAAGCGCATTACTTCACTTACTTGTGTATTGGTTTGATGAAAATGAGGAAAGACACGATTAAATTCGCTTTCGATAGAAATTTCGTACGGCCGAAAGCTTTTGAAATCAAATTGTGGCTCACAGAAAAAGTTGGCATTACTAAAGATGATTTAGTTGGAGTTCATTTATCGTTTGTGACTAACTCGGCATATGTGAAATTGGCAGATCCTGCTAAATGTGTCGCACTTGTTGAACAATGTGGAGGTATTATTAAGTTTAATCACTTAGACGGCTCAGTTAGCGATGTCGTAGTATCCTATGCTGGGATGGGAATACGAACAGTAAGAGTATTTGAGCTTCCTTTTGAAATGCCTGTAGTCGAAATCAATCGTGTTCTCGGGGCGTATGGCAGAGTAATTTCCAATGTTGCGGAAATGTGGTCAGAACCACACATGTTTCCCGTTTTGAATGGCGTTCGCCAGGTTAAGATGGAACTTCTCAAGCACATTCCTTCCTTTGTAATTATTGGAGGATACCGTGCGTTGATCATTTACGATGGACAGCCTCGTACCTGTGCCATTTGTAACTCGACAGAGCACGTGCGTGCTGAGTGCAGTAGACGGAGGGTTCCTCAGTTACCAAGTGTAGAATCCGAAGGTGCAGGGCCTGTAGTTCACCTGCAGATGACGTACGCTGCTGCCACGTCACCTTTGCGATCAGCTCGGCAGGCATCTTTCGAACTGGGGGACCAATGCGAGCATCCCGAGAGTGTTAACAGCCATATAGACAGTGGTAGATCCGTAGCTATGACTAACCATACAGCGCCCCAGTGTACCACCAGTGAAAGTCAGGTACCTTACGACTGTGCCGAGCCTTCTCGTAGCTCGCGAGCAGAACCTTCTGCGGTTACTGTGGATCCCTCCCTGCAACCGCCTGATTGCGCACGACAGGACGAGACCACCACGAAAGTAGCGGCAACGGACGATCCAGTTCAGACTGTTGTTGGGCAAGACATGATCATAGATCACTCGATCATGAAACTGACACAAGGAGTCAATGACTACGGTTCTGCTTCCCACAGCGCGGCTGACAGGCCCCCTGCGACAGAGGCGAGTCTAACTGCGGTAGTCCTTTCTTCCACGCCTGGTGAAAAGAGCAGCGTTGGCTCTTCGACTAGGACACAAGACCGGCTTGCATCGCCGACTTCGTCTCCGCATTCGTCCGAAAAGTCCCCTGATTCGTCTCCAGAGCGGTCAAGATCGCCTCGGAAAGCTAGGAAACGTCGCAAAAAGCGGTTAGCACACCAGGCTGCTGAAAGCTTAGCCACGGCTCTGCGGGATAGGTTGAGGAGCATTCAGGAACAGACAACGATCGAAGACCATGGCCGGAGGGAACCTGAGGTCGGTAGCATACCATCGCATCTACGGACATCACCTGAGAACGGTGTCCGGGACGAAGGAGCACCAGGCCTCGAATTTTCAGACCATCAGGACGTACCTACTTCCCAACGTAGACAATCTCCCCAGAATAGTCGTTTTGAATGGGCAGACGATACGGAGACAACACTGCCACATGTATCTGCGAACAATGGTATGGCATGTTAACCGCAACCTCTCAAGCTCACGACTATACTTTGAACCCACGAATGATATGTGCATTCGGCCTTCATATGCCTAATCGCCGGAAAGTCCAGTAACCAATAACAGCTCTTGCTTATGGATCAAACGTATCACGTTATGACTGTTAATATTAACAAGATCCAGAGTGCAACTAACATTGCTGCCCTCCGGGACTTCATATATCAGTTCGATACCGATATTGCGCTTTTTCAAGAAGTGTGTTTTTCAAATTTGTGTGTTCCGGGATTTACTGCAATTCTCAATGTCGCCTCAGAAGGCGCTTGCGGCACCGCTGTCCTGGTCAAGGAAGGTATTGCAATAACAGATGTAACCATGTTGGAATCGGGGCGGGGAATCAGTTTTAAGATTTTCGGTGTTACGATTATAAATGTTTATGTACCTTCGGGAAGCAGTGGTCGAACAGAACGAGCCAATTTTTTTAAAAATGATCTAGTGTTTTTACTAAAGGAAAACCCCGTTGATGTAATAGTCGGAGGTGACTGGAATTGTGTCCTACACAGGAAAGACCAAACGCCAAATTTCAATTACTCCCCAGAACTAGATGGTCTTGTGAAAACAATGAAATGGCAGGACGCTTGGGAGGTCAAATACCCCGTGTCTGTCCAGTACACATATTTTAGCACTAAAGCGCAAAGTCGGATCGACCGCATATACGTAAGTTCACATTTAGCCAGCAAAATCAGTGGCGTCGAACGCATCCCAACTTACTTTTCCGACCATCTAGCACTAAGGTGCAGCATTGGACTTCCTAAACAGAAGACATACTGGGGCCGTCCTTTTTGGAAATTAAATATCGCCATGCTTCGAGATAACGCCCTAACTGAGCAGTTAGAAGCTTCTTGGCAACTTTCACTCCGACAAAGCCACAAATACCGGTCAACGATAGATTGGTGGACTTTATGCGCCAAAAAGAAACTTAGATCTACTCTAATTTCTTACAGCAGGGAAAGGGCACTTTGGTCTCGGCGCACTGTCGAATTCTATTATAGTTGTCTGCGTGACCTTTATGATATGCCCATGTCCGCGGCTGTCAGAACGGGTATCAAACAGGTCAAGGCCGAACTTCTTAGTCTTAAACGCAAACAGCTGGAAGGACTGACAATAAAATCACGAGTTAAAACCACAGTGGACGAAGAACACGCTTCACTCTATCATCTACTCCAGCACGAAAAAAATCGTCGAAGAAATTTTATTCAGTCATTGCTCTCTGAAGATCAAAGTCTTTTAACTCAACAAAAAGATATTTTAAACGAGGCTCATAGGTATTATAATCAATTGTACAGTGCTCACCAGTATCACCCAGATCATGGACGGGAATTGCTCCGAAACTGTGATATGGAACAACTAGTAACTGCAGAACACAACAGGAGCCTCACTGTTGAAATCCTGTCTGAAGACATTTTCGAAGTAATTAACAGCTCACCTGTTAAAAAATCACCTGGGCCCGACGGTTTACCCGTAGAATTTTATTCCCAATATTGGCATATTATAAGGAATAAATTCACACAAGTCGTCAACGAAATCTTGCGTGGAGGGCACATACCTGACGAAATGAAAGAGTGTGTCACTGTCTTACTTCCTAAGGGAAACAATTCCGATGTCAAACAGCTCAACAAAATGAGACCGATATCCTTAATGAACTCTGATTATAAAATTATTGCCAGGGTTGTAAAAAACAGACTCCGACCGGTGTTTGATACAGTAATTGGTCCCCATCAAACGTGTCTCCCGGGTCGGAATATTTTTAAAACAGTCTGCGAATACAGGGACATAATCAGTATCTTCTCAACGACATTGACGAAGGCTGGCCTCGTTTTTATCGACTTTTCTAAAGCCTTTGATAGGGTAAACCATGAATATTTATTTACCACTCTGATGCATATAGGTTTTAACGACAACTTTTTAATTGTCTTAAAAAATCTATTGCAAGGCATGAAAACCAAAATTTAAATAAATGGACACTATACTCAAGATGTCGAAATAGCAAATGGTGTCCCGCAGGGAAGTCCTTTATCAATGATGCTATTCGTGGTTGCACTAGAACCTTTGCTGAAACGATTAAACAAGGAATTAGAAGGCATCTCAATTTCAGGGGTCAGTACCGCTACCAACGCTTACGCCGACGACGTCGGAGTCATCGTCCGAAGCAATGACGACGTTGTAAGGCTGAGAGCGATTGTTCGCCTTTACTGCTTCGCAACGGGAGCGCAAATCAACGATATGAAAAGCTCCTTTCTCAATCTCCATGGCTTCAGGAACACTGCCCTCGAATGGGCCAGGTCTGTAGACCATCACACTGCGTTAGGTGTGAGGTTCTACCGATGCCCCCTGCAAACAACGACATTCAACTGGAAGAAGGTCTTACATAGTATCCGAGGTACTTTAATAATGAACCGACTTAGAGACTTGAACATTATCCAAAGGGTGCAATTAATCAACTGCGCTGTCCTTTCGAAAGCAGTATATGTAGGTCAAATACAGCCGATACCTAAAGCGATATCCAAAACCATCATGAGCTACATAAGCAAGTATGTTTGGAGAGGTGAGATATTTAAAGTGGCGGCCAGTACTATAACTTTAAAACCGAGAGAAGGAGCCATCGGACTGACCGATATCCGCCGCAAAACTACGGCTCTTTATATCAAGCGTACACTTCAGCTTTTAGAAGACCGCCACAATAATTTATCATCGAAACTTTTCCAAATCCTTAAGCCGGAGAGTATGGAACCACCTATTAATATAAGTAAAATATCTTACAAATTGCAGCACATCAGATTCTACTATTTAGAACTCAGTTATCTTCACTGCATTGTCGCGGATAGGACCAAAAGAAACTGTAGTTTCATCATGGATTGCCTTATTACAAAGGACAACCTAAACAGAATGGAATTAAAATACCCCACCCGAAATTGGCAAAATATATGGAAGAATATAAACAATAAAGTACTGTCCACCAATGTGCGCGGTGCCTGGTACAAGGTTGTCAATAATACCGTTGCCACAAATGAAATATTACAGTCTATAGGATTGAGTGACACAAATCAGTGTCCACGTTGTAATGTGATAGACACCCTACGGCATCGTCTCATATGCAACGCCTACCAGCCCATTTGGGACAGAGTCCGCCAACAGGTGGCGTTTATCAATAGGAACGACGGCAGACACCTTACTGTCGACATTCTCGTCAACCCCGAAAGCGTTGCTTTCCCTATTCAGAAGAATAATGTTACCCTATGGCTACTGGGGAACTATGTCAATTATGTCATTAATAACCTCGGCCTGCCCGACGTACTGGACTATGAGCAACATGTATTACTGGAATATTATAAAATATGTGGACAACGACACAACAAGACATTGTATGGTAATATGCTAAAAATATTATTTGACAAACAAGGCATCGGATGAAGTACGCCATGACGAATCGCGGATAAACTATCAAAGTTTGCGATGACAAAGTAGGGGATTGCTGCTAAGGGCGAAGTACGGTGGTGACTTCGTGGGCCCCAGGGCCGCTACGGTAGCCGTGAAGGCCTTCGCAGAACCCTGAAACGGCCTTGCATTCTATACCCATGCTAAAAAAAAAAAAAAAAAAAAAAAAAAAAAAACCATAGCCCAGGAAGGCCGACGACCGCGGGAATTCGCGCCACCCACATCCCGCCAGCCTACACGAGACTTCCAAGGCACCCTGGACGACATCGAGGGACCGGAATATTTGGCATTCGCCGTGTCATAGGGCTCGTTGGTCTAGGGGTAACTCTGAGATCAGTGTCTTGTATTGTGTGTGTCCTTAAGAAGCCTACGTTTCTCAGTTTTCCCATTAATTTTTCTTTCTTTATTCACAATTTTCACATCATATTCAGTCATTTTGAACAACCATCCAACGTTACAGAATAAGTTCATTTGGATGGAGACATTAATTTTTCTCACCACGTAAAAAAAAAAAAAAAAAAAAAAAATGGATAAGGCATCGGTCTCCTAAACCGGGGATTGTGGGTTCGAGTCCCACCAGAGGTACACGTTTTACTCACTGGGGCAAAATCAGTCTCACCACATAAAGGTGTAATAGTTGAGAAAGTTGGTGTTTGTGAGTGCTTACAGGTATCACAGGTATGACGACGATATGAAAATACGCACTTACTGACAACCTGAAACGAAACGATGGCCATTATCAATCGACCTGTTAGCTGCGGAAGTGTTTCAAAGCGTGATGGCGCTGTGAAAGGAAAAGCTATTTTAAAATTACTTGTTGGTAAACGGTATGACCCATATGAATAGTCACTTACCTGTCTTGTGTGCAGGACTTACCGTTCAGAAAGGGAATAGCCTAAGACGGCAGGTATAAGAATTGCCAGCAGAAAGTAGGTGGCTGGACTTCGATACGTCTGAGTATGTACAGGCACACAGGAAAGGCTCATGCGACGTCCTGACTCTCTGCAGACGTAGAGTAGCGCATCAGGAAGGGTACACTTGGCAAGTGTTGATTTGAGCGAGCACACCGCCAGTTTAACGCCAGTCAGCCTCTGTGGCCTAATGGATAAGGCATCGGTCTCCTAAACCGGGGATTGTGGGTTCGAGTCCCACCAGAGGTACACGTTTTACTCACTGGGGCAAAATCAGTCTCACCACACACAGGTGTAATAGTTGAGAAAGTTGGTGTTTGTGAGTGCTTACAGGTATCACAGGTATGACGACGATATGAAAATACGCACTTACTGACAACCTGAAACGAAACGATGGCCATTATCAATCGACCTGTTAGCTGCGGAAGTGTTTCAAAGCGTGATGGCGCTGTGAAAGGAAAAGCTATTTTAAAATTACTTGTTGGTAAACGGTATGACCCATATGAATAGTCACTTACCTGTCTTGTGTGCAGGACTTACAGTTCAGAAAGGGAATAGCCTAAGACGGCAGGTATAAGAATTGCCAGCAGAAAGTAGGTGGCTGGACTTCGATACGTCTGAGTATGTACAGGCACACAGGAAAGGCTCATGCGACGTCCTGACTCTCTGCAGACGTAGAGTAGCGCATCAAGAAGGGTACACTTGGCAAGTGTTGATTTGAGCGAGCACACCGCCAGCTTAACGCCAGTCAGCCTCTGTGGCCTAATGGATGGCACCCCTAACGGAAGATGACATCCGGGGCGCACTCGCGAAGGGTGCGGTGCATAAATCCCCTGGGCCAGATGGGTTGACACTCGAATTTTACAGCGCATTTGCGGATTTAATGATGTCTCAGTTGGTATTGATGTATAACGAGTTATTGAGCCCTGACACGGATGTTCCGTCGCAGTTCATGGCGGGACTGCTTATACCAATACCGAAATCGACAGCGAGTGACAGCGCCCATCAATTTAGACCGCTCACGATGCTCAATACTGACTATAAGATCTTTGCTCGAATGTTGGCGGCAAGGCTCAGGATTGTAATATCCAAAACAATACCACCAGACCAGGCTTGTCTAGGGGTTCGGAGCAACATACATTCTATCCTCGGCGAATACCGTGACGTAATTTCCCTGACGGACGCTTGTCGTATGCGAGCGGCGTTCGTATCGGTGGATTTTGATCGTGCCTTTGACAGGATCAACCATGATTTCCTTGACTCGACCATGCGACGCATGGCGATACCACAGGATTTTATTACCGTCCTCATGCGCCTCCTTCGCGGCGCTTCTTCGACGGTGAGAGTCAATGGCAGGGAGGTAGGAACGATTCCTGTTCGCAGCTCAGTTAGGCAAGGATGTCCCTTGTCGATGATACTGTTTACAATTGCGCTCGAACCATTGATGCAGACTCTTAGACGAACTCTAACAGGCGTCCGACTCCGTGCGAGCTCCTTCACGTGTCGTGCATATGCCGACGACTTGATGATACTCGTCCGGTCGGAGAACGAAGTAAGTCAGGTGGTTACCCTTCTTACTACGTACGGGGTAGCTGCGGGAAGCAGGGTCAACATGAATAAAACCAAGATCATGCACATCGGTCGAGGGCTGGACGCTCTGTGAAGTCCGTTTACGACGGTGGACATCTTGCGATGCTTAGGTGTCTTGTTCACCCGATCGCTACGGCAATCAGCGGCGGCGAGCTATCGACGTCTCCTCCAGAACGTCCGACTGCACATACGCAACAATTCACTCCGAACGCACGACCTGCTCCAAAGGGTGGACTACACTAATGTTCACCTGGCCTCGCGACTGCCGCACTTGGCACAGGTACTGCCAATGCCACATGGTCTCGCTGACAGATTAATGGCGGCCTTTGGATACTATGTCAGCCAAGGAATGTTGTTTAAGATCAAATACGAGACTTTAACTCTCCCATACCACTCTGGAGGACTTAACCTCACGGATGTGCGGAACAAGGCTCTAGCTCTATACCTGCGAGCGACGCTACGAACTTGGAACCAGCGGCAACACGCCATCACGTCGGCCATCCTGGATGTGCTTCTTCCCACGTCCTTTGAACCACCGGTAGCAGTAGGCACCATCTCGCCCTCGTTTTCTCACGTCGCGCGATTTTTTGTTGATTTTAGTTATGTTCAGTTACAGATACCTTCTACCAGAATCCCCACTACCCGTGAGATATATCGATACTTGCGGCGTCATCATGGCAGCAATGTTGTCGAACTTAAATACCCAACACAAAACTGGCGACAGATTTGGCGAGCTGTCCACACACCTCTCCTCACCACAGCAGCGCGATCGTCATGGTATACACTAATCAACCGCAAGACAGTCAACCGCCAACGATTGTACGACATTCGCATGGTAGATTCCCCGCTCTGCCTTATATGTGGCATGCAGGACACCGACGAACATTCTCTGCAGTGCGGTGAGGCAAAGGATGTTTGGCGGCTGACGCAACGCATCATGGCCCTCCTCCGACGCACCGACGAATCCACGATCACGACGGACGCTTTATTTTTCCCTGACCCTGTCTTTTTCCCCTCACACAAAACATCGGCAATCCGATGGATTGGAGGACACGCATCACACTACGTGCTCTCGCGGACCTTGATATCGGTCATGGACTATTGGCATTATCTACTAGAACAACACGAAATCATCAGACGCCACTCTAAATATAAAACGCATTTTGCGAACTTTCTAGGCAGCATGTTTCATAACCCCCCGGAGCGGTGGGGAGTCCCAGGTTTACGTTGGATCGAGGGATAGGATTTACTCCCAGTGAGGTGACGAGGATGTCACTTCGGCCCTATATTTATTTCCCTTCTTTTTTATATATGATTTTTCTTTTGGGACATTAAAATTAAATGAATAAATAAAATATTATTGTTACTAAAAAAAAACAAAAAAAAAATTACAATATCAATGTTTCCTTCCTGCTGCCTCTCCCTTATCCTATCAGGGGACGGGGACACCGTGGCCAGGCCTCCAAGTACAACCCCTGCCCACTCTGCCCCCTGACCTACCAAAAAAAAAAAAAAAAAAAAAAAAAAATGGATAAGGCATCGGTCTCCTAAACCGGGGATTGTGGGTTCGAGTCCCACCAGAGGTACACGTTTTACTCACTGGGGCAAAATCACTCTCACCACATACAGGTGTAATAGTTGAGAAAGTGGGCGTTTCTGAGTGCTTACAGGTATCACAGGTATGACGACGATATGAAAATACGCACTTACTGACAACCTGAAACGAAACGATGGCCATTATCAATGGACCTGTTAGCTGCGGAAGTGTTTCAAAGCGTGATGGCGCTGTGAAAGGAAAAGCTATTTTAAAATTACTTGTTGGTAAACGGTATGACCCATATGAATAGTCACTTACCTGTCTTGTGTGCAGGACTTACAGTTCAGAAAGGGAATAGCCTAAGACGGCAGGTATAAGAATTGCCAGCAGAAAGTAGGTGGCTGGACTTCGATACGTCTGAGTATGTACAGGCACTCAGGAAAGGCTCATGCGACGTCCTGACTCTCTGCAGACGTAGAGTAGCGCATCAGGAAGGGTACACTTGGCAAGTGTTGATTTGAGCGAGGACACCGCCAGTTTAACGCCAGTCAGCCTCTGTGGCCTAATGGACAGTCGCGCTTCAGCTGTGCTACCGCGTGGACGTGTGTACTGCTGCGCTCCGATTGTGTTGTTTACATACGTGTTCTGCTGCTGTCTCCTTTGTTGGCTGTCCGTTCATCTTCGTTTTTGTGTATCGTCGTAAGTGTTTGGCTGTTCATCACCGTTCTGTCATTCGCCGGAATTTCGGTTTTTTAACCGGAGTTTCATCCCTGTTCTGAATCATGTCGACGAACGTCAGGAAAAACACACTGGTCTTCGCTTTCGACAAGGAAACCCGTCATATCCAGCCAACGTCACTGGAAATAGACGATTGGATTACTGAGGTAATTGGTGTTAACTCTGATTCCGTCCATACAATGCAGTTAGACAATGATAAATACTGTATTTTTGTTAAGTTTGAGAGCTCGGTGACGATAGATAGACTTTTAGCAAAGTGGGGTAGTGAAGTAGAATTCATTCACAGAGACGGCTCGAAGAGCAAAGTTCGGATCTGGCGAGCTGATATTGTTTACACTACCGTTCGCGTGCTTAATTTACCTATTGAAATTGATAATGATTTCATTAAGGATGCGCTTTGCAAGTATGGTGACGTGAAATCTGTTAATAATGAACGTTGGTCTCGACACTACAAACTGCAGTGTTTTAACGGAATTCGATCTGAGGAGATGGACATCAAGACCAATATTCCGTCTCATATATTTGTAAATGGCTACAGGGCGCAAATTGTGTATTCAGGTCAAGTACCGACCTGTCATGTTTGTAATGAGTCTGGCCACTTTAGACAGGATTGTCCGCGGCGGGTTTTTGTATTGAAAAGCAATCTAACGCAACGCCAGAAACTTACCCTAAATGATGTCTTGCCAAATAATGTATCTGTCCCGCTGGGTGTGGATACTGCCCAAGCAAACCACTCTGATATATCCGTAAATGATATTACTCAATTTCCATGTTTAGGTAAAAAGGCTGATGTTGACACCCCCGCATCCTCCGAATTGCAGACAAAGAAACGGCCCCATGAGATAACTGATAGCTGTTCTGACGAAGAGTTGTCTGACAAATCTCACTCCGCACGCAAACAAAAACAATGCGAGGAGGAAGTATTGCCACAACTCCAGGAAATGCAGATGGAAGCTTGTAAACAATCAGAACGTAAACAATTGGTGGGAAACTGCGAAAATGGGGATGTTTCTAGCAATAACCGCGAAACATCAGGAGGGGACACAGTTTGCAAAGACGAGCAGCCTCCTGACAGTCACGAGAAACAATTAGTGTGTCTGGATCAACCCTCTGTAACGGCTAGTGCTTCCCCGAAGGGTACTGACCACACGACAGGGCTAAGCAGTACAGGCCGTGTCGTACAGTTGGACGACCCGACGGGATCGGCGTCACAACCGACCACCACAAAACCCGTCACAGAGCCTTCGGATGCTCCACGAAGGAAGTTAAAGCCACAACCGAATGTCAATGCTCCTCGTAATCAAGCGAAGTTAAAGAGCGTGAAAAGTGACACGAAACCCCAAAATGTGCGTTACGAAACTGTCAGGCACGGGTCATTGAAAGAATCTCCTGAGGAACTTCCTGATAATCTATCTTCTACTGATTCAGGAGGGAAATCTCAAACCTAGACTGCATTAATACTGTAATTAGCAACCTCTCAATGGGACGTTTTGTTCTGTCTAAATTTTCTGTGTCTTCTAAGTAATAATTTAGTCGCATGTTATTTACTCACTGTCCTAACATCCAACGAGTAATAACGCAATGACCCAGTGTTATACTATTGCTACTGTCAATATTAATAAAATACGGTCGGCATTGAAAATAGCAGCGCTAAAAGAATTTTTATATGACTCGGGAACTGATATAGCCCTGCTGCAGGAAGTTGTCACGTCGGATTTAAATATTCCCGGGTATGTTGCTCACCTCAATGTCTCCCACGAAACTAGCGTGGGGACAGCTTTTTTAATCCGGGATGGGATTCCAGTAACGGAAGTAGAACGACTGGAATCTGGAAGGGGAATAGGGCTCAAGATTTATGACGTGTCCCTTATTAACTTGTATGCCCCTTCCGGCAGTTCACATAGATCTGACAGAACACGATTTTTTAAAGACGAGGTAATATACTTATTACGCAAAAACCCCAGTCACCTTATAATGGGGGGTGATTTTAATTGCGTCCTCAACAGGAAAGATCAGAGTCCAAATTTTAATTATTCTGCTGAATTAAAACATCTCGTCACTAGCTTAAAGCTAAAGGATGCTTGGGAATGCAAACACCCTGCTGTTGTCGAGTACACTTATTCAACTTCCAATGCATGCAGCAGAATCGACAGATTCTACATTACCGACAATCTCGAAACGGCTTTATTGAAAACAGAAACGGTTCCTGTCTACTTTTCGGACCATTCCGGTGTGTTGGCCTGTATAAATTTACAAGCGCAGCCAATACGCCGCTTCAAAAACCAGTGGAATTTAAATGTCTCGCTGTTACAAGACCGTGAATTAGAAGATCAGATAAAAGACGCATGGACGTTATGCCTGCGTGCTCTTCCTAGATACGCGACTACCATAGAATGGTGGACAAAAATGACAAAGCCGAAACTTAGAAAGACGATAATGCAATATAGCTTTCAGAGGGCCAGAGATCTTAAGAACACTATAGAGTTCTATTACTCAGTACTCAGAGAGCTATACGGTCAAACATCTCGTTCACATCTTCGCCTGACAGATATCAAAAAAATTAGGGCTAAATTACTCAGCATTAAGAGGCATCAACTGGAAGGACTTAAAATAAAATCCAAGGCGAAATCTGTCTCAGAGGACGAAACAACTTCCCTATACCACCTTCTGAAGCACGCTCAAAACAGAAGAACAATGCTTATCGACGAATTACGGACGACGAATGGTACAAGTCTTAGGACACAGAAAGAGATTTTGAATGAGATCTATCGCTACTTCGATAACTTATATTCCGAAAATTCCAGCTGCGAGGAATCTATTGATGATTTCCTCGACTTTCTTGTGCCACAGCTGACGGATGATGACAACGTTACCTTCCTGTCGCACGTCTGTAATGAGGACGTTTATGTGACTCTGTGTACCTCCCCTCTGAAAAAATCCCCAGGGCCTGATGGTCTACCTGCAGAATTTTACGTCCGCTATTGGCCGATAGTGGGAGGGACAATTACAGTGATTGTAAATGAAGTTCTTCAGGGCGCAATGATACCCTCTGAATTTAAAGAAAGTAAAATAGTCCTTATCCCCAAAACTAAAGGACACAAAGATCTTACTAACTTCCGACCGATTTCGTTGCTCAATGCGGACTATAAAATAATAGCAAGAATTCTCAACAAGAAAATTTCATCCTTAGCAAGTAGACTGATTAGTCCGTATCAACACTGCATTGCAGGTAAAACTCTGTTTCACAATTTAGCGGAATTTCGGGATATAATTGCAATCACTTCCGTCACTAACATCAAATGTGCCCTGGTTTTCCTGGATTTTCATAAAGCATTCGATCTCGTGAATCATATCTACCTTTTCAAGACGTTAAAAAAGCTCGGTTTCCAGGAACGAGCCTTAAAAGTAATAAAAAACGTGGCGACAGGAATAAACGCATGCATAGCAGTGACTCTGTGTACCTCCCCTCTGAAAAAATCCCCAGGGCCTGATGGTCTACCTGCAGAATTTTACGTCCGCTATTGGCCGATAGTGGGAGGGACAATTACAGTGATTGTAAATGAAGTTCTTCAGGGCGCAATGATACCCTCTGAATTTAAAGAAAGTCAGGCTACGAGAAAATTCCAAATACGACGCGGTGTTCCTCAGGGAAGCCCCCTTTCTATGTCACTATTTGCCATTTCACTGGACCCATTTCTTAAACGTATTCACGATAAATTAACAGGTATAACACTGTCAGGGTGCAAAACAGCTATAAAAGCTTATGCTGATGATGTAGGCGTCATAATCAGAAATAATGACGATGTAGCTACGTTAGCTGCAGTGATTCAGACTTACTGCAGTGCGTCTGGGGCAAATTCAAATGAAAAGAAAAGCAAAATTTTACATCTTAGGGGTTTTGAGCACATAAACGTAGAGTGGGCAAAGTTGGTCAGGCAGCATACGACGCTTGGTGTCACATTGACCGCATGCCCAATGAAAATGACTGCGTTGAATTGGAAAGCTGCGGCACGGAAAGTGCAGGGTGCTATAATGGAAAATTTATCACGGAATATGAATCAGATTCAGAGGATTAAGTACATCAACACGTGTATCTTAGCTACAGCATACCACACCGCTCAGCTCTTTCCACTACCCAAAATGATAGCCAAGAACATAACGTCCAGAATCACAAATTTTCTGTGGAAAGGAGAACTGTTTCGAGTAACCGCCAAAGTGGCTACCTTACATCCCCGAAATGGTGGTTTAGGTCTCATCAATATTACCAACAAAGCCTCTGCACTCTTCGTCAAAAGGCAATTAACTATCATTAGAGAAGTACCGGAAAGTATTTCAAGCCGACTTTTTGAAATTCTAAAACCTCGCAGCCTGCAGCCTCCTATTGATGTGCAAAAAATTAACAATCGTCTCCAGCACGTGCGAGCCTTTTATATTGAACTTAGCTACTTGAGGGACGAAGTTACACGGCTACGTCAGCTAACGTCAAGAGATACTATGCGGGTCTGGGAGACGTGTGAAGGAAAGAATAAAGTAGAGAGACAGTTTCCTCACATACACTGGACTGCTATCTGGCAAAACATCAATTTAAAAGTTTTATCTTCTGACATAAGAACAGCATGGTACAAAGCCGTTAATAATATCATTAGCACCAACGAAAGATTATATGAAATTGGCCTCAGTGACACCAATCTATGTCAACGATGTCGACTAGTGGACACAATTATCCATCGATACACTTTTGGCGGCAATATACATATCTGGAATTGGCTCAAAGTGCAAATAGCTCTCATTACAAGGTCTTCACCTCAGTACATCTCGCTGTCAGTGCTGCACAGACCACAAGACCGTTATTTTCCAGAGACGAAGAATAATGCCGTCTATTGGCTCCTAGGAAATTATGTAACTTACGTAACTCATGACGCTGGAACTGACACCGTTACAGATTTCAAGATATACTTACAGTGCAAATACCACAAAATACGTACGTATGCAGACCACAAGAAGAAATATGGTAATATGCTACAAATTATATTTGATAGAATGGGGATAGGCTAAACACCATCAACCTAAAGCACACAGTATTGAGTGACTATATTACTATGTGCAGAATTATTGTCTGTTTCATTTCTTATACTTTCATTTTTGTTGATTTTCCACTATGACAAAATGGTCAAAAACGACAACAAATAAAAAATTTAAAAAAATTAAACAAAAAATGAAGGCAGGAACAACAAGTAGAAGATTGAGTTATATTTTTCATTTTATGCACATGGAGAGCCATTACTTATTTCACGAACGAATTCCTTTCATTTAATCATGATAATATAAAAAACCATAAAAAAAGAGGAAATACTAATTAGAAAAAATTAAAAACGAAAAAAATAAAAAAACAAAAAAAATAAATTTGCTAAAGTGGGCAGTTGTATTTTTGGATCATAGGAGCGACAAGGTCGAAAATCAGTGATGGGTATGGTGGAGACATTGTGGCCAGGCCTCAGATTATTCTTGACCCCTGCCCACTTTGCCTCCTTCTGCCTATTACTTATAAAAAAATTAAAAAAAAAAAGTGGCTAGGATACCTGGATTTCACCCAGGAGGCCCGGGTTCGATTCCCGGTACCGGAACGGAATTTTTTCCACACGAATCGTGACAAGTTTGAGCTGTCCGAGCGGCCGTTTCCCGTCCTGCTCGCAATATAGCTACTGTTTCGTGACCGTCAGCAGAATATAGACTAGGGAAGCAGACACACGACGACCATAGAAATAAAAAAAAAAAAAAAATGGATAAGGCATCGGTCTCCTAAACCGGGGATTGTGGGTTCGAGTCCCACCAGAGGTACACGTTTTACTCACTGGGGCAAAATCAGTCTCACCACATACAGGTGTAATAGTTGAGAAAGTTGGTGTTTGTGAGTGCTTACAGGTATCACAGGTATGACGACGATATGAAAATACGCACTTACTGACAACGTGAAACGAAACGATGGCCATTATCAATCTACCTGTTAGCTGCGGAAGTGTTTCAAAGCGTGATGGCGCTGTGGAAGGAAACGCTATTTTAAAATTACTTGTTGGTAAACGGTATGACCCATATGAATAGTCACTTACCTGTCTTGTGTGCAGGACTTACAGTTCAGAAAGGGAATAGCCTAAGACGGCAGGTATAAGAATTGCCAGCAGAAAGTAGGTGGCTGGACTTCGATACGTCTGAGTATGTACAGGCACACAGGAAAGGCTCATGCGACGTCCTGACTCTCTGCAGACGTAGAGTAGCGCATCAGGAAGGGTACACTTGGCAAGTGTTTTGAGCGAGCACACCGCCAGGTTAACGCCAGTCAGCCTCTGTGGCCTAATGGATAAGGCATCGGTCTCCTAAACCGGGATTACCGCTTGAGACGCGGCAGCGTGCGGACGTTCAGAGCGCTCAGTGTTACTTGCTTTTTTACGTTTGCATTTGTGGTTTTTGTTTCACGTGATTGTGCGTTGTTGTGTGTTAGTGTCATTGTTTTCAGTGTTTTGCTGTATGCAGTTAGCCCATTTGAGTTAATTTGCACGATGGTTCCCACGATTCCAAGGAAAAATACCCTGCAGTTCGAGTTTGACAAGGCTACGCGATCAGTTCAGCCAAGTTCGCTGGAAGTTCATGAATGGATCGTCGATACAATAGGCATAACCACTGATCAAGTTCACACTGCCTACTACGACCTGGATTTGTACTGCTTTTTCGTGAAGCTCCTGAATCCCCTCCTAGTGGAACGACTTTTGCAGAAACATGGCGGCGGCGTCGAGTTCCGGCATCGCGATGGCACTGTGAGTACTGTCCAAGTTATTAACGCGGATGTCGAGATCTCTAACGTGCGTATTTACAACCTGCCCCCTGAAGTAGACAATTGTTTCTTAAAAGATGTGCTCACGAAATATGGCGAAGTGCGTAACATTAGACTTGAAAAGTGGTCCAGGCAACATAAGTTGCAATGTTTTTCTGGCATCAGATCGGTTGAGATGCAAGTTAAAGTCAACATCCCCTCCCATGTATTTGTTTGTGGGTATAAGGTGCAGGTTACATATTCTGGGCAAGTTTCTACGTGTTTTAACTGCAATGAAAGTGGTCATTTACGGCAACATTGCCCTAAAAGAATGACAGTCTTAAAGCCTACTTTCCAACAACGTAAGAGGCTCACTTTAGCTGATTTAGTGACAGGCACCCAATTACCAAGTAATGAGCCGTCCCTTTCCACTGACACTGTGACTGTACATGAAAAACCTTTTGCCGACGAGTTCCCTGCTATTCCTCTTGCGAAGGGCGGGGATCAGAACCCTCTCGCCCGTCCCGTCACTGCGGTAGCGTCCAAGAGACGTCGAACGTGCGACAGTAGTAGTTCGGATGATGGCGTCTCTGTACCGGTAACACCTGCCACACTTGATATCAAACAACCGGCAGGCGACATTGAGCTTTCGCAAGACGCTATATCAGAATCAAGTGTTGATGTTAATACTTCTTCGCCCGATGACGGTAGTGCTACGTCCCAGGTTGGTTCTTGCTTACCGTCCACGTCTGTCGAGTCGGTGCCCCAACAACCCGATAGTGACCCTCAGCACGTTGCCCACAGTGACGTCGACGGTGTGTGCGCAGGTCCCCAACTCGTATCACAGCAACGCGACACTGATAACGAACACGCTGACGAGTGTGTCAACACAGAGCGCGATCTCAGCCTTGCTTGTCAACAACCTGACCGGGAGAGTGTTTCCAAACAATCCCAACGTGTGGGTAAACAAGAACTTAGCGCGTCTCCGGAAGGACTATCCGGCGAGACGCACATGCAGGTTGCTGTAGCAGGGCAACCTTCCCAGGAGACCTGTGTCGATTCTCCGATGCCTCTTTCTGCGGAAAAAGTCGCAAGCGTCTGGAGGAACAAAAAGAAATTCCAACCGAACTTGAATGTACCACGCAGCAAACACAAACTGCAAGCCCTCTCGGATGCGAACGATGGTGATGGCCACTCTCCACCAGCTGGTTCACGAATGGATTGGTTTGCCGGTGACGATGATCACGTTAATTTAAAGTAACTCCGTCAATTCCATGGCGCAAGCGTACAAGTTCCTGAGTGTTAATGTTAACAGGATCACGTCTGAATTGAAACTTGCAGTCTTTAGGCAGTTCGTATATGAGTCTGCCGCTGATATACTTCTATTGCAGGAATTCCTTGTTCCCGATCTGGTCATTCCCGGTTTTCACTGTATTACCAATGTTGCCTTCGAACTTAGCACTGGTACAGCCATTCTCGTGCGTGAAGGCATCCCCGTCTCAGACGTTGAAACACTGGAGTCGGGGCGTGGCATATGCTGCAAAATATTCGGCGTCACGCTCGTGAACCTGTACGCGCCCTCAGGGAGTGGACACAGGTTCGCAAGGACCGAGTTCTTTAAAGACGAACTAATTTACCTGCTTCGTAAAAATCCGACTGCCTTAATTTTAGGAGGAGATTTTAACTGTGTTGTACATCAAAAAGATCAGCGGCCGCATTTTAACTATTGTAAGGAGCTTCATGATCTGGTTTTACGAATGCATCTAAAGGATACGTGGGAACTCCTTCACCCTACCCTTGTGAAATTTACATACTTCACTTCCACCTCGAGTAGCCGCCTCGACAGAATATATGTGTCTTCTCAGCTCGGAGAACATGTTGTTGACTCGGAGGTCATTCCCGTCCCATGTAGCGATCACTGCGCCTACGCCGCCGTTATACAATTGGACAGACAACCCACCAAACGTTTCAGAAGTCACTGGATGTTCAATATTTCCCACCTTCAGGACACCGATCTCGAGGTACTTGTCACACGGACTTGGACTTTTTGTCTTCGCTCTGTCAATAGATACCGTACGAAAGTAGAGTGGTGGACGTCCTTTGCTAAACCAAAGTTGCGTCGGACTTTGATTTCGTACTGTAATACGCAATCAAGGGATGCAAAGAGGACCACCGAATTTTACTATTCGATTTTAAGGGAGCTCTACGACAAATCTGGCGTCAATAATATTTACACGGCTCAAATAAAGCAAATCAAGGCTAAGATGCTCAGTATCAAACGTAAACACCTAGAAGGATTAAAAATCAAGTCAAAAGTCAACTCTTTTGTTCAATCTGAGACAACTTCCATGTATCATCTTATTAAGCATCAGACGAACCGTAGACGCTTATTTATAGACGAACTGGTAACTGATCACGGGGAACTTCTCACTCGGCAACCTGACATAGTCACGGCAATCCAGAGCTATTATCACGGCCTGTACTCGGCCTTCCCAACCAATGATGGCTTGACTGCTACTGTACTCCAGTTGATGGACACGTCTGTTACTGAGGATGATAATCGTGACTTTCTGGCTGCGTTTAGTGTCGAGGAGACTTTAGAACTTATTGTTAAGTCGCCAGCTAACAAAGCCCCAGGACTGGACGGCCTTCACAAGGAGTTTTATCTTCGGTATTGGGATGTAATTGGTGTTACTTTTACAGAAATTTTAAATGAAATCATTGCTGGGGCGCCTGTTCCTGGTGCGATGAAGGAGGATAAAATTGTCCTTGTTCCCAAACGCAAAGGGTGTAAGCGATTTGATAATCTGCGTCCGCTCACCCTGCTCAATTTTGACTACAAAACTATAGCCAGAGCTGTTAACACCCGAATGTCTCCGCTCATTCACAAAGTTGTCCGGCGGCACCAGGCCTGCGTGCCTGGACGGAATGCCATGTCTGCGATGTCTGAAATTCGGGACCTCATCTCCATTGCCTCCGTCACCAACCTGAATTGTGCGCTGCTTTTTCTAGACTTTCACAAAGCCTTTGATCATGTGAACCACCGATACCTTTTTCACATAATGGACAAAATAGGACTCGAGGCAGGGGTGATAACAGTCCTTCGCAATTTGATATCTGGTATATCAGCGAGGATACAAGTCAATGGACAGCTGACGCAACCGATATCCATTCAGCGGGGTGTCCCCCAGGGCAGTCCACTCTCTATGTCACTTTTTGTGCTGTCACTGGAACCCTTCCTTCGGTCTCTTTATCACAAGTTGTCAGGAGTGTCAATCTCCGGTCACACATTCATAGTCCGTGCGTACGCTGACGATGTTGCCGTACTGTTACGCAGTGACGACGAGGTGATCCGTATTAAACGGGCGATCGACCAATATAGTGAAGTGTCTGGAGCACAACTAAGTGACCGGAAATGTAAAGTGCTCGATATCAGGGGTTTCGAGAGCTTAACTATACCGTGGGCGCATGTTGTGGAATCTCACAAACTACTAGGAATCACCTTGAATAGGTGCCCTCTCAAAATGGCGGCCTCCAATTGGAAGTCAGTGACGCATCTGATACAAGGTACCATTGTCGAATGTCGCTGGCGTGCTGTGAACATTATCGAAAAAATCAGGATTCTCAATACCTACGTCTTCTCCAAGGCGTATTATGTTGCACAGTTCTTTCCCATTCCCAAGCTTCAGGCCAGAAAGATCATGCAGGTTGCCAATCAATTCATCTGGAAGGGAAACATATTTAAATTGTCCTCCGATACGCTGGCCAAGTCGAGAACTACTGGTGGGCTTGAGTTAGTTAACATCGCCGGGAAGGCAATGGCCTTGTACATCAAGCGGACCACGACTTTACTCCATGACAGCCACTGCACTGTTACTCAAAACTTGTTCCTCACAGTGCGTCCAGCGAGTGTGCGACCACCGATTGACGTCGGAAAAATCCATTACAAATTGAAACACATCAGAGAATTTTTCCTTCATGTTAGTTATGCAGATGTGGGTGTTCTACGGCGACGACCACTGTCAACTCGGGACTTGCAACGTGAGTGGGAAAAGTCGGCGGCCCCAAATACAATAGAACAGAAGTATCCGACTACCGACTGGACAACGGTGTGGGCCAACGTCAGCTTGAAAGTACACTCTTCGGATGTTGCTTCAACCTGGTACAGGGTGGTAAATAACACGATTGCCACCAATGAAAAGCTACATGCAATTGGGTTAAGTGACACAAATCTCTGTCTCTGTTGTGGGCTCATCGATTCTCTGATCCATCGGTTTACCTGCGGTGGCCATGCACTGAATTGGCGATGGGTCAAGCAGAGGATCGCCGTACTCTCAAGGAGCGCGGAAGACAATCTGAAGCTGGATATCCTAATGCGTCCCGACAAAAAGTTTTACCCTGCCACGAAAAACAATACGGTAATGTGGATCCTGGGGCACTATGTTAACTATATCATTAATGTTCATGGAGAGGACGATTTTATTAGTTTTCTAACCTACATGGAGCTGGCATACTGGAAAATTCAATGTGTCACTGACAGTAAAAAATTATTCGGCAACATGATGGACATCACTTTTGAGAAACATGGCATAGGATGACCACATTGGCCGATGGAAGCCAGTCAAGAAGAAGTGTATTCTGTTTTATTTCTATATTTCTTTTTTCTTAAGTTATACTTTCTGTTATACCTGGTCAATGTATTTCTTTTCAATAGTCTCCCTTTCCTTGTTGCTTATTCATGACAATTTCACACCTCAAATGGAAGAGGAATGTCTTTGGATATGGACCACAACACACAAACGACACACGACAAAGAAGAAATGTTTATTTACAAATGTGTCAGCACTATATACCTCGGAGCAGAGGGTTAACAACTCTAACCGACAAAATAATTATATAACAGCAAAGATAAGAAACACAGGTTTATAACAAGTGTCTGCTTGAAGGAGTGCATCAGGGATGGGTGGGGGGAGCCATCGCGGGCAGGCCTCGGGTTTCGACCCCTGCCCGCCTTGTCTCCACCTGCAAGGACCTGACCACTCTCCGTTTGCTTCACACAAGAGTCAGGCACAAAGAAAAAAAAAATGGTGTAACGGAAAAAAAAATAAAAAAAATGGTGTAACGGTTAGCACTCTGGACTCTGAATCCAGCGATCCGAGTTCGAATCTCGGTGGAACCTTCGTTTAGTCTAAATTTTCTGTAATAAGCGTTTCTCGCCGAGGAAGTAGCAGCGATAGGCTCTAGGGTTTAGTTTCTACGTTTGTCTTAAAAACGAGATGTCTATGAAACGGCTGAATATTGGTGCGACTATGTAAAAAAAAAATAAAAAAAAAATAGCTCAGTGGGAAAAAAAAAACCGGGGATTGTGGGTTCGAGTCCCACCAGAGGTACACGTTTTACTCACTGGGGCAAAATCAGTCTCACCACATACAGGTGTAATAGTTGAGAAAGTTGGTGTTTGTGAGTGCTTACAGGTATCACAGGTATGACGACGATATGAAAATACGCACTTACTGACAACGTGAAACGAAACAATGGCCATTATCAATCGACCTGTTAGCTGCGGAAGTGTTTCAAAGCGTGATGGCGCTGTGGAAGGAAACGCTATTTTAAAATTACTTGTTGGTAAACGGTATGACCCATATGAATAGTCACTTACCTGTCTTGTGTGCAGGACTTACAGTTCAGAAAGGGAATAGCCTAAGACGGCAGGTATAAGAATTGCCAGCAGAAAGTAGGTGGCTGGACTTCGATACGTCTGAATATGTACAGGCACACAGGAAAGGCTCATGCGACGTCCTGACTCTCTGCAGACGTAGAGTAGCGCATCAGGAAGGGTACACTTGGCAAGTGTTTTGAGCGAGCACACCGCCAGGTTAACGCCAGTCAGCCTCTGTGGCCTAATGGACAGTCTGCTTTAGGCAGTGGCGCGGCACGGACCTGCTGTCCCGGCCGCGGGCGCGCGTGAACGAGGAAGTGTTTACACCGCCGGTACTCGCGCGTGTTGTTGTCTGACTCGATCGCCATGGCACACAATTTTCGAAAGACTACGCTCCAATTTACGTTCGACAACGAATTTGCCAGACCCAAAGCTTTCGAAATAGAGCGTTTTTTGAGGGAAGAAGTTCGTTTACCTGCTGCAGACATAATTGGAATACACCTGTCCATTGTAAGCAGTACAATGTACGTAAAGATGACCGATGAAGCTGCGTGTGAAAGAACTCTCTCCGCTGCTCAAAGAGGCTTTAAATTTCGACACTCTGATGGCCATATCAGCGATGTAACAGTAGCTCCTTCAGGATTGGGTGTGAGGGTCATTCGGATCTTTGAGTTGCCGTTTGAGGTGCCAGAATCGATGGTTACTGAATCGCTGCGACCATATGGAACGGTACTTAGTCATACGCCTGAACGCTGGGCTAGTTTTAATACCTATCCTGTGCTAAACGGCGTGCGACAGGTGCGGATCGTCCTTACTAAAAATATCCCGTCTTATTTATACATTGGCGGATGTCGAGCTATTGTGATCTACGATGGCCAGCCACGCACCTGTTCTGGCTGTGGTGGAGAAGGACATATCCGCTCGGAGTGCATACAACGCCGCGTCGTGCAACTGCCACGTGGAGAAGCGTCACAGCGAGAAGTTCCCACGCAACTGTCGATGACGTACGTGTCGGTGGCCCGCCGGGAGGTGTTGCCAAGTTCGGAACGTGACAAGGACGTGTTTATGCAAGAGCAGACCGAGTTACGGGAGCATGGAGGTGACTCGGAGAATGTCCCTGCACCCATGTCACGACAGATGAGGGAGGAACCTTCCGAAAACTCACATGTAGCACGCGACGTGGAAGTGGATGTCCAGACGGTGGCGCCGGCAACGGACCAGCGAACGACCGACGAACACAGTGAGGCAGCAGAGGGCAGGGCACGCAAACAGCGATCGCCGAAGCGTCGCAAAAAGCGTCGCCATAGTTCGGGTGACACGTCCCCCCCTAGCCTAGGGGACACGGAAGGTATCCTAGCCGAAGAACTGTCTGGCACAGAACACGTGTCTTCAGAGGACGCTGACAGGATTCCGTCCGATGGTGACCGGATGTCCTGCCTTTTAGATGGTCCCTCTTCATTGACACCGACTGACCCAGCGCTGCCGACGAAGGAGTCAGGGACACCAATGTCCCGGCAGCAACGTCGAACTACATCAGAGGACGTTTCTCGGATGGATGACCACTGCGACTGGGCGGAACCAGTCGAAGACCTACAGGAATTGCCACCCCCAAATGATGACCACTCACCTACAGGATGCACTCCACGGAACGACAACGAAGGAGGGCAGCCCGTTGGCGGGCACCCCTCTGAGCACGAATAGTGGACTAAAGCCCTTGGAGTTCTCAATGACATGACACGAGCATGACAACGGCAACGAACCAAGCATATAAGGTGGGCACAGTGAACATTAACACCGCACGTTCGCTTGCAAAGATGCAACTTCTCCGGGACATGATTTACGCCACAGACGTTGATATTTTGCTGATGCAGGAAACCTTCAATGCTGCTTTTCCCGACGTGCATGGATACAACACTTATCTAGCGCCGACTCCAGATGGAGGACGTGGCACAGCGATACTAGTCCGGGAAGGGATTCCGATGTGTGACCTCGATTACCTTCCTTCGGCTCGGGGTTTGGCTATGACCGTGAACGGCATTCGTATCGTCAACATCTATGCACCCTCCGGATCTGACAATCGACAGGCGCGTGCACGATTCTACTCGGAGGAGATTGCCCCCCTATTCCATGGGAGGTATGACCACATCTTGGTAGGGGGGGATTTTAACTGTGTACTCACACCGAAGGATCAAACTCCTAATTTCAGCTCCTGCCACGCATTGAACACGATCTGCCGGGACATGGCCCTTATGGACACGTGGGAAAAGATCCATGGGCAGCGAGAGGGCTACACGTATTTTACTAGCCACTCGGCGAGCAGGCTGGATCGGATTTACGTTTCTGACGGACTAAGAGATCACGTGTTGGCTGCTGAACGTTGGCCCACAGCTTTTACGGATCACCTTGCGTATTTATGCACGTTAACCCTCCCACGGCAGCGGGTCTGGCGGAGTCGTAGTTCCTGGAAACTTAATTCCTCCTTATTGGTGGATCTCGAATGTCGCCAGCGGATCGAAGAAACATGGCAGACTTGCACTCGCCGTCTGCCGCTGCACCGTACGGTTCTTTCGTGGTGGCTGCAGTGCGCAAAACCGGCGACACGAAGAGCTCTCATAACGTATGGCAAGGAAAAAGCAAAATGGCTCCGAGATACACTTGACTATTACTACATGGTGCTCCGCGACCTGTCCTCCAGGGCCCCATCGCCCGAACGTCAAGCGGAAGTCCATCGCATTCAGGCCTGCATTTTATCAATCACGAGACGTCGACTGGAGGGACTTTCGATCCGTGCTCGGTGCTTGGACAACGTCGATGGAGAACGTATTGGCATGCATCATGTGTCCAAGGGACATGCGCGTAATCGCCGATCCCTAATCACAGTCCTCCATGATGACGATGGTCGGCCCTTGACGTCACAACAGGCCATTGCTGCTGAGTTTCTGGAGCATTACCGCCTCCTTTTCACTGGGACGCCGACGGACAATCGGACAGAAGAAGAAATTTTGCGACAGATGCAAACGGAGGTGGATGGTCCCGATGCAGAGGTGCTATTGGCACCCCTAACGGAAGATGACATCCGGGGCGCACTCGCGAAGGGTGCGGTGCCTAAATCCCCTGGGCCAGATGGGTTGACACTCGAATTTTACCGCGCATTTGCGGATTTAATGATGTCTCAGTTGGTGTTGATGTATAACGAGTTATTGAGCCCTGACACGGATGTTCCGTCACAGTTCATGGCGGGACTGCTTATACCAATACCGAAATCGACAGCGAGTGACAGCGCCCATCAATTTAGACCGCTCACGATGCTCAATACTGACTATAAGATCTTTGCTCGAATGTTGGCGGCAAGGCTCAAGATTGTAATATCCAAAACAATACCACCAGACCAGGCTTGTCTAGGGGTTCGGAGCAACATACATTCTATCCTCGGCGAATACCGTGACGTAATTTCCCTGACGGACGCTTGTCGTATGCGAGCGGCGTTCGTATCGGTGGATTTTGATCGTGCCTTTGACAGGATCAACCATGATTTCCTTGACTCGACCATGCGACGCATGGCGATACCACAGGATTTTATTACCGTCCTCATGCGCCTCCTTCGCGGCGCTTCTTCGACGGTGAGAGTCAATGGCAGGGAGGTAGGAACGATTCCTGTTCGCAGCTCAGTTAGGCAAGGATGTCCCTTGTCGATGATACTGTTTACAATTGCGCTCGAACCATTGATGCAGACTCTTAGACGAACTCTAACAGGCGTCCGACTCCGTGCGAGCTCCTTCACGTGTCGTGCATATGCCGACGACTTGATGATACTCGTCCGGTCGGAGAACGAAGTAAGTCAGGTGGTTACCCTTCTTACTACGTACGGGGTAGCTGCGGGAAGCAGGGTCAACATGAATAAAACCAAGATCATGCACATCGGTCGAGGGCTGGACGCTCTGTGAAGTCCGTTTACGACGGTGGACATCTTGCGATGCTTAGGTGTCTTGTTCACCCGATCGCTACGGCAATCAGCGGCGGCGAGCTATCGACGTCTCCTCCAGAACGTCCGACTGCACATACGCAACAATTCACTCCGAACGCACGACCTGCTCCAAAGGGTGGACTACACTAATGTTCACCTGGCCTCGCGACTGCCGCACTTGGCACAGGTACTGCCAATGCCACATGGTCTCGCTGACAGATTAATGGCGGCCTTTGGATACTATGTCAGCCAAGGAATGTTGTTTAAGATCAAATACGAGACTTTAACTCTCCCATACCACTCTGGAGGACTTAACCTCACGGATGTGCGGAACAAGGCTCTAGCTCTATACCTGCGAGCGACGCTACGAACTTGGAACCAGCGGCAACACGCCATCACGTCGGCCATCCTGGATGTGCTTCTTCCCACGTCCTTTGAACCACCGGTAGCAGTAGGCACCATCTCGCCCTCGTTTTCTCACGTCGCGCGATTTTTTGTTGATTTTAGTTATGTTCAGTTACAGATACCTTCTACCAGAATCCCCACTACCCGTGAGATATATCGATACTTGCGGCGTCATCATGGCAGCAATGTTGTCGAACTTAAATACCCAACACAAAACTGGCGACAGATTTGGCGAGCTGTCCACACACCTCTCCTCACCACAGCAGCGCGATCGTCATGGTATACACTAATCAACCGCAAGACAGTCAACCGCCAACGATTGTACGACATTCGCATGGTAGATTCCCCGCTCTGCCTTATATGTGGCATGCAGGACACCGACGAACATTCTCTGCAGTGCGGTGAGGCAAAGGATGTTTGGCGGCTGACGCAACGCATCATGGCCCTCCTCCGACGCACCGACGAATCCACGATCACGACGGACGCTTTATTTTTCCCTGACCCTGTCTTTTTCCCCTCACACAAAACATCGGCAATCCGATGGATTGGAGGACACGCATCACACTACGTGCTCTCGCGGACCTTGATATCGGTCATGGACTATTGGCATTATCTACTAGAACAACACGAAATCATCAGACGCCACTCTAAATATAAAACGCATTTTGCGAACTTTCTAGGCAGCATGTTTCATAACCCCCCGAAGCGGTGGGGAGTCCCAGGTTTACGTTGGATCGAGGGATAGGATTTACTCCCAGTGAGGTGACGAGGATGTCACTTCGGCCCTATATTTATTTCCCTTCTTTTTTATATATGATTTTTCTTTTGGGACATTAAAATTAAATGAATAAATAAAATATTATTGTTACTAAAAAAAACAAAAAAAAAAAACAATTACAATATCAATGTTTCCTTCCTGCTGCCTCTCCCTTATCCTATCAGGGGACGGGGACACCGTGGCCAGGCCTCCAAGTACGACCCCTGCCCACTCTGCCCCCTGACCTACCAAAAAAAAAATAAAAAAAAAAATGGATAAGGCATCGGTCTCCTAAACCGGGGATTGTGGGTTCGAGTCCCACCAAAGGTACACGTTTTACTCACTGGGGCAAAATCAGCCTCACCACATACAGGTGTAATAGTTGAGAAAGTTGGTGTTTGTGAGTGCTTACAGGTATGACGACGATATGAAAATACGCACTTACTGACAACGTGAAACGAAACGATGGTCATTATCAATCGACCTGTTAGCTGCGGAAGTGTTTCAAAGCGTGATGGCGCTGTGGAAGGAAACGCTATTTTAAAATTACTTGTTGGTAAACGGTATGACCCATATGAATAGTCACTTACCTGTCTTGTGTGCAGGACTTACAGTTCAGAAAGGGAATAGCCTAAGACGGCAGGTATAAGAATTGCCAGCAGAAAGTAGGTGGCTGGACTTCGATACGTCTGAGTATGTACAGGCACACAGGAAAGGCTCATGCGACGTCCTGACTCTCTGCAGACGTAGAGTAGCGCATCAGGAAGGGTACACTTGGCAAGTGTTTTGAGCGAGCACACCGCCAGGTTAACGCCAGTCAGCCTCTGTGGCCAAATGGATTCAGTCGTGCTCAGGCACTCGGCCAGTGCACATTGCGCGGTGACGGGCGGTAGCTCGGGCCAGTGTTTACGTCGCGAGCAGTGCTGCCGTGGAGAGCTGCGCAGCGTGTGCGAGCGCTGTTAACGTTTGTTTCTGTACCACTGTTGTAAGTAAGATGTCGACAATTAACAGAGCGAACAGCGTTCAGTGTGTTTTCGATCGTGCTGCCTTGCGACCGACGGCTTTCGAAATCCATGAGTGGATTTTTGAGGATCTGAAATTGCCGGAAGATATAGTCGACACGTTCCAGTTGGACTTTGTGCAGTACTCGTTATTTATCAAATTTATTTCGAGTGACACTTATGAGAAATTCGTTGAGGAGCATGCTAGTGTGAGACCATTTCGTCATAATGATGGCAGTATTAGCAATGTCCAAATCGTGCCTTCGGGATACGGACTGAGAACCGTCAGGGTATTTAATGTGCCACCTGAGTGCCCTAATGACCTGATAGCACGTTCTCTGTCACGGTACGGCGTTGTTTTGTCGGTTACCAATGAAAAATGGTCGAGTGCATATCGCTACCAAGTTAACAGCGGGGTGCGAAGTGTACGTGTGGACTTAAAAAAGCATATACCTTCGTATGTTGCCATTGGCGGCTGTCGTGCGCAGGTAACTTACATTGGACAACCCCCTACCTGTTCGATCTGCCACTCAACAGAACATCTGCAGATGAACTGTACACGTCGACGTCCATTTCAACTTCCACGGGAACGTCCTGCAGACGGTAGTGAAAAGCTTGTTCCGCTATTGAGTGAGGTGGTCGCGGGGACGGTACCCGCACGGGGACGGCAGCCGGAACGTGTTAGCGAGGCGGAGATGCCAGTTCAGGTGGAATGCAGTGGCCAAGACATTTGCGGTAGGACGGTCGTCGATCCGGCACCGTCATCCTCACCGGGACAGTTACCGCTGGATAACAACGATGCGCCAGCCACCTCTGAAACTAAGCCGTGTGAGATACAGGAGCGGGTGCAGATCAGTTTGCCAGAACCACCCCTATCGGTAGAGACTGCAGCAGAAACGAAGAAAGGGCGCCGAAGCAGAAGCAAAGGGAATAGTAGCAAAGAGGAAAAGTCGGATGATTTGAGACCCGTACACATGTCAGAAAGTGGCAGCGAGACTGAACCTCAATCTTCTTGCTCCATGCGCTGCGAGGACACCGCGAGGCAAGAACGCATCCGTGAACAAACCAAACACCTGAAGGCACTACTGAGCGCTGAGAGGGAACAGAGCACCGTAACGGCTAAGAGGAAGAGCGAGCAGAGCAGCGAGCAGCTGCAGCTGCGCTCCCGTAGGAACTCGATGACGTCAGTCGCAGCCCCGTGTGGTGGTCAGGCGGATGCGACAGACTCAGCCGGCGGTGGCGGGCTGGGCGGCGCGCGCATCGCAGAGCACCCCGACAGCAACGAGCCGTGGTGGCGGCAGGACGAGGAGATGCAGCAGTAGCTGCTCTCGCGCATGTCCATCGCGCTGCAACATTTCCACTCTCTGAGTACTCCAGACGTTCCCAACGAGTTTGATTCAAAGACGTCGAGAAGGACGATCCAACACAGAGCTCATTGTCCTCTGAACCATCATGTGCGATAGCCAAACCTACAACGTTACCACACTTAACGTCAATAGAATTCAAAGTGCGGTGAAACTCCGTTCGCTAACTGATTTCTTGTATGGTACCAGCGTTGACATTGCCCTCCTACAGGAGGTAGTCACAGTCTTAGAAGTGCCCGGTTACGTTCTCATTGATAACATCAATCTCCAGGATGCTGTAGGCACTGCCATACTTCTGCGCGACGGTATACCATTTACGGATGTGCAGCGGCTGCCTAGTGGTCGTGGCATTTCTCTCAGAGTGAATGGTGTGCAGATTGTTAACGTGTACGCTCCCTCAGGTAGCACTCATAAGAGAGATCGCTCAACATTTTATAAAAACGAGGTTCCCATTCTTCTTAGCGCTTATCGTGCACATCTCATCCTCGGTGGTGACTTCAATTGTGTGCTTAACGACAGAGACCAAACTCCTAACACGAAGAGATGTATCGAAGTTGAACATTTAATTCATGGCATGCGTCTTCACGATACATGGCAACAACTGCACGGTGAACGGGTAGCGTACACCTTCGTAACCAGTCATTCTGCCAGTCGGCTGGATAGGATCTATGTGTCCGAGGCCCTCCAGCGACACGCTGTGAACTGTGACATAGCTCCTGTCAACATCTCCGACCACTGTGCGTATCAGTGTTACCTTAACCTACACCGCCAGCAAATATACCGCGGGAAAGGCTACTGGAAATTGAACGTCAGCCTCCTGCAGGATGCCCAACTTGAAGAGGAGGTGAACATAACATGGCAACAGCTCCAGCGGCAACGACGTCGTTACGATAGCGCTCTCCAGTGGTGGACTCAGTGTGCTAAGCCTAAATTACGCCTCACCCTCATGAGTTACGCCCGACAAAAAAGCTTTTGGCAGAAACAGACTATTGAGTTTTATTATCGCTGTTTGAGAGAACTGTACAGTCGCGCTAACAATCCTTCTGGCGATATCGACATCAAGATCAAACGGTATAAAGCGAAAATCACGGCGATACAACGCCAACGAATGCAAGGCATCATCGTGCGAGCCCACCCCAAGGACGTTGCCGCCGAAGAACGGGCCTCTCTGTACCACATCCTGAGAACGACGAAACGGTGTAAAGCCATGTTGATTGAAGCCGTTGTTGATGACGCTGGGAATGCCATCACGAAGCAACGTGACATCATCTCGCACGTCTACGACTATTATAGTCAACTTTACAAGAAGCAAGCCGTTGATGAACACTCGTGCGACGATTTTCTTAGGACCTTGAGCTGTCGCTTGTCGCAACAGGATACTGCAAATCTGGAATCTCTTTTCACAGAGGACGAAATCCGACTGGCGGTCCACAGTGCAAAGAAAGGGAAGTCACCAGGACCCGACGGTCTCAGTGCTGAGTTTTACCAGCGTTACTGGAACCTCCTCGGTCCGACACTCCTCGAGATAGCGAATGAACTCTGGCACCTGGAAGTTATACCCAAGGCATTTACGGAAGGTATCATCCTGCCCTTACCGAAAAAAGGGAACAGCAGGAAGGTCGAAAACATGCGACCCATCACACTCCTGAATGCCGATTTCAAAATCATCACCAGATCGATTAAGCTAAGGATGCAAACCGTTATGTACAAGGTTTTGGGCAGTTACCAGTACAGTGCAGTGCAAGGCCGAAGTGCAATCTCAGCAGCCTGCGATTTGAGGGACATCATCTGTTCGTATGCTGAAACCAAAGGACAGGGCGCTCTGATCTTTCTAGATTTTGAGAAGGCTTATGACCGTGTACGTCATGACTTCCTCTTTAAAAGCATGAAGAAACTAGGTTTTGGACTTCATCTCATAGAATTAATTCGCAAACTTACTACAAACGCCTCTTCACGGATTCTCATTAATGGCCATTTTACAAAAGAAGTTTCCATTGAGCAATCCGTCCGCCAAGGATGTCCTCTGTCAATGATTTTGTACGCCATTGCAGTGGAGCCGCTCCTGAACAACTTGGCGCATAGCGGGATCGGACTTAGCGTCGAGTCTGTCACTATCCCATGCATTGCGTATGCTGACGATGTATGCGTCACTGTGTCATCATCGCAACAACTTCTGTCAGCGGAAACTCTTTTACAAACATTCACGTTTCTTTCAGGAGCAATACTCAATAGAACTAAAACCACAGCTTTGCAGATCGGTGGCGGTATCGGAGATATATCCCATGTTACCTGGTGCAAGGTCAAGGATTCTCACACAACCCTCGGTGTTACTTTTGAGGCCAAACCAGACAAATTCCTGACGAAGAACTGGTCACACATGCTTAATAAATTACGTGCTGCTTTGATACTTCACTCCGACCGTGACTTGAACATACTACAGAAAGTTAAGACCATCGAGATCGCCATTACGAGCAAGATGACTTATTTGGCGCAAATTCTTCCAATCTCCGACCATCTAGCCAAGAGTATACAACAAGCGTTATGTTGGTTTCTTTTTAGAGGGCACATTTTCAAAGTTCAATTCGATACCTTAACCTTACCTTCGTTCAAAGGGGGCCTTAACCTCATTAAAGTACACAAAAAATGTGTCACCCTGCTCCTAAATCGCATCAGGAAGGAGTTCCGTACCCGGAGGACCAGTATCATCACAAACCTCATTCAGCGGTGGAAGCCTCATAGCCTTGACCCACCCGTTAATATCGCCGGCATTCCACTTTCTTACCGACATGTGCGACTGTACTACATGGAAATGAGCTACATTCGACACAACATCGTCGATAACGGAAGCCTGACGAACAGGAAGCTTTATGGCCTTCTCACGACAACAAACCACAGGAATCGTCTCGAAGAAAAACATCCCCATACACATTGGAGTATAGTATGGCGGAATGTGCACAGCGACGTGTTACCGTCACGCGTCATAGCCGACTGGTATCTAACAGTCAACGATAAAGTAGCAACGAATGAAAAGCTACATAAAATTGGCCTTCATCCAACGCCCAACTGTGACACATGCGGAAGGGTCGATACGCTTCTTCATAGGTTCACGTGCGGACATGCAGAAGAAATTACTACATTTCTTCGTCAACGATTGTCGGTGATAGACCGTACGACACCCTGTGGTGTAGATCTTTTAGAGATCATTCAGCCACAAAAACTGAGATATCCACGAGCAAAAAACAACGCTGCAACGTGGATCATGGGCCACACAGCATCGTTCATTATGCAGAATAGGCATGCTACTTTCATCGGCTATTATTCTTACATAGAAATTGAACATTTTAAAATGAGACAACACTGTGACTACAGGAGGATATTTGGAAATATGCTGAACATCATGATTAACGGTTAAATGCTTCAAATACAATCTTTCGGATCGCAGAGGTTGCCAGTGGCCTGTATGTATGAATCCCATTTGCTTCCTGGGACCTTAGTACTTGTCGGAATTTTACGATACTATTCAGATGCTCACCAATGCAGAAGGCATTTTTTCTTTCCCATTTTCACTTTCACATTTCCCTTCTCTCGCAGAGCGAGCGCAGCAACCTCCTTCAATTAATAAGTGATAGTCCTTTGTGCATCATAAAAATTTCTGTTTACTATTTGGCAAAAAAAAAAAAAAAGTGGATAAGGCATCGGTCTCCTAAACCGGGGATTGTGGGTTCGAGTCCCACCAGAGGTACACGTTTTACTCACTGGGGCAAAATCAGTCTCACCACATACAGGTGTAATAGTTGAGAAAGTTGGTGTTTGTGAGTGCTTACAGGTATCACAGGTATGACGACGATATGAAAATACGCACTTACTGACAACGTGAAACGAAACGATGGCCATTATCAATCGACCTGTTAGCTGCGGAAGTGTTTCAAAGCGTGATGGCGCTGTGGAAGGAAACGCTATTTTAAAATTACTTGTTGATAAACGGTATGACCCATATGAATAGTCACTTACCTGTCTTGTGTGCAAGACTTACAGTTCAGAAAGGGAATAGCCTAAGACGGCAGGTATAAGAATTGCCAGCAGAAAGTAGGTGGCTGGACTTCGATACGTCTGAGTATGTACAGGCACACAGGAAAGGCTCATGCGACGTCCTGACTCTCATCAGACGTAGAGTAGCGCATCAGGAAGGGTACACTTGGCAAGTGTTGATTTGAGCGAGCACACCGCCAGGTTAACGCCAGTCAGCGTCTGTGGCCTAATGGATACGAAGAGTCGCGCTTGCGACATCGTGCCGGTCGGACGTATCAGTGCTCCGCTCCGCCGCGTGTTCACAAGGCGTGTTTACACTCATATTTCTGTTTGCAAGTGTTGTGTTATTCTGCAGTTTATATCGTTTTCCATTTGTATTTTTGTTGCGGTCTTATTGTAGCGGGTTAACCGCTCGCTATCTGCTGCAATGTCCAGGTTATTTCCGCGAAAGTGTACACTCCGTTTTGATTTCGACAAGTCCACCCGATCTGTGCAACCGAGTTCACTGGAGATACATGATTGGATCGTTGATGTTATTGGGATTACATCTGACCAAGTGCACACCGCCTATTATGATACCGAGCAGTATTGTTTCTTTGTTAAATTACTGAATCCTGTATTACTGGAGAAGATCATGACGAAGCACGGAGGAAGTGCTATTTTCCGACACCGGGACGACTCTGTAAGTACAGTGCTCATTTCCAATGCCGATGTAGACTACACGAACGTGCGTATTTTTAACTTACCCCCTGAAGTAGAAAATTGTTATCTAAAGGAGGTACTGTCCAAATTCGGTGACGTTAAACAGATTCGACATGAACGGTGGTCAAGTCAACATAGGTTGCAATGTTACAGTGGCGTTCGATCTGTAGAAATGCATGTCAAGCAAAATATTCCATCCCATATACTTGTTTGTGACTATAAGGCTCACGTTACTTACATTGGCCAAACACCGACCTGTCATATCTGTAATGAGAGTGGTCACTTGCGTCAAGACTGCCCCAGGCGCATGTTTGTGTTAAAGAATTCCCTCCAGCAGCGTAAAAGGCTTACTTTGATGGATGTAGTGGCAGCCAAGCCGATGACAGAGATTGGGCTCCCTAGTTCTGAAATGCCTTCGGAACAGCAACAGGAAATTCGCTCTGAGGAGTTTCCGGTTCTGGTTCGGAGAGAAAAAGGTGCGTTGCCCCCTGCCAAACTCGATGCCGCGACCAATAAGAGGCGCAGGACTTGTGACAGCAGTGGCTCTGATAACGACACCTCTAGTGCGCATGAGACCGCGAAAAAGGACGATCAGGAATCCGGCTCGGAAGCGAAAACTCCAATCGGTGAGGCTATTGTGGACGCTTCTCCTCCCACAATTTCAAGTGCCGATACTTCCGTGGAAGTTAAGCAGTTGCCGCTGGCTAGTGCCTTAGAACTTCCGCTACAGCCAACTCAGGCCGACCAACCTGTACGTGTGGCTCACATTCCTGCAGGAAGTACACACACAGAGGCCTGTGATGGTGGTATACAAACATCTCTGAGCGCAAACGGTACACATCACGTGGCAGCCGCTTCGGTTCAGGACTCACAACAAGGGGAATGTCAACAACTCCAGGAAATAATACAAACACAGCTGTCCGGGTCTGTCGGTGACAACAAACAGCTGCGGGCAGAGAATGTTGCCAAACAGGCTGATAGTGCGGGTGATAGTTCAGCTGCTCGCTCGCCGGCGGTGTCGCCGCGTGCGATCCCTTCGCGGGATGTGCCGGGAGAGCAGCTTGACATCACCCACGACCCTCCCACGCCGCCAGCTGCAGAGGTGCTCCACAGTGTCCGCCCCAGGATCCGAGTGCAACCTAATGTAAATGCTGTGCGTAAAAAGAGTAAGAACAAAGACGCACGACTACAACTCAGTGACGTCACAGACACGAATTTCCCGGCCACAAATATGGAATGGCATGAAGATGTTGCCCTTTAAAGATATTTGCTCCTTCCGCCTCTTCCACGTACTGTCATAATGTCGCAGGCCTATACGATCACGACATTAAATATTAATAAAATCCGGTCGGAGGTGAAACTGAGTGCCTTAAAACAATATCTCTATGAGTCGGGAACAGATATCGCTCTTTTGCAGGAGGTGGCCATGCCACACTTCACTCTTCCTGGTTTTGTTGCTATTACAAATTTTTCCCCCGACTCGAACGTGGGGACTGCCATCTTACTTAGAGAAGGCATTCCCGCCACTCAGGTTGACAAGTTAGATTCCGGTAGAGGTGTGGGTGTCACCGTTTTTGGCCTCACCATCATTAACTTGTACGCGCCTTCTGGCAGTACCTATAGAGCGGAACGAGCAAACTTTTTTAAGGAACAAATCATCTATTTGTTACGGAAAAATCCCGAACGTGTTATCATTGGAGGTGATTTTAATTGTGTTTTATCCCAGAAAGATCAGTCCCCGAATTTTAATTATTCGCCTGAATTAAAGCGTCTCGTGACCGACCTCAAACTGAAAGACGCGTGGGAAATTAGGTACCCGACCTTGGTACGATTCACACACATCGTCGCGAATTCCTGCAGCAGAATTGACAGGATTTATGTTTCCGACGTTTTAGAGAATGTCTTGTTACAAATTGAAACAATACCCTCCAGCTTCTCTGATCACAGTGGTGTCGTTGCGTGCCTGAATTTGCTGCCACAACCAACGCATTGGTATAAAACTCAATGGAACTTGAACGTCTCCTTATTAACGGATGCTGACCTAGAGGCGGCGGTGCGACGCGCTTGGGAGCAGTGCTTGCGCACTACCACAAACTTTCGTAGCACCATAGCGTGGTGGACTCAGCATGCAAAACCCAAACTGCGAAAAGTTGTTATATTCTTCGGTATTGAAAGAGCAGCCGCGATAAAGAAGACGATGGAGTTCTACTACACTGTCCTACGTGACCTCTGTGATAGAGCCGACGCCGCGCACACCAGAATAGACGACATTCGAAAAATAAAGGCGAAATTAATCAATCTTAAGAGGATGCAACTGGAAGGTCTTAAGATCAAATCTAAAGTGAAGTCGGTCAGGGACGATGAAACAGCCGCTCTATACCACCTTGTCAAACATGCTAAGAACAGAAGGAGGACTTTTATTGAGGCCCTGAAACTCGGTGATGGCACGACTGTCGACACCCAGCGAGAGATTATCAAGGCACTACACGCCTATTTTGTTGACACCTACACGTCAGCGGCTACTCATGACGGCTGCTATGACGAACTGTTTAGTGCCATTTCCTCTACTATAACTAGAGAAGACAATGACACAATTTCATTAGAATTTAGTAATAAAGATGTTTTGGAGATTGTCTGCCACTCGCCGATCAGGAAGTCCCCTGGTCCTGACGGATTACCCATTGAATTTTACAGGAGGTATTGGCACATCATCGGGGACAAAATCACCCAATTAGTGAACGAAGTTTTTCAAGGGAAGCCTCTACCACTTGCCTTTAAGGAATGCACAATTGTGCTTATCCCTAAAGGCAGAGGTGCCAAAAATATCGCCAACTTCCGCCCCATTTCATTGTTAAACTCCGATTATAAAATAGTCGCCCGTGCAATCAACACGCGAATGATGCCCCTCACTGCTAAATTCATTGGACGTCAGCAGACATGTGCCTTCGGGAGAACTGTATTGCAAACGGCAGCTTTTTACCGGGATATCATTGCGTTAACGAACGCCAGTAACGTGAAGTGTGGGCTGATCTTTCTGGACTTTTTTAAAGCCTTTGACCTCGTCGCTCACGAGTACCTCCTTGAAACCATGAAAAGATTCGGTTTCTTGCAGAACGCGATTGACATGATCACAAACATGGCACTGGGGATCAACGCAAGGCTTTCTGTCAACTCGCAACTAACCCAACCGATTCCAATCAACAGAGGGATTCCACAAGGCAGCCCTTTGTCCATGTTCCTTTTTGTTCTTTCACTCGAACCTCTGTTACTCCAACTGCAGGCGAAACTCACAGGGCTAACACTTTCAGGAGAAAAAACTGTCGTAGGCGCCTATGCCGACGATGTGGGTGTGGTTGTCCGCAATGAGAATGATGTCACCACTTTGGCGGCTCACCTCCAGCAATACTGTTTGGCGTCGGGGGCTAAATTGAATGACACGAAAAGTAAATTTATTAACCTCTGCGGCCTCCAGCATTTGCGAGTTGGCTACGCTCAGGAAGTCAGCGTCCACAAGGCTCTCGGCATCATATTGACGGCGTCCTCTTTACAGATGGCGGCGGCAAACTGGAGGGAAATAGTGCGTAAACTTAACGGTGCTCTCATTGACAATTCCCACAGAAGCCTCAATCAATTTGATCGGATTCATCTGGTCAACTCCTGTATTTTATCCAAAGCCTTCTACACGGCGCAGCTCCTGCCACTGCCTGCAGTCATTGCTAAGCAAATTATGTCGAAGGTGACCAATTTTATTTGGAGAGGGGAATTTTTTCGCGTGTCTGCCAAAACTGCGACACTCCACCCCCAGAATGGAGGGATGGGATTAGTAGATATCAAGGTGAAAGCGATGGCTCTCTATGTTACAAGGACGGTCGCTATAATTAACAATGATCCTTCCGGCATTACAGCGCAATTATTCACTGCCGTCAGGCCGCAAAGTCTTGACCCACCGCTGAATATTCAGCCCATCAGTTATCGGCTAAAACATATCAGAGATTATTACCTTTCACGGAGCTACATCAGTAAAGAGGTCATAAACTCTCAACGTTTAACTGCACAAGCCATAATAGCGGACTGGAGACAACACGAAGGAACGAATCCATTGGCAACGAAGCTCGGTGGTGAAGTGGACTGACAAGGCAGCCAGTCCACAGTGACGGGTAGCCGATAGAAAGGCACGCGTACACACTCACGCCGACGGGCGTCAATTCTGGAACAGGATAACTATTGAATGGTAGCAAGAAAAGTACGTAGCTGCTTTATACTTAACTTTATTATTTGATGACTACAGCATTCTTCTTGAGACATTTATACTATAACTCTCAAAGTAGGTAAGGCTAATGGCGCCTTGCTAGGTCGTAGCCATGGACTTAGCAGAAGGCTATTCTAACTGGCTCTCGGCAAATGAGAGGAAGGCTTCGTCCGTATGGTCGCTAGCAATCTCCTCGTACAACTGGGGAGAGTGCTATCTCGTCTCTCGAGACCTGCCTTGTGGTGGCGCTAGGTCTGCGATCACACAGTGGCGACACGCGGGTCCGACATGTACTAAATGGACCGCGGCCGATTTAAGCTACCACCTAGCAAGTGTGGTGTCTGGCGGTGACACCACAGGTGGCATGAACTGGAATATCGTATGGCGCAATGTCAGTTCCCGTGTCCTCAGTTCCGATGCTCGCACTGCCTGGTACAAAGCCATCAATGATGCGGTTAGCACGAACGAGAGGTTACATAAAATCGGGCTCAGTGACACCCCTCTCTGTCGTCGCTGCCAACTGACGGATACAGTTATCCACCGTTACACCTGCGGGGACCGTCTCCAGAACTGGGTTTGGCTTCGACAAAAAATAGCTCTTATTACCAGGACTACAACCGCCAATGTTTCGTCAGCACTACTGTCTCGTCCTGATGTGCATTTTTATCCGCAGACGAAAAACAATGCAGTTTTGTGGTTGATGGGTACCTATTCCAGCTACGTCTTTAATAATTTTGGCGGTGACAATTATTTGGAATTCAAGATGTTTATGGATATCGAATTCGCCAAAACATGTACGTACCCGAATCATGGGAAACTCTTCGGCAATATGCTTAAAATAGCGTTTCATCGCATGGGTATCGGATAGGTCAACTGAGTGTGAAGGGGTGAGGCCGGGCCGCGGGACACCAGTAGTGCCGCGACGAGGCCCCACTGCTTCTGTGTCGCGTCCGGACTCCCCCTCACAACTGCGGCCTTCAATGACTCGCTGGACACTGGCTACAGGACCTTTCATTGAGTGAGATACGAAGCTGTGTTTATGTTACGTTTATTCTTCGAGCAGCACTTCTACTATGCCCAAGGGCGAAGTCTTTTCGTTGTCTTTTTCACCATTCCAATTTATTTTCATAGAAGGTTACGGGTTTCGTTTTTCAAAAAAAAAAAAAAAAAAAAAAACGTGCCGCAATTGGTTAGCGCACGGTCCTTATAAGGCAGTAGCCGTGAGCAATGCCGGGGTTGTGAGTTCGAGCCTCACATGGGGCATACTTTTACCAATTGTTCCTTTTTTATGTGCTCTCGTTGTGTCTTTACATCCGCTTTTTTTTACTGCTGTGTGGAAATGACCGAGGTGGTCAATCGGCGTTTTCAGTTTCAATTTGGTTGATGTGGTGCTTTCCAGTTCCGGCTTTCCATGACGCACGGGTCGAATTATTTTAAATTTGAAGTTAAGGTTCTTGTTTTTACTAGTTTTTCTAGGGATGTTTTTTCTTTTTTCTCTTTTCCCTTTTTTTCCCCCGTATGTGTGCTGTTCGCTGCATGCCCATACATTCCGTTGCATTACTTTGGAGGGATTTATTCATTTTTCATTTCGCATGTATGTTTCCACGTATTGGACCATCCGGAGGAACTACTTGCTCTTACGCAGGAATATCTGGATCAACGGGGGAACACCCACGTTCATTGTCATCGGGGGAGCTACATCAACTAATTGTACAGCCACAGAAGCTCGCCAACGACGGCAATTATGGAGAGCGCAAGGCCGGGCTATAAGGGGAGTTGGGAGGCAAACTACCATAAAAAAAAAAAAAAAAAAAAAAAAAAATGGATAAGGCATCAGTCTCCTAAACCGGGGATTGTGGGTTCGAGTCCCACCAGAGGTACACGTTTTACTCACTGGCGCAAAATCACTCTCACCACATACAGGTGTAATAGTTGAGAAAGTGGGCGTTTCTGAGTGCTTACAGGTATCACAGGTATGACGACGATATGAAAATACGCACTTACTGACAACCTGAAACGAAACGACGGCCATTATCAATCGACCTGTTAGCTGCGGAAGTGTTTCAAAGCGTGATGGCGCTGTGAAAGGAAACGCTATTTTAAAATTACTTGTAGGTAAACACTATGACCCATATGAATAGTCACTTAACTGTCTTGTGTGCAGGACTTGGAGTTCAGAAAGGGAATAGCCTAAGACGGCAGGTACAAGAATTGCCAGCAGAAAGTAGGTGCCTGGACTTGGATACGTCTGAGTATGTACAGGCACACAGGAAAGGCTCATGCGACGTCCTGACTCTCTGCAGACGTAGAGTAGCGCATCAGGAAGGGTACACTTGGCAAGTGTTGATTTGAGCGAGCACACCGCCAGCTTAACGCCAGTCAGCCTCTGTGGCCTAATGGTACAGTTCCGCTTTAGACGCCGTGCAGTCTGGACGTGCCTAGTCTTCCGCTCCGCCGTAGCGTTACGTATAGTGGACTATCGTTTTTGTTTACGTGTTGTGTTGCAACTTCTGTGAGTGTTTCTCCGTCGTTGTTTCGTACCTTGTGTTACTTTCTGTCCTTATTTCAGTGTTTTTTGTGTAGCGGTTTCGACCGCATATTTTGAAAATGTCGTCCCAGGTTATTCCTCGTCAGGCTACAGTTAGTTTTGCTTTTGACAAGTCAACCCGCCATGTGCAACCTAGTTCTCTTGAGATTCATGATTGGTTGGTAGATACCTTTGGTGTTCATTCGGATCAGGTGCACACTGCTTATTTTGATACCGAACTGTATGTTTTCTTTGTTAAGTTTATGGACCCACTTCAGGTTGATAAAATTCTTTCTAAATACGGTCATCAAGTTCTCTTTCGGCATCGGGATGATTCTGTAAGTACTGTGATGCTTTCCAATGCTTCCATTACGTACACCAGTGTTCGTGTTTACAACCTTCCACCGGAGGTGGATAATGTCTATCTTAAGGAGGGTCTACAGAAGTATGGTGATGTAAAGAGCATTCGCCTTGAACGCTGGTCAAGCCAACATCGCCTGCAATGTTACAGTGGTATTCGTTCAGTCGAAATGCACGTTAAGCAGAATATTCCATCTCACCTGCAGATCGGTGGATATCGTGTCCATCTAACATATAGTGGTCAGGTTGGCACCTGTTTTTTTGCAGTGAAAGTGGTCACGTGCGTACCGACTGTCCGCGGAGAGTTTTTGTTTTAAAAAATTCTCTCTAACAGCGTCGCAAGTTAACGGTCGCTGACCTCGTTGCAGGTGGTTCTGCTCTTGGTGTAGCACAGTCCAGTGGTAGTAGCGCCCCGCCACAGGTTTTGCGCATCCCTGACACAGAATTTCCTCCTTTGCGTGCTAAATCTGATGTTGTTCCGTCTGTCCCTCAGGTGGGTGTGCCACTTTTGAATAATAAGAGGCGTCGCCCACACGATGGAAATAGTACGGATGAGGATCTCCCTGAGATGCCCCAGTCCGAGCGACCGGCATCCTCCGAGCCACTGTGTACTGTAGCTGCTCCCTGCCCTCCTGAGGTAGCGGTTCCGGTGGCGGCTGCTGGCGCCCCTCCGGCCTCCGACGCAGCATCTCTCGAGTCGGGTCGTCGGGCGGGCCTGTTGGCGCCGTCTTCCGAACCGACTTCGATGTCACAACAAGTGGAGCCGCGACAACTTCCTGCTTCGCTGCCCCATACCTCTGCCAGCGGAGCTGCTCCGCTTCCTTCCAACTCTGCGGCCTCGGACCTTCCTGCTCACGTTTCGCCTCCGTGCAGTCCATGTTTGCCGGAAGCTAGTGCAGGTGTTGACCATTCCGTTTTGTCGGATGTTTCCCCCGCGACCCCGGATCCCGCATGTGGACCGGCGCGGGTGGTGTCGGATACAGAACTTGACCCTCCTACGTCACCGGCGGCTGAAGCTTCCTTGCCCGTCAGCCGACGCAAGTTACGCGTTCAGCCGAACGTTAATGCTGTTCGTAAAAAACCGAAACGTAAGGGATCCGCGGAACGGGGTAGCAGTCCCCCTCCCTCGGAAGCCTCCGTCACCCCTGCTATGGACTGTGACGCTGGTGCGTCGGTGTAGGTGATTTGTTTTCTCGCTTTTCTCTCTATGGTTCAAGCATACACCTTTCTTACCTTAAATGTTAACCGTATTGAGTCCGACGTTCGCATTGCCTCTTTGCGGCAGTTTATTTACGACGCCTGTGCGGACGTAGTGTTTTTGCAGGAAGTGTTGTTTTCTGATCTCTCTCTACCTGGATTTCAAACTGTTTTTAATGTCGCGCCGGAATATTCAACAGGAACTGCTCTTTTCTTTCGAGAGGGCATTCCTATTACTGACATTGAATTCCTTGACTCTGGCCGTGGGATTGGTTGTCGTCTTTTTGATCTCCGCCTCGTTGTTTTGTATGCCCCCTCTGGTTCGGGTCACACTGTGGCTCGATCGCGCTTTTATAAAGAAGAGCTTATTTATCTTTTGCGCCAGAGTCCTCGGAGTCTCCTGCTCGGAGGCGATTTTAATTGTGTTTTACGCCCTGAAGACCAGTCCCCCAATTTTAATTATTGCCGTGATTTACATGACATAGTACGTACGATGCATCTGCGTGATGTTTGGGAACACAAATATCCAACCCTGGTGAAATATACGTTTTTTACCACGTCCTCATGCAGTAGACTCGACAGATTCTATTTATCTGATTTTTTATGTGATAAAATTCTTTCTGTCGATGTTATTCCTACTAGTTTTTCTGACCATTGTGCTTTTACTGCAACTGTAAATCTTAGTCACCAACCTGCAAAACTTTATCGTTCCCAGTGGATGTTAAATGTATCCCACCTTGCCGACAGTGATATGGATGATGTTATAAGCGGCGTGTGGGAGCGATGTCTTCGCTCTGTCCCGCGATACCCCTCCTTGCTGGTTTGGCGGACTGCGTTTGCCAAGCCCAAGATTCGTCAGACTTTTATTTTTTACTGTGCTGCAAGGGCGCGTGATTTTAAGAACACGCATGAATATTACTACTCTGTCCTGCGTGAACTATATGACGCGGCGGGTACCTCTCCTCTGCGGATCCATGATGTTCGTCGTATTAAAGCCAAGCTCTTGAGCCTTAAACGACGACAGATGGATGGTCTGCGAGTTAAGTCGAAACCTCACTCTCTTGTTGAAGGTGAACTGACATCCTTGTACCACCTGCTACGGCATCAGACTCGTCGTCGTCGCTCCTTCATCTCTTCTCTTACGGTGGATGATGGACGACAGCTTATTGCACAGGAGGAAATGATTCGTGCTCTTCACCAATATTACACTAGTCTCTATTCTGCCGATGATTCTGGTGAGTCTCTTTCGGAAGATGTCTTTGGGGATCTAACTGCGACGATCGCGCCTGACGCGAACGGCGAATTTCTCCTGGAGTTCCAGGTAGATGATGTTTTCGATTTTATTGCTCGCTCTCCGTCCAGTAAATCGCCGGGTCCAGACGGCCTGCCTAAAGAATTTTATCTCCGTTTTTGGCCTCTTTTGGGTGGCATTTTTACGCAGATTTTAAATGAGATTGTCAGGGGGATGGATGTGCCTGCCGATTTTAAAGTAGGGAAAATTGTTTTAATTCCGAAGTCCTCTGGTCGTTTATCTGCTGCCAATCTTCGTCCGCTCACATTGCTGAATTTTGACTATAAGACAGCTGCTAGAGCGCTCAACAGCCGGTTGTCTTCTCTGCTTCGGGGTGTGATTGGTGCACATCAATGTTGTTTTCATGATAGATCTATTCTGACACCAGTAGCCGAATATCGGGATGTTGTCTCGGTTGCGGCGGTTACAAACGTACGTTGTGCCTTTGCCTTCCTTGATTTTTATAAGGCTTTTGATCACGTCAGTCATGTGTTTTTAGATCGTGTTTTAGGTACAATAGGTTTTAACGCTTCATCACGTGGTGTTCTTGGCAATTTGTATAGGGGAATAACAGCTCGGGTGTCAGTCAATGGGCAGCTGACGCCGCCCATTGCTATCCGCCGCGGAGTGCCTCAGGGTAGTCCGCTCTCTATGTCTTTATTCGTATTGTCCCTGGAACCGCTGCTTCGGACTATTGCTCTCAAGCTTCAGGGTATGTCCCTCTCTGGTGGGAAGCTCTCGGTTAAGGCATATGCGGATGATGTCGTTGTTCTCCTCCGTCAACATGATGATATCCCGTTGTTGAAAGGGGCAGTTGATGCATACTGTCGTGTCTCTGGAGCGCGTCTCAATCAGGGTAAATGTAAGTTCCTTGATATTCGAGGATTTCGCGATGCTGACGTCCCTTGGGCCACTTTTGTCGATCGCCATACGTCCTTGGGGATTATCATTGATCGGTGTCCTCTAAAAATGGCGGCTCTCAATTGGAAATCTGTCACCGAGAAGATACAGGGGGCTCTGATGGTCCATGAGCAGCGCTCTGCTACCATTTTGCACAAAGTCAGAATTTTAGACACCTACGTTTTATGTAAAGCTTATTATGTTGCTCAGCTGTTCCCACTTCCCATGATGGTGGCGAAAAGGTTGCGCCAATTGTCTAGCAGGTTTATATGGAAGGGCCATCTATTCAAGTTACGTTACGAGGTAATGACGAAACCGCGTATCTCCGGAGGCTTGGGCCTCTCTGACATTACTCGCAAGGCGTCTGCTTTGTACGTCCGCCGAACGACTCTAATTGTTACGCAAGAAGTGACTTCAATTACATCCAGGCTTTTTACTGTTGTGCGTCCGGCGAGCCTTGCTCCACCTGTCGATGTCGGACGCCTAAATTTTAAGTTGAAACACATTCGGGAATTTTACATTGCGGTGAGTTACCTCGTTGACGTTTTCTTGCGGCGACCGGTGCCAAGGGCTTGATTGCCCGCTGGGAGGGGCTGGCCTGTCCCAATCCAATAGAACTGGCGTCTCCACCTGTGTCCTGGAGGAACGTCTGGAAGAATGTTAGTCTGCCGATCCACTCTATGGCCGTGGCGTCCACGTGGTATAGGGTAATAAATAATTTGGTTCCCACCAATGTACGACTGCACCGTATTGGTCTTTCTGACACGGACACCTGTACTCGGTGCGGTCTCGTGGATACCCTTGAACATCGATTCACCTGCTGTGGGCACCTTGCTAATTGGCGTTGGCTCAGGAAACAACTTGCTTTTGTCACTAGGTCTGCTGAAGCCGCTTATACTATTGACATCATCGTCCGGCCCGATTCTTCCTTTTTTCCGCGAACGAAGCTCCATACCGTCATGTGGTTGATTGGCCATTTCGTACATTTTGTCAACAGTTGTCATGAAGAGGATGGACACCTAGCGTTTCGGCAGTACATGCTTACTGCTTACTGGCAGCGCTTGCGATTGCCAGGCCTCCGAGATGATTTTGCCAATATGCTTAGCCTGACATTTGAAAGAGAGGGTGTTGGCTAAGGTCACCTGTGTGAGCCATTTTCTTTTATACTGTTTCTGGATTTGCCGCCTTTATGTATGTTTCTTCTCTACACCAGGACTGAAGTTTTTCGTGTTTTAATCTTTATTTCAGTAAGCAGTCTACATTATATAGTCATGTTTTAGGATTTTAATTTCAGTAGTGTACTTCTTTTGAAGTGGCTGTGTTGTGGATGTTCCTTAATATTTTTTTCAATAGATATATTTGTTAGAGGAATAATAATTACGGATTCATTTTCTCATAATGTGCTGAGACTGAATTGCAGGCAATTAAAAAAAAAAAAAAAATGGATAAGGCATCGGTCTCCTAAACTGGGGATTGTGGGTTAAAAAAAAAAAAAAAAAAAAAAATGGTGTAACGGTTAGCACTCTGGACTCTGAATCCAGCGATCCGAGTTCGAATCTCGGTGGAACCTTCGTTTAGTCTAAATTTTCTGTAATAAGCGTTTCTCGCCGAGGAAGTAGCAGCGATAGGCTCTAGGGTTTAGTTTAAAAAAAAAAAAAAAAAAAAATGGATAAGGCATCGGTCTCCTAAACCGGGGATTGTGGGTTCGAGTCCCACCAGAGGTACACGTTTTACTCACTGGCGCAAAATCACTCTCACCACATACAGGTGTAATAGTTGAGAAAGTGGGCGTTTCTGAGTGCTTACAGGTATCACAGGTATGACGACGATATGAAAATACGCACTTACTGACAACCTGAAACGAAACGACGGCCATTATCAATCGACCTGTTAGCTGCGGAAGTGTTTCAAAGCGTGATGGCGCTGTGAAAGGAAACGCTATTTTAAAATTACTTGTAGGTAAACACTATGACCCATATGAATAGTCACTTAACTGTCTTGTGTGCAGGACTTGGAGTTCAGAAAGGGAATAGCCTAAGACGGCAGGTACAAGAATTGCCAGCAGAAAGTAGGTGCCTGGACTTGGATACGTCTGAGTATGTACAGGCACACAGGAAAGGCTCATGCGACGTCCTGACTCTCTGCAGACGTAGAGTAGCGCATCAGGAAGGGTACACTTGGCAAGTGTTGATTTGAGCGAGCACACCGCCAGCTTAACGCCAGGCAGCTTCTGTGGCCTAATGGATAAGGCATCGGTCTCCTAAACCGGGGATTGTGGGTTCGAGTCCCACCAGAGGTACACATTTTACTCACTGGCGCAAAATCACTCTCACCACATACAGGTGTAATAGTTGAGAAAGTGGGCGTTTCTGAGTGCTTACAGGTATCACAGGTATGACGACGATATGAAAATACGCACTTACTGACAACCTGAAACGAAACGACGGCCATTATCAATCGACCTGTTAGCTGCGGAAGTGTTTCAAAGCGTGATGGCGCTGTGAAAGGAAACGCTATTTTAAAATTACTTGTAGGTAAACACTATGACCCATATGAATAGTCACTTAACTGTCTTGTGTGCAGGACTTGGAGTTCAGAAAGGGAATAGCCTAAGACGGCAGGTACAAGAATTGCCAGCAGAAAGTAGGTGCCTGGACTTGGATACGTCTGAGTATGTACAGGCACACAGGAAAGGCTCATGCGACGTCCTGACTCTCTGCAGACGTAGAGTAGCGCATCAGGAAGGGTACACTGGGCAAGTGTTGATTTGAGCGAGCACACCGCCAGCTTAACGCCAGTCAGCCTCTGTGGCCTAATGGAAGTAGTGCTTCGGTGGGCGAGCTGTGCGGACGGGCCTTGTTTACGTGCTCGCTGCGGCCGGCCTCGCGCGGACAAGTAAGTGGGCGCTCTTGTGGCTTACACACCAATTGTATATTTGAAAATGAATCGAACATGAATATGACGCAACCGCTTCGCAAAGATACTTTGAAGTTCACGTTCGATGAACGCTTTGCACGACCTAAAGCATTCGAAGTAGAACAGTTCTTGCGCGATGTAGTAAAGCTCAGTTCCACTGATATAATTGGGATCCACTTATCGATTGTGAGTAGCACAGTTTATGTAAAGATGGTGAATGCTAAATGCTGTGATAGGATTATTGAAGGATGTGGAGGATCTTTTAAATTTAATCACTGTGATGGAAACGTCGGTGATGTCAAAGTAGATCATGCAGGTTTCGGGATAAGAACAGTCCGTATTTTTGAACTTCCCTTTGAAATAACTACGGAACAAATTAATTGCGTCCTCAAAGCATATGGGAAGGTCATTAGTAATGTTGCGGAAAAGTGGACCACCTTTCAAACGTTTCCAGTTTTAAATGGTGTCAGGCAAATAAAAATAGATCTTCAGCAGCATATTCCCTCGTATGTTTACGTATGCGGTTATAGAGCTATTGTGATGTATGATGGACAGCCGCGTACTTGCTCCGGCTGTGGACAGACTGGACACGTACGTTCAGAATGTATACAGAGGAGAGTGACGCAGGTACCGGCGGGGGAAGTAGTCCCTCCCATGACGATGACGACCTTACCAGTGACATATGCTACGGCCACCCGTGGCCACTCTGCTACGACACCGAGTTTCGCTTTGGAGAGCAGTGGCGACAGAAAAGACGACGACCAAAACTTGTCAGTGACCACTAGCTCTACTGAAGTAACGACTGTCGTTCCGTCGCCTGAAGCGGCGCCCATTACAGAAGCAGGATGTCTTTCCAAAAATGACGGAACTACTGAGCAAGACGTACAGAGAGACGAGAACGAGGATGCTGCACAAGATCCCAGCACGGCTTCCGAGACTGAAGAGCGACAGAAATCCGGATATCTTCCCAAAAAGCATAAAAAACGGAGGATAGCTCCACCTGACGCTCCTCAAAAGGTACAATCAGTGCGTGAAAAGGCACAACAAATTGGTCGCAAAATCAGTGGTATGACATCCGTCCATTTTGACGTAGACCCACAGACCCCGCATACAGCGGGAAAAGACGAGTTCCGAAAAGTGAAAACGCAGACGCAACACGATGGTGAAACGAAACGGTCCACAAGTAAAGAAACAAAGAACAGAACTCCATCTCAACGTGGGCCAGAGATAGAGTTGTCTCAACGCAGTGATACGAAAAATTGGGCAGATGACATTGAAGAATTTCCCGCAGATGAGGAAATGAAGGAAGTGTCACACCTACCAGGAGGAAAGATTCCAGTGCAGAAAGACAAACAAATGAGGGACGAGACATCGTCTCGGCCATAACACGGAAAACCTTAGGCTTTGTCGAAAGTGGGTCATAACGACTTGTATACTTACTTAATTAATCATGAATTCGTTACAAGCTTATAGAATCGGGACTTTGAATCTAAACAAGATCCGTAGCGAATTAAACCTTAAGAACTTGCAAGACATGCTCTACGCCGCTGATATTGATGTTATTATGTTACAAGAAGTAACAGATATTAGACTGGATGCCATCACAGGTTACAATGCAGTCGTAAATCCAGGGAGCGACAGTGACCTCGGAACTGCGATACTCGCCAAAGAAGGAATTATCATCAAAGATGTGGAGAAACTGGTAAACGCCAGAGGTCTAGCTGTCACCATTCACAATACGCGTTTTATAAATATTTATGCACCATCTGGCACCGGGAACAGGAGGCGAAGAGCTGAATTTTATAAAGATGATATAGTTCCCCTTTTCGGTGGCCGCTACGAGCATATCATTTTTGGAGGTGATTATAATTGTGTGCTGTCTCCAAAAGACCAGACGCCGCATTTTAATAACTGTGCAGAACTCGGAGCCGTAATTACAGAACTCCGCTTAATTGACACCTGGGAGCTCAAGAACGGTGCATTGCCGGGTTTCACTCATATTACGAATCATTCCGCTAGTCGCATCGACAGGATCTATGTAACAGTCGACCTGGAAACACACGTTCTCCAGACAGAGTTATGGCCCACTATATTTTCGGATCACGCTGCATACATATGTACCATGAACTTAAAACGGCAAGAAACGTACAGGGGACGAGGCTTGTGGAAGTTGAACGTGGAACATCTAAAAGACCCTGAATACCACGAAATATTCAATAACGTATGGAACGCGTGCGAGAACAAATTCGCTTCATATACCTCGGCACTGGCATGGTGGATGAAATGTGTGAAACCCGCGATAAGAAAATCGCTGATGAATTACTCCCGCGAGAAAAGTGTTTGGCAAAAACGGACGATAGAATATTACTTCCAAGTCCTTCGTGACCTATATCAATCTGATGAGTCCGTAATCGCCAACTACGTGGAAATAAAACGGATTCAGGCCAAACTTCTCGGACTGAAGCGGAAACAGCTGGAAGGTCATCAAGTAAGAACAGGACTTCACGATGCTGTAAAAGGAGAGCTAACATCTATATATCATGTGATTAATGAGAGGAAGGGGCAACGCAGGAAAATAATAACCGAACTAAGATCTTCTGACGGTAGGTTACTGACGCAGCAAAGTGACATCAAGAACGAAATTCACAAGTACTTCGCAGAGTTATTAGGCAAAACGACAATGGATATCCCGGTGGACAATGACATCATGACGGGATTCACACGCGGGCTCGACCCGGTAGAAGCAAACAACTTGTTAACTGAAATCACAGAAGAAGAAGTCGCAGACGCTATAACACGAAGCCCGAAAAATAAGTCTCCTGGGCCTGACGGAATCCCGGCCGAGTTCTATCAAATGTTCAGAAGACAGTTGATTCCCAAATTAGCGTGTATCTGTAACGAATTAATGAATCCCGCCAATGGCATCCCACGCGACTTCCTAGAAGGAACAATTGTTCTAATCCCGAAACATCCTGCAGGAAAATCTGTAACAAATTTTAGGCCTATCACTCTCCTAAATTCGGACTATAAAATATTTGCCCGCATCATAAACGAAAGATTAAAATCAGTATTGAACACAGTCACTGGATCATATCAATCGAGCGTAGGAAAAGACAGATCAATTTACCAAACACTGTGCGACTACAGAGATATTATTTCCATTGCCGCAGCCTGTAAAATAAAATGCGCCATCGTATCATTGAACTTTGAGAAAGCATTCGATAGAGTCGATCATGTTTATCTTTTTCACACCATGCGTGCCATGAACTTCCCGCAAGGTTTTATCAACATTATTACAAATCTTCTGCAGAAGTCAACATCGATAGTTATGGTAAACGGTCAGTCCAGTAAGCCCATTGTAATGAAAAGTTCGGTGCGACAAGGGTGCCCGATGTCTATGTCACTCTTTGCAATAGCAATCGAGCCATTGCTTTTTCGCCTCAGCCACAACCTACAAGGATTCACTACACGCGGCCGTAGGATTGTCTGCAGAGCATATGCCGATGACGTTGCATTTATTGTCAAAGACAACGACGAGATAGAGAAAGCACTCGACATAATAAACAAATATGAACAAGTATCTGGTGCGAAAATGAATAGGAATAAGTCTGGCATAATGAATATTGGAAGCGGATTAGGAGTTCCCATTCATGGGCCAATAAAGGAAATTGTCACCATGACATGTCTTGGAGTGGAATACACAAGAAATATTCGGCAGACCATCGCAGTTAATTACAGAAGAATCCTCAACACCATCCGTGCCTGTATACGTCAGCACAATCTCCGTACTCTTGATGAGATACAAAGAGTGGCTCTCGTCAACATCTATTTGTCCTCTAAATTAAATTACGTGGCTCAAGCCCTGCCAATGCCGAGGGAAGTGGCGAACAGGATTTTGGCTGCTTTTGGCCATTTCGTCAGCCGCGGCCACATCTTCAAAGTCAAGTACCAGACATTGACTCTACCGACTGGGAATGGTGGATTGAATCTCACAGACGTGTACAATAAAGCACAAGCATTGTACGTCTGTAAAACATATAAACTGTGGAAGCGGTCAGTCGACAGTGTCACCGCATTCTTGTTAAATGAAATAGCGCCGGTCAGCCAGGACGCCCCAATAGACGTTCACCACATCCCAAATGAACTTTACCACCTAAAACATTTCTTCGTAGAGTATAGCTACATTGGACTGGGAACACCCGAGAAAGATGTCATCAAAGTCAAGAAAATATACCAAAACTTAATGAACTTTCAGACCAAGAACATCATAGAACAAAAATACGTCGGTCACTCTTGGCATGATATCTGGAGGAACATACATCACCCATATTTACCAACAAAAGTGCGGTCATTGTGGTACTACTTTGTGAATAGGAAATTTCCAACAAACTCCAGACTACATTCCATTCACCTGGCTGATTCCCCTTTGTGTACCATTTGCAACCTGATTGATACGGATGAACATCAATTTGTCTGTGGAAATGCGAATAATATATGGTTGTCAATCAGAAAAAAATTAGCAACTATGCAGAGAAAACCGCCGTATTTGATAACGCCAGCGTGCCTTTTATACACGGAAGAGGAGTTATACCCCACCTGGAAGAAAAATGCCGTCAACTGGTTGAAGGGACACGCAGTATTTTACCTGCTGTCCAGTAAAGAAAGGAGCGAAGAAGATTTTTGGACGTACATTTCCGACCAGCATCACAAGCTACTACGCATGAATAATTATTATGATACATACGCCAACTTCCTCAGAAGAACAGTCATGTGAACTCCATTTTCGATGATGCGATTCAGAACATGAAGAAACGAGAGACAATTTGATCTTTGAAAAACAAATACGATCAAGTGACGAACATCACTATCTGGTTTAGACTTGGATTTTTTTTTTTTATAAAATGCCAAGGAACCTTTGTTTTATTACTTTTAAATATCAGTTGAAAAATATGTACTACTGTAGAATGTTATGACTAAAAAAAAAAAAAAAAAAAAAGCGGTAGCGTTCTCGCTTCACACGCCCGGGTTCTCGGGTTCGATTCCCGGCGGGGAGTACCTTGGTTTATTTTTTTTTTAACTTATTTGTTTTAATGTTTAAATATGAGGGAATTTGGGCAATATAGAGCTTCAGTGATTATTCTAAATACATTGCATGATTTAATTTTTTTTAAGTTATTGGTTATAACGTTTAAGGAAAAGGAAATTTTGTTTAATTTAGAATCTCAGTAACTACCTTTAAATATTTTGAATAATCTTAAGTTTTTTAAAAGGTTATTACTTCTGATGTTTTAGAAAAGAAAAGGAAGTTAACATTCTAAAAAAAAAATGCATGTTAGTACAGTTTGAAGCATTATGTGTTTTAATGTTCAAGAAAAGGAAATTACAAGTTTTCTGTATACCTGTATATCCCTGTGTAAACTAAGAAAACCAATAAATGTTCTGTTACTGTGAAAAAAAAAATGGATAAGGCATCGGTCTCCTAAACCGGGGATTGTGGGTTCGAGTCCCACCAGAGGTACACGTTTTACTCACTGGCGCAAAATCAGTCTCACCACATACAGGTGTAATAGTTGAGAAAGTTGGTGTTTGTGAGTGGTTACAGGTATCACAGGTATGACGACGATATGAAAATACGCACTTACTGACAACCTGAAACGAAACGATGGCCATTATCAATCGACCTGTTAGCTGCGGAAGTGTTTCAAAGCGTGATGGCGCTGTGGAAGGAAACGCTATTTTAAAATTACTTGTTGATAAACGGTATGACCCATATGAATAGTCACTTACCTGTCTTGTGTGCAGGACTTACAGTTCAGAAAGGGAATAGCCTAAGACGGCAGGTATAAGAATTGCCAGCAGAAAGTAGGTGGCTGGACTTCGATACGTCTGAGTATGTACAGGCACACAGGAAAGGCTCATGCGACGTCCTGACTCTCTGCAGACGTAGAGTAGCGCATCGGGAAGGGTACACTTGGCAAGTGTTGATTTGAGCGAGCACACCGCCAGCTTGACGCTGTCAGCCTCTGTGGCCTAATGGATGAGTTCCGCCGCAGCAGCGGCCGTGTGCAGACGTGCCGGAGTGCTCGCTCCGCGCGTGTTAGGCGGCGCCTGCAGCTGGTTTAGTCTTGTGAGTACATCATGGCCTTTGCCATGGATGATCAGTTACGCCGTTACACGTTGCGTTTCCAATTTCCGTTCGGGTTTGGCCGACCACATGTCTACGAATTAGTCGATTTTTTCTTCGACAGATTGGGTCTTAAAGACGAGGAAGTTTTAGGATTTTCATACGATTTTCTGGCGAATGCCGTCTACGTGAAACTTGTTAGTGACGAGCCCTGTTTACGTATAATGGACTTAACTAAGGGTACCGCCGAGTTCGTTAATTCTGATGGTGAAATTTGTAAAGTTGTCGTTACCCATGCTGGGTTAGGCCTGCGCACCGTCCGTGTATTCAACCTCCCATTTGAAATTGATCTTGAACGTATTCGGCAATGTCTGTCCCAGTATGGGAACGTATTGGAAATTCACCAAGAGCAGTGGAGCGGACTTAAACACTTCAATGTGGATAATGGTGTCCGGGTAGCGCGAATTGATCTATGCAAGCATATCCCGTCCAACGTCGTGGTACAAGGCTTCCGGGCACTCGTAATGTACGAGGGGCAACCACGTACATGTGTCCTTTGTGTCTCTCCGGACCATATGAAGGCCGCGTGTCCCCGTGCTAAACCAGTGCGTCGTGTTTTCCGACAACGTGATGGCCTTGTAGTTGGGCAGGATGGTAATAGGCCGACGTATGCCGAGAGCCTTGTCGGTCCGTCTGTCGTTAGCGCGCCACCGCTGCACGCGGCTGAGGTTGTGCCAGACGTGGCCGCCGCCGATGTAAACACAGCTACGGCGAGCCGATTGCCCGGTGCTTCTTACGTGGAAAACTATGCAAACGACGGGGCCGGAAATTCGCGCCCTTCCGATGCTGGCGTGGTCCGTGTGGAACTTCCGCCTCGGTTGCCCGATCAACATTTGCTCCCATCTGTGGAGAGTCTTCCACCTGAAGACTCTGATGACCAGCCGCGAGTTTCCCATCCCCTTGAAGTGACTTCTCCAGTCAGCGTGGTTTCCGGCAAGGAACAGTCTCCCACGGGAGCTACCCCTACCGCTGCGAACTCTGACATCAACCAACAAGTCGAAGACACCCGTCCTCAGAGGAAAGGACGGCAAAAGAAATCGGTCCGTAAGCAGAGTGACGAGGAAACTCGTACTCTTGAACAGAAACTGCAGCGTACTATCAAGCAGTTCCGGACGGATGAATGTGAGAAACTCGTCACAGACGATGGAGTACAGGTAGTGCAGCATTCAGAGGAACCCGATATGGGGATGCATGTCGACAGTTCTGGACCCGATACATTTATGGATACCGCTCACTCGCCGGGGTCGAGCAGGCAGCCTTCCTGGGCTGACGATACGCATTAATATGGCATCACCCTTCTTATGCGGGATTACAAAATTGCAACTGCTAATATACATCGAATAACATCTGAGGTAAAATTAAAATGTTTGACTGACTATCTGTATGCCGCCGATGTAGATATCGTATTCCTACAACAAGTCGTCACACCCAAGGTCGGGAATGTCACAGGCTATGAGGCCCTCATAAATATTGGCGATGAGGCAGGGACTGCAATTTTGTACAAAGCGGGCATCACTTGTAAACCTCGAGCGATTTTAGAAACGGGTCGAGGGATTGCCGTACAATTCGAAGATTTGCTTTTGGTCAACGTCTATGCCCCGACTGGATCTGTAGGCCGAAGGGATAGGAGTGTTTTTTATCGCGATGAAATTGTGCCATTATTATCCTGTGGTTGTTCGAAGATTTTATTGGGCGGCGATTTTAATTGTGTTATACGCAGAGAAGACCAGTGTCCGAATTTTAATTTTTGTTTGGAGTTGCGAGATTTCATTGATGGGCTGGACTTACAAGATACCTGGTGCCCACTTCGCCCGCAGGTGACCGGATATACGTATGTTACCGCTGCCTCCGCTAGTCGTCTGGATAGGTTTTATGTATCTAAAGACATTTTAAGCGCTGCCAGGGATTGTGAAATATGGCCTGTTAATTTTAGCGACCACTGTGCGTATCACATCACGCTTCGGCACGTCTCGCAGAAAACCTTTTTGGGTCGAGGCGTATGGCAACTGAACGTCGCACTGTTGGACGACGGCGACCTGAAGAAGGATCTCATTGCAACGTGGCAATGGTGCCTCCAGCGACGACAAAGGTATAGGGAGCGTGTTCATTGGTGGACAGAGCTAGTAAAACCGCACATAAAGAAATGTATTTGTCAGTTTGCCAGGGCCAAGGCGTACTGGAAGAAACAGACGTTGGAATTTTATTTTACCGCTCTCCGCCAGTTGTACAACGATTCCTCTGCACTGCCTGGCAATCTCCTTCGCATTAAACGTACCAAAGCCAAAATCACCGCATTGGTTCGTGAGTCTCTGGCAGGAGCCCAAGTCAGGGCACGCGCTTTCGATGACACCTTTAACGAGTCAGCGTCCTTGTACCACGTCATACGGGAAGCTAAAAGAGGCAGACAAAAAATCATTACTCAACTGACAGATGACGATGGTCGTGTTTATGATGCGCAAGGCGAGCTTAAGGCTTTTATTCGGAATCATTTCCGGCAACTTTACTCACTGCCTGACACAGATGTAGAGGCGGGAGAGGAATTTTTGTCTAACATTACGGCATCGGTGGATCCGGACGACCACGCACAGCTCCTGGCAAACATAACTAACATCGAAGTGAAGTCAATCATTACGTCTGCGGCGAAAGGAAAAGCTGCAGGATCAGACGGTGTGCCGGTTGAATTTTATCTTCGGTATTGGGATGTTTTCGGCGACGAATGACTATCATGTATAATGAACTGTTAACGAATACTGCTTTTCCATCGCAGTTCACTGAGGGCCTGATAGTCTTAGTCTCCAAACCGTCACCAGGGACTTCACTCAATAACTTACGACCAATCACTCTACTCAATGCAGATTTCAAAATCTTTACTCGGATTCTGAATGCCAGACTAAAGCCAGTCCTTAGTAAAGTGCTTGGTTCATACCACATGAACGTGGTTACTGGTCGATCGATGATAGACGCCCTGTGCGAATACCGAGATATTGCATATTTGACTTGGATTTGCAAGACCACGTTGGCAATAGTCTTTTTTGACTTCGACAAGGCATTTGATCGCACTAACCATGGATTTCTATTCCGAACGCTGGACAAACTGGGTTTCAACCAGCATTTCGTACAGATAATAAGGAACTGTATCTGCAATACGTCTTCCCGCGTGAAATTCAACGGCCAGTTAACAGCCCCTGTGCCCATCCAACAAGGTTTGCGACAAGGGTGCCCGCTTTCCACGACTCTTTTCGCCATTGCTATAGAGCCACTACTGAAAACGTTTTGCGTCATCTTACCGGGTCTTCAAACGCTGAATACCAAGACCGTCTGTCATGCCTATGCGGACGATATCAGCGTCCTTATCAACAACGACGAAGAGTTCGATACCGTGCGGCGGCTTGTCCACCGGTATGCCAGCGCCTGCGGTGCACGCCTTAACGAACGGAAATCCAAAGTCTTGCATTTAGGTCCGCAGGCTCGATTCGCGGACACCGTTTGGTTAGAGGCAACCAACCAGCTCAAGCACCTTGGTTTGATTCTCACTCCGAATCCACGGGAAATGGTAAGAGTGAATTGGGAACAGAAGCTCAACGTCCTTCGAGCTTTGATTCGTGAGCACAATATGCGGTGTTTAGACAGGATTCAGAGAGCACATTTCGTCAATTATTATGTTCTCAGCAAGATTTACCATGTTGCCGCTGTTCTCCCTATTCCTCCTGATATTGCAAACAGAATCTTAGCCCTTGCAGGCTGGTACATTTGGCGAGGTAATATTTATAAAGTCACTTTCAAGGCTACCGCTTTACCTCGGTATAAAGGTGGTTTAGCCCTTAAAAATGTTGAATTACAGTGCTTAGCGATTTTTCTAGCTCGAACAACAAGGATCTTACGAAATAGTCAGACAGGTCTTACAGCACGTCTCTTCCAGCAGTTACGACCACCGGATCTGACGCCGCCGATAAATGTTGGACATATCCATCCCGAGCTCGTTCATATTCGCCGATATTACGTGGAGTCCAGCTATGTGCATCAACACCTGCAACCACTCACTGCTGCTGCTGTCTACAGTGTATTTACGAATCGGCAACAGAATAACTCTATAGAAATGAAGTATCCTGGCAAGGACTGGCGACAAATTTGGGTGAATATCAGCACTCCTCTCCTTCATTCCCGAGTTCGTTCCGTGTGGTATGATGTTGTGAACGAGGTGATGCCCACGGGGGAGAAATTGTGTAAGATCCAACTACGGCCTACTCCGACTTGCGACGCATGTGGCCATGTGGAAACGTTGCAACACATATTAAACTGCAGAGATCAGACGCAAATCTGGAATTGGACGAGAATGAAACTGGCTCTTATTAATAGAACGACGTCATCCGCAATACAACTGCAAGATATATTCCAACCGGACTGGAAATTATTTCCGAAATCTAAAAATAATAGCTATACCTGGTTAATTGGACAGTACCTATATTATATGCTGACGACTAAAACGCCTACACTTTCTGATTTTCATATGTATCTTATTGCCGAATATTACGCGATCAAACGATTACGAAAGTATAAAGAAAAGTTTCAGAATTTTCTCACCGTTGCATTGAATGATGGGAAGCTTTAAGTGTGCGAACCAATGGGCACGATCATTGCTTTTTTTTTTTATTTATTTCTTCTATTATCTGGGTATCTCATTGTCAGTTTTCAGGACTCCATTGCTTCCTAGGTTGTACAATGTGTGCACCTAAGGTCAACGAGAAGCAGCATGCAACAGGATGCCAAACTTGTGGAGCCAGTATTTATTTCTGTTTTTTACTTTACTCAGAAGACAAGTATAGTTTAATTTGACGAAGTTTAACAGACGGGGCAGTATTTCTTTCTAGATACCCATCTTTCCTCTATACGGAACTTTATTTCTATTATTATTTACGATGCTGACAGAGAAACCTCTGATCTTGTTGTTTTTGTCTCCACTAACTCAAGGAACCCCCCCATGAACCATAGACCTTGCCGTTGGTGGGGAGGCTTGCATGCCTCAGCGATACAGATAGCCGTACCGTAGGTGCAACCACAACGGAGGGGTATCTGTTGAGAGGCCAGACAAACGTGTGGTTCCTGAAGAGGGGCAGCAGCCTTTTCAGTAGTTGCAAGGCCAACAGTCTGGATGATTGACTGATCTGGCCTTGTAACAATAACCAAAACGGCCTTGCTGTGCTGGTACTGCGAACGGCTGAAAGCAAGGGGAAACTACAGCCGTAATTTTTCCCGAGGGCATGCAGCTTTACTGTATGATTACATGATGATGGCGTCCTCTTGGGTAAAATATTCCGGAGGTAAAATAGTCCCCCATTCGGATCTCCGGGCGGGGACTACTCAAGAGGACGTCGTTATCAGGAGAAAGAAAACTGGCGTTCTACGGATCGGAGCGTGGAATGTCAGATCCCTTAATCGGGCAGGTAGGTTAGAAAATTTAAAAAGGGAAATGGATAGGTTGAAGTTAGATATAGTGGGAATTAGTGAAGTTCGGTGGCAGGAGGAACAAGACTTCCGGTCAGGTGACTACAGGGTTATAAACACAAAATCAAATAGGGGTAATGCAGGAGTAGGTTTAATAATGAATAGGAAAATAGGAATGCGGGTAAGCTACTACAAACAGCATAGTGAACGCATTATTGTGGCCAAGATAGATACGAAGCCCACACCTACTACAGTAGTACAAGTTTATATGCCAACTAGCTCTGCAGATGACGAAGAAATTGAAGAAATGTATGATGAAATAAAAGAAATTATTCAGATTGTGAAGGGAGACGAAAATTTAATAGTCATGGGTGACTGGAATTCGAGTGTAGGAAAAGGGAGAGAAGGAAACATAGTAGGTGAATATGGATTGGGGGACAGAAATGAAAGAGGAAGCCGCCTGGTAGAATTTTGCACAGAGCACAACATAATCATAACTAACACTTGGTTTAAGAATCATGAAAGAAGGTTGTATACATGGAAGAACCCTGGAGATACTAAAAGGTATCAGATAGATTATATAATGGTAAGACAGAGATTTAGGAACCAGGTTTTAAATTGTAAGACATTTCCAGGGGCAGATGTGGACTCTGATCACAATCTATTGGTTATGACCTGTAGATTAAAACTGAAGAAACTGCAAAAAGGTGGGAATTTAAAGAGATGGGACCTGGATAAACTGAAAGAACCAGAGGTTGTGCAGAGTTTCAGGGAGAGCATAAGGGAACAATTGACAGTAATGGGGGAAAGAAATACAGTAGAAGAAGAATGGGTAGCTTTGAGGGATGAAGTAGTGAAGGCAGCAGAGGATCAAGTAGGTAAAAAGACGAGGGCTAGTAGAAATCCTTGGGTAACAGAAGAAGTATTGAATTTAATTGATGAAAGGAGAAAATATAAAAATGCAGTAAGTGAAACAGGCAAAAAGGAATACAAACGTCTCAAAAATGAGATCGACAGGAAGTGCAAAATGGCTAAGCAGGGATGGCTAGAGGACAAATGTAAGGATGTAGAGGCCTATCTCACTAGGGGTAAGATAGATACCGCCTACAGGAAAATTAAAGAGACCTTTGGAGATAAGAGAACGACTTGTATGAATATCAAGAGCTCAGATGGAAACCCAGTTCTAAGCAAAGAAGGGAAAGCAGAAAGGTGGAAGGAGTATATAGAGGGTCTATACAAGGGCGATGTACTTGAGGACAATATTATGGAAATGGAAGAGGATGTAGATGAAGATGAAATGGGAGATACGATACTGCGTGAAGAGTTTGACAGAGCACTGAAAGACCTGAGTCAAAACAAGGCCCCGGGAGTAGACAACATTCCATTGGAACTACTGACGGCCGTGGGAGAGCCAGTCCTGACAAAACTCTACCATCTGGTGAGCAAGATGTATGAAACAGGTGAAATACCCTCAGACTTCAAGAAGAATATAATAATTCCAATCCCAAAGAAAGCAGGTGTTGACAGATGTGAAAATTACCGAACTATCAGCTTAATAAGTCACAGCTGCAAAATACTAACACGAATTCTTTACAGACGAATGGAAAAACTAGTAGAAGCCAACCTCGGGGAAGATCAGTTTGGATTCCGTAGAAACACTGGAACACGTGAGGCAATACTGACCTTACGACTTATCTTAGAAGAAAGATTAAGGAAAGGCAAACCTACGTTTCTACATTTGTAGACTTAGAGAAAGCTTTTGACAATGTTGACTGGAATACTCTCTTTCAAATTCTAAAGGTGGCAGGGGTAAAATACAGGGAGCGAAAGGCTATTTACAATTTGTACAGAAACCAGATGGCAGTTATAAGAGTCGAGGGACATGAAAGGGAAGCAGTGGTTGGGAAGGGAGTAAGACAGGGTTGTAGCCTCTCCCCGATGTTGTTCAATCTGTATATTGAGCAAGCAGTGAAGGAAACAAAAGAAAAATTCGGAGTAGGTATTAAAATTCATGGAGAAGAAATAAAAACATTGAGGTTCGCCGATGACATTGTAATTCTGTCAGAGACAGTTAAGGACTTGGAAGAGCAGTTGAATGGAATGGACAGTGTCTTGAAAGGAGGATATAAGATGAACATCAACAAAAGCAAAACAAGGATAATGGAATGTAGTCTAATTAAGTCGGGTGATGCTGAGGGAATTAGATTAGGAAATGAGGCACTTAAAGTAGTAAAGGAGTTTTGCTATTTGGGGAGCAAAATAACTGATGATGGTCGAAGTAGAGAGGATATAAAATGTAGGCTGGCAATGGCAAGGAAAGCGTTTCTGAAGAAGAGAAATTTGTTAACATCCAGTACTGATTTAAGTGTCAGGAAGTCATTTCTGAAAGTATTTGTATGGAGTGTAGCCATGTATGGAAGTGAAACATGGACGATAAATAGTTTGGACAAGAAGAGAATAGAAGCTTTCGAAATGTGGTGCTACAGAAGAATGCTGAAGATTAGATGGGTAGATCACATAACTAATGAGGAAGTATTGAATAGGATTGGGGAGAAGAGAAGTTTGTGGCACAACTTGACCAGAAGAAGGGATCGGTTGGTAGGACATGTTCTGAGGCATCAAGGGATCACCAATTTAGTATTGGAGGGCAGCGTGGAGGGTAAAAATCGTAGAGGGAGACCAAGAGATGAATACACTAAGCAGATTCAGAAGGATGTAGGTTGCAGTAGGTACTGGGAGATGAAAAAGCTTGCACAGGATAGAGTAGCATGGAGAGCTGCATCAAACCAGTCTCAGGACTGAAGACCACAACAACAACAACAACAACTCAAGGAACACACACTAGTACCCAGTTACTTTCGTTAATAACTCCAAGAAAACAGCACGGCGGTAATCTCGGCGAACTTACTCTCAACGCTAAGAGATGACAACTATGAATCATGCCTTCAGGAAACTGAATCATCGACGAATGCAGAACGACACGGAAACATTATGCTATTGTTACGTGAAGACGAGCTTGAGACGTAGAGATCCTGAGATCTACTACCGCAAAAAAACAAACAAAAAAAAACAAAAAAAATTAAAAAAAAGTTAAAAAATAAATAAATAAATAAATTATACACTACTATAGCGCAGAAGCTAGCCGAAGAAGGCACACAAAGGTGAGCGTATGGTTGGGCTGTGTGGGGAGAAGGGAGGCCCAAAATTAAAAAAAAAGAAAAAAAAAATGGATAAGGCATCGGTCTCCTAAACCGGGGATTGTGGGTTCGAGTCCCACCAGAGGTACACGTTTTACTCACTGGGGCAAAATCAGTCTCACCACATACAGGTGTAATAGTTGAGAAAGTTGGTGTTTGTGAGTGCTTACAGGTATCACAGATATGACGACGATATGAAAATACGCACTTACTGACAACCTGAAACGAAACGATGGCCATTATCAATCGACCTGTTAGCTGCGGAAGTGTTTCAAAGCGTGATGGCGCTGTGAAAGGAAACGCTATTTTAAAATTACTTGTTGATAAACGGTATGACCCATATGAATAGTCACTTACCTGTCTTGTGTGCAGGACTTACAGTTCAGAAAGGGAATAGCCTAAGACGGCAGGTATAAGAATTGCCAGCAGAAAGTAGGTGGCTGGACTTCGATACGTCTGAGTATGTACAGGCACACAGGAAAGGCTCATGCGACGTCCTGACTCTCTGCAGACGTAGAGTAGCGCATCAGGAAGGGTACACTTGGCAAGTGTTGATTTGAGCGAGCACACCGCCAGCTTAACGCTGTCAGCCTCTGTGGCCTAATGGATAGTCGCGCTTGCGACATCGTGCCGGTCGGACGTATCAGTGCTCCGCTCCGCCGCGTGTTCACAAGGCGTGTTTACACTCATATTTCTGTTTGCAAGTGTTGTGTTATTCTGCAGTTTATATCGTTTTCCATTTGTATTTTTGTTGCGGTCTTATTGTAGCGGGTTAACCGCTCGCTATCTGCTGCAATGTCCAGGTTATTTCCGCGAAAGTGTACACTCCGTTTTGATTTCGACAAGTCCACCCGATCTGTGCAACCGAGTTCACTGGAGATACATGATTGGATCGTTGAAGTTATTGGGATTACATCTGACCAAGTGCACACCGCCTATTATGATACCGAGCAGTATTGTTTCTTTGTTAAAGTACTGAATCCTGTATTAGTGGAGAAGATCATGACGAATCACGGAGGAAATGCTATTTTCCGACACCGGGACGACTCTGTAAGTACAGTGCTCATTTCCAATGCCGATGTAGACTACACGAACGTGCGTATTTTTAACTTACCCCCTGAAGTAGAAAATTGTTACCTAAAGGAGGTACTGTCCAAATTCGGTGACGTTAAACAGATTCGACATGAACGGTGGTCAAGTCAACATAGGTTGCAATGTTACAGTGGCGTTCGATTTGTAGAAATGCATGTCAAGCAAAATATTCCATCCCATATACTTGTTTGTGACTATAAGGCTCACGTTACTTACATTGGCCAAACACCGACCTGTCATATCTGTAATGAGAGTGGTCACTTGCGTCAAGACTGCCCCAGGCGCATGTTTGTGTTAAAGAATTCCCTCCAGCAGCGTAAAAGGCTTACTTTGGCGGATGTAGTGGCAGCCAAGCCGATGACAGAGATTGGGCTCCCTAGTTCTGAAATGCCTTCGGAACAGCAACAGGAAATTCGCTCTGAGGAGTTTCCGGTTCTGGTTCGGAGAGAAAAAGGTGCGTTGCCCCCTGCCAAACTCGATGCCGCGACCAATAAGAGGCGCAGGACTTGTGACAGCAGTGGCTCTGATAACGACACCTCTAGTGCGCATGAGACCGCGAAAAAGGACGATCAGGAATCCGGCTCGGAAGCGAAAGCTCCCATCGGTGAGGCTATTGTGGACGCTTCTCCTCCCACAATTTCAAGTGCCGATACTTCCGTGGAAGTTAAGCAGTTACCGCTGGCTAGTGCCTTAGAACTTCCGCGACAGCCAACACCGGCCGACCAACCTGTACGTGTGGCTCACATTCCTGCAGGAAGTGCACACACAGAGGCCTGTGATGGTGGTATACAAACATCTCTGAGCGCCGACGGTACACATCACGTGGCAGCCGCTTCGGTTCAGGACTCACAACAAGGGGAATGTCAACAACTCCAGGAAATAATACAAACACAGCTGTCCGGGTCTGTCGGTGACAACAAACAGCTGCGGGCAGAGAATGTTGCCAAACAGGCTGATAGTGCGGGTGATAGTTCAGCTGCTCGCTCGCCGGCGGTGTCGCCGCGTGCGATCCCTTCGCGGGATGTGCCGGGAGAGCAGCTTGACATCACCCACGACCCTCCCACGCCGCCGGCTGCGGAGGTGCTCCACAGTGTCCGCCCCAGGATCCGAGTGCAACCTAATGTAAATGCTGTGCGTAAAAAGAGTAAGAACAAAGACGCAAGAATACAACTCATTGACGTCACAGACACGAATTTCCCGGCCACAAATATGGAGTGGCATGAAGATGTTGCCCTTTAAAGATATTTGCTCCTTCCGCCTCTCCAACGTACTGTCATTATGTCGCAGGCATATACGATCACGACATTAAATATTAATAAAATCCGGTCGGAGGTGAAACTGAGTGCCTTAAAACAATATCTCTCTGAGACGGGAACAGATATCGCTCTTTTGCAGGAGGTGGCCATGCCACACTTAACTCTTCCTGGTTTTGTTGCTATTACAAATTTTTCCCCCGATTCGAACGTGGGGACTGCCATCTTACTTAGAGAAGGCATTCCCGCCACTCAGGTTGACAAGTTAGATTCCGGTAGAGGTGTGGGTGTCACCGTTTTTGGCCTCACCATCATTAACTTGTACGCGCCTTCTGGCAGTACCTATAGAGCGGAACGAGCAAACTTTTTTAAGGAACAAATCATCTATTTGTTACGGAAAAATCCCGAACGTGTTATCATTGGAGGTGATTTTAATTGTGTTTTATCCCAGAAAGATCAGTCCCCGAATTTTAATTATTCGCCTGAATTAAAGCGTCTCGTGACCGACCTCAAACTGAAAGACGCGTGGGAAATTAGGTACCCGACCTTGGTACGATTCACACATATTGTCGCGAATTCCTGCAGCAGAATTGACAGGATTAATGTTTCCGACGTTTTGGAGAATGTCTTGTTACAAATTGAAACGATACCCTCCAGCTTCTCTGATCACAGTGGTGTCGTTGCGTGCCTGAATTTGGTGCCACAACCAACGCGTTGGTATAAAAATCAATGGAACTTGAACGTCTCCTTATTAACGGATGCTGACCTAGAGGCGGCGGTGCGACGCGCTTGGGAGCAGTGCTTGCGCACTACCACAAACTTTCGTAGCACCATAGCGTGGTGGACTCAGCATGCAAAACCCAAACTGCGAAAAGTTGTTATATTCTTCGGTATTGAAAGAGCAGCCGCGATAAAGAAGACGATGGAGTTCTACTACACTATCTTACGCGACCTTTGTGATAGAGCCGAGGCCGCGAACACCAGAATAGACGACATTCGAAAAATAAAGGCGAAATTAATCAATCTTAAGAGGATGCAACTGGAAGGTCTTAAGATCAAATCTAAAGTGCAGTCGGTCAGGGACGATGAAACAGCCGCTCTATACCAACTTGTCAAACATGCTAAGAACAGAAGGAGGACTTTTATTGAGGCCCTGAAACTCGGTGATGGCACGACTGTCGACACCCAGCGAGAGATTATCAAGGCACTACACGCCTATTTTGTTGACACCTACACGTCAGCGGCTACTCATGAAGACTGCTATGACGAACTGTTTAGTGCCATTTCCTCTACTATAACTAGAGAAGACAATGACACCATTTCTTTGGAATTTAGTAATAAAGATGTTTTGGAGATTGTCTGCCACTCGCCGATCAGGAAGTCCCCTGATCCTGACGGATTACCCATTGAATTTTACAGGAGGTATTGGCACATCTTCGGGGACAAAATCACCCAATTAGTGAACGAAGTTTTTCAAGGGCAGCCTGTACCACTTGCCTTTAAGGAATGCACAATTGTGCTTCTCCCTAAAAGCAGAGGTACCAAAAATATCGCCAACTTCCGCCCCATTTCATTGTTAAACTCCGATTATAAAATAGTCGCCCGTGCAATCAACACGCGAATGATGCCCCTCACTGCAAAATTCATTGGACGTCAGCAGACATGTGCCTTCGGGAGAAATGTATTGCAAACGGCAGCTTTCTACCGGGATATCATTGCTTTAACGAACGCCAGTAACGTGAAGTGTGGGCTGATCTTTCTGGACTTTTTTAAAGCCTTTGACCTCGTCACTCACGAGTACCTCCTTGAAACCATGAGAAGATTCGGTTTCTTGCAGAACGCGATTGACATGATCAAAAACATGGCACTGGGGATCAACGCAAGACTTTCTGTCAACTCGCAACTAACCCAACCGATTCAAATCAACAGAGAGATTCCACAAGGCAGCCCTTTGTCCATGTTACTTTTTGTTCTTTCACTCGAACCTCTGTTACTCCAACTGCAGGCGAAACTCACAGGGCTAACACTTTCAGGAGAAAAAACTGTCGTAGGCGCCTATGCCGACGACGTGGGTGTGGTTGTCCGCAATGAGAATGATGTCACCACTTTAGCGGCTCACCTCCAGCAATACTGTTTGGCGTCGGGGGCTAAATTGAATGACAAGAAAAGTAAATTTATTAACCTCTGCGGCCTCCAGCATTTGCGAGTTGGCTACGCTCAGGAAGTCAGCGTCCACAAGGCTCTCGGCATCATATTGACGGCGTCCTCTTTAAAGATGGCGGCGGCAAACTGGAGGGAAATAGTGCGTAAACTTAACGGTGCTCTCATTGACAATTCCCACAGAAGCCTCAATCAATTTGATCGGATTCATCTGGTCAACTCCTGTATTTTATCCAAAGCCTTCTACACGGCGCAGCTCCTGCCACTGCCTGCAGTCATTGCTAAGCAAATTATGTCGAAGGTGACCAATTTTATTTGGAGAGGGGAATTTTTTCGCGTGTCTGCCAAAACTGCGACACTCCACCCCCAGAATGGAGGGATGGGATTAGTAGATATCAAGGTGAAAGCGATGGCTCTCTATGTTACAAGGACGGTCGCTATAATTAACAATGATCCTTCCGGCATTACAGCGCAATTATTCACTGCCGTCAGGCCGCAAAGTCTTGACCCACCGCTGAATATTCAGCCCATCAGTTATCGGCTAAAACATATCAGAGATTATTACCTTTCACGGAGCTACATCAGTAAAGAGGTCATAAACTCTCAACGTTTAACTGCACAAGCCATAATAGCGGACTGGAGACAACACGAAGGAACGAATCCATTGGCAACGAAGCTCGGTGGTGAAGTGGACTGACAAGGCAGCCAGTCCACAGTGACGGGTAGCCGATAGAAAGGCACGCGTACACACTCACGCCGACGGGCGTCAATTCTGGAACAGGATAACTATTGAATGGTAGCAAGAAAAGTACGTAGCTGCTTTATACTTAACTTTATTATTTGATGACTACAGCATTCTTCTTGAGACATTTATACTATAACTCTCAAAGTAGGTAAGGCTAATGGCGCCTTGCTAGGTCGTAGCCATGGACTTAGCAGAAGGCTATTCTAACTGGCTCTCGGCAAATGAGAGGAAGGCTTCGTCCGTATGGTCGCTAGCAATCTCCTCGTACAACTGGGGAGAGTGCTATCTCGTCTCTCGAGACCTGCCTTGTGGTGGCGCTAGGTCTGCGATCACACAGTGGCGACACGCGGGTCCGACATGTACTAAATGGACCGCGGCCGATTTAAGCTACCACCTAGCAAGTGTGGTGTCTGGCGGTGACACCACAGGTGGCATGAACTGGAATATCGTATGGCGCAATGTCAGTTCCCGTGTCCTCAGTTCCGATGCTCGCACTGCCTGGTACAAAGCCATCAATGATGCGGTTAGCACGAACGAGAGGTTACATAAAATCGGGCTCAGTGACACCCCTCTCTGTCGTCGCTGCCAACTGACGGTTGTTGTTGTTGGTTGTTGTTGGATGTTTAAGGGGGACTAAACAGCGAAGGTCATCAGTCCCCCATTCCAAAATCAGGCGAGCCGGAAATCGACGAAGCAGATAAAAACCAAAGGGGGAGGAGACGTCCCCCCAGGCGCTAAAAGCACACAAATCCAGCAACAAACACTACAGACAAGAACAGGACATAGGAACACCAGACAGAAAGAAACAGAAAGAAACAGAAGAAAGGAAGATGGCCGGAGACTGGTTGACTGACCACGAGATCAAAAATGGGAAAGAGTCAACCAGCTCACGGCACACCAGAACAGCAACAGACACAAGGACAAGAGACACAGAAAGGGAAAGGCGCAGGACCTCCCTAAATCGAACCATAAAACGGACTACCACGGATAAAATTTAAAACGGTATCAGCCATGGAGGCATCGTCGGATAAAACCAAAGCCAAAGTGCCCGGGAGATTAAAAGATTGCCGGAGTGTGCGCAGTCGAGGACACTCCAGTAAAATGTGGCCGACCGTCAGCCGGGACCCACACCGACACAAGGGGGGATCCTCCTGACGCAACAGATGGCCGTGCGTCAGGTAGGTATGGCCGATGCGCAGCCGACATAGGACTACCGAGTCCCTGCGAGAAGCCCGCAGGGAGGAACGCCACACATCGGTCGTCCCCTTGACAGCCCGTAGTTTATTCGGGGCTGTCATGCCACGCCACTCAGCAGCCCACATCCCAAGTACCTTACGGCGCAACACCAGCTGCTGGTCGCGAGCCGTAAGGCCGATATCCAAAGCTGGGGCGTCTATCGCCCCTTTGGCCAGCCTGTCTACACGTTCGTTCCCTGGGATGCCAACATGACCGGGCGTCCAAACCAGGACCACTGAACCACCAGAACGGGCAATGGCGGAAACAGCCTCCTGAATAGAGGACACCAGAGGAGAGGAGGGATAGCAGCGGTCGATGGCCTGAAGGCTGCTCAGGGAGTCACTGCAGATGACAACGGACCTACCTGAGCAGAAACGCATGTGCTCAAGAGCGCGCAAGATGGCCACCAGCTCTGCAGTAAAAATACTGCAGCCAGCCGGCAAGGAGCGTTGCTCAACATGGTCAGAGTGAGCAAAGGCGTAGGCAGTGCGACCATCAACCAGGGAACCATCAGTGTAGACAGTCTCACAGTCCGAAAATGAGGCGAGGAGAGCAAGAAATCGGCGACGGAGGGCCACAGGCGGAACCGAGTCCTTGGGTCCCTGTGCCAAGTCCAGACGGACGGACGGCCGGGACAAACACCAGGGAGGCGTAGGTGCATGGACCCGGAAGGGAGGCGGAAGAGGGAATGAACCCAAGTCTGACAGCAGGGACTGAACTCGGACAGCGACGGAAAGCCCAGACCTAGGTCGCCGTTCGGGCAGATGGAGGACCATGGCAGGGAAAAGCAGGCGACGATTGGGATGGCCTGGCGAGCAATGCACGTGGACAGCATAGTCGGCGAGCAGTCGATGGCGGCGAAACCGCAGCGGGGGAACCCCGGCCTCCACCAGTAAACTATCCACGGGGCTCGTACGAAAAGCGCCAGTTGCAAGCCGGACCCCACAGTGGTGTATGGGGTCTAACAACTTCAACACTGAGGGTGACGCAGACCCATAGGCCAGGCTCCCATAATCAAGCCGGGACTGCACAAGGGCTCTGTACAATTGCAGTAGCGTGCAGCGATCTGCACCCCAAGACGTGTGGCTAAGGCAGCGGAGGGCGTTGAGGTGCCGCCAGCATTTTTGCTTCAGCGGAGTAACATGAGGAACCCATGTGAGCCGGGCATCAAACACGAGTCCCAAGAAGCGGCAAGTGTCCACCACGTCAAGCAGGTGGCCGTCGAGGTAAAGTTCAGGATGAGGGTGGACCATCCGACGCCTGCAGAAGTGCATAACCCGAGTCTTGGCAGCAGAGAACTGAAAACCATGAGCCAGAGCCCATGATGCTGCCTTGCGAACGGCGACTTGCAACCTGCGTTCGGCGACTCCCGTAGTCGTGGAGCTAAATGAGATGCAGAAGTCGTCGGCATACAAAGAAGGAGACACCGACGACCCCACTGCTGCAGCCAGACCATTAATGGCCACTAGAAATAACGAGACGCTCAACACCGAGCCCTGCGGGACCCCATTTTCCTGTATATAAGAGGAACTAGAGGTGGCACCGACTTGCACCCGGAAAGAGCGGCGCAATAAAAAGCTTTGAAGAAAAGCCGGGAGCCGACCACGAAGACCCCACCCATGCAACGTGGCGAGGATGTGATGCCTCCATGTGGTGTCATACGCCTTCCGCAGATCGAAAAATACAGCAACAAGGTGCTGACGTCGGGCAAAAGCCGTACGGACAGCAGATTCCAGCCGCACCAAATTGTCCACTGCAGACCGGCCCCGACGGAAGCCACCCTGGGATGGAGCGAGGAGACCGCGCGACTCAAGGACCCAACACAAACGCCGCCCCACCATACGTTCGAGCAATTTGCACAAAACGTTGGTGAGGGTAATGGGACGATAGCTGTCCACCGCCAGTGGGTCCGCACCGGGCTTCACGATGGGGACAATAAGACCCTCTCGCCATTGCGACGGGAACACGCCCTCGTTCCAAATGCGGTTAAAGATGGCGAGGATGTGTGTCTGGCAGTCCCTGGAGAGATGCTTCAGCATCTGCGCATGGATGCAGTCCGGTCCTGGTGCTGTATCAGGGCAATCGGCGAGGGCAGCGAGGAGTTCCCTCTCGCTGAAAGGAGCATTGTATGTTTCATAATGACGCGTGTGGAATGAGAACGGCGTCCGCTCGGCTCGCTCCTTTAGAGAGCGAAAGGCGGGGGGATAGGATGCAGTCGCAGAGCTCTGAGCAAAGTGCGCGGCTAGCCGTTCAGCAATGGCGGCAGCGTCCGTGCAGACAGCGCCGTCCAAGGACAGCCCAGGGACACCCACAGGGGTCTGGGAGCCATAAATCCGCCGGATACGGGACCACACGTGCGAGGACGAGACACGGGAGCCCAGGGAGGAGACGTACCTCTCCCAGCACTCCTGCTTACGCCGGGCAATAAGTCGACGGGCGAAGGCACGGAGCCTCTTAAAGGCGATGAGGGTCTCCAGAGACGGGTGCCGCCTATGACGCTGGAGAGCCCGCCTACGGTCGCGAATAGCCTCAGCAATCTCCGGCGACCACCAGGGGACAGCCTTCCGCCGAGGGAGGCCAGAGGAACGGGGGATGGTAGCCTCGGCCGCTGAAACGATGGACGTGGTTAAAACACGGACCACCTCGTCAATGTCACCCTGTGGGGGAGACGCAATGGTTACAGCGGAAGTAAAAGCTGGCCAGTCAGCCCTGTGGAAAGCCCAGCGGGGCAAGCGCCCAGAAGAATGACACTGTGGCAGTGACAAATAGATGGGAAAATGGTCACTACCACACAGGTCAGGATGCACTCTCCAGTGGAGGGATGGGACAAGTCCAGGGCTGCAAATAGAGAGATCGATGGCCGAGAACGAGCCATGGGCCACACTGAAATGCGTGGGAGCACCGGTGTTTAAGAGGCTAAGGTCGAGCTGAGCCAACACATGCTCCACGGCCCGACCACGATCATCGGAGACAGTCCCACCCCATAGAGGGTTGTGGGCATTGAAATCGCCCAGCAGCAAAAAAGGTGGCGGCAGTTGTGCTATCAGAGCAGCCAGGACATGCTGCGCGACAGTACCATCAGGTGGAAGGTAAATACTGCAGACGGTGATAGCCTGTGGCGTCCACACCCGAACAGCGACAGCCTCTAAAGCTGTTTGTAGAGGTACAAACTCGCTGTGAAGAGAGTTCAGGACATATATGCAGACGCCACCAGACACCCTTTCGGAAGTTGCCCGGTTCTTAAAATAACCCCGATAGCCACGGAGGGCGGGGGTTCGCATTGCTGGAAACCAAGTTTCCTGCTGAGCAATGCAAAGGAAAGGATGACGGCTGATAAGTTGGCGGAGCTCAGCTAAATGGTGGAAGAAACCGCTGCAGTTCCACTGGAGGATGGTACTGGCCATTGCTGGGAAAGGCGTGACGGGACAGGGAAGGCAGATTACGCCACTGGGTCACCCGCTGCCTCCAAGTGAGCACCTGTGCCAGTGCTTTCCATGGCGTCGGAGGGACTGGCGAGATCGAGGTCCTCAGCGGACGCCAGGATCTCCACCTCGTCCTCAGACGCAGAGCTTGTAGGCAGCGGTGGAATGGGTGCCACCGCAACGTCGGTAGCCTTGGGGAGTTTCTTCTTCTGCTGCTTCGCGCGCTGTGCCTTTGGTGGTTCAGGCTTGGAGGGCGTCACTGGGTCAGTCTCAGGGACAGACGATGATCGTGTGTCCCGACGACCAGGGACTGGCGGTTGTTTGAGCCACTTGCGGCCGTCGGTTTTGGAACCTGTTGGAGCGTGCGAAGGAAGGTCCCCAAGGGACCCCTTCCTTACGAGAGGAGCCGAAGAAGTCTTACGCTTCTCCGGCTGGGAAGGGGGGACTGATGTCCCCGATGGTTGGGGGGGTGTTGCTCCTGAAGTAGATGGAGCAGGAGCAACAGGAGGTTTAGTGCCCCCCACCATCAAGGGGGCAGGTGTGGGACTTTGACTCTGAGAGGTGACCAGAGCGGATGGAAGTGGAGAAGGAGTGACAGTGGCGGCATAAGAAACTGGCATGCGCACCGGATGAAGCCGATCATATTTCCGCTTCGCCTCAGTGTACGTCAGGCGGTCGATAGTCTTTATTTCCATGATCTTCCGCTCCTTCTGCAGGATCGGACAGTCTGGCGAGCAAGGCGGATGGTGCGCACCACAGTTCACACAGATTGGAGGCGGCGCACAGGGATGATCAGGATGGGAAGGTCGACCGCAATCGCGACAGACGAGGTCGGAAGCACAGCGTGAAGACATGTGGCCGAACTTCCAACACTTGAAGCACCGCATCGGGGGAGGGATATACGGCTTGACATCACAACGGTACACCATCACCTTGACCTTCTCAGGTAACGTGTCACCCTCGAAGGCCAAGATGAAGGCACCGGTGGCAACTTGACGATCCCTCGGACCCCGGTGGACGCGGCGGACGAAATGGACACCTCGGCGCTCCAAGTTGGCGCGCAGCTCGTCGTCGGACTGTAAAAGCAGATCCCTGTGAAAGATAATGCCCTGGACCATGTTCAGACTTTTATGGGGCGTGATAGTGACGGAGACATCCCCCAGCTTAGTACAAGCGAGCAAGGCCCGCGACTGGGCGGAGGATGCCGTTTTTATCAACACCGATCCGGACCGCATCTTGGACAAGCCCTCCACCTCCCCAAACTTGTCCTCTAAATGCTCTACAAAGAACTGAGGCTTCACGGATAGAAAAGATTCCCCATCAGCTCTGGTACAGACAAGATATCTGGGCGAATACGTCTCAGTGTCACGCAATGCCTGTCGTTCCTCCCATGGTGTGGCGAGGGAGGGGAACGATTTGGGGTCATAAACGTTACCTTTAAAATGGGCTCTCGAACGCTTAGAGACTGCTGACGGCTGGCCGCCAGCGACAGATGATGTACCACGCTTCATTGCGGGTCATCCGCCCTGATGCCACCTACTCCGACCAAGGGCCCTCCCCACGGGCGCCACCCAGCCACAGCAAAGGCCACCTGGCAGGATGGCCATTGCCGGGAGTCCCGATGCCCCAGGGAGATGGGCATCTACTCCTTGGCATACGTGGGGAGTGAACGGCGCAGGCATCAGTAGAGCGATCCCTGTGTTGTCAGGGGGCTACAACCAAGAGGGTACATGGCGACCCCACCACAACGGACTGGCTACCGTGCTGGATCTTAGGTGCAAAAATGGCCAAGGTCGTCGTCACAGTTAAAAGAAACACTGCAGAGTGCAGCGTGGTAATCGCCCATGAGATCGAAAACGAGCGGGACACCATCGCAACGACGAGAAAGACGGCAAGAGGTCTAATTGCACGAAGGATACAGTGCACCATGTAAGGTGCCCTTCCCCAATTGGCTCGCTCTTCGGAATAATTTGGATAGATGGAGGTCAAACCCGAGAGGGGACCATCACATAAGGCCGAAATGTTTGAGACTCCTTTTAGTCGCCTCTTACGACAGGCAGGAATACCGCGGGCCTATTCTAACCCCCGAACCCGCAGGGGGTCCAACTGACGGATACAGTTATCCACCGTTACACCTGCGGGGACCGTCTCCAGAACTGGGTTTGGCTTCGACAAAAAATAGCTCTTATTACCAGGACTACAACCGCCAATGTTTCGTCAGCACTACTGTCTCGTCCTGATGTGCATTTTTATCCGCAGACGAAAAACAATGCAGTTTTGTGGTTGATGGGTACCTATTCCAGCTACGTCTTTAATAATTTTGGCGGTGACAATTATTTGGAATTCAAGATGTTTATGGATATCGAATTCGCCAAAACATGTACGTACCCGAATCATGGGAAACTCTTCGGCAATATGCTTAAAATAGCGTTTCATCGCATGGGTATCGGATAGGTCAACTGAGTGTGAAGGGGTGAGGCCGGGCCGCGGGACACCAGTAGTGCCGCGACGAGGCCCCACTGCTTCTGTGTCGCGTCCGGACTCCCCCTCACAACTGCGGCCTTCAATGACTCGCTGGACACTGGCTACAGGACCTTTCATTGAGTGAGATACGAAGCTGTGTTTATGTTACGTTTATTCTTCGAGCAGCACTTCTACTATGCCCAAGGGCGAAGTCTTTTCGTTGTCTTTTTCACCATTCCAATTTATTTTCATAGAAGGTTACGGGTTTCGTTTTTCAAAAAAAAAAAAAAAGAAAAAAAAACAAAAAAAAAAAACGTGCCGCAATTGGTTAGCGCACGGTCCTTATAAGGCAGTAGCCGTGAGCAATGCCGGGGTTGTGAGTTCGAGCCTCACATGGGGCATACTTTTACCAATTGTTCCTTTTTTATGTGCTCTCGTTGTGTCTTTACATCCGCTTTTTTTTACTGCTGTGTGGAAATGACCGAGGTGGTCAATCGGCGTTTTCAGTTTCAATTTGGTTGATGTGGTGCTTTCCAGTTCCGGCTTTCCATGACGCACGGGTCGAATTATTTTAAATTTGAAGTTAAGGTTCTTGTTTTTACTAGTTTTTCTAGGGATGTTTTTTCTTTTTTCTCTTTTCCCTTTTTTTCCCCCGTATGTGTGCTGTTCGCTGCATGCCCATACATTCCGTTGCATTACTTTGGAGGGATTTATTCATTTTTCATTTCGCATGTATGTTTCCACGTATTGGACCATCCGGAGGAACTACTTGCTCTTACGCAGGAATATCTGGATCAACGGGGGAACACCCACGTTCATTGTCATCGGGGGAGCTACATCAACTAATTGTACAGCCACAGAAGCTCGCCAACGACGGCAATTATGGAGAGCGCAAGGCCGGGCTATAAGGGGAGTTGGGAGGCAAACTACCATAAAAAAAAAAAAAAAAAATGGATAAGGCATCGGTCTCCTAAACCGGGGATTGTGGGTTCGAGTCCCACCAGAGGTACACGTTTTACTCACTGGCGCAAAATCACTCTCACCACATACAGGTGTAATAGTTGAGAAAGTGGGCGTTTCTGAGTGCTTACAGGTATCACAGGTATGACGACGATATGAAAATACGCACTTACTGACAACCTGAAACGAAACGACGGCCATTATCAATCGACCTGTTAGCTGCGGAAGTGTTTCAAAGCGTGATGGCGCTGTGAAAGGAAACGCTATTTTAAAATTACTTGTAGGTAAACACTATGACCCATATGAATAGTCACTTAACTGTCTTGTGTGCAGGACTTGGAGTTCAGAAAGGGAATAGCCTAAGACGGCAGGTACAAGAATTGCCAGCAGAAAGTAGGTGCCTGGACTTGGATACGTCTGAGTATGTACAGGCACACAGGAAAGGCTCATGCGACGTCCTGACTCTCTGCAGACGTAGAGTAGCGCATCAGGAAGGGTACACTTGGCAAGTGTTGATTTGAGCGAGCACACCGCCAGCTTAACGCCAGTCAGCCTCTGTGGCCTAATGGTACAGTTCCGCTTTAGACGCCGTGCAGTCTGGACGTGCCTAGTCTTCCGCTCCGCCGTAGCGTTACGTATAGTGGACTATCGTTTTTGTTTACGTGTTGTGTTGCAACTTCTGTGAGTGTTTCTCCGTCGTTGTTTCGTACCTTGTGTTACTTTCTGTCCTTATTTCAGTGTTTTTTGTGTAGCGGTTTCGACCGCATATTTTGAAAATGTCGTCCCAGGTTATTCCTCGTCAGGCTACAGTTAGTTTTGCTTTTGACAAGTCAACCCGCCATGTGCAACCTAGTTCTCTTGAGATTCATGATTGGTTGGTAGATACCTTTGGTGTTCATTCGGATCAGGTGCACACTGCTTATTTTGATACCGAACTGTATGTTTTCTTTGTTAAGTTTATGGACCCACTTCAGGTTGATAAAATTCTTTCTAAATACGGTCATCAAGTTCTCTTTCGGCATCGGGATGATTCTGTAAGTACTGTGATGCTTTCCAATGCTTCCATTACGTACACCAGTGTTCGTGTTTACAACCTTCCACCGGAGGTGGATAATGTCTATCTTAAGGAGGGTCTACAGAAGTATGGTGATGTAAGGAGCATTCGCCTTGAACGCTGGTCAAGCCAACATCGCCTGCAATGTTACAGTGGTATTCGTTCAGTCGAAATGCACGTTAAGCAGAATATTCCATCTCACCTGCAGATCGGTGGATATCGTGTCCATCTAACATATAGTGGTCAGGTTGGCACCTGTTTTTTGTGCAGTGAAAGTGGTCACGTGCGTACCGACTGTCCGCGGAGAGTTTTTGTTTTAAAAAATTCTCTCTAACAGCGTCGCAAGTTAACGGTCGCTGACCTCGTTGCAGGTGGTTCTGCTCTTGGTGTAGCACAGTCCAGTGGTAGTAGCGCCCCGCCACAGGTTTTGCGCATCCCTGACACAGAATTTCCTCCTTTGCGTGCTAAATCTGATGTTGTTCCGTCTGTCCCTCAGGTGGGTGTGCCACTTTTGAATAATAAGAGGCGTCGCCCACACGATGGAAATAGTACGGATGAGGATCTCCCTGAGATGCCCCAGTCCGAGCGACCGGCATCCTCCGAGCCACTGTGTACTGTAGCTGCTCCCTGCCCTCCTGAGGTAGCGGTTCCGGTGGCGGCTGCTGGCGCCCCTCCGGCCTCCGACGCAGCTTCTCTCGAGTCGGGTCGTCGGTCGGGCCTGTTGGCGCCGTCTTCCGAACCGACTTCGATGTCACAACAAGTGGAGCCGCGACAACTTCCTGCTTCGCTGCCCCATACCTCTGCCAGCGGAGCTGCTCCGCTTCCTTCCAACTCTGCGGCCTCGGACCTTCCTGCTCACGTTTCGCCTCCGTGCAGTCCATGTTTGCCGGAAGCTAGTGCAGGTGTTGACCATTCCGTTTTGTCGGATGTTTCCCCCGCGACCCCGGATCCCGCATGTGGACCGGCGCGGGTGGTGTCGGATACAGAACTTGACCCTCCTACGTCACCGGCGGCTGAAGCTTCCTTGCCCGTCAGCCGACGCAAGTTACGCGTTCAGCCGAACGTTAATGCTGTTCGTAAAAAACCGAAACGTAAGGGATCCGCGGAACGGGGTAGCAGTCCCCCTCCCTCGGAAGCCTCCGTCACCCCTGCTATGGACTGTGACGCTGGTGCGTCGGTGTAGGTGATTTGTTTTCTCGCTTTTCTCTCTATGGTTCAAGCATACACCTTTCTTACCTTAAATGTTAACCGTATTGAGTCCGACGTTCGCATTGCCTCTTTGCGGCAGTTTATTTACGACGCCTGTGCGGACGTAGTGTTTTTGCAGGAAGTGTTGTTTTCTGATCTCTCTCTACCTGGATTTCAAACTGTTTTTAATGTCGCGCCGGAATATTCAACAGGAACTGCTCTTTTCTTTCGAGAGGGCATTCCTATTACTGACATTGAATTCCTTGACTCTGGCCGTGGGATTGGTTGTCGTCTTTTTGATCTCCGCCTCGTTGTTTTGTATGCCCCCTCTGGTTCGGGTCACACTGTGGCTCGATCGCGCTTTTATAAAGAAGAGCTTATTTATCTTTTGCGCCAGAGTCCTCGGAGTCTCCTGCTCGGAGGCGATTTTAATTGTGTTTTACGCCCTGAAGACCAGTCCCCCAATTTTAATTATTGCCGTGATTTACATGACATAGTACGTACGATGCATCTGCGTGATGTTTGGGAACACAAATATCCAACCCTGGTGAAATATACGTTTTTTACCACGTCCTCATGCAGTAGACTCGACAGATTCTATTTATCTGATTTTTTATGTGATAAAATTCTTTCTGTCGATGTTATTCCTACTAGTTTTTCTGACCATTGTGCTTTTACTGCAACTGTAAATCTTAGTCACCAACCTGCAAAACTTTATCGTTCCCAGTGGATGTTAAATGTATCCCACCTTGCCGACAGTGATATGGATGATGTTATAAGCGGCGTGTGGGAGCGATGTCTTCGCTCTGTCCCGCGATACCCCTCCTTGCTGGTTTGGTGGACTGCGTTTGCCAAGCCCAAGATTCGTCAGACTTTTATTTTTTACTGTGCTGCAAGGGCGCGTGATTTTAAGAACACGCATGAATATTACTACTCTGTCCTGCGTGAACTATATGACGCGGCGGGTACCTCTCCTCTGCGGATCCATGATGTTCGTCGTATTAAAGCCAAGCTCTTGAGCCTTAAACGACGACAGATGGATGGTCTGCGAGTTAAGTCGAAACCTCACTCTCTTGTTGAAGGTGAACTGACATCCTTGTACCACCTGCTACGGCATCAGACTCGTCGTCGTCGCTCCTTCATCTCTTCTCTTACGGTGGATGATGGACGACAGCTTATTGCACAGGAGGAAATGATTCGTGCTCTTCACCAATATTACACTAGTCTCTATTCTGCCGATGATTCTGGTGAGTCTCTTTCGGAAGATGTCTTTGGGGATCTAACTGCGACGATCGCGCCTGACGCGAACGGCGAATTTCTCCGGGAGTTCCAGGTAGATGATGTTTTCGATTTTATTGCTCGCTCTCCGTCCAGTAAATCGCCGGGTCCAGACGGCCTGCCTAAAGAATTTTATCTCCGTTTTTGGCCTCTTTTGGGTGGCATTTTTACGCAGATTTTAAATGAGATTGTCAGGGGGATGGATGTGCCTGCCGATTTTAAAGTAGGGAAAATTGTTTTAATTCCGAAGTCCTCTGGTCGTTTATCTGCTGCCAATCTTCGTCCGCTCACATTGCTGAATTTTGACTATAAGACAGCTGCTAGAGCGCTCAACAGCCGGTTGTCTTCTCTGCTTCGGGGTGTGATTGGTGCACATCAATGTTGTTTTCATGATAGATCTATTCTGACACCAGTAGCCGAATATCGGGATGTTGTCTCGGTTGCGGCGGTTACAAACGTACGTTGTGCCTTTGCCTTCCTTGATTTTTATAAGGCTTTTGATCACGTCAGTCATGTGTTTTTAGATCGTGTTTTAGGTACAATAGGTTTTAACGCTTCATCACGTGGTGTTCTTGGCAATTTGTATAGGGGAATAACAGCTCGGGTGTCAGTCAATGGGCAGCTGACGCCGCCCATTGCTATCCGCCGCGGAGTGCCTCAGGGTAGTCCGCTCTCTATGTCTTTATTCGTATTGTCCCTGGAACCGCTGCTTCGGACTATTGCTCTCAAGCTTCAGGGTATGTCCCTCTCTGGTGGGAAGCTCTCTGTTAAGGCATATGCGGATGATGTCGTTGTTCTCCTCCGTCAACGTGATGATATCCCGTTGTAAAAAGGGGCAGTTGATGCATACTGTCGTGTCTCTGGAGCGCGTCTCAATCAGGGTAAATGTAAGTTCCTTGATATTCGAGGATTTCGCGATGCTGACGTCCCTTGGGCCACTTTTGTCGATCGCCATACGTCCTTGGGGATTATCATTGATCGGTGTCCTCTAAAAATGGCGGCTCTCAATTGGAAATCTGTCACCGAGAAGATACAGGGGGCTCTGATGGTCCATGAGCAGCGCTCTGCTACCATTTTGCACAAAGTCAGAATTTTAGACACCTACGTTTTATGTAAAGCTTATTATGTTGCTCAGCTGTTCCCACTTCCCATGATGGTGGCGAAAAGGTTGCGCCAATTGTCTAGCAGGTTTATATGGAAGGGCCATCTATTCAAGTTACGTTACGAGGTAATGACGAAACCGCGTATCTCCGGAGGCTTGGGCCTCTCTGACATTACTCGCAAGGCGTCTGCTTTGTACGTCCGCCGAACGACTCTAATTGTTACGCAAGAAGTGACTTCAATTACATCCAGGCTTTTTACTGTTGTGCGTCCGGCGAGCCTTGCTCCACCTGTCGATGTCGGACGCCTAAATTTTAAGTTGAAACACATTCGGGAATTTTACATTGCGGTGAGTTACCTCGTTGACGTTTTCTTGCGGCGACCGGTGCCAAGGGCTTGATTGCCCGCTGGGAGGGGCTGGCCTGTCCCAATCCAATAGAACTGGCGTCTCCACCTGTGTCCTGGAGGAACGTCTGGAAGAATGTTAGTCTGCCGATCCACTCTATGGCCGTGGCGTCCACGTGGTATAGGGTAATAAATAATTTGGTTCCCACCAATGTACGACTGCACCGTATTGGTCTTTCTGACACGGACACCTGTACTCGGTGCGGTCTCGTGGATACCCTTGAACATCGATTCACCTGCTGTGGGCACCTTGCTAATTGGCGTTGGCTCAGGAAACAACTTGCTTTCGTCACTAGGTCTGCTGAAGCCGCTTATACTATTGACATCATCGTCCGGCCCGATTCTTCCTTTTTTCCGCGAACGAAGCTCCATACCGTCATGTGGTTGATTGGCCATTTCGTACATTTTGTCAACAGTTGTCATGAAGAGGATGGACACCTAGCGTTTCGGCAGTACATGCTTACTGCTTACTGGCAGCGCTTGCGATTGCCAGGCCTCCGAGATGATTTTGCCAATATGCTTAGCCTGACATTTGAAAGAGAGGGTGTTGGCTAAGGTCACCTGTGTGAGCCATTTTCTTTTATACTGTTTCTGGATTTGCCGCCTTTATGTATGTTTCTTCTCTACACCAGGACTGAAGTTTTTCGTGTTTTAATCTTTATTTCAGTAAGCAGTCTACATTATATAGTCATGTTTTAGGATTTTAATTTCAGTAGTGTACTTCTTTTGAAGTGGCTGTGTTGTGGATGTTCCTTAATATTTTTTTCAATAGATATATTTGTTAGAGGAATAATAATTACGGATTCATTTTCTCATAATGTGCTGAGACTGAATTGCAGGCAATTAAAAAAAAAAAATGGATAAGGCATCGGTCTCCTAAACCGGGGATTGTGGGTTAAAAAAAAAAAAAAAAAAAAAAATGGTGTAACGGTTAGCACTCTGGACTCTGAATCCAGCGATCCGAGTTCGAATCTCGGTGGAACCTTCGTTTAGTCTAAATTTTCTGTAATAAGCGTTTCTCGCCGAGGAAGTAGCAGCGATAGGCTCTAGGGTTTAGTTTAAAAAAAAAAAAAAAAAAAAAAAATGGATAAGGCATCGGTCTCCTAAACCGGGGATTGTGGGTTCGAGTCCCACCAGAGGTACACGTTTTACTCACTGGCGCAAAATCACTCTCACCACATACAGGTGTAATAGTTGAGAAAGTGGGCGTTTCTGAGTGCTTACAGGTATCACAGGTATGACGACGATATGAAAATACGCACTTACTGACAACCTGAAACGAAACGACGGCCATTATCAATCGACCTGTTAGCTGCGGAAGTGTTTCAAAGCGTGATGGCGCTGTGAAAGGAAACGCTATTTTAAAATTACTTGTAGGTAAACACTATGACCCATATGAATAGTCACTTAACTGTCTTGTGTGCAGGACTTGGAGTTCAGAAAGGGAATAGCCTAAGACGGCAGGTACAAGAATTGCCAGCAGAAAGTAGGTGCCTGGACTTGGATACGTCTGAGTATGTACAGGCACACAGGAAAGGCTCATGCGACGTCCTGACTCTCTGCAGACGTAGAGTAGCGCATCAGGAAGGGTACACTTGGCAAGTGTTGATTTGAGCGAGCACACCGCCAGCTTAACGCCAGTCAGCCTCTGTGGCCTAATGGAAGTAGTGCTTCGGTGGGCGAGCTGTGCGGACGGGCCTTGTTTACGTGCTCGCTGCGGCCGGCCTCGCGCGGACAAGTAAGTGGGCGCTCTTGTGGCTTACACGCCAATTGTATATTTGAAAATGAATCGAACATGAATATGACGCAACCGCTTCGCAAAGATACTTTGAAGTTCACGTTCGATGAACGCTTTGCACGACCTAAAGCATTCGAAGTAGAACAGTTCTTGCGCGATGTAGTAAAGCTCAGTTCCACTGATATAATTGGGATCCACTTATCGATTGTGAGTAGCACAGTTTATGTAAAGATGGTGAATGCTAAATGCTGTGATAGGATTATTGAAGGATGTGGAGGATCTTTTAAATTTAATCACTGTGATGGAAACGTCGGTGATGTCAAAGTAGATCATGCAGGTTTCGGGATAAGAACAGTCCGTATTTTTGAACTTCCCTTTGAAATAACTACGGAACAAATTAATTGCGTCCTCAAAGCATATGGGAAGGTCATTAGTAATGTTGCGGAAAAGTGGACCACCTTTCAAACGTTTCCAGTTTTAAATGGTGTCAGGCAAATAAAAATAGATCTTCAGCAGCATATTCCCTCGTATGTTTACGTATGCGGTTATAGAGCTATTGTGATGTATGATGGACAGCCGCGTACTTGCTCCGGCTGTGGACAGACTGGACACGTACGTTCAGAATGTATACAGACGAGAGTGACGCAGGTACCGGCGGGGGAAGTAGTCCCTCCCATGACGATGACGACCTTACCAGTGACATATGCTACGGCCACCCGTGGCCACTCTGCTACGACACCGAGTTTCGCTTTGGAGAGCAGTGGCGACAGAAAAGACGACGACCAAAACTTGTCAGTGACCACTAGCTCTACTGAAGTAACGACTGTCGTTCCGTCGCCTGAAGCGGCGCCCATTACAGAAGCAGGATGTCTTTCCAAAAATGACGGAACTACTGAGCAAGACGTACAGAGAGACGAGAACGAGGATGCTGCACAAGATCCCAGCACGGCTTCCGAGACTGAAGAGCGACAGAAATCCGGATATCTTCCCAAAAAGCATAAAAAACGGAGGATAGCTCCACCTGACGCTCCTCAAAAGGTACAATCAGTGCGTGAAAAGGCACAACAAATTGGTCGCAAAATCAGTGGTATGACATCCGTCCATTTTGACGTAGACCCACAGACCCCGCATACAGCGGGAAAAGACGAGTTCCGAAAAGTGAAAACGCAGACGCAACACGATGGTGAAACGAAACGGTCCACAAGTAAAGAAACAAAGAACAGAACTCCATCTCAACGTGGGCCAGAGATAGAGTTGTCTCAACGCAGTGATACGAAAAATTGGGCAGATGACATTGAAGAATTTCCCGCAGATGAGGAAATGAAGGAAGTGTCACACCTACCAGGAGGAAAGATTCCAGTGCAGAAAGACAAACAAATGAGGGACGAGACATCGTCTCGGCCATAACACGGAAAACCTTAGGCTTTGTCGAAAGTGGGTCATAACGACTTGTATACTTACTTAATTAATCATGAATTCGTTACAAGCTTATAGAATCGGGACTTTGAATCTAAACAAGATCCGTAGCGAATTAAACCTTAAGAACTTGCAAGACATGCTCTACGCCGCTGATATTGATGTTATTATGTTACAAGAAGTAACAGATATTAGACTGGATGCCATCACAGGTTACAATGCAGTCGTAAATCCAGGGAGCGACAGTGACCTCGGAACTGCGATACTCGCCAAAGAAGGAATTATCATCAAAGATGTGGAGAAACTGGTAAACGCCAGAGGTCTAGCTGTCACCATTCACAATACGCGTTTTATAAATATTTATGCACCATCTGGCACCGGGAACAGGAGGCGAAGAGCTGAATTTTATAAAGATGATATAGTTCCCCTTTTCGGTGGCCGCTACGAGCATATCATTTTTGGAGGTGATTATAATTGTGTGCTGTCTCCAAAAGACCAGACGCCGCATTTTAATAACTGTGCAGAACTCGGAGCCGTAATTACAGAACTCCGCTTAATTGACACCTGGGAGCTCAAGAACGGTGCATTGCCGGGTTTCACTCATATTACGAATCATTCCGCTAGTCGCATCGACAGGATCTATGTAACAGTCGACCTGGAAACACACGTTCTCCAGACAGAGTTATGGCCCACTATATTTTCGGATCACGCTGCATACATATGTACCATGAACTTAAAACGGCAAGAAACGTACAGGGGACGAGGCTTGTGGAAGTTGAACGTGGAACATCTAAAAGACCCTGAATACCACGAAATATTCAATAACGTATGGAACGCGTGCGAGAACAAATTCGCTTCATATACCTCGGCACTGGCATGGTGGATGAAATGTGTGAAACCCGCGATAAGAAAATCGCTGATGAATTACTCCCGCGAGAAAAGTGTTTGGCAAAAACGGACGATAGAATATTACTTCCAAGTCCTTCGTGACCTATATCAATCTGATGAGTCCGTAATCGCCAACTACGTGGAAATAAAACGGATTCAGGCCAAACTTCTCGGACTGAAGCGGAAACAGCTGGAAGGTCATCAAGTAAGAACAGGACTTCACGATGCTGTAAAAGGAGAGCTAACATCTATATATCATGTGATTAATGAGAGGAAGGGGCAACGCAGGAAAATAATAACCGAACTAAGATCTTCTGACGGTAGGTTACTGACGCAGCAAAGTGACATCAAGAACGAAATTCACAAGTACTTCGCAGAGTTATTAGGCAAAACGACAATGGATATCCCGGTGGACAATGACATCATGACGGGATTCACACGCGGGCTCGACCCGGTAGAAGCAAACAACTTGTTAACTGAAATCACAGAAGAAGAAGTCGCAGACGCTATAACACGAAGCCCGAAAAATAAGTCTCCTGGGCCTGACGGAATCCCGGCCGAGTTCTATCAAATGTTCAGAAGACAGTTGATTCCCAAATTAGCGTGTATCTGTAACGAATTAATGAATCCCGCCAATGGCATCCCACGCGACTTCCTAGAAGGAACAATTGTTCTAATCCCGAAACATCCTGCAGGAAAATCTGTAACAAATTTTAGGCCTATCACTCTCCTAAATTCGGACTATAAAATATTTGCCCGCATCATAAACGAAAGATTAAAATCAGTATTGAACACAGTCACTGGATCATATCAATCGAGCGTAGGAAAAGACAGATCAATTTACCAAACACTGTGCGACTACAGAGATATTATTTCCATTGCCGCAGCCTGTAAAATAAAATGCGCCATCGTATCATTGAACTTTGAGAAAGCATTCGATAGAGTCGATCATGTTTATCTTTTTCACACCATGCGTGCCATGAACTTCCCGCAAGGTTTTATCAACATTATTACAAATCTTCTGCAGAAGTCAACATCGATAGTTATGGTAAACGGTCAGTCCAGTAAGCCCATTGTAATGAAAAGTTCGGTGCGACAAGGGTGCCCGATGTCTATGTCACTCTTTGCAATAGCAATCGAGCCATTGCTTTTTCGCCTCAGCCACAACCTACAAGGATTCACTACACGCGGCCGTAGGATTGTCTGCAGAGCATATGCCGATGACGTTGCATTTATTGTCAAAGACAACGACGAGATAGAGAAAGCACTCGACATAATAAACAAATATGAACAAGTATCTGGTGCGAAAATGAATAGGAATAAGTCTGGCATAATGAATATTGGAAGCGGATTAGGAGTTCCCATTCATGGGCCAATAAAGGAAATTGTCACCATGACATGTCTTGGAGTGGAATACACAAGAAATATTCGGCAGACCATCGCAGTTAATTACAGAAGAATCCTCAACACCATCCGTGCCTGTATACGTCAGCACAATCTCCGTACTCTTGATGAGATACAAAGAGTGGCTCTCGTCAACATCTATTTGTCCTCTAAATTAAATTACGTGGCTCAAGCCCTTCCAATGCCGAGGGAAGTGGCGAACAGGATTTTGGCTGCTTTTGGCCATTTCGTCAGCCGCGGCCACATCTTCAAAGTCAAGTACCAGACATTGACTCTACCGACTGGGAATGGTGGATTGAATCTCACAGACGTGTACAATAAAGCACAAGCATTGTACGTCTGTAAAACATATAAACTGTGGAAGCGGTCAGTCGACAGTGTCACCGCATTCTTGTTAAATGAAATAGCGCCGGTCAGCCAGGACGCCCCAATAGACGTTCACCACATCCCAAATGAACTTTACCACCTAAAACATTTCTTCGTAGAGTATAGCTACATTGGACTGGGAACACCCGAGAAAGATGTCATCAAAGTCAAGAAAATATACCAAAACTTAATGAACTTTCAGACCAAGAACATCATAGAACAAAAATACGTCGGTCACTCTTGGCATGATATCTGGAGGAACATACATCACCCATATTTACCAACAAAAGTGCGATCATTGTGGTACTACTTTGTGAATAGGAAATTTCCAACAAACTCCAGACTACATTCCATTCACCTGGCTGATTCCCCTTTGTGTACCATTTGCAACCTGATTGATACGGATGAACATCAATTTGTCTGTGGAAATGCGAATAATATATGGTTGTCAATCAGAAAAAAATTAGCAACTATGCAGAGAAAACCGCCGTATTTGATAACGCCAGCGTGCCTTTTATACACGGAAGAGGAGTTATACCCCACCTGGAAGAAAAATGCCGTCAACTGGTTGAAGGGACACGCAGTATTTTACCTGCTGTCCAGTAAAGAAAGGAGCGAAGAAGATTTTTGGACGTACATTTCCGACCAGCATCACAAGCTACTACGCATGAATAATTATTATGATACATACGCCAACTTCCTCAGAAGAACAGTCATGTGAACTCCATTTTCGATGATGCGATTCAGAACATGAAGAAACGAGAGACAATTTGATCTTTGAAAAACAAATACGATCAAGTGACGAACATCACTATCTGGTTTAGACTTGGATTTTTTTTTTTTTATAAAATGCCAAGGAACCTTTGTTTTATTACTTTTAAATATCAGTTGAAAAATATGTACTACTGTAGAATGTTATGACTAAAAAAAAAAAAAAAAAAAGCGGTAGCGTTCTCGCTTCACACGCCCGGGTTCTCGGGTTCGATTCCCGGCGGGGAGTACCTTGGTTTATTTTTTTTTTAACTTATTTGTTTTAATGTTTAAATATGAGGGAATTTGGGCAATATAGAGCTTCAGTGATTATTCTAAATACATTGCATGATTTAATTTTTTTTAAGTTATTGGTTATAACGTTTAAGGAAAAGGAAATTTTGTTTAATTTAGAATCTCAGTAACTACCTTTAAATATTTTGAATAATCTTAAGTTTATTAAAAGGTTATTACTTCTGATGTTTTAGAAAAGAAAAGGAAGTTAACATTCTAAAAAAAAAATGCATGTTAGTACAGTTTGAAGCATTATGTGTTTTAATGTTCAAGAAAAGGAAATTACAAGTTTTCTGTATACCTGTATATCCCTGTGTAAACTAAGAAAACCAATAAATGTTCTGTTACTGTGAAAAAAAAAAATGGATAAGGCATCGGTCTCCTAAACCGGGGATTGTGGGTTCGAGTCCCACCAGAGGTACACGTTTTACTCACTGGCGCAAAATCAGTCTCACCACATTTGAGCGAGCACACCGCCAGCTTAACGCCAGTCAGCCTCTGTGGCCTTTCCGGCTCTAGCTGTCGGCGCGTTAGGACGTGTCCGCTGCTGCTCCGTGTACGTTAGTGGTGCCGCCGCGGCCTGAGTTTAATTTGTTGTTGTTTGTGATTCTCTGTGTTTCTACGTGTCTGGTGTCATTGTGCTAAGGATCTGTGTATTTTCGTCTGTTATAACGGTTGTGTTTTGGTGGAATTTCGGTTTATTACCGGAATCTCCTCGCGACTGAAGAAAAATGGCTGGAATTGTACGGAAGAATACCCTGGTTTTCTCTTTTGAGAAGGAAACGCGTGCAGTGCAACCTACGGCTTTGGAAATCTATGACTGGCTGACCGACGTAATTGGAGTAAGTTCTGATTCCGTACATACCACCCAGTTAGATGCTGACAAATACTGTCTGTGTCTTTGTGAAATTTTTTAATCCTGTTGATGTTGAGAAGCTGTTATTGAGGTGCGGTAGTGTTGCTGAATTTGTGCACAGAGATGGGTCTAAAAGTAGTGTTTCAATTCGCAAAGCGGATATCACGTATAAATCAGTCAGAGTGCTAAACGTTCCTATTGAAGTAGATAATCAGCTGATTGAAGAGGCGCTTTCGAAATACGGGGAGATCCAGTCCGTTGTCAACGAAAGGTGGTCGAAATTGTATAAATTGCAGTGTTTCAATGGCATTCGATCAGTAGAAATGGAAGTTAAAGCCAATATCCCATCTTTTATTTCTATTGCTGGTCATAAAGCGCATATCGTATATTCAGGGCAGGTGCAGACATGTAATATTTGCAATGCAACGGGTAATTTCCGTCAAGACTGTCCCCGCCGTGTCTATGTCCTTAAAAATAGCCTTACGCAGCGTCAGCGACTTACGCTTAATGATGTTCTGCCTAACAATCATCAACCTCCCCCGGCCGGTAATGATGGAGCCAGTACTTCTGAAGTAACTGCCGTAAATGTCGCTGATTTCCCTCCCTTGCATGTAATTACCGATCGCACTTCTCCTACCCGTGAATGCGATCTGCAAACTAAAAAGAGATCTTTAGACAAAACTGAAGACTGTTCAGACGATGATACATCACAGTCCAACCGTAAACAAAAGCAATGCAGCGAGGGTGCGGGTGAGGACGTAGACAGTAAACATGCGGCAGTGACGCCAGCAGCAGAGGCCCTCCCGCCGTCAGCTGCTGTTGCCACAGTGTTCGAAAACATGGACGCGAAAACACTGGCTCCGACCACGGTAACACGGAAGTCTAGTTCTGAGGAACAGCAAGTGATGGATCGGACTCAGCCTTGCGAATCTACAGACACACAGCACTCCCTCCCCGACGCACAGATAGAAGTCGCGGAAGGAACTGAAACTGGAACTAGACTTAGCAAACAGGACTGTGTAGAGGCCACCTCCGAACAATCGGCGCAAGATGCGGATCACTCGCGGCCACACACTGCCACTGCAGAGGTTCAACGACGTAGGCTAAAACCTCAACCGAACCTCAAAGCATCTCGTCACGCCGATAAACAACAACTAGGAAAAGATTATGTGAAAGCCAAAAACGTATCATATGAAATAATTACTGCAGTAGCCCCTGAGAAAAACTCAAAGAACCTTGATGGTGCAAAACCCCACTGTAAAGATAAGTCTGACCCGGTAAAGAATCCGTCACTGAACTGACACAGCCAAGGCTAGCTCGAGAAATGATACTGCTAAGTGCCACCATGTTCCTGCACAAGTTCGGTGACAACGGAATTACCAATCTGCCAAATTCGTAGTTGACTGTTTTAATATAGTTTTTTTTTCTTCTTTTTCTTCTATTACCTCCAGGAGTAATTGTTACTTTTCTCTGACAGTAGGGATTTTTTTCCTTATTTTCACGAGGAACCTACATGTGCCAGGCATACACAATAACAACTATAAATATTAACAGGATTAAGTCAGAAACGAAGATTGCTGCTCTCAAGGATTTCCTTTACGAATCAGGAACTGACATTGCTTTGCTGCAAGAAGTCGCGATGCCTGACCTTAAAGTTGCCGGCTATGTAGAAATACTAAATATCTCACTCGAAACAAAGGTGGGGACAGCAATTTTAATCCGGGAAGGGATCCCTGTAACTGATGTCGAGAGACTGGACTCGGGCAGAGCAATAGCAATTAAAGTTTTTGACGTTACTATTATTAACCTGTATGCCCCGTCAGGGACCTCCAATAGACCGGAAAGGGCCAATTTTTTTAGAGAAGAAATAATATATTTATTACGGAAAAACCCGCCAGAACTTTTAATTGGCGGCGATTTTAACTGTGTACTAAATAAAAAAGATCAGACTCCCAATTTTAATTGCTGTAACGAATTGAAGCGGTTAGTAACGGATCTACACCTCAGAGATACTTGGGAAATTAAATATCCCACTGTTGTTGCATATACGTATATAGCTACACAGTCCTGTAGCAGGATTGATAGGATATATGTGTCACAAGGTATGGAAAGATCCTTCGTTAAAGTCGAGACAATTCCTGTATATTTCTCCGACCATTGCAGTATGCTGGCTTCCATCAATTTAAGGGCACAACCAACTCGCCGTTTAAGAAGTCAGTGGAAGCTGAATGTATCTTTGCTACAGGACAATGAGTTAGCAGATGTTGTCAACGAAACGTGGAACATGTGCTTGCGCTCGATAGGTCGCTATGTGACTGTTAAGGACTGGTGGTGCAACAGGGCCAAACCAAAACTGAGGAACGTTTTAATTCAGTACAGTCTTCAACGATCCCGAGAACTCAAGAACACCGTAGAATTTTATTACGCAATGTTACGGAACTTGTATGAACAGGCGAGCACTTCCGGCATTCGTTTGGAAGACATTAAAAAAACTAAGGCCAAATTACTCCGCATTAAACAACAACAGCTGGAAGGACTAAAAGTAAGGTCAAAAGCCAAGACATTATCAGAGGACGAAACTGCTTCCTTATATCACCTATTGAGACACGCAAAACATAGGAGACGAACCTTTCTTGATGAGATCCAGACTCCGACCGGTCTGACCATTACTTCTCAGAAAGAGATCGTCAACGAGGTTTTCAAGTATTACCACAATCTCTATTCAGCCAGTCAGCTATGCGAAGAATCCTTCGAAGAATTTCTTGGCGGCATAGTTCCTCAGTTGTCAGAAGAGGAAAATGAACTTCTTACTGATTTCACTGAAGAGGATCTCCACGACACCGTCCGCAAGTCTCCTTTAAACAAGTCACCGGGGCCGGATGGGTTGCCCGTTGAATTTTATCTACGATACTGGCCACTCATCGGAGAAAAGTTTACTCAAATGGCAAACGAGATTATCCAAGGAAAACCACTACCTGCTGCTATGAAAGAATGCACAATAGTATTAGTACCTAAGACTACATCGAAGCCCAATCTACACAACTTTCGCCCTATTTCGTTGCTTAACTCCGACTACAAAATCATAGCTAGACTGTTAAATAACAGACTTTCACATTTAGCCAAAAAAATAGTAAGTCCACATCAGTCATGCGTACCTGGCAGAACTATTTTCAAAAGTATTGCGGAATACAGGGATTTAATTGCCATCGCCTCTGTGACGAACATCAAATGTGCCATTTGTTTTATCGATTTTCACAAAGCCTTCGACCGTGTGGATCACAGGTTCCTTCTTACAACAATGCGAAAAATAGGCTTTGACGAACGAGTTCTCAGTGTGGTCACGAACGTTGCGTTGGGGATCAACGCAAGTATCTCTGTCAACTGCCAAAGAACTAAGCAGATCCCGATACGGCGTGGCGTTCCTCAAGGCAGCCCGCTTTCCATGCTTCTATTCGTCTTTTCCTTGGAGCCGTTACTCCGCAGTCTTCACGTCAATCTAACAGGTATTACGTTAGCAGGTCACAAACAGTCACAAATGCATACGCTGATGATGTAGGCGTCGTATTACGGAACGTCGATGACATTACCAAATTAGAATTGCTCATTAAAAAGTACTGCAGCGTGTCGGGAGCTACCACCAATGCTAATAAGAGCAGATTGCTAAACCTGCGGGGTTTTCAACACGTAACTGTCACTTGGGCAACACAGGTCACTCAGTGCAAATCACTTGGGACGACTCTGACTATGTGTCCAATCAAAATGGCGGCCATTAATTGGAAAACAACATCCGGGTGCATTCAAGGTGCCACCAGAGAAAATCTGCTCCGACCTTTAAATCAATTTCAAAGAATTCGTTTAATTAATAATTGCCTTTTATCAAAAGCTTATTATACGGCGCAACTCTTTCCACTCCCCACCATGATCGCTGGAAAGATAATGTCAATCGTCACTAACTACCTATGGCGAGGTGAAGTGTTTAGAGTGACTGGGAGAACAGCTACCCTCGATCCCAGCAATGGAGGTCTGGGATTAACGGACATTAAAAATAAGGCCTCAGCTCTTTTCCTCAAACGGACCACTAGTCTTCTCAACGAAAACGCTACCAGCATTACAACTCAGTTATTTGAAATTCTTACACCTGCAAGTCTCCACGCGCCAGTTGATGTGCACAAAATCAATCCCCGCCTTCGTCATGTGCGTACATTTTTCATCGATCTGAGTTATATTAATAGCGAAATAACTAATTCGCGGCAGTTAACGGCCCGAGCAATTCTGTGTCTCAAAAAGAAAAATGAAGGGAAGAATAAAATAGAGGAAAAATATCCGCATTACAATTGGACAACTATATGGAAGAATATTAACCTGCGTGTTCTCTCCTCTGACGCAAAAACATCATGGTACAAATCGGTCAACAATATAGTCAGTACCAACGAACGGTTGCACTCAATTGGGATTAGCCAAACAAACCTTTGTCTCAAATGTAATATCGTCGATACAACAGTACACAGATTCACGTGTGCTGGGCACATGAAGAACTCGCAATGGTTGAGAGACCAATTGGCTTTTCTGACACGATCGTCCACAGACCATTTTCAGCCTCTGATCGTTCTCCGGCCACAGGTACAGTATTTCCCTGCAACCAAAAACAACTCAATTCATTGGTTAATGGGAACATACGTTAGCTATGTTATTAATAACTTAGGAACCGACAATCTCATTGATTTTCATATGTACCTGCAAAATGAATATGATAGAATAGTTAAATATCCAGGCCATAAGCAGACGTACGGCAACATGCTCAAAATTGTCTTTGAGCGACTGGGAATCGGATAACAGAGAAGAGCACACAAAAGACACCGTTTTATACAACAATAATTGGAGCAGCAAAGAACCGTTTATGATTCAGCTCATCTTTACATTTTAAGTATCATATTTAAGTAGCAACAAATGAAGGGAGTCCTGCAATTTATTTCACGAATTTATTCAGAGCAGGAAGTTATTTATTATACGATTATCCTCAACCAGCAATTCAATTCAATTTTTGCAATTATGAAGCCTAGCCAAGATCGGCAATTAATAATTCAAAATTCAAAGCATGCAATAAATGGAAAAACCATCACTATGTGACAGATGAGAGGCGGCATTGAGGCCAGGCCTCAGCATTTCTTGACCCCTGCCCTCCTTGCCGACGCTTATCTGACACTGAAATATATATATATATTAAAAAAAACAAAAAAAAGGTGGTTAAGGCGACAAACAAAGGTGGTTAAGGCAAAAAAAATAAAAAAAGGCGCGAAGTGTTAAAAAAAAATGGATAAGGCGTCGGACTTCGGATCCGAAGATTGAATTAAAAAAAAAAAAAAAAAGTGGTTAAGGCGTCTGACTAAAAAAAAAGAAAAAAAATGGATAAGGCATCGGTCTCCTAAACCGGGGATTGTGGGTTCGAGTCCCACCAGAGGTACACGTTTTACTCACTGGGGCAAAATCAGTCTCACCACATACAGGTGTAATAGTTGAGAAAGTTGGTGTTTGTGAGTGCTTACAGGTATCACAGGTATGACGACGATATGAAAATACGCACTTACTGACAACCTGAAACGAAACGATGGCCATTATCAATCGACCTGTAAGCTGCGGAAGTGTTTCAAAGCGTGATGGCGCTGTGAAAGTAAACGCTATTTTAAAATTACTTGTTGGTAAACGGTATGACCCATATGAATAGTCACCTGTCTTGTGTGCAGGACTTACAGTTCAGAAAGGGAATAGCCTAAGACGGCAGGTATAAGAATTGCCAGCAGAAAGTAGGTGGCTGGACTTCGATACGTCTGAGTATGTACAGGCACACAGGAAAGGCTCATGCGACGTCCTGACTCTCTGCAGACGTAGAGTAGCGCATCAGGAAGGGTACACTTGGCAATGTTGATTTGAGCGAGCACACCGCCAGCTTAACGCCAGTCAGCGTCTGTGGCCTAATGGAACAAAGTCACAAATACCGGTCAACGATAGATTGGTGGACTTTATGCGCCAAAACGAAACTTAGATCTACTTTAATTTCTTACAGTAGGGAAAGGGCACTTTGGTCTCGGCGCACTGTCGACTTCTATTATACTTGTCTGCGTGACCTTTATGATATGCCAATGTCCGCGGCTGTCAGAACGGGTATCAAACAGGTCAAGGCCGAACTTCTTAGTCTTAAACGCAAACAGCTGGAAGGAATGACAATAAAATCACGAGTTAAAACCACAGTGGAAGAAGAACACGCTTCACTCTATCATCTACTCCAGCACGAAAAAAATCGTCGAAGAAATTTTATTCAGTCATTGCTCTCTGAAGATCAAAGTCTTTTAACTCAACAAAAAGATATTTTAAACGAGGCTCATAGGTATTATAATCAATTGTACAGTGCTCACCAGTATCACCCAGATCATGGACGGGAATTGCTCCGAAACTGTGATATGGAACAACTAGTAACTGCAGAACACAACAGGAGCCTCACTGTTGAAATCCTGTCTGAAGACATTTTCGAAGTAATTAACAGCTCACCTGTTAAAAAAATCACCTGGGCCCGACGGTTTACCCGTAGAATTTTATTCCCAATATTGGCATATTATAAGGAACAAATTCACACAAGTCGTCAACGAAATCTTGCGTGGAGGTCACATACCTGACGAAATGAAAGAGTGTGTCACTGTCTTACTTCCTAAGGGAAACAATTCCGATGTCAAACAGCTCAACAAAATGAGACCGATATCCTTAATGAACTCTGATTATAAAATTATTGCCAGGGTAGTAAAAAACAGACTCCGACCGGTGTTTGATACAGTAATTGGTCCCCATCAAACGTGTCTCCCGGGTCGGAATATTTTTAAAACAGTCTGCGAATACAGGGACATAATCAGTATCTTCTCAACGACATTGACGAAGGCTGGCCTCGTTTTTATCGACTTTTCTAAAGCCTTTGATAGGGTAAACCATGAATATTTATTTACCACTCTGATGCATATAGGTTTTAACGACAACTTTTTAATTGTCTTAAAAAATCTATTGCAAGGCATGAAAACCAAAATTTTAATAAATGGACACTATACTCAAGATGTCGAAATAGCCAATGGTGTCCCGCAGGGAAGTCCTTTATCAATGATGCTATTCGTGGTTGCACTAGAACCTTTGCTGAAACGATTAAACAAGGAATTAGAAGGCATCTCAATTTCAGGGGTCAGTAACGCTACCAACGCTTACGCCGACGACGTCGGAGTCATCGTCCGAAGCAATGACGACGTTGTAAGGCTGAGAGCGATTGTTCGCCTTTACTGCTTCGCAACGGGAGCGCAAATCAACGATATGAAAAGCTCCTTTCTCAATCTCCATGGCTTCAGGAACACTGCCCTCGAATGGGCCAGGTCTGTAGACCATCACACTGCGTTAGTTGTGAGGTTCTACCGATGCCCCCTGCAAACAACGACATTCAACTGGAAGAAGGTCTTACATAGTATTCGAGGTACTTTAATAATGAACCGACTTAGAGACTTGAACATTATCCAAAGGGTGCAATTAATCAACTGCGCTGTCCTTTCGAAAGCAGTATATGTAGGTCAAATACTGCCGATACCTAAAGCGATATCCAAAACCATCATGAGCTACATCTGCAAGTATGTTTGGAGAGGTGAGATATTTAAAGTGGCGGCCAGTACTATAACTTTAAAACCGAGAGAAGGAGGCCTCGGACTGACCGATATCCGCCGCAAAACTACGGCTCTTTATATCAAGCGTACACTTCAGCTTTTAGAAGACCGCCACAATAATTTATCATCGAAACTTTTCCAAATCCTTAAGCCGGAGAGTATGGAACCACCTATTAATATAAGTAAAATATCTTACAAATTGCAGCACATCAGATTCTACTATTTAGAACTCAGTTATCTGCACTGTATTGTCGCGGATAGGACCAAAAGAAACTGTAGTTTCATCATGGATTGCCTTATTACAAAGGACAACCGAAACAGAATGGAATTAAAATACCCCACCCGAAATTGGCAAAATATATGGAAGAATATAAACAATAAAGTACTGTCCACCAATGTGCGCGGTGCCTGGTACAAGGTTGTCAATAATACCGTTGCGACAAATGACAGATTACAGTCTATAGGATTGAGTGACACAAATCAGTGTCCACGTTGTAATGTGATAGACACCCTACGGCATCGTCTCATATGCAACGGTTACCAGGTCATTTGGGATAGAGTCCGCCAACAGGTGGCGTTTATCAATAGGAACGACGGCAGACACCTTACTGTCGACATTCTCGTCAACCCCGAAAGCGTTGCTTTCCCTATTCAGAAGAATAATGTTACCCTCTGGCTACTGGGGAACTATGTCAATTATGTCATTAATAACCTCGGCCTGCCCGACGTACTGGACTATGAGCAACATGTCTTACTGGAATATTATAAAATATGTGGACAACGACACAACAAGACATTGTATGGTAATATGCTAAAAATATTATTTGACAAACAAGGCATCGGATGAAGTACGCCATGACGAATCGCGGATAAAATTTCAAAGTTTGCGATGCCAAAGTAGGGGATTGCTGCTAAGGGCGAAGTACGGTGGGGACTTCGTGGGCCCCAGGGCCGCTACGGTAGCCGTGAAGGCCTTCGCAGAACCCTGAAACGGCCTTGCATTCTCTGCCTATGCTTAAAAAAAAAAAAAAAAAAATGGATAAGTCTCCTAAACCGGGGATTGTGGGTTCGAGTCCCACCAGAGGTACACGTTTTACTCACTGGGGCAAAATCAGTCTCACCACATACAGGTGTAATAGTTGAGAAAGTTGGTGTTTGTGAGTGCTTACAGGTATCACAGGTATGACGACGATATGAAAATACGCACTTACTGACAACCTGAAACGAAACGATGGCCATTATCAATCGACCTGTAAGCTGCGGAAGTGTTTCAAAGCGTGATGGCGCTGTGAAAGGAAACGCTATTTTAAAATTACTTGTTGGTAAACGGTATGACCCATATGAATAGTCACCTGTCTTGTGTGCAGGACTTACAGTTCAGAAAGGGGATAGCCTAAGACGGCAGGTATAAGAATTGCCAGCAGAAAGTAGGTGGCTGGACTTCGATACGTCTGAGTATGTACAGGCACACAGGAAAGGCTCATGCGACGTCCTGACTCTCTGCAGACGTAGAGTAGCGCATCAGAAAGGGTACACTTGGCAAGTGTTGATTTGAGCGAACACACCGCCAGCTTAACGCCAGTCAGCCTCTGTGGCCTAATGGATAGTCGCGCTTGAGACACGGAGCTACACAGACGTGCTGAGAGCGCTGTTAACCGGAGAGTTTGCGAGTTGTGATATTTGTGTTGTGTTTACTTTCTGTTCTAAGTGCAGTGAAATTTTCCGTTAATTGTTTAGGAGTTTGTAACCGTTTTCGTTGTTATTATTTTGCGGCTTCGACCGCTTCTTAATTTCTGATATGGCCAGGTTATTTCCCAGGAAAAGTACCCTCCGCTTTGAATTTGAAAAGTCAACCCGTCCCGTACAGCCGACGTCACTGGAAATTCATGACTGGATAGTGGACGTTATTGGTATCAATTCTGATCAGATGCACACTGCATATTACGACATGGAGCAATATTGTTTTTTTGTCAAATTGCTGAACCCTGTGTTGCTGGATAAGATACTCTTGAAGCATGGCGGGCGAGTTGAATTCCGGCATCGGGATAACTCTGTAAGTACCGTCACCGTTACTAATGCCGACGTAGAATATAAAAATGTACGTATTTTTAATCTGCCCCCGGAAGTTGAAAATTGTTATTTAAAAGATGTGTTAAGCAAGTATGGGGATGTCAAACAGATTCGAAATGAACGCTGGTCTAGCCAACATCGCTTGCAGTGTTTCAGTGGTGTTCGGTCAGTAGATATGCATGTGAAAGTCAATATTCCTTCCCATATTATGGTTTGCGATTACAGGGTTCAAGTTACGTACTCTGGTCAAACTTTGACGTGTCACATCTGCAATGAGAGTGGACACATGCGTCAAGATTGTCCTAAACGGGTTTTCGTCTTAAAAAATTCGTTACAGCAACGGAAACGGCTAACGCTCGCGGAGATTATTACCGATAATCAAGCGGCAGAAAGTTCTACAGCCGGTGGTGTACCTGCGTTGCGTGAACCGGAAGTCGTGCGCATTGAGGAATTTCCAACCTTGCCTCGGACAAGTACAGACGAACCGACACTTGCGACCGGAGACACTGCTACCAACAAACGGCGTAGGACTTGTGACGGTACTAGTTCTGAGGACGAAGCCCCCAGTACACCAGAATCAAAGAGACAGGACTCGCAGGAACGTAGATCTGATACTAAGTTCTTAAAAGGTTCCGTTCTAGTAGACGATATTTCCTCTGGCATGTCACATAGTGACATTTCAGCTGCTGTCGCGGCGTCGCAGGGGACGGATGGTCGGCCCTCCAACCAACCACAGCAACAGGTTCCGGTGGACCGACCGACATGTGAACAGCAGGTCGCTGCAGGGGTTCACCACGGCGTAGACAGTCGTGATAGTAAACAGACCACGCCTCTAGCTGAGGATGCCGAACAGCCAACGGCGGCGGCTCGCAACACGGCAACACAACAGGAATGTTGTCATAACACGGAACGCGAACATAAACAGCAGTCGGTGACGGAAAATGTCAACACACCACTTCATGTGGAGTTTGATAACAAACGTGTTGACAGCGAAAGTACTTCCGCAGCTGGGTTGCCGCCGGAGGACACGGCGCGATTGATTCCGGCCGTAGTGTCGGGACCGTCGTCGGCCGTTGACATTCCCCACGACCCGCCCACGCCGCCGTCTGCCGAGATGGCTCATAGTGGGCGCCGCAGGAACAGAATCCAACCAAATGTGAACGTTGTCCGTAAGAAAACTAAGAATAAAGATGCCGGGGGCAAACACAACGAGCATGACTTGGCTTTACAACCGGATAAACAAATGAAATGGCATGACGATCCGACCGTTGGCGATGATTAATTCCTCCCCCTTCATGCATAGGTCTCAGTATGTCACAGGCATATAAAATAACAACGTTAAATATTAACAAGATCCGATCTGATGTCAAGGTGCGTGCTCTACAACAATATCTTTACGAGTCGGATACAGACATCGCCCTTTTACAAGAGGTGGCCTTGCAGCAAATAAACCTTACCGGTTTTGTTGCAATAATCAATTCTTCCCCAGAAACGAACGTGGGGACTGCCGTCTTAATTAGGGAAGGTATTCCAGTTGCCCACATTGAAGGATTAGAATCCGGTCGAGGACTGAGTGTCAATATTTTTGGCGTTACTGTTAGTAATTTGTACGCGCCTTCCGGGAGTACTCGTAGAGCTGACAGAGCGCGGTTGGTTGGTTGGTTGGTTGGTTGGTTTGGGGGATTAAAGGGACCAGACTGCCATGGTCATCGGTCCCTTTTCCCAAAGACAAAGAACACCCACAGAGAATAAAAACAAGGAACAGAAGAGATCACAGACGATACAGAACAAGAGATACTGAGACAAAGACAAGACAAAACAAACTAAAACCACACAGAGTGTGACGGTGGTTGGCCGACCATAGACATAAAAAAAGGAAAGGCCAACCACTTAGAGACACATTAAAAAATCAGTGTAAAACCATAGGCCAAAGGCCAGAAGCTACACAAAACAATAAAATAAAACAGAAACACTCAGATTAAATGAGAAAATCCCCCTGCCTGAATAAAACGTAAAACTAAGTCAGCCACAGCGGAGTCGTCTGTTAAAAGGGCAGGGAGCGTATCAGGCAGTGCAAATGTCTGCCTGACCACAGCTAAAAGGGGGCAGGCCAACAGAATGTGGGCCACTGTCAAAGCCGCCCCGCAGCGACATACAGGGGGGTCCTCCCTGCGCAGTAAATAACTGTGTGTCAGCCGGGAGTGGCCAATGCAGAGCCGGCGAAGAACTACCGAGTCCCTGCGAGTGGCTCGCAGGGATGACCGCCACACAGCCGTCGTCTCCTTGACAGCACGGAGTTTATTGGACATTGTCAGTTCGCGCCAGTCCTCGTCCCATAGCGCCAAGATTTTGCGGCGGAAGACCGCCCGCAAATCAGTCTCAGGGAGGCCAAGGTCCAGAGATGGCTTGCTGGTGGCCTCTTTCGCCAGGCGGTCAACATGTTCGTTACCCGGGATACCGACATGACCGGGGGTCCACACAAGGACCACAGAGCGGCCGCAACAGGCGAGAGTATGCAGAGACTCGTGGATAGCCATCACCAAACGAGAACGAGGGAAACACTGGTCGAGAGCTCGTAAACCGCTCAGGGAATCGCTACAGATAACGAAGGACTCACCTGAGCAGGAGCGGATATACTCTAGGGCACGAAAGATGGCGACCAGTTCAGCAGTGTAAACGCTGCAGCCATCCGGCAAGGAACGTTGTTCGGAACGGTCCCCTAGAGTGAGCGCATACCCGACACGACCAGCAACCATCGAACCGTCAGTGTAGACAATACCAGAGCCCTGATACGTGGCCAGGATAGAATAAAAGCGGCGGCGGAAGGCCTCTGGAGGGACTGAGTCCTTCGGGCCCTGTGCCAGGTTCAGCCGAAGGCAAGGGCGACGAACACACCATGGGGGTGTATGCAAAGTAGCCCGGAAAGTAGGTGGAACAGTGAAAACCTGAAGCCCAGAGAGAAGCTCTTTGACGCGGACCGCTATTGTACAACCAGACCGGGGCCGACGATCTGGCAGATGGACGACCGATCGCGGGAACAGGAGACGATAATTTGGATGCCCGGGCGAGCTGAGAACATGGGCAGCATAAGCGGCCAGCAAACGTTGGCGTCGGAACCGCAGGGGAGGTACACCTGCCTCCACGAGTAAGCTGTCCACAGGGCTAGTGCGGAAAGCACCAGTGGCAAGGCGTATCCCGCTGTGGAGAATTGGGTCCAGCACCCGCAATGCAGACGGGGATGCTGAGCCATATGCCAGGCACCCATAATCCAGACGGGACTGGATTAACGCCTGGTAGAGCCGTAGGAGGGTAGAGCGGTCGGCTCCCCAGCGGGTGTGGCTCAAACACCGGAGTGCATTGAGATGCCGCCAACACGTCTGTTTGAGCTGCCGGATATGAGGCAGCCAAGTCAACCGGGCATCGAAAACCACCCCCAAAAACCTGTGGGTCTCCACCACAGCAAGGAGTTCGTCGGCAAAATAAAGCCGCGGCTCAGGATGGACTGTTCGGCGCTGGCAGAAATGCATAACGCAGGTCTTGGCTGCCGAAAACTGAAACCCATGCGCTACAGCCCAAGACTGCGCCTTACGGATAGCGCCCTGTAGCTGACGTTCAACAGCTGCAATGCCAGTAGAGCTGTAATAAAGGCAGAAGTCGTCAGCATACAGGAAAGCGGAGACAGAATTTCCCACGGCCGCAGCAAGCCCGTTAATGGCTATTAAAAACAGACAGACACTTAAAACAGAGCCCTGTGGCACACCGTTCTCCTGGACGTGGGAGGAACTATACGAGGCCGTGACTTGCACGCGGAAGGTACGACACGACAGAAAATTGCGGATAAAAATCGGCAGAGGACCCCGAAGACCCCATCCATGAAGCGTAGAAAGAATGTGATGACGCCATGTCGTATCGTACGCCTTCCGCATGTCGAAAAAGACAGCGACCAGGTGCTGACGGCGGGCAAAGGCAGTACGGATGGCAGTCTCCAGGCTCACCAGATTGTCGGTGGCGGAGCGGCCTGTACGGAACCCACCCTGAGACGGAGCCAGAAAGCCCCGAGACTCCAGTACCCAATGCAAGCGCCGGCTCACCATCCGTTCGAGAAGCTTGCACATAACGTTGGTGAGGCTAATGGGACGGTAGCTGTCCACCTCCAGAGGGGTCTTTCCAGGTTTCAAAACGGGGATGACAATGCCTTCCCGCCATTGCGACGGAAACTCCCCCTCGACCCAAAGACGGTTGTAAAGATCGAGAAGGCGCCGCTGGCAGTCCACTGAAAGGTGTTTCAGCATTTGACAGTGGATGCCATCCGGCCCAGGAGCGGTATCAGGGCAAGCAGCGAGGGCACTGCGAAATTCCCACTCACTGAATGGAGCATTGTAAGATTCTGGGTGGTTGGTGCGAAACGAAAGGCTCCGACGTTCCATCCGCTCTTTAATGGAGCGGAAGGCCTGGGGCTAATTCGCAGAAGCGGAACTCATAGCAAAATGCTCTGCTAAGCGATTTGCAATGACGTCGGAGTCAGTACAAACTGCTCCATTCAGTGAGAGCGCAGGGACGCTGACAGGTGGCCGATAGCCGTAGACGCGTCGAATCTTGGCCCAGACCTGCGATGGAGTGACATGGAGGCCAATTGTGGACACATACCGCTCCCAGCACTCCTTCTTGCCTTGGCGGATAAGGAGGCGGGCCCGCGCACGCAGCCGTTTGAAGGCGATAAGGTGGTCGAGGGAGGGGTGTCGCTGGAGCGCCCGCCGGCGATCTTTAATCGCTTCAGCGATCTCAGGCGACCACCAAGGCACAGCCTTCCGCCGAGGGGACCCACAGGAATGGGGAATGGCAGATTCGGCGGCAGTAACGATGCCGGTGGTGACCGATTGAACCACCGCATCAATGTCATCGGTAGAGAGAGGCTCAAAAGCGGCAGCGGAGGAGAACAAGTCCCAGTCAGCCTGATTCATAGCCCATCTGCTAGGGCGCCCAGAAGAGTGGCGCTGTGGTAGTGACAAAAAGATCGGAAAATGGTCACTACCACACAGGTCGTCATGCACACTCCATTGGACAGACGGTAAGAGGCTATGGCTACAGATGGAAAGGTCAATGGCGGAGTAGGTGCCATGCGCCACACTGAAGTGTGTGAAGGCACCATCATTTAACAGCGAGAGATCGAGCTGCGACAATAAATGCTCAACGATGGCACCTCGACCTGTTGCCACTGACCCACCCCACAGAGGGTTATGAGCGTTGAAGTCGCCCAATAGCAAGAAAGGTGGCGGCAATTGGGCGACCAGTGCAGCCAGGACATGCTGCGAGACATCACCATCCGGTGGAATGTAAAGACTGCAGAAGGTAACAGCCTGTGGCGTCCACACGCGTACAGCGACAGCCTCTAAAGGCGTCTGGAGAGGGACAGACTCGCTGTGCAGAGTGTGAAGGACATATATGCAGACGCCACCAGACACCCTTTCATAAGCTGCTCGGTTCTTATAATAACCCCGATAGCCACGGAGGGCGGGGGTTCGCATTGCTGGAAACCAAGTTTCCTGGAGAGCAATGCAGAAGAAAGGGTGAAGGCTGATGAGGTGGCGGAGCTCAGCTAGATGGTGGAAGAAACCGCTGCAGTTCCACTGGAGGATGGTGTTGTCCATGGCTGGGAAATGCGTGACGGGACTGGGAAGGCAGATTACGCCACTGTGGCACCTGCTGCCTCCGATGGAGTGTCCGTGCAAATGCCATCCATTGCGTCCGCGGGACCGGCAAGAGCGAGGTCCTCAGCGGACGCCAGAATCTCCACCTCGTCCTCAGAGGCAGAGCTTGTAGGGAGCGGCGGGATCGGTGACACCGCATTACCGTTGGTCTTGGGGACTTTCTTCCTTTTCTGCTTATCACGCTGTGCCTTCGGCTCTTCAGGCTGCATGGGCTTCACTGGGTCAGTCTCAGGGACAGACGATGACCGCGAGGCCCGACGACCAGGGACTGGCGGTTGTTTCAACCACTTGCGGGCGTCCGCTTTGCCACTGGTCGGAACTTGCGAAGGGAGGTCCCCAAGGGATACCTTCCTGGCGAGAGCAGCCAAAGAAGTCTTACGCTTCTCCGGCTGGGAAGGGGGAGCTGATGTCCCCGAAGGTTGGGAGGGTGTTGCTCCTGAAGAAGATGGAGCAGGAGCAACAGGGTGTGAAGTGCCCCCCACAAGCAAGGGGGCCGGTGGATGCTGACCGATCGTAGAGCCGATTCGTGATGACGGGAGAACCGTCGTGGCAGCAGCGGCGTAGGTCGACGGCATTGCCACAGGATGGAGCCTCTCATATTTCCGTCTAGCCTCGGGGTAGGTCAGCCGGTCCAAGGTCTTATATTCCATTATCTTCCGTTCTTTCTGCAATATCCTACAGTCCGGCGAGCAGGGGGAATGGTGTTCTCCGCAGTTAACACAGATAGGAGGCGGGGCACATCGAGTATCGGGATGCGAAGGACGTCCGCAATCCCGACACGTCATGCTGGTGGTGGTGGTGGTTGTTGGATGTTTAAGGGGGACTAAACAGCGAAGGTCATCAGTCCCCCATTCCAAAATCAGGCGAGCCGAAAATCTACGAAGCAGAAAAAAATCAAAGGGGGAGGAGACGTCCCCCCAGGCGCTAAAAGAACACAAATGCAGCAACAAACACCACAGACAAGAACAGAACAGAGGAACACCAGACAGAAAGAAACAGAAGAAAGGAAGAGGGCCGGAGACTGGTTGACTGACCACGAGATCAAAAAAGGGAAAGAGTCAACCATCTCACGGCCTACCAGAACAGCAACAGACACGAGGACAAAAGACACAGAAAGGGAAAGGCGCAGGACCTCCCTAAATCGAACCATAAAAAGGACTACCACGGATAAAATTTAAAACGTCATCAGCCATGGAGGCATCGTCAGATAAAACCAAAGCCAAAGTGCCCGAGAGATTAAAAGATTGCCGGAGTGTGCGCAGTCGAGGACACGCCAGCAAAATGTGGCCGACCGTCAGCCGGGACCCACACTGACACAAGGGGGGATCCTCCCGACGCAAGAGATGGCCATGCGTCAGGTACGTATGGCCGATGCGCAGCCGACACAGGACTACCGAGTCCCTGCGAGAAGCCCGCAGGGAGGAACGCCACACATCGGTCGTCTCCTTGACAGCCCGCAGTTTATTCGGGGCTGTCATGCCACGCCACTCAGCAGCCCACATCCCAAGTACCTTACGGCGCAACACCAGCTGCTGGTCGCGAGCCGTAAGGCCGATCTCCAAAGCTGGGGCGTCTATCGCCCCTTTGGCCAGCCTGTCTACACGTTCGTTCCCTGGGATGCCAACATGACCGGGCGTCCAAACCAGGACCACTGAACCACCAGAACGGGCAATGGCGGAAACAGCCTCCTGAATGGAGGACACCAGAGGAGAGGAGGGATAGCAGCGGTCGATGGCCTGAAGGCTGCTCAGGGAGTCACTGCAGATGACAACGGACCTACCTGAGCAGAAACGCATATGCTCAAGAGCGCGCAAGATGGCCACCAGCTCTGCAGTAAAAATACTGCAGCCAGCCGGCAAGGAGCGTTGCTCAATATGGTCAGAGTGAGCAAAGGCGTAGGCAGTGCGACCATCAACCAGGGAACCATCAGTGTAGACAGGCTCACAGCCCGGAAATGATTCGAGGAGCGCAAGAAAACGGCGACGGAGGGCCACAGGCGGAACCGAGTCCTTAGGGCCCTGTGCCAAATCCAGACGGACAGACGGCCGGGACAAACACCAGGGAGGCGTAGGTGTATGGACCCGGAAGGGAGGCAGAAGAGGGAATGACCCCAGTTCTGACAGCAGGGACTGGACACGGACAGCTACGGAAAGCCCACACCTAGGTCGCCGTTCGGGCAGATGGAGGACCATGGCAGGGAAAAGCAGGCGACGATTGGGATGGCCTGGCGAGCAATGCACGTGGACAGCATAGTCGGCGAGCAGTCGATGGCGGCGAAACCGCAGCGGGGGAACCCCGGCCTCCACCAGTAAACTATCCACGGGGCTCGTACGAAAAGCGCCAGTTGCAAGCCGGACCCCACAGTGGTGTATGGGGTCTAACAACTTCAACACTGAGGGTGACGCAGACCCATAGGCCAGGCTCCCATAATCAAGCCGGGACTGCACAAGGGCTCTGTACAATTGCAGTAGCGTGCAGCGATCTGCACCCCAAGACGTGTGGCTAAGGCAGCGGAGGGCGTTGAGGTGCCGCCAGCATTTTTGCTTCAGCTGAGTAACATGAGGAACCCATGTGAGCCGGGCATCAAACACGAGTCCCAAGAAGCGACAAGTGTCCACCACGTCAAGCAGGTGGCCGTCGAGGTAAAGTTCAGGATGAGGGTGGACCGTCCGACGCCTGCAGAAGTGCATAACCCGAGTCTTGGCAGCAGAGAACTGAAAACCATGAGCCAGAGCCCATGATGCTGCCTTGCGAACGGCGACTTGCAGCCTGCGTTCGGCGACTCCCGTAGTCGTGGAGCTAAATGAGATGCAGAAGTCGTCGGCATACAAAGGAGACACCGACGACCCCACTGCTGCAGCCAGACCATTAATGGCCACTAGAAATAACGAGACGCTCAACACCGAGCCCTGCGGGACCCCATTTTCCTGTATATAAGAGGAACTAGAGGTGGCACCGACTTGCACCCGGAAAGAGCGGCGCAATAAAAAGCTTTGAAGAAAAGCCGGGAGCCGACCACGAAGACCCCACCCATGCAACGTGGCGAGGATGTGATGCCTCCATGTGGTGTCATACGCCTTCCGCAGATCGAAAAATACAGCAACAAGGTGCTGACGTCTGGCAAAAGCCGTACGGACAGCAGATTCCAGCCGCACCAAATTGTCCACTGCAGACCGGCCCCGACGGAAGCCACCCTGGGATGGAGCGAGGAGACCGCGCGACTCGAGGATCCAACACAAACGCCGCCCCACCATACGTTCGAGCAATTTGCACAAAACGTTGGTGAGGGTAATGGGACGATAGCTGTCCACCGCCAGTGGGTCCGCACCGGGCTTCACGATGGGGACAATAAGACCCTCTCGCCATTGCGACGGGAACACGCCCTCGTTCCAAATGCGGTTAAAGATGGCGAGGATGTGTCTCTGGCAGTCCCTGGAGAGATGCTTCAGCATCTGCGCATGGATGCAGTCCGGTCCTGGTGCTGTATCAGGGCAATCGGCGAGGGCAGCGAGGAGTTCCCTCTCGCTGAAAGGAGCATTGTACGTTTCATAATGACGCGTGTGGAATGAGAACGGCGTCCGCTCGGCTCGCTCCTTTAGAGAGCGAAAGGCGGGGGGATAGGATGCAGTCGCAGAGCTCTGAGCAAAGTGCGCGGCTAGCCGTTCAGCAATGGCGGCAGCGTCCGTGCAGACAGCGCCGTCCAAGGACAGCCCAGGGACACCCACAGGGGTCTGGGAGCCATAAATCCGCCGGATACGGGACCACACGTGCGAGGACGAGACACGGGAGCCCAGGGAGGAGACGTACCTCTCCCAGCACTCCTGCTTACGCCGTGCAATAAGTCGACGGGCGAAGGCACGGAGCCTCTTAAAGGCGATGAGGGTCTCCAGAGACGGGTGCCGCCTATGACGCTGGAGAGCCCGCCTACGGTCGCGAATAGCCTCAGCAATCTCCGGCGACCACCAGGGGACAGCCTTCCGCCGAGGGAGGCCAGAGGAACGGGGGATGGTAGCCTCGGCCGCTGAAACGATGGACGTGGTTAAAACACGGACCACCTCGTCAATGTCACCCTGTGGGGGAGACGCAATGGTTACAGCAGGAGTAAAAGCTGGCCAGTCAGCCCTGTGGAAAGCCCAGCGGGGCAAGCGCCCAGAAGAATGACACTGTGGCAGTGACAAATAGATGGGAAAATGGTCACTACCACACAGGTCAGGATGCACCCTCCAGTGGAGGGATGAGACAAGTCCAGGGCTGCAAATAGAGAGATCGATGGCCGAGAACGAGCCATGGGCCACACTGAAATGCGTGGGAGCACCGGTGTTTAAGAGGCTAAGGTCGAGCTGAGCCAACACATGCTCCACGGCCCGACCACGATCATCGGAGACAGTCCCACCCCATAGAGGGTTGTGGGCATTGAAATCGCCCAGCAGCAAAAAAGGTGGCGGCAGTTGTGCTATCAGAGCAGCCAGGACATGCTGCGCGACAGTACCATCAGGTGGAAGGTAGATACTGCAGACGGTGATAGCCTGTGGCGTCCACACCCGAACAGCGACAGCCTCTAAAGCTGTTTGTAGAGGTACAAACTCGCTGTGAAGAGAGTTCAGGACATATATGCAGACGCCACCAGACACCCTTTCGTAAGTTGCCCGGTTCTTAAAATAACCCCGATAGCCATGGAGGGCGGGGGTTCGCATTGCTGGAAACCAAGTTTCCTGCAGAGCAATGCAAAGGAAAGGATGACGGCTGATAAGTTGGCGGAGCTCAGCTAAATGGTGGAAGAAACCGCTGCAGTTCCACTGGAGGATGGTACTGGCCATTGCTGGGAAAGGCGTGACGGGACGGGGAAGGCAGATTACGCCACAGGGTCACCCGCTGCCTCCAAGTGAGCACCTGTGCCAGTGCTTTCCATGGCGTCGGAGGGACTGGCGAGATCGAGGTCCTCAGCGGACGCCAGGATCTCCACCTCGTCCTCAGACGCAGAGGTTGAAGGTTGCGGTGGGACAGGTGCCACCGCAATGTCAGGATGCTTGGGAGCCTTTTTCTTCAACGGCTTCGCACGCTGTGCCTTGGGAGGGTCTGGCTGGGAGGGCCCCACTGGGTCAGTCTCAGGGACGGACGACGACCGTGAAGCCCTATGACCAGCGACCGGTTGTTGCTTCAAAACTTTGCGGGTATCCGCTTTGACACTGGGCAAAGCCTGGGAAGGGAGGGCCCCAAGGGACCCCTTCCTGGCTAGAGTAGCCGAAGAAGCCCTACGCTTCTCCGGCTGGGAAGGGGGGACGAATGTCCCCGATGGGTGGGGTGGTGTCGCTCCTGGAGTAGATGGAGCAACAGAGGGCGAAGTGCTCCCCACAACCAAGGGGGCCGGGTCATTTTGACATAGCTGAGAGGCAACAGTACGTGACGACACGGGAGAGGATCGGACCGCTGTTGCAGCAGCGGCATAGGTGGATGTCATGGGCACAGGATGGAGCCGCTCATATTTCCGCCGTGCCTCGGTGTAGGTCAGGCGGTCCAGGGTCTTATATTCCATTATCTTCCTTTCCTTCTGGAAGATCCGACAGTCCGGTGAGCAGGGGGAATGGTGTTCTCCACAGTTAACACAGACAGGAGGCGGAGCACATGGAGTATCAGGATGCGAAGGACGTCCGCAATCCCGACACGTGATGCTGGAAGTACAGCGAGATGACATGTGCCCGAACTTCCAGCATTTAAAACACCGCATCGGAGGAGGGATATATGGTTTCACATCACAACGGTAAACCATCACCTTAACCTTTTCGGGTAAGACATCACCCTCAAAGGCCAAGATGAAGGCACCGGTGGCGACCTGATTATCCCTCGGACCCCGATGGACGCGCCGGACGAAGTGAACACCTCGTCGTTCGAGGTTGGCGCGTAATTCATCGTCGGACTGCAGAAGAAGATCCCGGTGGAATATAATACCCTGGACCATGTTCAGACTCTTATGCGGCGTGATGCTAACGGAAACATCCCCCAACTTGTCACAATTGAGCAACCTCCGTGACTGGGCAGAGGATGCCGTTTTTATCATCACCGATCCAGACCGCATCTTGGACAAGCCCTCCACCTCCCCGAACTTGTCCTCTAAATGCTCTACAAAGAACTGCGGCTTTACGGATAGAAAAGATTCCCCATCAGCTCTGGTACAGACAAGATATCTGGGCGAATACGTCTCAGTGTCACGCAATGCCTGTCGTTCCTCCCATGGTGTGGCGAGGGAGGGGAACGATTTGGGGTCATAAACGTTACCTTTAAAATGGGCTCTCGAACGCTTAGAGACTGCTGACGGTTGGCCGCCAGCGACAGATGATGTACCACGCTTCATTGCGGGTCATCCGCCCTGATGCCACCTACTCCGACCAAGGGCCCTCCCCACGGGCGCCACCCAGCCACAGCAAAGGCCACCTGGCAGGATGGCCATTGCCGGGAGTCCTGATGCCCCAGGGAGATGGGCATCTACTCCTTGGCATACGTGGGGAGTGAACGGCGCAGGCATCAGTAGAGCGATCCCTGTGTTGTCAGGGGGCTACAACCAAGAGGGTACATGGCGACCCCACCACAACGGACTGGCTACCGTGCTGGATCTTAGGTGCAAAAATGGCCAAGGTCGTCGTCACAGTTAAAAGAAACACTGCAGAGTGCAGCGTGGTAATCGCCCAAGAGATCGAAAACGAGCGGGACACCATTGCAACGACGAGAAAGACGGCTATAGGTCTAAATGCACGAAGGATACAGTGCACCATGTAAGGTGCCCTTCCCCAATTGGCTCGCTCTTCGGAATAATTTAGATAGATGGAGGTCAAACCCGAGAGGGGACCATCACATAAGGCCGAAACATGTGAGACTCCTTTTAGTCGCCTCGTACGACAGGCAGGAATACCGCGGGCCTATTCTTACCCCCGAACCCGCAGGGGGGTGACAGAGCACGCTTTTATATGGAAGATGTCATTTACTTACTGCGGAACAATCCTCCGCTGCTAATCATTGGAGGTGATTTTAATTTTGTATTGTCCAGAAAAGATCAGACACCGCCTTTTTATTTTTAGCCTGAGTTAAACAGTCTTGTTTCTGATCTTAAACTCAAGGACACCTGGGAAGCTCGGTACCCAACTTTAGTGAGGTACACACACACATCGTTGGAAATTCCTGTAGCAGGATCGACAGGATTTATGTGTCTGATAATTTAGTAACTAACTTATTAAATGTAGAAACTATTCCTACCAGCTTCTCAGACCACAGTGGCGTGGTTGCGTGTATCAACTTACAACAACAACCCACGCGCTGGTTTAAAAATCAGTGGCATCTTAATCTTTCATTATTAACCGACTCAGATCTGGAGGAGGCCGTCAAGTGTTCTTGGGACCAGTGCCTCCGCACTCTTCATGCCTTCCCTAGCATTATAGCATGGTGGACCCATAAAGCGAAGCCCAAACTGCGCAGGGTTCTTATGTCCTTTGGTATTGAACGGGCTACTGGAATCCGCAGGACAATGGAATTTTATTACTCCGTATTAAGAGATTTGTATGACAGAGCGGATGCCACGGCTACTAGAATAGGGGAAATTCAGAGAATCAAAGCTAAATTAATCAGTCTGAAACGGGAGCAGTTAGAAGGACTTAAGGTTCGATCCGAAGTTAAATCAGTACGCGCAGACGAAACGGTGGCCTTGTATCACCTTGTCAAGCACGCGAAGAATAGAAGGAGGGCTTTCACTGATGAACTTAAACTCGAAGATGGCACGACGGTCACAAATCAACGCGATATCGTCAGAGAACTTTACAGCTACTTTGTCAGGACTTATACTACAAACGTTCCCCATGCAGACAGCGCTTCTCAACTCCTTGAAGTTCTTCCTTCGAGGATAACTGCAGACGAAAGTGACAGTCTTTCTTCGGGTTTCAGTCACGAAGACGTTTTCGACATCATCTGCAGTTCCCCTACTAACAAGTCCCCAGGGCCTGACGGTCGTCCCATTGAATTTTATAAAAAGTACTGGTACATACTAGGAGCGAAGATCACAGACATGGTGAACGAGGTCTTGCAGGGGCAGTCTGTTCCAGGAGAGTTTAAAGAATGTAAAATTGTTCTCCTCCCTATGACCAGAGGTGGAAAATCTGTATCAAATCTTCGGCCGATATCACTACTGAATTCCGATTACAAGATTGTAGCTCGTGCAGTTAAGATGAGGCTTCTGCCGCTCACTTCCAACATCCTTTGCAAACAGCAAACATGTGCTCTCCGGCGGACTATACTGCAAACGGTCGCCTTTTATAGGGATATTATTGCGCTAGCTGACGCCGGCAACGTAAGATGTGGTATGCTCTTTCTCGATTTTTTTAAGGCATATGATCTTGTCAATCACACGTATCTACTAGAGACGCTGCGGCGCTTGGGCTTCTTACCGTCCGCGATCGCAATAATAAAAAATGTGGCCATCGGAATCACTGCAAAAATTTCAGTAAATTCGCAACTCACGAAACGGCTCCTAACCGACAGAGGTGTCCCTCAGGGCAGCCCCTTGTCGATGTTGCTGTTCGTCATTTCGCTCGAGCCGCTCCTCACGCACCTGCAGGCGAAGCTTAGTGGATTAACGATCTCAGGAGTGAAGTCCGTAACAGGAGCCTATGCGGATGATGTTTGGATTATTATCAGAGATGAGTCTGACGTCACTGCGCTTGAAGCTGTCCTCAAGACCTATTGTCAGGCGTCTGGAGCACACATCAATGAACAGAAAAGCAACTTTTAAATCTGCGAGGCCTCGACCGTCTTCAAATTTCATGTGCCACACACGTCAGTGAACTTAAAGCTCTAGGGATAGTGTTGAAGGCGTCAATATTAAACATGACGGCGGCGAACTGGAGGGATGTGGCTCACAAAATCAACGGTGTAGTAATTGATAACTACCACAGAAGTCTGAACCAATTTGACAGAATTACGTTGATTAATAAGTGTGTTTCATCTAAGGCCTTCTACACGGCGCAGGTTCTTCCTATTCCTGCAGGAGTGGCTCAAAATCTCATGTCAAAGGTTACGAATTTTCTATGGAAAGGCGAGATCTTTCGTGCATCTGCACGAACAGCAGCGCTACACCCAACGCATGGAGGGATGGGATTGGTTGACATACGGCGCAAAGCACTGGCTCTGTACGTGTCACGTACGGCGGCAATCATACAGGATGAACCTCATGGTCTTACGGCACAGTTATTTCATGCTGTCCGGCCACACAGTCTTGAATCTCCGCTGAATGTTCAACCTATTTGTTACCGGCTTAAACATATCAGAGAGTATTATCTCGAGTATAGCTACCTTAGTCACCAGTTACGGCAAACTCAGTCTTTAATGGCAATAGCAATTTTGACGGAAAGGAGGGAACACGAAAGCCAGAATCCGATTGTTAACAAATATAGTGGAGTCTAATGGGATACAGTATGGCGAAACGTTCGCTCCACTGTTTTGAGCTCGGATGCTCGTACTGCGTGGTACAAAGCAGTCAATAATATCATAAGTACCAATGAGCGACTCCACCGGATAGGGCTGAGTGCTACCGACCTCTGTCTTCACTGCAACGTCACAGATACCGTGCTGCACAGATGCACCTGTGGGGAACGTCTCCACAACTGGAACTGGATTCAGCAACAAGTCGCACTTATCACTCGCAGTGTTCCCGCCAATGTCCAGGCGATGATGATCTATCGACCTGATTTCAAGTTTTACCCACAGACGGAAAATAATACTGTGAGTTGGTTACTGGGTAATTATTCTAGTTATATCTTTAACAAACTTGGCGATGATGATCCTGTCGCATTCAAAATGCATATGCCAATCGAATTTCACAAAACTCTTCAATACAAGAATCATGGCAAGAACTTTGGAAATATGCTTAAAATTGTATTCAAGAAAATGGGCATAGGGTAGTGTACCGGGTTTGTGGTGGTGGATTGGGGCGCGGAGCACCTGTAGTGCCGCGAAGAGGCCCCACTGCTTCCGACTCGTGTCCTGACTTCAGCCACTGCGCCTCAGGACCTCCCTCCAACAGTGCACATGGATCACCAGAATACACTTGGATCCGAGATGAGACACATCTTTAATTTTTATTTCTTCTTGACTAAATGCTCACGGCGGTCCCCAAAGGAGGGGATTTAATTATTTCTTTTTCTTTAAAAAAACTGCCAACAGAATTTTTTTCAAAAAATGAAAACAAAAAAAATTTAACTAACACTTTAAAAACAATTGCAAAAATAAAACATAGAAAAAGTAAAGGAAAATTATTAACAAATAATGGAAAAAATATTTAATAGAGCGGTGGAAAAAAAATTGGCTAGGATACCTGAAAAAAAAAAGAGATGATTAGAGCGTAAAAAAACAAAAAGTGGTAAAGGCATCTGAAAAAAAGGGGTATGATTCCTGCTTAGAGTGCAGGAAAAAAAAAAGTGGTTAAGGAAAAAAAAAGTGGTTAAGGAAAAAAAAAGTGGTTAAGGAAAAAAAAAGTGGTTAAGGGAAAAAAAAGTGGTTAAGGAAAAAAAAGTGGTTAAGGAAAAAAAAGTGGTTAAGGAAAAAAAAGTGGTTAAGGAAAAAAAAAATGGATAAGGCATCGGTCTCCTAAACTGGGGATTGTGGGTTCAAGTCCCACCAGAGGTACACGTTTTACTCACTGGGGCAAAATCAGTCTCACCACATACAGCTGTAATAGTTGAGAAAGTTGGCGTTTCTGAGTGCTTACAGGTATCACAGGTATAACGACGATATGGAAATACGCACTTACTGACAACCTGAAACGAAACGACGGCCAGTATCAATCGACCTGTTAGCTGCGGAAGTGTTTCAAATCAAGATGGCGCTGTGAAAGGAAACGCTATTTTAAAATTACTTGTTGGTAAACAGTATAACCCATATTAATAGTCACTTAACTGTCTTGTGTGCAGCACTTGGAGTTCAGAAAGGGAATAGCCTAAGATGGCAGGTACAAGAATTGCCAGCAGAAAGTAGGTGGCTGGACTTCGATACGTCTGAGTATGTACAGGCACACAGGAAAGGCTCATGCGACGTCCTGACTCTCTGCAGACGTAGAGTAGCGCATCAGGAAGGGTACACTTGGCAAGTGTTGATTTGAGCGAGCACACCGCCAGCTTAACGCCAGTTAGCCTCTGTACTTTTCCGCCGCGGCCGCGGCCGTGAGCGGACGTGCCGTAGTGGTCGCTTTGCCTGTGTTTGGCGTCGCCCACCGCTGTTGGTACTGTAAGTACAACTTGAAGACCGTGATGGAAGATGAGTTGAGACGTTACACGCTACGATTTGGATTCCGTATGGATTTGCTCGACCTCAGGTTCACGAACTCGTTGACTGGTTTTACGATAGATTAGGACTACGAGACGAAGAAGTCCTTGGTTTTTCGTATGTCTTACTTGCGAACGCTGTTTATGTCAAATTGATCAGTGACGATCCTTGCATTCGTATTATGTCCCCACACGGCAGGCACAGCGGGTTTTGTGAATTCTAAAGGCGAAATTTATAAAGTGTCCGTCAGTCATGCTGGACTAGTGCTACGAACCGTCCGAATATTTAATCTGCCTTTCGAAGTTTGCTTCGATTGAATTCGGCAAGCTTTCTCTCCCTATGGTAATATCTTGCAAATTCTTGCCGAGCAGTGGAGGGGAAACAAGCATTTCAATGTCGACAACAGCGTTTGGAATGCTAAAATTGATTTGACGAAGCACATCCCGTACAACATTTTGGTGCAGGGTTTTAGAGCGCTAGTGATGTACGAAGGACAACCGAGAATTTGCGTCATTTGTGGCTCTACTGAACATTTAAAATCTGCTTGTCCCCGTGTCCGGGCGGGTCGCCGAGGAATGCAATATCGTCTTACACCTCTAGATGGGCACAATGAAATTCGGTTGTCTTACGCGCAGACATTATGGAGTCGCCTGCGACAAACCCGACGCTCCACCAACCGGCTACGGTGACCCCAGACGTCGGCGCGGTCACTGTCAACAACTCTGCGGCGACCCCTGAATGTCACGCTCGTAGTGATGTCACCGATACCGACAGCCATGCTGCATACCTGCAGGTTTCCACGACTGTCGGCCGTCGTGCCGACCATGTAGGACCGACTCCCGTCACTACTCCAACTACGTCCGTAGAGCTAGAACGGTTGTCGGATGGTCGCGACAGGTCGCGCGTTTCTTGCCCCCCTGACGTTGCGCCCCACACACCCCTTCCTCACGGCAGTGACCAATCTGAGGAAGGATCTATACACAGCCTCTTGACGGACACCAAAACCGGTTCCGACGCCGACGCCCCTCCCCAAAGAACAGGGAAATCTAAGCGGTCGGCACGGAAGAAGAGTGAGGAGGAGATCCGCACTCTGGAAAAGAAATTGCAGCGCACTATAAAGCAGATCCGAAAAGACGGCAGTGAACGCGGCGGCACAGATGAAATGGGTTCCGTCGCGCGCGCCACGTGGGGGAGGCCGATATGGAAATGCATGTCGACCGTCCGAGTCCTGAACTGATGGATACTGGCCATCAGTGTACGCCAACCGAGAAGTCTTGGGCAGACGATAGTGAATAAAACGGACCCTTCCTGTCCCCACCATGCAAGATTATAAACTTGCCACAGTTAATTTAAATAGGATCGCATCCGCTGTCAAACTTAAATGCTTGACCGACTATCTATATGCCGCAGACATGGATATAGTTTTCTTTCAAGAAGTTGTGTCGCCAAAGGTTGGAGAAATACCGGGGTATGATGCCATACTAAATCTTAGCACTGAGGCAGGAACTGCGATTTTATTCAAAGCTGGCATCGCTTACCAACCTACAGCGATTTTAGAAACGTGACGCGGCATTGCCACCCAATTACAGGATTTGCTTCTCCTGAACGTGTACGCCCCGACAGGATCCGATGGCAGAAGGACAGGAGTGAGTTTTTTAGGGCTGAAGTTGTGACCTTATTGACAAATGTTCGTCTGAAGATCATCCTGGGTGGGGATTTCAACTGCGTTTTACGCAAAGAAGATCAAAGTCCGAATTTTAATTTTTGTCCCGAGCTACTAATGTTAACAGATGGACTGAATTTACAAGATAGTTGGTGTCACCTTCGACCACACACGATGGGATATACCTATGTGGCCGCTGCTTCTTCTAGCCGTCTGGATAGGTTTTATGTTTCTCAAGATCTTTTAAGTACCGTTCGTGATTGTGAACTATGGCCGCTCAGTTTTAGTGACCACTCCGCATACCACATAACGATTCGGCGTGTGCGACAGAAGGCATTTTTGGGACGCGGCAAGTGGCAGCTGAATGTCTCGCTGCTAGATGAAGCGGACTTAAGGCGTTGTCTCGTTGCCAACTGGCAGCAGTGCCTCCGGAGGCAAGCACAGTATAGGGAGCGCGTTCTTTAGTGGATGGAGTTTGTTAAGCCGCGGATTAAGAAATGTATTTGCCAGGACCAGGGCTTATTGGAGGAAACGGTCTCTAGAATTTTATTTCCTCGGTTTACGCCAGGTGTACAGCGATTCCTCCGCATTGTCCGACAACCTGATCCGCATCAAGCGTATCAAAGCAAACATTACAGCTTTAGTTCGTGAAGCACTTGTTGGCAATCGGGTACGGTCGCGCTCTTCTGATGACGTATCCCACGAGTCCACATCGTTATTCCATTTCATACGGGAAAACAAACGTGGTAAACAAAAAATTATTGCTCATCTTGGAACGTCCACTTTGAACAATTATACAAGACTGTGCTTAAACTGACACACAGTATTTTTAGCGCAACGCAAACGGACTTTCAAAAATCCCTACAAAAGAATGGCCCTGACTAACATTAACCTATACCTTTCACAAATCACTTACCTCACAAAAATCTTCGTTACTCCAACTACTGCAATACAGCGAGCGCCACTACTGCCAGCTAAATAAAAGATTCAAACTACGGAAGGCACTAACTACTGATAGACATAGTTAGCAAATGAAAGATTTTAATAGAGAACAAACAATGTATTTATCTTAATAGTCATAATATATATAGCAGTTCATGACATCGAATCTTACAAATTTCAAAACTCCGCCATCTCTCTCCCCACATCCACCACTGCTGGCGGCTCACCTCCAACTGCGCAACGCTACGCGCTGTTCACATCCAGCTGCCCAATACTACAATGGCAGACAACAATGCAAACTACCCACAGACTGCACACAGCACAGCCAGTGATTTTCATACAGAGCGCTACGTGGAGTTACCAATAAGAAAACAGAAACAGCGTACTTACATAGCCCCCATGCTCCCCACAAAATATTTTACAAATTGTTTTGGGCAGTGGCCAATACATATTTGTTAAAATTTTTTTCACAATTACAGTAACAAAGAAATCAAATGCACACACTTGTTGATACAATGTTGGTCAAATGCTAAAATTTTCTCACAGTCCATAAAGACAGCCCTGATCACTCATCACAGTAAAACTGCCGTTTCTTTTCTCAAAGTCTGAGCAGTAAAAGACAATGCACATGGAAGTAGGGGATTTCCATGCAGACTTGAAGTAGTAGTGTTGTCCTTCCAACAAAAAGACAGTGCTGACTCTTGACATGCTGACAGGTAATGTGCCACAACAGAGCAAACCCACAGCAGAGTCAGTCGAAGTTTTGAAGAATATTGGTAGGTAGGTCATCACAGAGCAGACCCACTGTAGTCCTGGTAGAGATTACGGTATTGGTGGGCCATCAAAGATGCAGACCCACTATAGTCCTTGTAGAGACGGCCATCAGCCATCTGTTGCGACTGTGCAGGTGCACAATCACCATCGAAGAGTCTTGTGGAGAATATAGCAAGTCCATAAACCACCACTTGTCCACTCATAAAAAATTTGTTTGAAATGTCCTTAGAACCAGCAATGCTGTTATCCAGTCCCTTGCTGAATTATTAACACACGTGCAAACACTATCAGTCCCTACTTCTCACATATTGTCCATACACTATGACCAACAGAAACGTGTGCAGTGAAATGTAACTTACAGGTGACTTAATTTGATGAACTGGTGTCAATTACAATTTTATAACATGAGAATACAGTTACAAAGGTACAAAATACATCATTAAAGAACGTAACAATACAGATAACATTTGTAGTAAAATAGGCTTTACAACAGAATAGAAATAACATATACATCAGTTTTACAGGAATTATGACATGAGTACATACATAAAAGATCAGAATAACTTTCGAAACATCAACTTCACACATGAGCATTAAAACAGAACAGAATAAATAATGTCTAAACATCTTTACAAAGAAAATAACATAGTATTAGAAAAATTCTACAACGTAGCTCATATCAGCTAAACACATAAAGACAGGAAAAACACAAATATACAAGAGTACACAAACACATAGCCGAATAACGCAAGAGGAAATGGCAGGGTTTGTTCTCAGTGTAACATTTGGTACTGCAGTCCAACCTAAAACTTCATTCCATAGATCTTTCGTCGTATTTCAACATTTGTTTCCACCAAAAAAATCCTATCCAAGCATGCTTTCTGTATTTATATGTTCACATATTTCTTACCTCATTATTTATTTTCCATTATCTCACCTCATTTATTTCCAAGAAAATCCTACGTAAACCTGTTGTCCCTAAACCCTACTTTTTTGCTCATATCCACTTTCAAAATACTTTTTTGGCCAAACCATTTTCTTATAGCTTCTCAATGCATTTCTTCCAATTCATAACAACTCGTTCTGTCATATAGCCTACCCCATCTTAAGCTAAATCTACTGAGCTCAGATGCAAAACTAAGGAACGAGGCAATGCAGCAGCACAAAACAATTAACACAAACAGCAATGATAAAAAATACAAATGGCAAAGCAAGCAGCATAAATTAGCAAAGCAAATGCAATATTACAACTAACATAAGGCAATGCACAGCAAAAAAGAAAAATAAATCAGTAATAAAACTAGATTAACGGAGTAATACAAAGTGAAATTTAGTAGCACTATGCCTGGCAAACAGCAGCAGCAAATGCAATAACTTATATCTAATCATGAAAAAGCTCAAGCAGAAAAAGTATTATAGTAAAGATGGCCATGTCTAATACCTATGTCACATCTTAACACTAGAGTGATGCACCACTGTAACTTGCTCTAGCAGACAAGTTACCAAGTCACTGACAAAAATTACGTATACAAGTCCTGTGAAGTGGAAATGTCTTTTTGTGCTCCCTCATTTTTTTGGAGTACATCCATCATAAAGTTATTTTTTACTGGATCTGCAGGCATAAAATATTTATATTAGTACATCGATAAATTTTTATTCTAACCAATGCTGTAGTGCAGCTAGGAACTAGATATTAAACAAAATAGGCAAAGCAAGGCGTGAAACATCATTCACTAGCCATATGACATTTCATAATGCAGCAAACAATCTTTCAACTAGCAATACAATAGACATGAAATGTTTCTCATCATTTCATTACAGTAAATATAAATTAAGAACTCTACAGCGTAGTCATGTTTTCAAGTTTGAGGGTGTCGTATTTACGATGCTTTCTACAAAGGAATGTCAATAGCGAGGATAATGTCCTCCCTCTTTTTTTTTTTTACCTGTGCCTCCGAAAAGGCACACACTAATGGCTTTTTCTCTAGGTGTCTGACACAGCTGGCCACTCAAGACGCATTACGTCAAGGTCACTTGGCTTTCTTACCGAAATATTTATGACACCAGTTTGCACTACTGTGACAGTCTCGTATAAAAATTTCATGGTTCGAGAATTTGTGTTGTAAATCTGTAGAAACAAAATCCTATAAATATAACAGTGTCCAAAAAATATTCGTCAGCATTGTGATACATCCATGCATTTAGACACATTTCATAACTCTTAAAGTACAATTCTTGGTTTCCAACATCCTTCTTCACGTATCAGGGACCCTAACCACTGTTCATTACTCCTTACTTTATTACACATATACATATTTGTCGACACTTCTTCAATATTTCATCATAAGAAATACGTAGCATAATCAAATTCCTCATATACGGTAGCATCATATTGATCATAAACATACCTCAGCAGCATAATACACATCATCGTAATAATAACATCATAACACCTCAGTCAAATCTTGAAAACGTCTTAGCTTTCTGCAATAATTTCGAAACCTAAAGAAAATTCTCTGCTCATTTGCAAAGTGTCATCTACCTCAAATGTACTATAAAAATCATGATCCCATATCAAATATATCATTCAAAGCTCTCATAGTATCACAATGGTTCTGAAAAAACATGAACACTTCACAAAGTACAGACAAAATACAATTTCGTAAGTGTGAAGTTACCCAACTATGTAATTGCGTAAACATGTGTCACTGATGTAGTAAAAAAAATGTTTCTCTCTCAGTTAAATGATCGGATAGCTGTGTAATTTGTGTGTTAGAGAAATATGGTACCGATGTGTAAAGTTGTATAAGCAAATACCATAATAGCTAGGGCTCCTTGTGCTTGCCAAACACATGGTACACAAAGTAGGCATGTACCCGCCTGAGGATTAATGTAATTATACCCTCAGGTGTTACAGATTACAGCAATGGAATGAAATGTATCACGAAAACCTTTGTATCATTGTACTTCAAATATCTTTGAAAATAAATGATTTAAGTACAAAATTAATCACTCAAATACGTGTCCTGTAGCGCTAAATGTGCGTCTTGCTGTAAGATAATCTCTGTGGAAGTGTCTTAGTTATTGTCCTCCAAAAGCTAAGTTCTGCAGAAGTCAATGTACTTACCTCATGATAAACAAAAGTGAAACGCTTTGCGTATAGATATCTTAGTTATTACGCTTATTGCCGTGATGAAGAAAGTACTGTGCTGTAACGTATTGGTGTGCTACAGAAAAGGCTGTCTCACTGTAGCTATACCACAAAAGTTACTACTAAAACATGTTTTACTTTCCAGAATAATTCAGAAAAACTGTGCAGATATGAAACAGAAACACCGCAAAAGTAACATTGTAAATTGTCACTCATTAGTAGCGTCGTGATAAAATCGTGTAGCTGTCACATAAATTAATCACTGTGTCATCTGGTATCTCACAGAAAGTACTTCAAATCCGGAATGTATTCTCAAGTAAACCAAAATGTTGCATTAAAATCTCATTAGCAGTACTGGTAAATGTTCTAAGTATGTGAGCCTTATAGTCGTTACGTAATCGTGCAACTAACAAGCAAGAATGTACACAATAACACTGTGTCGTCTGTTCACTATAACAATACATTCGTAATTTCTTTTTAAATATGTTCTCTTGGTTCCTGACTGGATATTTAACTTCAAACATTGTTGCATGTTAACAGGTTCTTAAGTCTAACACAGCATATTAGAAATGTGAAGTGAAAAATTTTATGGCAAAGACTAAATTAAAAAAAAAATAGATTATCTCTCAATAAACGGTTTTACATGTGAAATGTGGTGCAAGCCTTTACTCTTACTACTATGCAGAGCTCCAGCTTCAACGGAATCATCGTGTGGTATATGTCGGTAAAGAATACTGGAATTTTTCTCTAGGTTAGCATCTATGTTATTTTTCACTGAGCCAGCTGGCGCACGTGGCTGCCTGCCGGTGCGAGTCATTGTCTGATTCTTTGTTGGCGCGCGTCGTTATTAGGATTAGGAGACCTAACTTCTACAAATTCACCTTGTCGAGAGTGCCCTGCTCTGTTTGAATCCCGCCAGTTCTGATAAAATTCAGGTCTGTCGTTATGATTATATCGTCTGTCGTCATGTCGGTAGATTCCACAGTTTCTTTCTTGTCGGTCACGTGGTGGAGAATTTCTCTCGGAATTGTAACTGCGCGCTGAACTGTTGCGTCTGAAATTATTATGTCTCCCTTGATAATAATAGTTCTGGTTACCATATTGTCTGTTTCTATGATTGTCTCTGTCATATTCATTACTACGGAAATGCGAACTTTCTCTGTAACTATTACTCTGCCAGTGGTTGTCATATGCGTGGTGTCTATTTTGGTCACGATTTGGTTGGTTGGTTGGTTTGGGGGATTAAAGGGACCAGACTGCCATGGTCATCGGTCCCTTTTTCCAAAGACATAGAACACCCACAGAGAACAAAAACGAGGAACAGAAGAGATCACAGACGATACAGAACAGGAGAGACTGAGACAAAGACAAGACAAAACGAAACGAACGAAAACCACATAGAGATAAACGGTGGTTGGCCGACCATACAAATAAAAAAGGAAAAGCCAACCACTTAGAAACACATTAAAAAATCAGTGTAAAATCATAGGCCAAAGGCCAGAGTCGACACAAAACAAAAATAAAACAGAAACACTCAGATTAAATGATAAAATCCCCCTGCCCGAATAAAACGTAAAACTAAGTCAGCCATAGTGGAGTCGTCTGTTAAAAGGGAAGGGAGCGTATCAGGCAGCGCAAATGTCTGCCTGACCACAGCTAAAAGGGGGCAGGCCAACAGAATGTGGGCCACTGTCAAAGCCGCCCCGCAGCGACATACAGGAGGGTCCTCCCGGCGCAGTAAATAACTGTGTGTCAGCCGGGAGTGGCCAATGCGGAGCCGGCAAAGAACTACCGATTCCCTGCGAGTGGCTCGCAGGGATGACCGCCACACAGCCGTCGTCTCCTTGACAGCACGGAGTTTATTGGACAATGGCAGTTCGCGCCATTCCTCGTCCCATAGCGCCAAGATTTTGCGGCGGAAGACTGCCCGCAAATCAGTCTCTGGGAGGCCAAGGTCCAGAGATGGCTTGCTGGTGGCCTCTTTCGCCAGGCGGTCAACATGTTCGTTACCCGGGATACCGACATGACCGGGGGTCCACACAAAGACCACAGAGCGGCCGCAACAGGCAAGAGTATGCAGAGACTCGTGGATAGCCATCACCAGACGAGAACGAGGGAAACACTGGTCGAGAGCTCGTAAACCGCTCAGGGAATCGCTACAGATAACGAAGGACTCACCTGAGCAGGAGCGGATATACTCTAGGGCACGAAAGATGGCGACCAATTCAGCAGTGTAAACGCTGCAGCCATCCTGCAAGGAACGTTGTTCGGAACGGTCCCCTAGAGTGAGCGCATACCCGACACGACCAGCAACCATCGAACCGTCAGTGTAGACAACACCAGAGCCCTGATACGTGGCCAGGATAGAATAAAAGCGGCGGCGGAAGGCCTCTGGAGGGACTGAGTCCTTCGGGCCCTGTGCCAGGTCCAGCCGAAGGCAAGGGCGACGAACACACCATGGGGGTGTATGCAAAGTAGCCCGGAAAGTAGGTGGAACAGTGAAAACCTGAAGCCCAGAGAGAAGCTCCTTGACGCGGACCGCTATTGTACAACCAGACCGGGGCCGACCATCTGGCAGATGGACGACCGATCGCGGGAACAGGAGACGATAATTTGGATGCCCGGGCGAGCTGAGAACATGGGCAGCATAAGCGGCCAGCAAACGTTGGCGTCGGAACCGCAGGGGAGGGACACCTGCCTCCACGAGTAAGCTGTCCACAGGGCTGGTGCAGAAAGCACCAGTGGCAAGGCGTATCCCGCTGTGGAGAATTGGGTCCAGCACCCGCAACGCAGACGGGGAGGCTGAGCCATATGCCAGGCACCCATAATCCAGACGGGACTGAATTAACGCCTGGTAGAGCCGTAGCAGGGTAGAGCGGTCGGCTCCCCAGCGGGTGTGGCTCAAACACCGGAGTGCATTGAGATGCCGCCAACACGTCTGTTTGAGCTGCCGGATGTGAGGCAGCCAAGTCAACCGGGCATCGAAAACCACCCCCAAAAACCTGTGGGTCTCCACCACAGCAAGGAGTTCGTCGGCAAGATAAAGCCGCGGCTCAGGATGGACTGTTCGGCGCCGGCAGAAATGCATAACGCAGGTCTTGGCTGCCGAAAACTGAAAGCCATGCGCTACAGCCCAAGACTGCGCCTTACGGATAGCGCCCTGTAGCTGGTTGGTTGGTTGGTTTGGGGGATTAAAGGGACCAGACTGCTATGGTCATCGGTCCCTTTTTCCAAAGACAAAGAACACCCACAGAGAATAAAAACAAGGAACAGAAGAGATCACAGACGAGACAGAACAAGAGATACTGAGACAAAGACAAGACAAAACAAACTATAACCACACAGAGTGTGACGGCGGTTGGCCGACCATAGACATAAAAAAGGAGAGGCCAACCACTTAGAAACACATTAAAAAAATCAGTGTAAAAGCATAGGCCAAAGGCCAGAGTCGACACAAAACAAAAATAAAACAGAAACACTCAGATTAAATGATAAAATCCCCCTGCCCGAATAAAACGTAAAACTAAGTCAGCCATAGTGGAGTCGTCTGTTAAAAGGGCAGGGAGCGTATCAGGCAGCGCAAATGTCTGCCTGACCACAGCTAAAAGGGGGCAGGCCAACAGAATGTGGGCCACTGTCAAAGCCGCCCCGCAGCGACATACAGGAGGGTCCTCCCGGCGCAGTAAATAACTGTGTGTCAGCCAGGAGTGGCCAATGCGGAGCCGGCAAAGAACTACCGATTCCCTGCGAGTGGCTCGCAGGGATGACCGCCACACAGCCGTCGTCTCCTTGACAGCACGGAGTTTATTGGACAATGGCAGTTCGCGCCATTCCTCGTCCCATAGCGCCAAGATTTTGCGGCGGAAGACTGCCCGCAAATCAGTCTCTGGGAGGCCAAGGTCCAGAGATGGCTTGCTGGTGGCCTCTTTCGCCAGGCGGTCAACATGTTCGTTACCCGGGATACCGACATGACCGGGGGTCCACACAAAGACCACAGAGCGGCCGCAACAGGCAAGAGTATGCAGAGACTCGTGGATAGCCATCACCAGACGAGAACGAGGGAAACACTGGTCGAGAGCTCGTAAACCGCTCAGGGAATCGCTACAGATAACGAAGGACTCACCTGAGCAGGAGCGGATATACTCTAGGGCACGAAAGATGGCGACCAATTCAGCAGTGTAAACGCTGCAGCCATCCTGCAAGGAACGTTGTTCGGAACGGTCCCCTAGAGTGAGCGCATACCCGACACGACCAGCAACCATCGAACCGTCAGTGTAAACAACACCAGAGCCCTGATACGTGGCCAGGATAGAATAAAAGCGGCGGCGGAAGGCCTCTGGAGGGACTGAGTCCTTCGGGCCTTGTGCCAGGTCCAGCCGAAGGCAAGGGCGACGAACACACCATGGGGGTGTATGCAAAGTAGCCCGGAAAGTAGGTGGAACAGTGAAAACCTGAAGCCCAGAGAGAAGCTCCTTGACGCGGACCGCTAGTGTACAACCAGACCGGGGCCGACCATCTGGCAGATGGACGACCGATCGCGGGAACAGGAGACGATAATTTGGATGCCCGGGCGAGATGAGAACATGGGCAGCATAAGCGGCCAGCAAACGTTGGCGTCGGAACCGCAGGGGAGGGACACCTGCCTCCACGAGTAAGCTGTCCACAGGGCTGGTGCGGAAAGCACCAGTGGCAAGGCGTATCCCGCTGTGGAGAATTGGGTCCAGCACCCGCAACGCAGACGGGGAGGCTGAGCCATATGCCAGGCACCCATAATCCAGACGGGACTGAATTAACGCCTGGTAGAGCCGTAGCAGGGTAGAGCGGTCGGCTCCCCAGCGGGTGTGGCTCAAACACCGGAGTGCATTGAGATGCCGCCAACACGTCTGTTTGAGCTGCCGGATATGAGGCAGCCAAGTCAACCGGGCATCGAAAACCACCCCCAAAAACCTGTGGGTCTCCACCACAGCAAGGAGTTCGTCGGCAAGATAAAGCCGCGGCTCAGGATGGACTGTTTGGCGCCGGCAGAAATGCATAACGCAGGTCTTGGCTGCCGAAAACTGAAAGCCATGCGCTACAGCCCAAGACTGCGCCTTACGGATAGCGCCCTGTAGCTGACGTTCAACAGCTGCAATGCCAGTAGAGCTGTAATAAAGGCAGAAGTCGTCAGCATACAGGGAAGCGGAGACAGAATTTCCCACGGCCGCAGCAAGCCCGTTAATGGCTATTAAAAACAGACAGACACTTAAAACAGAGCCCTGTGGCACACCGTTCTCCTGGACGTGGGAGGAACTATACGAGGCCGCGACTTGCACGCGGAAGGTACGACACAACAGAAAATTGCGGATAAAAAGCGGCAGAGGACCCCGAAGACCCCATCCATGAAGCGTAGAAAGAATGTGATGACGCCATGTCGTATCGTACGCCTTCCGCATGTCGAAACAGACAGCGACCAGGTGCTGACGGCGGGCAAAGGCAGTACGGATGGCAGTCTCCAGGCTCACCAGATTGTCGGTGGCGGAGCGGCCTTTACGGAACCCACCCTGAGATGGAGCCAGAAGGCCCCGAGACTCCAGTACCCAATGCAAGCGCCGGCTCACCATCCGTTCGAGAAGCTTGCACATAACGTTGGTGAGGCTAATGGGACGGTAGCTGTCCACCTCCAGAGGGTTCTTTCCAGGCTTCAAAACGGGGATGACAATGCCTTCCCGCCATTGCGACGGAAACTCCCCCTCGACCTAAAGACGGTTGTAAAGATCGAGAAGGCGCCGCTGGCAGTCCACTGAAAGGTGTTTCAGCATCTGACAGTGGATGCCATCTGGCCCAGGAGCGGTATCAGGGCAAGCAGCGAGGGCACTGCGAAATTCCCACTCACTAAATGGAGCATTGTAAGATTCTGGGTGGTTGGTGCGAAACGAAAGGCTCCGACGTTCCATCCGCTCTTTAATGGAGCGGAAGGCCTGGGGGTAATTCGCAGAAGCGGAACTCAGAGCAAAATGCTCTGCTAAGCGATTGGCAATGACGTCGGAGTCAGTACAAACTGCTCCATTCAGTGAGAGCGCAGGGACGCTGGCAGGTGGCCGATAGCCGTAGACGCGTCGAATCTTGGCCCAGACCTGCGAGGAAGTGACATGGAGGCCAATGGTGGACACATACCGCTCCCAGCACTCCTTCTTGCCTTGGCGGATAAGGAGGCGGGCCCGCGCACGCAGCCGTTTGAAGGCGATAAGGTGGTCGAGGGAGGGATGTCGCTTGTGACGCTGGAGCGCCCGCCGGCGATCTTTAATCGCTTCAGCGATCTCAGGCGACCACCAAGGCACAGCCTTCCGCCGAGGGGACCCACAGGAATGGGGAATGGCAGATTCGGCGGCAGTAACGATGCCGGTGGTGACCGATTGAACCACCGCATCAATGTCATCGGTAGAGAGAGGCTCAAAAGCGGCAGTGGAGGAGAACAAGTCCCAGTCAGCCTTATTCAGAGCCCATCTGCTAGGGCGCCCAGAACAGTGGCGCTGTGGTAGTGACAAAAAGATCGGAAAGTGGTCACTACCACACAGGTCGTCATGCACACTCCATTGGACAGATGGTAAGAGGCTATGGCTACAGATTGAAAGGTCAATGGCGGAGTAGGTGCCATGCGCCACACTGAAGTGTGTGAAGGCACCATCATTTAACAGTGAGAGATCGAGCTGCGACAATAAATGCTCAACGATGGCGCCTCGACCTGTTGCCACGGACCCACCCCACAGAGGGTTATGGGCGTTGAAGTCGCCCAATAGCAAGAAAGGTGGCGGCAATTGGGCGACCAGTGCAGCCAGGACGTGCTGCGAGACATCACCATCCGGTGGAAGGTAAAGACTGCAGACGGTAACGGCCTGTGGCGTCCACACGCGGACAGCGACAGCCTCTAAAGGCGTCTGGAGAGGGACAGACTCGCTGTGCAGAGTGTGAAGAACATATATGCAGACGCCACCAGACACCCTTTCATAAGCTGCTCGGTTCTTGTAATAACCCCGATAGCCACGGAGGACGGGGGTTTGCATTGCTGGAAACCAAGTTTCCTGGAGAGCAATGCAGAAGAAAGGGTGAAAGCTGATAAGTTGGCGGAGCTCAGCTAGATGGTGGAAGAAACCGCTGCAGTTCCACTGGAGGATGGTGTTGTCCATGGCTGGGAAAGGCGTGACGGGACTGGGAAGGCAGATTACGCCACTGGGTCACCTGCTGCCTCCGATGGAGCATCCGTGCAAATGCCATCCATTGCGTCCGCGGGACCGGCAAGAGCGAGGTCCTCAGCGGACGCCAGAATCTCCACCTCGTCCTCAGAGGCAGAGCTTGTAGGAAGCGGCGGGATCGGTGCCACCGCATTACAGTTGGTCTTGGGGACTTTCTTCTTTTTGTGCTTGTCACGCTGTGCCTTCGGCGCTTCAGGCTGCATGGGCTTCACTGGGTCAGTCTCAGGGACAGACGACGACCGCGAGGCCCGACGACCAGGGACTGGCGGTTGTTTCAACCACTTGCGGGCGTCCGCTTTTCCGCTGGTCGGAACTTGCGAAGGGAGGTCCCCAAGGGATCCCTTCCTGGCGAGAGCAGCCGAAGAAGTCTTACGCTTCTCCGGCTGGGAAGGGGGGACTGATGTCCCCGATGGTTGGGGGGGTGTTGCTCCTGAAGTAGATGGAGCAGGAGCAACAGGAGGTTTAGTGCCCCCCACCATCAAGGGGGCAGGTGTGGGACTTCGACTCTGAGAGCTGACCGGAGCGGATGGAAGAGGAGAAGGAGTGACAGTGGCGGCATAAGAAACTGGCATGCGCACCGGATGAAGCCGATCATATTTCCGCTTCGCCTCAGTGTACGTCAGGCGGTCGATAGTCTTTATTTCCATGATCTTCCGCTCCTTCTGCAGGATCGGACAGTCTGGCGAGCAGGGCGGATGGTGCGCACCACAGTTCACACAGATTGGAGGCGGCGCACAGGGATGATCAGGATGGGAAGGTCGACCGCAATCGCGACAGACGAGGTCGGAAGCACAGCGTGAAGACACGTGGCCGAACTTCCAACACTTGAAGCACCGCATCGGGGGAGGGATATACGGCTTGACATCACATCGGTACACCATCACCTTGACCTTCTCAGGTAACGTGTCACCCTCGAAGGCCAAGATGAAGGCACCGGTGGCAACTTGACGATCCCTCGGACCCCGGTGGACGCGCCGGACGAAATGGACACCTCGGCGCTCCAAGTTGGCGCGCAGCTCGTCGTCGGACTGTAAAAGCAGATCCCTGTGAAAGATAATGCCCTGGACCATGTTCAGACTTTTATGGGGCGTGATAGTGACGGAGACATCCCCCAGCTTAGTACAAGCGAGCAAGGCCCGCGACTGGGCAGAGGATGCCGTTTTTATCAACACCGATCCAGACCGCATCTTGGACAAGCCCTCCACCTCACCGAACTTGTCCTCTAAATGCTCTACAAAGAACTGAGGCTTCACGGATAGAAAAGATTCCCCATCAGCTCTGGTACAGACAAGATATCTGGGCGAATACGTCTCAGTGTCACGCAATGCCTGTCGTTCCTCCCATGGTGTGGCGAGGGAGGGGAACGATTTGGGGTCATAAACGTTACCTTTAACATGGGCTCTCGAACGCTTAGAGACTGCTGACGGCTGGCCGCCAGCGACAGATGATGTACCACGCTTCATTGCGGGTCATCCGCCCTGATGCCACCTACTCCGACCAAGGGCCCTCCCCACGGGCGCCACCCAGCCACAGCAAAGGCCACCTGGCAGGATGGCCATTGCCGGGAGTCCTGATGCCCCACGGAGATGGGCATCTACTCCTTGGCATACGTGGGGAGTGAACGGCGCAGGCATCAGTAGAGCGATCCCTGTGTTGTCAGGGGGCTACAACCAAGAGGGTACATGGCGACCCCACCACAACGGACTGGCTACCGTGCTGGATCTTAGGTGCAAAAATGGCCAAGGTCGTCGTCACAGTTAAAAGAAACACTGCAGAGGGCAGCGTGGTAATCGCCCAAGAGATCGAAAACGAGCGGGACACCATTGCAACGACGAGAAAGACGGCTATAGGTCTAATTGCACGAAGGATACAGTGCACCATGTAAGGTGCCCTTCCCCAATTGGCTCGCTCTTCGGAATAATTTAGATAGATGGAGGTCAAACCCGAGAGGGGACCATCACATAAGGCCGAAACGTTTGAGACTCCTTTTAGTCGCCTCTTACGACAGGCAGGAATACCGCGGGCCTAGTCTAACCCCCGAACCCGCAGGGGGTGGGTCACGATTTGTGTTGTGAGAATAGCCTTGTGTCCAATTATTTCTTTCATCGCGGATTTTTTTTTTTTTTTTTTTTTTTTTTTGTGGTTTTAGGGCGCAAAACTTCTATGGTCATTAGCGCCCAGCCCGTGACGTTGAAAACAGGAAAAAAACGAAATTTAAAATCAGCAGCAATGGGAACAAAGTCATAAAATTTGAGAAATTAAAGGCAGAAGGAATGCTTAAAAATCCACTATAGAAAGGGGTTGGTTGTCCCCCAAAAAAAAAAGCTTCAAATGACTGACGTCATTTCACTGTCACTAATAAACCGTAGAACGCGGTCAGCTGAGCGCGTGTCATCTGCTAAAAGCGACGATAGATCAGGCGATAGCTGAAGACGGGAGCGTAACGGATTCAAATAGGGGCATTCAATTAAAAGGTGTCTGACCGTCCACAGCTGAGAGCAGTGGGGACAGAGTGTGGGAGGATCACCGCTTAAAAGATGTCGATGACTAAAAAGACAGTGCCCTATCCGGAGTCGAGCTAAAATTACCTCCTCCCGACGACGCGTTCGGGAGGAAGAGGTCCAAGCGCAAGGAAGGACTTTCACTTCCCGCAATTTATTGTGGGGAAGTGTTGACCAATGCGCATGCCATAAACGAGCAACTTGGCGACATAAACCGCTCCGTAGATCGGTAAACGGAAGAGACTGAATAGCTGGCCGAGGAAGAGAGACTGCAGCCTTGGCCGCTATATCGGCCGCCTCATTTCCACAGATACCAGCGTGTCCCGGGAGCCAGAGGAACGCCACTGACACGCCCCCCAGGTGGAGCAAGCGCAGACAGTCCTGAATCCGGTGGACCAGAGGGTGCACAGGGTAAAGAGCTTGGAGACTTAGGAGAGAGCTGAGAGAATCTGAGCAGATTACGTACTGTATCCGCTGATGGCGGCGGATGTAGTGGACAGCCTGGAGAACAGCGTAAAGCTCCGCAGTATAAACCGAACACTGGTCGGGAAGCCGAAAGTGATTTGGGGTGTCGCCAACAATATAGGCACTCCCTACACCTAACGATGTTTTCGAGCCATCGGTGTAAATAAATGTGGCTTCCGTCATTTGTGCACATAGAGCAGCAAATGCCCGACGGTAAACAAGTATAGGGATACCATCCTTGGGATATTGACATAGGTCTCTGAGCAAGTCGATCTGGGGACGGAGCCAAGGCGGTGCTGTACCCCAAGTTGTCAAGAAGGTTTTAGGAAAGCGGAAGGAAAGAGAATGGAGCAGTTGACGGAAGCGGACTTCCGGGGGTAGTAGGGAGGAGGAGCGGCCTGCATACCCGACATCAAAGGAGGCGTCGAAAAAAAGGTCATGGGCTGGATTAGCAGGCATGGAAGACAGATGGCTAGCGTAACGACTCAGAAGGACTGCCCGCCGATTGGACAGCGGAGGTTCAGCAGTCTCAGCATAAAGGCTTTCCACAGGGCTGGTGTAGAAAGCTCCAGACACTAAACGTAATCCACGGTGGTGGATAGAGTCGAGACGCCGAAGAATAGACGGCCGAGCAGAGGAGTAGACTATGCTTCCATAATCCAATTTCGAGCGCACTAAGGCGAGGCCGAGAAGGACCACTCGGTCCGCTCCCCAAGAGGTACCATTCAGGACACGGAGGGTGTTAAGGGAACGCAGACAGCGAGCCGAAAGATAGGAAACGTGGGAGGACCAGCACAGTTTTCTGTCAAACATAAGACCCAAGAATTTAGCGACGTCGGAAAACGGAAGGTTGACAGGACCTAGATGTAAGGAGGGCGGAAGAAACTCCTTACGTCGCCAAAAATTAGCACAAACGGTCTTACTGGGTGAGAAACGGAAGCCGGTTGCGATGCTCCACGAGTGGAGGCGATCGAGACATCCTTGAAGGCGTCTTTCAAGAAGGCTGGTCCGTTGAGAGCTGTAGTAGATCGCAAAATCGTCGACAAAGAGGGAGCCCGAGACATCAGGAAGGAGACAATCCATAATTGGATTAATGGCGATGGCAAACAGTACAACACTCAGCACGGAGCCCTGGGGTACCCCGTTTTCTTGGGAGAAAGTACGGGAGAGAGTAGTGTTCACCCCCACCCTAAATGTGCGCTCTGCCATAAATTCGCGAAGAAAAAGGGGCAGCCGGCCTCTAAAGCCCCAAGAGAACAGTGTGCGGAGGATGCCTGTCCTCCAACAGGTATCGTATGCTCTCTCCAGATCAAAAAATATTGCTACCGTTTGGCGTTTCCGGAGGAAATTTTTCATGATATAAGTGGAGAGAGCAACAAGATGGTCAACGGCAGAACGATGCTTTCGGAATCCGCATTGGGCTGGTGTTAAAAGACTGCGGGACTCCAGCCACCAAGTTAAACGGTAATTCACCATATGCTCCAAAACCTTACAGACACTACTCGTGAGAGAAATGGGGCGATAGCTAGAGGGGAGATGTTTGTCCTTTCCAGGTTTCGGAACGGGAACGACAATAGCTTCCCGCCATCGCCTGGGAAAGGTACTGTCGGTCCAAATTCGATTATAAAGGCGAAGGAGGTAACGCAGGCTATGGGTTGATAAATGCAGCAACATTTGGACATGGATACCATCCGGTCCTGGGGCGGAGGAGCGAGAAGAAGAGATGGTTGGTTGGTTGGGTTAAAGATTAAAGGGACCAAACTACAAAGGTCATCGGTCCCTTGTTTCATAAAAACACAGAGCACAGGGGAACTATCCACCAGTCAAGCGAAGCACTAAAAGAAAAACTCCAGGGGAAAAAAAGCCCCATGGTCCATTGTAAGACAACATGGAAAACAGAGCACAGCAACAAAAACAACATAGAGAACAAAGGCAGAAGGAATTAAAACTGCACAGCAGAGAACTGTGGCTGACTGATCACGAAAATAATAGGATGAGCCAGCCACTCTGCAACACGTTAAAACCTCCAGCCTAAAAGTTTAGGGCGGAGTCGAATCACAACACAAAACTAAGTAAAAGAGAGAGCTCAAAAGAGGGTGATGTTAAAAAAAAAAAAAAAAAAAAAAAAAATTTTAAATGGACCTATAAAAGCCGCTTGCGCGAATAAAACGTAAAACCCGATCTGCCATAGAGACATTGTCACCTAAGAGAGATGATAAAGCACCCTGGAGATTAAAAGTTCGCCTGAGGGCGGTTAAAAGAGGACAGTCCAACAATATATGGGCCACCGTCATAAGCGCACCACAGCGACAATGAGGGGGTCCTCTCGACGCAGCAGATGACCATGCGTCAGCCAAGAGTGACCAATGCGGAGCCTACAGAGAACCACAGAGTCCCTCCGAGAGGCCCGCATGGAGGAACCCCACACAGTCGTGGCCTCCTTTACACGCCGCAGCTTGTTGGGTACAGACAGGGTGCGCCATTCGTCGGCCCACATCCCAAAGACCCGACGGCGTAACACCGATCGGAGGTCAGTTACCGGGAGGCCGATCTCCAACGGCAGTTTGCGGGTGGCTTCTTTAGCTAACTTGTCGGCGTGTTCGTTGCCCGCTATCCCAACGTGTCCCGGGGTCCATATGAACACCACTGAACGGCCACGTTGTTCAAGAGCATGAACGGACTCCTGGATGGCAACAACAATGGGATGGCGTGGGTAGCACTGGTCAAGAGCCTGGAGACTACTGAGAGAGTCACTGCAAATGACAAAAGACTCGCCAGTGCTGGTACGAACACGCTCAAGGGCACGAAAAATAGCTGTTAGCTCTGCAGTGTAAACACTGCAGCTGTCCGGCAAGGAGCGCTGGTCGACATAGTCCGCATGAGCATAAGCGTACCCCACACGGCCATCAACCATCGAGCCATCGGTATAGATAACCTCCGACTCACGGGATTCGTCGAGGAGAGCAAGAAATTGGCGGCGCAAGACTGCAGGAGGAACTGAATCCTTTTGCCATTGGGAGAGGTCCAGCTGAAGCTGCGGCCGACGGATACACCAAGGTGGTGTATGTGGGCGGACCTGAAAAGCAGATGGAAGAGGCAAAGACTCGAGTTCACTAAGCAGGGACTGAACACGGATCCCAATTGCATGGCCTGATCGCGGCCGCCGGCGTGGAAGATGGACTGCCGCATCGGTGAAAAGGAGACGGTAGTTAGGGTGACGGGGAGAACAACGGACGTGGGCAGCATAGTTGGCTAAGAGTTGTTGACGCCGAATGTAGAGCGGAGGAACCCCAGCCTCAGCAAGCAGGCTATTAACAGGACTGGTGCGGAATGCTCCTGTCGCCTGTCGAACCCCACAGTGGTGAATGGGGTCCAGCAGTTGCAACGCTGAGTGCGACGCTGAGCCATACGCCACACTCCCATAATCCAGTCGGGACAGCACAAGGGCTTTGTAGAGCTGCAGCAGCGTGTTACGGTCTGCACCCCAAGTTGTGTTGCTGAGGCAGCGGAGGGCATTCAGATGCTGCCAGCACTGACGCTTGAGCTCACGAATATGTGGAAGCCAAGTAAGCCGGGCATCGAACAGCAATCCCAGAAAACGGTAAGTGTCAACAACCCTGAGCTTAGCATCCTGAAGATAAAGCTCAGGGTGGGGATGGACAGTGCGACGCCGACAAAAGTGCATAACACAAGTCTTCGCAGGAGAAAACTGAAACCCATGGGCTAGGGCCCACGCCTGCACCTTGCGTATGGCTCCCTGCAACCGACGTTCTGCAACGCCAATGGTGGAGGAGCTGAAAAAGATGCAGAAATCGTCAGCATATAACGTGGGCGAGACGGACGACCCTACTGCTGCTGCAAGGCCATTAATGGCCACAAGGAAAAGGGGCACGCTCAATACAGAGCCCTGTGGAACGACGTTCTCCTGGATATGAAGTGGACTATGGGATGTGCCAATTAAAACGCGGAATGTCCGAACAGATAAAAAATTCTGAATAAAAATGGGGAGAGAGCCCCGGAGACCCCACCCGTGCAACGTGGCGAGAATATGGTGGCGCCACGTCGTGTCATATGCTCTGGAGAGGTCAAAAAAGACGGAGACGAGGTGTTGGCGCCTTGAAAAAGCAGTGCGGATTGCAGACTCAAGGAGGACCAAAGTATCGGCAGTGGAACGGCCCTGACGGAAGCCGCTCTGGCATGGAGCCAGGAGACCCCGAGACTCGAGCAGCCAACACAGCCGTCGACTCACCATGCGTTCCAGCAGCTTGCACAGAGTATTGGTTAAGCTAATGGGCCGATAACTATCCACAGTAAGCGGGTCCTTACCAGGCTTCAGCACCGGAATGATGGTACTTTCTCGCCACTGCGACGGAAAGACACCATCACCCCATAGGCGGTTGAAGATGGCAAGAACACATCGCTGACAGTCCGGGGACAGGTGTTTTAGCATCTGATTGTGGACGCCATCTGGCCCAGAGGCTGTATCGGGGCACTGTGCCAGGGCGCTCTGGAGTTCCCACAAACTAAATGGGGCGTTATACGCCTCAGGGTGGCGAGAAGCGAAAGAAAGCCGTTTGCCTTCCTCCCGGCGTTTGAGCGCGCGAAACGCAGGCGGGTAATTCCCCGACGCAGAGGCCCGAACATAGTGCTGAGCGAAATGCTCGGCGATTGCATCGGCATCGGTGGATACTGCCCCGTTGATGGTAAGCCCTGGGACATCTGTAGAGTACTGCAATCCAAAGATGCGCCGAATCTTCAGCCACACCTGGGAGGGGGAAGTACGGGAACCAATCTTGGAAACGTACCTCTCCCAACACTCCTGTTTCCGCCGTTTGATAAGCCTCCGTACCTGAGCACGGAGACGTTTGAATAAAATGAGGTTCTCCAAAGACGGGTGCCGCTTATGTCGCTGAAGAGCCCGCCGACGTTCTTTAATGGCGGCAGCGACCTCTGGAGACCACCAAGGCACCGACTTTCGCCGGGGGCACCCGAACGAACGAGGAATGGTACGTTCCGCAGCGGAAACAATCGCTGCAGTCAGTGTCTCAACCGCCACATCGATGGTACCATGGGGGAGAGAGTCAACAGTGGCAGCAGAGCAGAACGTGTCCCAGTTTGCCTTGCTAAATGCCCATCTAGGCGAGCGCGCAAAGGAGTGACGCTGTGGTAGTGAAAGGAAAATAGGAAAATGGTCACTACCACACAAGTCCTCGTGGACTCTCCAGTGGACCGATGGTACAAGCCCTGGGCTGCACAACGACAGATCTATGGCCGAGAACGTGCCATGCCCCACACTGAAATGTGTGGCAGCGCCAGTGTTTAAGAGGCAGAGGTCGAGTTGGGAGATGAGATTCTCGACCTCCCTGCCTCGGCCAGTAACCCTCGTTCCACCCCACAGGGGATTGTGGGCATTAAAATCCCCCAGGAGAAGAAAAGGCGTGGGGAGTTGGGCGACAAGCGCAGCCATTTCGGTCAGGGAGACTGTACCACCTGGAGGGAGATAGACACTGCAGACGGTTATGTCCTGGGTAGTCCTTACACGGACAGCCACAGCTTCCAATGATGTTTGAAGGGGCACAGGAGCACTATATACAGAGGTAAGGACATACACGCAGGCTCCACCTGACACACAATTGTAAGTGCTACGGTTGCAGTAATAGCCCCCGTATCCACGAAGAACAGGGATCCGCATTGCCGGGAACCAGGTTTCTTGGAGGGCAATGCAGAAAGCAGGTGTCAGGCTTAGGAGCTGTCGTAGCTCAGGGAGATGGCTAAAATAACCGCCACAATTCCACTGGAGGATTGTACAAATCGTGTCCGGTAGGGGCATGCAGGCACTGAAAAGGCAAATTACTTGGCAGGGTCACATGCTGCCACCGACTGAGCGACGGACGTCACGACGGCCATCGTTTCTGAGGAGACGGCGAGATCCAGGTCATCAGGGGACGCAAAGAGCTCGACCTCGTCCTCAGAGGCTGAGCTGACAGGGAGCGTTGGTGCGGGAACCACTGGGTCCTTATCCTTCTTGGAGAGCTTCCTTTTCTCTCTCTTGTCTTTGGGAGGAGGGTTGTCATGCTGGGAGGGCTTTCCTGACGCATCATCAGGAACAGAGGAAGAGCGTGAAGCCCTTCGACCAGCAGCTGGTGGCTTCTTCAGCCACTGGCTAGTGTCTTGTGAGACACTGGGGAAGTCCTTGGAAGGGACGCCCCCAAGGGATCCCTTCCGAACAAGTGAGGCCGGAGGAGGCTGTTGCGTCCCCGGCTGAGCAGCCGGAGGGAGCTGTTGCGTCCCCAGCTGAGCAGCCGGAGGGAGCTGTCGCTTCCCCGGCTGAGGAGCCGGAGAGGGCTGTCGCCGTTCCGGCGGAGAGGTGGGGACCAACGTCCCCGGTTGCTTGGGGCGCACTGCTCCCAAACTCGGTGTTTAGGGAGCAGTGGAAGAGAGAGCGGCCTGTGGTGGTGGTGGTGGTGGTTGTTGGATGTTTAAGGGGGACTAAACAGCGAAGGTCATCAGTCCCCCATTCCAAAATCAGGCGAGCCGAAAATCGACGAAGCAGATAAAAACCAAAGGGGGAGGAGACGTCCCCCCAGGCGCTAAAAGCACACAAATGCAGCAACAAACACTACAGACAAGAACAGGACAGAGGAACACCAGACAGAAAGAAACAGAAGAAAGGAAGATGGCCGGAGACTGGTTGACTGACCACGAGATCAAAAATGGGAAAGAGTCAACCATCTCACGGCACACCAAAACAGCAACAGACACAAGGACAATAGACACAGAAAGGGAAAGGCGCAGGACCTCCCTAAATCGAACCATAAAACGGACTACCACGGATAAAATTTAAAACGGTATCAGCCATGGAGGCATCGTCGGATAAAACCAAAGCCAAAGTGCCCGGGAGATTAAAAGATTGCCGGAGTGTGCGCAGTCGAGGACACTCCAGCAAAATGTGGCCGACCGTTAGCCGGGACCCACACCGACACAAGGGGGGATCCTCCTGACGCAACAGATGGCCGTGCGTCAGGTATGTATGGCCGATGCGCAGCCGACACAGGACTACCGAGTCCCTGCGAGAAGCCCGCAGGGAGGAACGCCACACATCGGTCGTCACCTTGACAGCCCGCAGTTTATTCGGGGCTGTCATGCCACGCCACTCAGCAGCCCACATCCCAATCAGCTTACGGCGCAACACCAGCTGCTGGTCGCGAGCCGTAAGGCCGATCTCCAAAGCCGGGGCGTCGATCGCCCCTTTGGCCAGCCTGTCTACACGTTCGTTCCCAGGGATGCCAACATGACCGGGCGTCCAAACCAAGACCACCGAGCGACCAGAACGGGCAATGTCGGAAACAGCCTCCTGAATGGAGGACACCAGAGGAGAGGAGGGATAGCAGCGGTCGATGGCCTGAAGGCTGCTCAGGGAGTCACTGCAGATGACGACGGACGCATCTGAGCAGGAACGCATATGCTCAAGAGCTCGCAAGATGGCCACCAGCTCTGCAGTAAAAATACTGCAGCCAGCCGGCAAGGAGCGTTGCTCAACATGGGCAGCGTGAGCAAAAGCGTAGGCAGGGCGACCATCAACCAGGGAACCATCAGTGTAGACAGGCTCACAGCCCGGAAATGAGTCGAGGAGCGCAAGAAAACGGCGACGGAGGGCCACAGGCGGAACCGAGTCCTTAGGTCCCTGTGCCAAATCCAGATGGACGGACGGCCGGGACAAACACCAGGGAGGCGTAGGTGTACGGACCCGGAAGGCAGGCAGAAGAGGGAATGACCCCAGTTCTGACAGCAGGGACTGGACACGGACAGCTACGGAAAGCCCAGACCGAGGTCGCCGTTCGGGCAGGTGGTGGACCAAGGCAGGGAAAAGCAGGCGACGATTGGGATGGCCTGGCGAGCAATGTACGTGGACAGCATAGTCGGCGAGCACACGATGGCGGCGAATCCGCAGCGGGGGAACCCCGGCCTCCACCAGTAGACTATCCACGGGGCTGGTGCGAAAAGCGCCAGTTGCAAGCCGAACCCCACAGTGATGTATGGGGTCTAATAACTTCAACACTGAGGGTGATGCAGACCCATAGGCCAGGCTCCCATAATCAAGCCGGGACTGCACAAGGGCTCTGTACAATTGCAGTAGCGTGCCGCGATCTGCACCCCAAGACGTGTGGCTAAGGCAGCGGAGGGCGTTGAGGTGCCGCCAGCATTTTTGCTGCAACTGAGTAACATGAGGAACCCATGTGAGCCGGGCATCAAAAACGAGTCCCAAGAAGCGGAAAGTGTCCACCACTTCAAGCAGGTGGCCGTCGAGGTAAAGGTCAGGATGAGGGTGGACCGTCCGACGCCTGCAGAAGTGCATAACCCGAGTCTTGGCAGCAGAGAACTGAAAACCATGAGCCAGAGCCCATGATGCTGCCTTGCGAACGGCGACTTGCAACCTGCGTTCGGCGACTCCCGTAGTCGTGGAGCTAAATGAGATGCAGAAGTCGTCGGCATACAAAGAAGGAGACACCGACGACCCCACTGCTGCAGCCAGACCATTAATGGCCACTAGAAATATCGAGGCGCTCAACACCGAGCCCTGCGGGACCCCATTTTCCTGTATATAAGAGGAACTAGAGGTGGCACCGACTTGCACCCGGAAAGAGCGGCGCAATAAAAAGCTTTGAAGAAAAGCCGGGAGCCGACCATGAAGACCCCACTCATGCAACGTGGCGAGGATGTGATGCCTCCATGTGGTGTCATACGCCTTCCGCAGATCGATAAATACAGCAACAAGGTGCTGACGTCGGGCAAAAGCCGTACGGACAGCAGATTCCAGCCGCACCAAGTTGTCCACTGCAGACCGGCCCCGACGGAAGCCACCCTGGGATGGAGCGAGGAGACCGCGCGACTCAAGGACCCAACACAAACGCCGCCCCACCATACGTTCGAGCAATTTGCACAAAACGTTGGTGAGGGTAATGGGACGATAGCTGTCCACCGCCAGTGGGTCCGCACCGGGCTTCACGATGGGGACAATAAGACCCTCTCGCCATTGCGACGGGAACACGCCCTCGCTCCAAATGCGGTTAAAGATGGCGAGGATGTGTCTCTGGCAGTCCCTGGAGAGACGCTTCGGCATCTGCGCATGGATGCAGTCCGGTCCTGGTGCTGTATCAGGGCAATCGGCGAGGGCGGCGAGGAGTTCCCTCTCGCTGAAAGGAGCATTGTATGTTTCATAATGACGCGTGTGGAATGAGAACGGCGTCCGCTCGGCTCGCTCCTTTAGAGAGCGAAAGGCGGGGGGATAGGATGCAGTCGCAGAGCTCTGAGCAAAGTGCGCGGCTAGCCGTTCAGCAATGGCGGCAGCGTCCGTGCAGACAGCGCCGTCGAAGGAGAGCCCAGGGACACCCACAGGGGTCTGGGAGCCATAAATCCGCCGGATACGGGACCACACGTGCGAGGACGAGACACGGGAGCCCAGGGAGGAGACGTAACTCTCCCAGCACTCCTGCTTACGCCGGGCAATAAGTCGACGGGCGAAGGCACGGAGCCTCTTAAAGGCGATGAGGGTCTCCAGAGACGGGTGCCGCCTATGACGCTGGAGAGCCCGCCTACGGTCGCGAATAGCCTCAGCAATCTCCGGCGACCACCAGGGGACAGCCTTCCGCCGAGGGAGGCCAGAGGAACGGGGGATGGTAGCCTCGGCCGCTGAAATGATGGACGTGGTTAAAACACGGACCACCTCGTCAATGTCACCCTGTGGGGGAGACGCAATGGTTACAGCGGAAGTAAAAGCTGGCCAGTCAGCCCTGTGGAAAGCCCAGCGGGGCAAGCGCCCAGAAGAATGACACTGTGGCAGTGACAAATAGATGGGAAAATGGTCACTACCACACAGGTCAGGATGCACCCTCCAGTGGAGGGATGGGACAAGTCCAGGGCTGCAAATAGAGAGATCGATGGCCGAGAACGAGCCATGGGCCACACTGAAATGCGTGGGAGCACCGGTGTTTAAGAAGCTAAGGTCGAGCTGAGCCAACACATGCTCCACGGCCCGACCACGATCATCGGAGACAGTCCCACCCCATAGAGGGTTATGGGCATTGAAATCGCCCAGAAGCAGCAAAGGTGGCGGGAGTTGAGCCAGCAGTGCAGCCAAGACATGTCGGGGGAGCTCCCCATCCGGAGGAATGTAAACAGAGCAAACAGTAATAGCCGGCGAGAGCTCAACCCTGGCAGCAACTGCCTCTAAAGGTGTCTGAAGGGGTACTGGCGAACTACAGACAGAGTTGTGAACAAAGAGGCAAACCCCACCTGACGCTCGATGACAGGCAGCACGGTTCTTATAGTATCCCTGATAACCGCGAAGGGCGGGAGTCCGTAGTGCAGGAAACCAAGTTTCCTGCAGAGCAACGCAGAGAACAGGGGAATCACTCAGAAGCATCCGGAGCTCAGGCAGGTGGCGGAAATAACCGCCGCAGTTCCATTGGAGAATGGAAGCAGGAAGGGACTGGGAGGGCGTGAATGCGACTAAGAGGCAGACAGCGCGTCAGAGCCAACTGCCGCCACTGGGGGAGAGTCAGCTGAGTCCATAGGAGATGCCCCCAAGGGTTCCATGAGGAAGATATCCGCGGCAGAGGCGAGGATCTCCACCTCATCCCCGGAGCCAGGACTATGTACAGCAGGCGGTGCTGAAACCGCCGGAGCGTCCTTCTTCTTGGACACATTCCGTTCCTTCTTCTCGCGTCTGCCCTTAGGGTGAGAGGGCTGGGAGAGCTTCTCTGAAGGAGCGTCGGAGGCTGACGACGACGCAGAAGCCCTACGATCAGCAGGTGGCGGAACCTTCAGCCACTGGCTGACATCTGGCTGGGAAGGAGAAGAAACGGAGAAAGGGAGAGCCCCGAGGGACCCCTTCCGCGAGAGAGGAACCGGCGGAGGCAACGCCGCCGGAGAAGGAGGGGGAGGAATCGAGCCTCCCAGTTGTGGAGCAGATGTCACTCCCGAAGTAAGCTTGGGGGGAGCGACAGAAGAGGGTTTGCCCCCAACTGCTAAGGGGGCAATAGAGGAAGGCTTGCCCCCAGGCACGAGGGGGGCAGACAGAGATACATGGCCCCGAGGGCCCACTGAAGGCGGCACAGATGAAGCGACAACCGTCGCTCGCGGGGGCGACGATAACATGGCTGCAGCATAAGATGTTCGAAGGGAAGCAGGATACAACCTTTCATATTTCTGTTTAGCCTCTCGATAAGTAAGCCGGTCCAGGGTCTTAAATTCCATTATTTTCCGCTCCTTATGAAGAACGGGGCAATCCGGCGAGCATGGAGAGTGGTGCTCCCCACAGTTGACACATACAGGCGGGGGCGTACATGGAGAATCGGGATGAGACGGGCGTCCGCAATCTCGACATGTAGCGCTGGATGGGCAACGGGAGGACATATGCGCAAACTTCCAGCACTGGAAGCACCGCATCGGGGGAGGGACGTATGGTTTCACGTCGCAACGGTAAACCATTACCTTGACCTTCTCGGGCAAGACATCACCCTCGAAGGCCAAGATAAAGGCACCGGTGGCCACCCTGTTTGTCTTGGGTCCTCGATGGACACGACGGACAAAATGCACACCACGTCGTTCCAAGTCGGCTCTCAGCTCGTCATCGGATTGTAACAAGAGGTCACGATGGTAAATAATCCCCTGGACCATATTTAAGCTACTGTGGGGAGTGACGGTAACAGGGACGTCACCCAGCTTATCACACAAGAGCAACGCTCGTGACTGGGCTGGGGAGGACGTCTTGAGGAGGATGGACCCATTCCTCATTTTTGACAACCCTGCCACTTCCCCAAACTTATCCTCCAGGTGTTCCACAAAAAACATAGGCTTCGTCGGAAGAAAGGAGTCACCATCAGTCCTGCTGCAGACAAGGTATTGCGGTACATAAGGCTCCCGCTTGGCACTAGACCAGCGTCCCTCCCATGGCGCAGCCAACGAGGGGAACGTCTGAGGGTCATATTGCGCAGCATCGAAGTCGACTCTACCTCGCTTAGAGACGCTGGTGGCCGTGCGACCACCAGCTTGGTGTTATTTATTGCGCTTCATTGCGCCACATCCGCCCAGATGCCACCTACTCCGAACGAGGGCTCTCCCCAAGGGCGCCACCCAGCCAAAGCAACGGGTACCTGGCCGATATCCCGTTGCCCGGAGTCCCTGTGCCCCAGACAAGATGGGCACATACTCCTTGGCATGCATGGGGAGGAAACAGCTCTGGCATCTGTAGTGCGATCCCTGCGTGGTCAGGGGGCTACCACCAAGAGGGTACATGACGACCCCACCACAACGGACTGGCTACCGTGCTGGATTTTAGGTGTTTAAAGGGTCCACAGTTGTCGTAGGCGCTAAGAAGAAGAGTGCGCACAAGGCGAGAAGGAGACAACCCAGAAGATGTTGGGCGTAGTCCCCCCCACACGACAATAGGTAACATGCAAGATGGTGGAGCATGATGGACCAATACAAAAACACCACGTAAGGTGTCCTTCCCCAAATGGCACGCACTGACGACGGAAATTTGGAAGAAAAAAGAAGGTCAAACCCAAGAGGGGACCATCACAGAAGGCCGAAACGTTTGAGACTCCTTTTAGTCGCCTCTTACGACTGGCAGGAATACCGCGGGCCTATTCTAACCCCCGAATCCGCAGGGGGGGACCTGGAAGGTGCCGGGAAGGGGCATCTCTGGAGAGGCGCCCTTGGCCGGCAGACGCCGAAGGAGTGGGACACTTCTCCGGCTGGGGAGGGGGAGCAGCGCCCAGAGGAGAAGGTGTGGGAGCCGCAGGGTTGGGGGGAGGAGAGGGGTCTGGGATTGGGGTAAGGAAGGGGGAGGAAGGGGTGAAGATGTAACCAAGGCGTAACTAGATGTCATGGACACAGGGTGCAGTCGTGCATATTTCTTACGGGCCTCTGTGTAGCTTAAACGATCAAGGGACTTATACTCCTGTATCTTTTTTTCTTTCTTATATACTGGGCAATCTGGTGAACGTGGAGAATGACTACCATGACAATTTACACATACAGGAGGGGGAACACAGGGACTCCCCTCATGGAGTGGACGTCCACAGTCACCACAGAGAGGGTCCTGAGAACAGCGAGAAGACATGTGGCCAAAACGCAAGCACTTAAAATACCTCATAGGAGGTGGGATGTACGGCTTCACATCACAACGATACACCATAATCTTAACTTTCTCAGGAAGGGTATCCCCTTCAAAGGCCAGGATAAAGGCACCAGTATCAATACGATTATCTTTAGGACCCTTCTGAACACGTCGAACAAAGTGAACACCCCGCCATCCGAGATTGTCCCGAAGTTCCTCATCAGTTTGAAGGATGAGGTCCCTGTGAAAAATCACACCTTGTATCATATTTAGAGACTGGTGAGGGGTAATGGACACAGGAATTGTGCCAAGATGGGTACAGGCACAAAGGGCCGCAGATTGGGCACCTGAAGCGGTTTTTATCAGCAACGAACCCGACCGCATCTTGCTCAGGGAGTCCACTTCGCCGAACTTATCTTCAATGTGTTCCACAAAGAATAAAGGTTTGACACTGGTGAAAGTGTCCCCATCAGTCCTGGTGCAAACTAGATAACGGGGGAAAAGTTTTGCCCCTAGACGACGAGCCTGACCCTCTTCCCAGGGGGTAGCCATGGAAGGGAAGGCCCAAGGGGCAAGAGAAGCAGCACTTGAGTAATCAGTACCACGCAGAGAGACGGCCACAGAAGAACGGCCAGAGTTTTGGACCCGTATGCGTTTCATCTGCATATCGTCCGCCCTGATACCACCCACTCCGATCAGGGGCTCTCCTCACGGGCGCCACCCAGCCACAGCAAGGGCCGTCTGGCACGGTGGCCATTGCCGGGAGTTCCGATGCTCCAGAATGACGAGCAACCACTCCAAGGCATGCATGAGGAGGTCACAGCTCAGGTATCAGAAGTGTGATCCCTGTGCGTTCAGGGGGCTCAACCGAAAGGGTACATAGCGACCCCACCACACGGGCTGGCTACCGTGCTGGCTATGCACCCTAGCATCAAACAACGACGTGAAAGAAAAGGTGGAATGTACCAGGAGAGCGCACGTCGGAGACACTAGGTAAGGTGCTCTTCCCCAAATGGCTCACACTACGGAGGAGAAATTTTGTAATGGAGGTCAAACCCCAGAGGGGGACCAAGGGATGCCAAAAGGAGGAGACGATTACGCAACAAAGCCGGAGTGTAAAACCAACAGAACCAAGAGGATAGCGGGGCCAACATAAGCAAGGACACCAATAGAGGGAGAGGAGATGGCGAGGGGAAAGGAGCATGGAGGGGAAAGGAGGGGAAGGGAAAGGAAATGCAGCCCGGGAGAGAAAGAAGGCTGCAATGGCTCGGGGCCCCGTGCTCGCCACGCACGTATCCACAAAAGAGTTGTGGACCCCCTGGGGGGGTTTTGAAAGGTAGTGGTGAAACCCCTTAGGGGACCGCAGGGGGAACTTCTAGACCACAACAACGTGATCCCCACAAGCTTCTGTGAAGCCATAATCGCTCTAATTAAAAACAACTCAGGCAGTGCAAACGTAAAAAAATCTAAGACCGATAACGCTGCTCAACAGCGACTACAAAATCTTTGCGATACTTTTGGCCCAAAGGCTTATATCTACAATGACCAGTATCATTGGCCCTTACCAGACCAGCGTGGGCAAGGATCGGAAAATTCAATAGTCTTTGTGCGACTACCGTGATTTAATCTCTATTGCGGAAGTCGGTTGGTTGGTTGGTTTGGGGGATTAAAGGGCCCAGACTGCTATGGTCATCGGTCCCTTTTTCCAAATACAAAGAACACCCACAGAGATTATAACCAGGAACAGAAGAGATCATAGACGAGACAGAACAAGAGAAACGGATACAAAGACAAGACAAAACGAACTAAAACCACACAGAGTGTGACGGTGGTTGGCCGACCATAGAAATAAAAAGGAAAAGCCAACCACTTGAAACACATTAAAAAATCAGTTTAAAACCGGAGACCAGAGGCCAGAATCAACACAAAACAATAAGATAAAAACAGAAACACTCAGATTAAAGAATAAAAACCCCCTGCCCGAATAAAACGTAAAACGAAGTCAGCCATAGCCGAGTCATCTGTTAAAAGGGCAGGGAGCGAGTCAGGCAGTGCGAACGACTGCCGGAGCGCAGCTAAAAACGGACACTCCAATAAAACATGAACCACGGATAAAACGGAGCCGCAGTGACATAGAGGCGCGTCCTCACGGCGCAATAAGTGGCCGTGCGTAAGCCGAGTGTGCCCAATGCGCAGCCAGCAGAGGACAACAGACTCCTTGCGAGAGACCTGCAAGGAGGAGCGCCACACACCGGCAGCCCCCTTGATGGCCCGAAGTTTGTTGCGTGAAGGCAGGGCGCGCCATTCAGTGTCCCAAAGGTCCAGAATTTTGCGGTGCAGGAACGCTCGCAAATCTGTCTCCGGGAGGCCAACGTCCAGAGATGGTGCACTAGTCGCCTCTTTCGCCAGCCGGTCAACATGCTCGTTGCCGGGGATCCCAACATGGCCTGGGGTCCACATGAAGACCGCAGAGCGCCCGCAACGCGCAAGAGTATGCAGGGACTCATGGATAGCCATTACCAGACGGGAACGAAGAAAACATTGGTCGAGTGCTCGTAAACTGCTCAGGGAATCGCTACAGATAACGAAGGACTCACCTGAGCAGGAGCGGATATACTCTAGGGCTCGAAAGATGGCGACCAGCTCAGCAGTGTAAACGCTGCAGCCAGCCGGCAAGGAACGTTGTTCGGAATGGTCCCCTAGAGTGAGCGCATAACCGACTCGACCAGCAACCATCGAGCCGTCGGTGTAAACAATGCCAGAGCCCTGATACGTGGCCAGGATGGAATAAAAGCGGCGGCGGAAGGCCTCTGGAGGGACCGAGTCCTTCGAGCCCTGTGCCAAGTCTAGCCGAAGGCAAGGGCGAGGAACGCACCACGGGGGTGTTCGCAGAGGTGCCCGGAAAGGAGGCGGAACAGGGACAAGCCCAAGTCCGGAGAGAAGCTCCTTGACGCGTATGGCGATCGGACAACCCGACCGGGGCCGACGTTCCGGCAGATGGACGACCGACTGCGGGAACAGGAGACGATAGTTAGGATGCCCGGGCGAGCTTAGAACATGGGCAGCATAAGCGGCCAGCAAACGTTGGCGTCGGAACCGCAGTGGAGGGACACCTGCCTCCACGAGTAAGCTGTCCACAGGGCTGGTGCGGAAAGCACCAGTGGCAAGGCGTATCCCGCTGGGGAGAATTGGGTCCAGCACCCGCAACGCAGACGGGGATGCTGAGCCATATGCCAGGCACCCATAATCCAGATGGGACTGGATTAACGCCTGGTAGAGCCGCAACAGGGTAGAGCGGTCGGCTCCCCAGCGGGTGTGGCTCAAACATCGCAGTGCATTGAGATGCCGCCAACACGTCTGTTTGAGCTGCCGGATATGAGGCAGCCAAGTCAACCGGGCATCGAAAACCACCCCCAAAAACCTGTGTGATGCCACCACCGAAAGAAGTTCGCCGTTAAGAGAAAGCTGCGGCTCCGGGTGGACAGTACGTCGCCGGCAGAAATGCATAACGCAGGTCTTGGCTGCCGAAAACTGAAACCCATGCGCTACAGCCCAAGACTGCGCCCTACGGATAGCGCCCTGTAGCTGACGTTCAACAGCTGCAATGCCAGTAGAGCTGTAATAAAGGCAGAAGTCGTCAGCATACAGGGAAGCAGAGACAGAATTTCCCACGGCCGCAGCAAGCCCGTTAATGGCTATTAAAAACAGACAGACACTTAAAACAGAGCCCTGGGGCACACCGTTCTCCTGGACGTGGGAGGAACTATACGAGGCCGCGACTTGCACGCGGAAGGTACGACACGACAGAAAATTGCGGATAAAAATCGGCAGAGGACCCCGAAGACCCCATCCATGAAGCGTAGAAAGAATGTGATGACGCCACGTCGTATCGTACGCCTTCCGCATGTCGAAAAAGACAGCGACCAAATGCTGACGGCGGGAAAAGGCAGTACGGATGGCCGACTCCAGGCTCACCAGATTGTCGGCGGCGGAGCGGCCTTTACGGAACCCACCCTGAGATGGAGCCAGAAGGCCCCGAGACTCCAGTACCCAATTCAAGCGCCGGCTCACCATCCGTTCAAGCAACTTGCAAAGAACGTTGGTGAGGCTAATGGGACGGTAGCTGTCCACCGCCAGAGGGTTCTTTCCAGGCTTCAAAACGGGGATGACAATGCCTTCCCGCCATTGCGACGGAAACTCCCCCTCGACCCAAAGACGGTTGTAAAGATCGAGAAGGCGCCGCTGGCAGTCCACTGAAAGGTGTTTCAGCATCTGACAGTGGATGCCATCTGGCCCAGGAGCGGTATCAGGGCAAGCAGCGAGGGCACTGCGAAATTCCCACTCACTAAATGGAGCATTGTAAGATTCTGGGTGGTTGGTGCGAAACGAAAGGCTCCGACGTTCCATCCGCTCTTTAATGGAGCGGAAGGCCTGGGGGTAATTCGCAGAAGCGGAACTCATAGCAAAATGCTCTGCTAAGCGATTGGCAATGACGTCGGAGTCAGTACAAACTGCTCCATTCAGTGAGAGCGCAGGGACGCTGGCAGGTGGCCGATAGCCGTAGACGCGTCGAATCTTGGCCCAGACCTGCAAGGGAGTGACATGGAGGCCAATGGTGGACACATACCGCTCCCAGCACTCCTTCTTGCCTTGGCGGATAAGGAGGCGGGCCCGCGCACGCAGCCGTTTGAAGGCGATAAGGTGGTCGAGGGAGGGGTGTCGCTTGTGACGCTGGAGCGCCCGCCGGCGATCTTTAATCGCTTCAGCGATCTCAGGCGACCACCAAGGCACAGCCTTCCGCCGAGGGGACCCACAGGAATGGGGAATGGCAGATTCGGCGGCAGTAACGATGCCGGTGGTGACCGATTGAACCACCGCATCAATGTCATCGGTAGAGAGAGGCTCAAAAGCGGCAGTGGAGGAGAACAAGTCCCAGTCAGCCTTATTCAGAGCCCATCGGCTAGGGCGCCCAGAAGAGTGGCGCTGTGGTAGTGACAAAAAGATCGGAAAATGGTCACTACCACACAGGTCGTCATGCACACTCCATTGGACAGACGGTAAGAGGCTATGGCTACAGATTGAAAGGTCAATGGCGGAGTAGGTGCCATGCGCCACACTGAAGTGTGTGAAGGCACCATCATTTAACAGCGAGAGATCGAGCTGCGACAATAAATGCTCAACGATGGTGCCTCGACCTGTTGCCACTGACCCACCCCACAGAGGGTTATGGGCGTTGAAGTCGCCCAATAGCAAGAAAGGTGGCGGCAATTGGGCGACCAGTGCAGCCAGGACATGCTGCGAGACATCACCATCCGGTGGAATGTAAAGACTGCAGACGGTAACAGCCTGTGGCGTCCACACGCATACAGCAACAGCCTCTAAAGGCGTCTGGAGAGGGACAGACTCGCTATGCAGAGTGTGAAGGACATATATGCAGACGCCACCAGACACCCTTTCATAAGCCGCTCGGTTCTTGTAATAACCCCGATAGCCACGGAGGGCGGGGGTTCGCATCGCTGGAAACCAAGTTTCCTGGAGAGCAATGCAGAAGAAAGGGTGAAGGCTGATAAGTTGACGGAGCTCGGCTAGATGGTGGAAGAAACCGCTGCAGTTCCACTGGAGGATGGTGTCGTCCATGGCTGGGAAAGGCGTGACGGGACTGGGAAGGCAGATTACGCCACTGGGGCACCTGCTGCCTCCGATGGAGCATCCGTGCAAATGCCATCCATTGCGTCCGCGGGACCGGCAAGAGCGAGGTCCTCAGCGGACGCCAGAATCTCCACCTCGTCCTCGGAGGCAGAGCTTGTAGGGAGCGGCGGGATCGGTGCCACCGCATTACCGTTGGTCTTGGGGACTTTCTTCCTTTTCTGCTTATCACGCTGTGCCTTCGGCTCTTCAGGCTGCATGGGCTTCACTGGGTCAGTCTCAGGGACAGACGACGACCGCGAGGCCCGACGACCAGGGACTGGCGGTTGTTTCAACCACTTGCGGGCGTCCGCTTTGCCACTGGTCGGAACTTGCGAAGGGAGGTCCCCAAGGGATCCCTTCCTGGCGAGAGCAGCCGAAGAAGTCTTACGCTTCTCCGGCTGGGAAGGGGGAGCTGATGTCCCCGAAGGTTGGGAGGGTGTTGCTCCTGAAGAAGATGGAGCAGGAGCAACAGGGTGTGAAGTGCCCCCCACAAGCAAGGGGGCCGGCGGATGCTGACCGATCTTAGAGCCGATTCGTGATGACGGGAGAACCGTCGTTGCAGCAGCGGCGTAGGTCGACGGCATTGCCACAGGATGGAGCCTCTCATATTTCCGTCTAGCCTCGGGGTAGGTCAGCCGGTCCAAGGTCTTATATTCCATGATCTTCCGTTCTTTCTGCTATATCCTACAGTCCGGCGAGCAGGGGGAATGGTGTTCTCCGCAGTTAACACAGATAGGAGGCGGGGCACATGGAGTATCGGGATGCGAAGGACGTCCGCAATCCCGACACGTCATGCTGGAAGTACAGCGAGATGACATGTGCCCGAACTTCCAGCATTTAAAACACCGCATCGGAGGAGGGATATATGGTTTCACATCACAACGGTAAACCATCACCTTAACCTTTTCGGGTAAGACATCACCCTCAAAGGCCAAGATGAAGGCACCGGTGGCGACCTGATTATCCCTCGGACCCCGATGGACGCGCCGGACGAAGTGAACACCTCGTCGTTCGAGGTTGGCGCGTAATTCATCGTCGGACTGCAGAAGAAGATCCCGGTGGAATATAATACCCTGGACCATGTTCAGACTCTTATGCGGCGTGATGCTAACGGAAACATCCCCCAACTTGTCACAATTGAGCAACCTCCGTGACTGGGCAGAGGATGCCGTTTTTATCAACACCGATCCAGACCGCATCTTGGACAAGCCCTCCACCTCCCCGAACTTGTCCTCTAAATGTTCTACAAAGAACTGAGGCTTCACGGATAGAAAAGATTCCCCATCAGCTCTGGTACAGACAAGATATCTGGGCGAATACGTCTCAGTGTCACGCAATGCCTGTCGTTCCTCCCATGGTGTGGCGAGGGAGGGGAACGATTTGGGGTCATAAACGTTACCTTTAAAATGGGCTCTCGAACGCTTAGAGACTGCTGACGGCTGGCCGCCAGCGACAGATGATGTACCACGCTTCATTGCGGGTCATCCGCCCTGATGCCACCTACTCCGACCAAGGGCCCTCCCCACGGGCGCCACCCAGCCGCAGCAAAGGCCACCTGGCAGGATGGCCATTGCCGGGAGTCCCGATGCCCCAGGGAGATGGGCATCTACTCCTTGGCATACGTGGGGAGTGAACGGCGCAGGCATCAGTAGAGCGATCCCTGTGTTGTCAGGGGGCTACAACCAAGAGGGTACATGGCGACCCCACCACAACGGACTGGCTACCGTGCTGGATCTTAGGTGCAAAAATGGCCAAAGTCGTCGTCACAGTTAAAAGAAACACTGCAGAGTGCAGCGTGGTAATCGCCCAAGAGATTGAAAACGAGCGGGACACCATGGCAACGACGAGAAAGACGGCTATAGGTCTAATTGCACGAAGGATACAGTGCACCATGTAAGGTGCCCTTCCCCAATTGGCTCGCTCTTCGGAATAATTTAGATAGATGGAGGTCAAACCCGAGAGGGGACCATCACATAAGGCCGAAACGTTTGAGACTCCTTTTAGTCGCCTCTTACGACAGGCAGGAATACCGCGGGCCTATTCTAACCCCCGAACCCGCAGGGGGTCATGTCTTTGGATTTCGACAAAGCTCTTGACAGGGTAAACCACCAGTATCTCTTTCTTACCATGTATGCGATGGGTTTTCCACCTGGGTTCGTCGCAATTATACAACAGACGGTAGCGATTAATTTATCCAGAGTAATCATCAATGGCCAATCTACCCGAGCGATAGAGATAGCCAGTTCCGTCAGGCAGGGCTGCCCTATGTCCATGGCGCTTTTTGTGATTGCCATTGAGCCTTTGTTAGCTACCCCGACGCAAAGTTCACAGGGTATCGTCAAACATGGATCCCGAGTAATGTGCAAGGCGTATGCAGACGATGTCGGTTTCCTTGTACTCAATAGAACTGAAGTGGAGACCGCGCTACAGAAAGTCAGGCAATATGAGCAAGGGTCAGGCGCACAACTAAACTGGACAAAGTCTGGAATATTGAATATTGGCCGCGGCCTAGGGTCGCACCCTCACAGACGACTGCGTCAACTGAAGATCTTCAAGTGTCTTGGAATTGATTTTCAGAGTAACATTCGACACACAATTGCAACCAACTATAGAAAGCTTCTACAGACTATTCGTGCCAGCATACGGGAACACAGTGTACGAAAACTAAATGCAATTCAGAAAGTAACGGTCGCAAATGTATACCTCACCTCAAAACTCAATTACATCGCTCAAGTTTTGCCAATGTCTGCACTCACTGCAAAACGAATTACGTCAGCATTAGGACAGTTTGTCAGTCATCATTACATTTTTAAAGTTCAGTTTGACACCTTAACGCTTGCCACAAAAAATGGTGGCTTAATCTTGTCGATGTTGGAAAGAAGGCGCAAGCTTTATACATATCAAAAACTTTCCACCAATGGAAACACTCAGGATGATAGTCTCGCTGCTCACCATCTTACTGAGATAGCTCCGGCCGACCTCAGTCCACCTATCACGGTGCAACATATTCCAAACGGACTTTACCACATAAAATCGTTTTTACTGCAGTACAGTTATGTACAAGCAAGTATTCCCAGACAAGAAATAAAGACAGTGAAACACGTGTACCAGGAACTCATGAAAGATAAGAAGAAAAATAACAATGAAGAAAAATACAACTTTTACGACTGGATGGTAATCTGGGAGAACATCCATGGTCCGTACTTGCCGTCAAAAATGAAAGCCACTTGGTACTTCGCAGTTAACAGAAAATTGGCCACTAACTCCAAACTACATAACATACACCTCGCAGAATCACCTTTGTGCACAACGTGTAATTTAATAGATACTGATGACCACAGGTTTGTGTGCGACAAAGTTAAAGATATATGGGAATATATCACGAACAAGTTAGCACTCATCAGTAGAACAACGCCCAGATATATAACACCTGCTGCCTTTCTGACGCCGGACGATACTCCATACCCGCGGACAAGAAGGAACGCACTAAACTGGTTAAAAGCCGCTACTGTATTTTACTTATTTACAAAGGAAGAAAAGAGTAAAGAAGACTTCTGGGTCTATCTTACAACTCAGCACCATATGCTAATGAAAACGAAAAACTATAAGGATAACTTCGCCAACTACCTGCTCAAAACTGTAACGTAAAAGAAAGAGTCTACCAGATCAATTGATTGAATTTCATGTTAACGAACATTCAGCAGATACTCACTCCAAATAAGACGGACCATCTATAACGCGAATAATATTTCATGTTGACCGAATCACAAGTTACAAACATAACTGAAGTAATCGACTGGCAAGAGTTCAAGGCTTCATTTCGTAAGAAGAAGAAAATTCAGTTTTCTGTTTCGAGAAGTATTTTAGTTCTCTTTCAATTTCGCAGAGTTCAGAACGAAGCTTTTTAATTTTAGAAGAAATGTATTTTCACTTTTCTTTCGACTTCTTTGCGGTTTTCTGTTACCACAAGGCAATGGAGCCGCGATGAATTTCAGTTACTATTTCCTTCATATGGATGATTGTATCGTGCACGACGCATGTAATCCACCACGTTTTCATTTTCCTTAATTCAATGCCTTTGATGCCGCGCCGACGAAGGCTACTTAATGGCGAGCAGAAGGACGGGCTATAAAAAAAAATGGATACGGCATCGGTCTACTAAACCGGGGATTGTGGGTTCGAGTCCCACCAGAGCTACGCGTTTTACTCACTGGGGCAAAATCACTCTCACCACATACAGGTGTAATAGTTCAGAAATTTGGCGTTTCTGAGTGCTTACAGGTATCACGACGGTATGAAAATACGCACTTACTGACAACCTGAAACGAAACGACGGCCATTATCAATCGACCTGTTAGCTGCGGAAGTGTTTCAAAGCGTGATGGCGCTGTGAAAGGAAACGCCATTTTAAAATTACTTGTTGGTAAACGGTATGACCCATATGAATAGTCACTTACCTGTCTTGTGTGCAGGACTTACAGTTCAGAAAGGGAATAGCCTAAGACGGAAGGTGTAAGAATTGCCAGCAGAAAGTAGGTACCTCGACTTCGATACGTCTGAATATGTACAGGCACACACGAAAGGCTCATGCGACGTCCTGACACTCTGCAGACGTAGAGTAGCGCATCAGGAAGGGTACACTTGGCAAGTGTTGATTTGAGCGAGCACACCGCCAGCTTAGCCCCAGTCAGCCTCTGTGGCCTAAATGATATAGCGCGATAATCAGGTATGAGGGACAGCCCCGTTCATATTCAGGCTGTAATTCCACGGGACACGTCCGAGCACAGTGCATCCAACGACGCGTAACGCAGCTGCCTGCGGGTGAACTAGACCCTCCCCCGCAACCGACAATATTACCGACTATTTATGTAGCGGCGATCCGTGCAAATACACCCACGGCGTCGGCTGCGGACGTGGGACTTAGTGTGGCCGATGTTACGAATGACGGAGATGTACCTATGGAAATGTCTACCAATCAGGAAGCTTTGCCAGCCGCTGGCTTACTGACTGCGGTGCCCCGTGACGCCTCACGTGAGGAAGCAAGGGTTGACATTGTGGAGGCGGCTACTACCGCCACTGACAGCCAGCAAGCGACAGGGACTCTTCCTTTATTCCTTTAGAGAATGCGGAAGCCTCCGCAAGTAGGCCCTCCCCGAAAAAGCTCAAGAAACGTCGGATCGCTCGTCCTGAGGCAGCCCAATCGGCGCCTCCCTTGCGTGATAAGGCCAAACAAGCAGGCCGCATGATCTGCGGTGATACTTCGGGGACCGACGATTGTCTTCCGTCGTTGGCCTCACCCATGTTGTTTGGTTTGGGGCATTAAAGGGACCAGACTGCCATGGTCATCGGTCCCTTTTTCCAAAGACAAAGAACACCCACAGAGAATAAAAACAAGGAACAGAAGAGATCACAGACGATACAGAACAGGAGAGACTGAGACAAAGACAAGACAAAACGAACGAAAACCACATAGAGATTGACGGTGGTTGGCCGACCATACAAATAAAGTGTGTGTGTGTGTGTGTGTGTGTGTTTGAGGTTTACGGGCGCTAAACAGCGGGGTCATCAGCGCCCAAACGCATAAAAACAGGAACACATGCAGGGAAGGGACTAAGACGAACAACGAACAAGGGGAACAGCTAAAAGACACAGACCTGACGCAGTGCCAAATCCTCACATACAGAGGCAAAACAAGAGGAGAAGGAGTGCACTAAAAAAAGGAAAGGAAACACAAGGAAAGGACAGAAACCGAAGGGAAACAAGGAGGTAGACGTGACTGGTTGACCTCTTACCTAAAATCTGGGTGAGCCAGTCATCCAGCAGCACATTAAAAACCTCTCCCTAAAAGCCGCGGCAACAAATTGGACAGGACACAAAACCGTAAAACCTTAAACACAGACGTTGCGTCGTCTTTCAAAATAGAGGGCAAATCCGGTGGCAAAGAAACCACCGCCCTCTGGTCAGAGAATAAAAGACAGTCAACTAAAATGTGGCGGACAGTAATCTGGACGCCACAAGCACTGCAGATTGGGGGATCCTCCCGCCGAAGTAAAAAACCATGTGTGAAGGGACTGTGCCCGATGCGGAGGCGAGTGAGGAGAACCTCATCCCGCCTGCATGACTGGTAGGACGTACGCCATGGCCGCGTGGTGGCCTTGACCAGACGCAGCTTATTTTCACCGACTGCCAGCCACTCCTCTTCCCACTGACGCATAACGCGAAAACGCAGGAGGGAGGTAACAGCATGGAGGGGGACGGCACAGTCAACAACGTGAGGGAGGGAACATGCATCTTTGGCAGCCACATCCGCCAACTCGTTTCCCCTAATACCCACGTGCCCCGGCACCCAGCAGAAGGAAACCTCCTTCCCCTGCCGCTGCAGGTGGAGGAGGGCATCATGGATGTTCTGGACAACCGTATCCGCTGGGTACAAGTGTTGCATGGTCTGAAGGGCACTCAGGGAGTCAGAACAGATGAGGAACTGACGACTGGGAACACATCTCATCTGCTCCAATGCCCGCAAGATCGCAAACAATTCGGCATCAAAGATGGTAAACGCCGCAGGAAGCCGTAACTTGACGACTCGATCAGGGAAAACAACAGCACAACCAACAGAGTCCCCTTGTTTAGAGCCATCCGTAAATACTGGTACATGGTCGGGATGCTGGTTTAAAATATCATAAAATAAGGAGGTAAAAACAAACGCAGGAGTGCAGCTCCTCCGGTACTCCGACAAGTCTAAAAGGACGCAGGGCCACTGGAGCAACCAGGGAGGCAGGCGAGTAAAACCTTGTCGTTGGGGGGCCACACGTTCCACACCAAGGGACTCAAGCAAATGCTTGGCACGAATCCCAAATGGTCTCGTTGCCCTGGGACGACTGGAAAAGAGACGTTCCATAGGCGGTCGAGCAACGGTAGGGTATGCAGGGGATGTAGGACAGGCAAGAAATTGACACACCCGTCGCACCATGAGGAGTTGCCGCCGGATGGCGAGCGGCGGTTCCCCTGCCTCAGCACACAGGCTGGGGATGGGACTGGTACGGAAGGCACCAGTGGCCAGCCTAATACCCTCATGGTGTACTGCGTCAAGTATCTTCAGAGACGAAGGCCTTGCCGACCCATACACGGTGCAACCATAGTCAAGTCGCGATCGGACGAAAGCCCTATAAAACTGCAGCAGACGCGCCCGATCTGCTCCCCAGGACCGATGGCTCAGACACTTCAAAATATTCAGTGCCTTCAGGGCCCGCACCTTGAGGTCTTTAAGGTGAGGCAACCACGACAACTTTGAATCAAAAGTGAGGCCCAGGAACCGCACAGTGTCGCTAAAAGGAAGAATGGTGTCCCTCAGACGCAATTCAGGGGAGGTAAAAAGATGTCGAGAACGATTAAAATGAACACACACACATTTGGCTGCAGAAAAGGTAAAACCCGTCTTCGCAGTCCATGCCTCTAATCGCTGTATCGTAAGCTGCAACTGTCGACTAGCAGTGACAAGACTGGAGGAAGAACAGAAAACAGCAAAATCGTCCACAAACAAGGAGCATTGGGCAGGACTCCGGATAGAGGACGTGATACTGTTAATGGCGACGGCAAAGAGGGTGACACTTAAAACGCTTCCCTGAGGAACACCATTCTCCTGCACATACAAATCAGATAGCACATTACCAACCCTATAGCGAAAGAGGCGGTGGGAAAGAAAGGACCGAATGAAGATGGGGAGACGGCCACGAAAGCCCCACTCATGGAGTTGATTGAGGATATGGCGGCGCCAAGTAGTGTCATACGCCTTATGAATGTCAAAGAAGACACCGAGACAATGCTGGTTACGGAGGAAGGCCTGCTGGATGGCCGCCTCAAGCAGGGTCAAGTTGTCTATAGTGGAACGCCATCTCCGAAAGCCGCACTGAGAGGGGGCTAAGGAGCTGCCTGGTCTCGAGCAGCCAAACCAGGCGACGATTGACCATGCGTTCCAACGTCTTCCCGACACAGCTCGTCAAGGCGATACTTCGATAACTACTGGGATGCGTTCGGTCCTTCCCTGGTTTGAGGAGGGGTATCAAAATCGCTTCCCTCCACGAGTCAGGGTACGTGCCGGATAACCATATCATATTAAAACAAGTCAGGAGAACTTCCTTGGAAGGCAGTAACAAGTGCCGCAGCATGCTATACCGGATTTGATCATGACCAGGCGCAGTATCATGAGCCACAGACAGCGCCGAATCCAGTTCCCACATTGTGAAGGGGCAGTTGTAGGGTTCAGAATTAGGAGACCGGTAGTCCAAGTGACCCCTCTCGATGGCAGTGCGGTAGCGGCAGAAATCTGGATCACAGTCAATAGTGGCGGTAGATTCCGCAAAATGCATGGCCAGTGTCTGGGCAATGTCTCTCGGCGCCGTGAGGAGACTTCCCTGATGCAGCAAGGCCATGACAGGTAGCTGGCCGAGTTTCCCGGAAATCCTCCTGATGGCTTCCCATACTTTTGTAGAACTAGTGGAGCGGGAGATGGAGTTCAAGAACGATTGCCATGACCGTCGTTTGCTCTCTTTAATGACGCGTCGCGCTTTAGCCCTTGCCACCCGAAAGGTTGCAAGATTGTCAGCTGTGGGACGGCACTTGAAGCGGCGCAGAGCGGCACGGCGGGCTCGGATGGCTGAGCGGCACTCAGGGGTCCACCAAGGGACAGGACGCCTCTTGGGATGACCGGATGACCGTGGGATTGACAATTCAGCAGCATGGGATATCACAGCTGTAACATGGTCTACCCATTCGTGGACGCTGTCACGGTGTTCCAAAACGGCCAGGTGGCTAAAAAGTGTCCAGTCAGCCCTGCAGAGGTGCCACCGGGGCGGTACCGGAAATGCCATAGCCTCATCCAGGAGGCGAATCCAAAGGGGGAAGTGGTCACTAGAATGGAGGTCAGCATCAACCTCCCATAGAGCAGAATCCGCTAGGGCTGGAGAGCAAAAGGAAAGGTCAATAGCTGACGACGACCCAGAAGCAGTACAGAAATGAGTGGGGGCACCAGAGTTGAGGATGCACAGTTCTTCAGACACCATGAGGCGTTCCAGAATGCGGCCCCTGGGGCAAGTAGTCGAAGAGCCCCATAAGACATTATAAGCATTGAAGTCCCCCAGAAGAAGAAATGGGCGGGGAAGTTGGCCAATATGGTCTGAGAGAGCCTCAGAGTCTATCGCATCCTGAGGAGGTAAGTAAAGTGAACAGACTGTGAGACTCCGACCCACAAGAAGGTCAACTGCAACTGCTTGCAAGTCTGTAACGAGAGGAAGCTCAGATGAGGGGTGCATGTCACGGACAAAAACCGCAACACCACCCTTTGCCCTTTCCCCCGTCAGATCATCTTTCCGATAGACGGTATAGCCCCGTAAAGAAGGAGCATCAGTGGCCCGAAAATGTGTCTCTTGGAGACATAAGCACAAAGGGAACTCACGTACAAGGAGTTGTAGTTCGGCCACATGCGTCCTGAACCCATTCAGGTTCCACTGTAAGATGGGAGCCAGTGATCAGGGTGGCTGAACTTTCACCCTGCCTCTGTGTTTAGGAGGAGAGCCCGTACTGGCCGGAGATTTATTCCTGGGGCGAGAAGAGCGCCCCCGGTCGACATCAATGTCCATCAGCTCCGATGACGACCCACGGGAGATGTCAGACAGTACGATGGCCTCGTCATCGGACCGACCCTGATCAGTCTCCGCAGGTGGCAAAATCTTCACCTTCGGCGTCTTTGTCTTAGGGGGCTTAGAATGCAGAGCCTTGTCAGCAGTTGGAGCTTTACTCGCCTGGGCAGAAGGCGCCATAGGGGAAGAGGCAGGAAGTACCCCAATGTCAGCAACCACGGCCTTGTCCGACGTTGCGGGAAGAGCTGCAGGTTGCGAAACAACCGCAGCAGCACAAGTGCACTGGCAAACGCAGGTATTAGTGCTAACACTAGCAACCTCCGTCTGCGTAGCAACAGTGGCCATTTGTACTGGTTTTTTCAGGGCGGAAGCGAAAGATGTCGTAAACACAGGAGGTTGCATGGCCTTAAAGAGCTTCTTGGCCTCACCATAGGGGATGTGCTTAGATGTTTTTATCTCCTGTATCTTCCGTTCCTCGAGATAGATGGGGCAGACCCGGCTCCAGACAGGGTGACTCCCAAAGCAATTCATGCACTTCACAGGCGATGAACAATCGGCTCCTTCATGGGCAGGCTGACCACATTTACCGCAAGTGGCTATCCCATTGCACCCCAATGTAGTATGCCCAAAGCGCTGACATTTAAAGCAGCGCATTGGGTTGGGGAAATATGGCCGTACTGGCAAACGTAAGAACCCCGCTTTAACATGCTCTGGAAGTCTCGGGCAACTGAACGTGAGAATAAACGAGTCGGATTTGACTAGGTCCCCATCGACTCGCCTCATAATATTCTGCACGTCAACAATACCTTCGTCAGCCCACTCAGATTTCAACTCGTCTGTGGAGATATCCACCAAGTCCCTACATGTCACAACACCCTTACTATAGTTGAATGTGGAGTGGAGCTCGGTCTCGATAGCGTACTCTCCGAGACTGTGTGCTTTCCGAAGAGAAGCGACTTGACGGGAACTAGAAGTCTCAACTAAGAGAGTACCATTGCGCAGTCGCTTAACAGATTTCAGTGTACCTGCAATTCCTTCAAGACCCTTGTGGATGTAAAAGGGAGAAACCCTCTCAAAGCTACCCTCCTTCCATTTAATAATCAAAAACACATTCTGATTTTCAGCATGTGCTCTGTTACAACAGTCTAATAAATCTCTAGCAACACCAGGAGCTGGAGGACTCGAAGCATGAAGTCGCTTTTTCGAAGGGGTGTGTTTGCCTACCAGCGGCCCACCCAATCCACTGGTAGGGGGAAATGTAGAGGTCGAAGGGTCCATAGCGGTCCCACGAGCAGCTAGGGAACTAAAGGTCCGCTCAGACAGAGCCCCGCGTGCCTGAGTAAGCCGTATACAACTGGGGTGCGGCAGGTGCCCCAGAGGTTGCCCGCTAGCGACTGTTCCACCCCAACAGCCATGCATCTTATAAGCGCGCAGCACACCGTAAGATTGAGGAGTTTTTATAGAGGTTTACCTTCCTCGCAATCCAGGCGGTCAAGCCAAGATTACCATTCCCCGCAGCACACAAGATTCCACCGCCGCACCATACGGTAGTCGCTGAAGCATGTCTGGGGGTTACGGTGACGGGAGACCGGCGGCGCTGACCAGTCCCCAGCTCAGGACCCCGGGGTCGCCAAGCCCGTACCCAGCAAACGAATGCTGAGCCCCTGGGGGCCATAGAAATAAAAAAGGAAAAGCCAACCACTTAGAAACACATTAAAAAATCAATGTAAAATCATAAGCCAAAGGCCAGAATCAACACAAAACAATAAAATAAAACAGAAACACTCAGATTAAATGATAAAATCCCCCTGCCCGAATAAAACGTAAGACTAAGTCAGCCATAGCGGAGTCGTCTGTGAAAAGGGCAGGGAGCGTATCAGGCAGCGCAAATGTCTGCCTGACCACAGCTAAAAGGGGGCAGGCCAACAGAATGTGGGCCACTGTCAAAGCCGCCCCGCAGCAACATACAGGAGGGTCCTCCCTGCGCAGTAAATAACTGTGTGTCAGCCGGGAGTGGCCAATGCGGAGCCGGCAAAGAACTACCGAGTCCCTGCGAGTGGCTCGCAGGGATGACCGCCACACAGCCGTCGTCTCCTTGACAGCACGGAGTTTATTGGACATTGTCAGTTCGCGCCATTCATCGTCCCATAGCGCCAAGATTTTGCGGCGGAAGACTGCCCGCAAATCAGTCTCTGGGAGGCCAACGTCCAGAGATGGCTTGCTGGTGGCCTCTTTCGCCAGGCGGTCAACATGTTCGTTACCCGGGATACCGACATGACCGGGGGTCCACACAAAGACCACAGGGCGGCCGCAACAGGCGAGAGTATGCAGAGACTCGTGGATAGCCATCACCAAACGAGAACGAGGGAAACACTGGTCGAGAGCTCGTAAACCGCTCAGGGAATCGCTACAGATAACGAAGGACTCACCTGAGCAGGAGCGGATATACTCTAGGGCACGAAAGATGGCGACCAGTTCAGCAGTGTAAACGCTGCAGCCATCCAGCAAGGAACGTTGTTCGGAAAGGTCCCCTAGAGTGAGCGCATATCCAACACGACCAGCAACCATCGAACCGTCAGTGTAAACAACACCAGAGCCCTGATACGTGGCGAGCATAGAATAAAAGCGGCGGCGGAAGGCCCCTGGAGGGACTGAGTCCTTAGGGCCCTGTGCCAAGTCGAGCCGAAGGCTAGGGCGACGAACACACCATGGGGGTGTATGAAAAGTAGCCCGGAAAGGAGGTGGAACAGTGAAACCCTGGAGCCCAGACAGAAGCTCTTTGACGCGGACCGCTATTGTACAACCAGACCGGGGCCGACGTTCTGGCATACGGACGACCGACCGCGGGAACAGAAGGCGATAGTTTGGATGCCCGGGCGAGCTTAGAACATGGGCAGCATAAGCGGCCAGCAAACGTTGCCGTCGGAACCGCAGTGGAGGTACACCTGCCTCCACTAGTACGCTGTCCACAGGGCTGGTGCGGAAAGCACCAGTGGCAAGGCGTATCCCGCTGTGGAGAATCGGGTCCAGCATCCGTAACGCAGATGGGGATGCTGAGCCATAAGCCAGGCTCCCACAATCCAGACGGGACTGGATTAACGCCTGGTAGAGCCGCAACAGTGTAGAGCGGTCGGCGCCCCAGCGGGTGTTGCTCAAGCATCTCAGAGCGTTTAGATGCCGCCAACACGTCTGTTTCAGCTGCCGGATATGAGGCAGCCAAGTCAACCGGGCATCGAAAACCACCCCCAAAAACCTGTGGGTCTCCACCACAGCAAGGAGTTCGTCGGCAAGATAAAGCCGCGGCTCAGGATGGACTGTTCGGCGCCGGCAGAAATGCATAACGCAGGTCTTGGCTGCCGAAAACTGAAACCCATGCGCTACAGCCCAAGACTGCGCCTTACGGATAGCGCCCTGTAGCTGACGTTCAACAGCTGCAATGCCAGTAGAGCTGTAATAAAGGCAGAAGTCGTCAGCATACAGGGAAGCGGAGACAGAATTTCCCGCGCCCGCAGCAAGCCCGTTAATGGCTATTAAAAACAGACAGACACTTAAAACAGAGCCCTGTGGCACACCGTTCTCCTGGACGTGGGAGGAACTACACGAGGCCGCGACTTGCACGCGGAAGGTACGACACGACAGAAAATTGCGGATAAAAATCGGCAGAGGACCCCGAAGACCCCATCCATGAAGCGTAGAAAGAATGTGATGACGCCATGTCGTATCATACGCCTTTCGCATGTCGAAAAAGACAGCGACCAGGTGCTGACGGCGGGCAAAAGCAGTACGGATGGCCGACTCCAGACTCACCAGATTGTCGGTGGCGGAGCGGCGTTTACGGAACCCACCCTGAGATGGAGCCAGAAGGCCCCGAGACTCCAGTACCCAATGCAAGCGCCGGCTCACCATCCGTTCAAGCAACTTACAAAGAACGTTGGTGAGGCTAATGGGACGGTAGCTGTCCACCTCCAGAGGGGTCTTCCCAGGTTTCAAAACGGGGATGACAATGCCTTCCCGCCATTGCGATGGAAACTCCCCCTCGACCCAAAGACGGTTGTAAAGATCGAGAAGGCGCCGCTGGCAGTCCACTGAAAGGTGTTTCAGCATCTGACAGTGGATGCCATCTGGCCCAGGAGCGGTATCAGGGCAAGCAGCTAGGGCACTGCGAAATTCCCACTCACTGAATGGAGCATTGTAAGATTCCGGGTGGGTGCTGCGAAACGAAAGGCTCCGACGTTCCAGCCTCTCTTTAATGGAGCGGAAGGCCTGGGGGTAATTCGAAGAAGCGGAACTCATAGCAAAATGCTCTGCTAAGCGATTTGCAATGACGTCGGAGTCGGTACAAACGGCTCCATTCAGTGAGAGCGCAGGGACGCTGGCAGGGGTCCGATAGCCGTAGACGCGTCGAATCTTGGCCCAGACCTGCGAGGGAGTGACATGGAGGCCAATGGTGGACACATACCGCTTCCAGCACTCCTTCTTGCCTTGGCGGATAAGGAGGCTGGCCCGCGCACGCAGCCGTTTGAAGGCGATAAGGTGGGCTAAGGAGGGATGTCGCTTGTGACGCTGGAGCGCCCGCCGGCGATCTTTAATCGCTTCAGCGATCTCGGGCGACCACCAAGGCACAGCCTTCCGCCGAGGGGACCCAGAAGAACGGGGAATGGCAGATTCGGCGGCAGTAACGATGCCGGTGGTGACAGATTGAACCACCGCATCAATGTCATCAGTAGAGAGAGGCTCAAAAGCGGCAGTGGAGGAGAACAAATCCCAGTCAGCCTTATTCATAGCCCATCTGCTAGGGCGCCCAGAAGAGTGACGCTGTGGTAGTGACAAAAAGAGCGGAAAGTAGTCACTACCACACAGGTCGTCATGCACACTCCATTGGACAGACGGTAAGAGGCTATGGCTACAGATGGAAAGGTCAATGGCGGAGTAGGTGCCATGCGCCACACTGAAGTGTGTGAAGGCGCCATCATTTAACAGCGAGAGATCGAGCTGCGACAACAAATGTTCAACGATGGCGCCTCGACCTGTGGCCACTGACCCACCCCACAGAGGGTTATGGGCGTTGAAGTCGCCCAATAGCAAGAAAGGTGGCGGCAATTGGGCGACCAGTGCAGCCAGGACATGCTGCGAGACATCACCATCCGGTGGAATGTAAAGACTGCAGACGGTAACAGCCTGTGGCGTCCATACGCGTACAGCGACAGCCTCTAAAGGCGTCTGGAGAGGGACAGACTCGCTGTGCAGTGTGTGAAGGACATATATGCAGACGCCACCAGACACCCTTTCATAAGCTGCTCGGTTCTTGTAATAACCCTGATAGCCACGGAGGGCGGGGGTTCGCATCGCTGAAAACCAAGTTTCCTGGAGAGCAATGCAGAAGAAAGGGCGAAGGCTGAGAAGTTGGCGGAGCTCAGCTAAATGGTGGAAAAAACCGCCGCAGTTCCACTGGAGGATGGTATTGTCCATGGCTGAGAAAGGCGTGAAAGGACTGGGAAGGCAATTTACGCCGCTTGTTCACTCACTGCCACCGATTCAGTACCCGTACGAGAGGCAGCCATGTCGTCTGAGGCACCAGCGACACTAGAATCTCGACTTCATCCTCAGACGCAGAGCGCGAAAGGTGCGGTGGGGCTGGTGCCACCGCAAGTTCTTTGGCCTTAGAGGTCTTTCTCTTGGACTTCTCTCGCTGAACCTTGGGTTTCACCGGCTGGGAAGGCTTCACCGATTCAGTCTCCGGGACAGAGGAGGATCGTGAAGCCCTACGCCCGGCCGCTGGTGAGGACTTATGCCACTGGTGGCCGTCATCCTTCCCGCTGGTGGAATCCTGGGAAGGGAGGGTCCCAAGGGAACTCTTACGGGCGAGAGGAGCCGAAGAAGTTAGACGCTTCTCCGGCTGAGAAGCGGGGACGGACGTCCCCGACGGGTGGGAGGAGGTTGCTCCTGAGGTAGGTGGTGCAGGAGCAACATGTTGGGTAGAGCCCCCCACGGGCAAGGGGGCAGGAGGAGTCTTACTGCTTATCGAGCTGGCTGGAAGTCTCGAAACTGATGGAGCTAGCACAGTTGTTGCAGCAGCTGCATAAGAAGATGTCATTCTCACAGGATGGAGTCTGTTGTATTTCCTTTTGGCCTCAGTATAGGTCAGCCGGTCCAGGGTCTTATATTCCATGATTTTGCGCTCTTTCTGAAAGACTTTGCAGTCAGGCGAGCAAGGTGAATGGTGCTCCCCGCAGTTGACGCAGATGGGAGGTGGGGCACATGGAGTATCGGGATGAGATGGGCGTCCGCAATCGCGACATGTGAGGCTGGAAGTGCAGCGGGAAGACATATGGCCGAACTTCCAGCACTTGAAGCACCGCATCGGGGGAGGGATATAGGGCTTGACGTCACATCGGTAGACCATCACCTTGACCTTTTCCGGCAACGTATCACCCTCGAAGGCCAAGATGAAGGCACCGGTAGCAACCTGATTGTCCCTCGGACCCCGATGAACGCGCCGGACGAAATGAACACCTCGACGTTCTAAGTTGGCGCGCAGCTCGTCATCAGACTGCAAAAGGAGATCCCTATGGAAAATAACACCCTGGACCATATTTAAACTCTTATGTGGTGTAATAGAAACGTTAACATCCCCCAACTTGTCACAAGCAAGTAACCTGCGGGACTGGGCGGAGGATGCCGTTTGTATCAGTACTGACCCAGAGCGCATTTTAGACAAGCCCTCCACCTCCCCAAACTTGTCCTCTAAATGCTCGACGAAGAACTGAGGCTTTGTGGAGAGAAAAGTCTCCCCATCAGCTCTCGTGCAAACTAAGAATCGGGGCGAATAACTGTTACCTCCATCCTGAGACTTACGCTCTTCCCACGGCGAGGCCAGGGAGGGGAACGTTTTCGGATCGTACTTCTGAGCATTAAATTGAGCCCGAGAACGCTTAGAGACTGCTGGCGGCTGGCCGCCAGCGAGAGATGATGTACCACGCTTCATTGCGGGTCATCCGCCCTGATGCCACCTACTCCGACCAAGGGCCCTCCCCACGGGCGCCACCCAGCCACAGCAATAGCCACCTGGCAGGATGGCCATTGCCGGGAGTCCTGATGCCCCAGGGAGATGGGCATCTACTCCTTGGCATACGTGGGGAGTGAACGGCGCAGGCATCAGTAGAGCGATCCCTGTGTTGTCAGGGGGCTACAACCAAGAGGGTACATGGCGGCCCCACCACAACGGACTGGCTACCGTGCTGGATGTTAGGTGACATGTGGTCCATGGGCGTCGTCAGTGCAGAAAACGGCCCTGCACAGTGCTTGGCAGAAAGTGCACGCAGGGGCGCATCGATGCCCAAGAGATGGAGAGCGGGCAAGACTGCAATGCAACGACGAATAAGATGGCGAAAGTTCTTAACACAACACGGACACAATGCACCAAGTAAGGCGCCCTTCCCCAATCGGCTCGCTCTTCGGAAAAATTTTGAGATATGGAGGTCAAACCCGACAGGGGACCATCACATAAGGCCGAAACGTTTGAGACTCCTTTTAGTCGCCTCTTACGACAGGCAGGAATACCGCGGGCCTATTCTTACCCCCGAACCCGCAGGGGGGGGCCTCACCCATGAATATTGACGATGATGTCTCCAACGTTGACACGGGGAGGGCAGCGACTTGTGCACCAGCGCGGACGGTCCAAGTGCCAGATGCGCAGGGTGACGGCCCGCTATGCGGTTCCGCAACCGCCACAGCAGGGGCTACAACGGCTGTGTCTGTCGTTAATTGAGCGGATGATACTGCAGTTATGACTGGCAATCCCGAGCGTGAAGAAGCGATGGCAACTGGTGATACGCTGCTTACGTCTCGACGCAATGCAGCGTCCACGGACGGTGACGTCTAGACTTATTCGACCTCCGAAGCGGACGACTGCTGAAGGGATAAAAATCTTACCCGTTTTCATCTGCAGAAGACCAGTCGTCCCACATCGCTCCGTTCACGACAATCCTATAAGAGTGTGTGTGTGTGTTGGGGTTTATGGGCGCTCAACATCGAGGTCATCAGCGCCCTGACACACAGTAAAAGGAACGAATTTGGAGAGACCTAATACAACTGAAAAACACACTCAAAGGAAGCAGGAAAAGAGAGAAAATACGACCTAAGAAAGTAAAACCTAAGGTAAGGGATAACATAGCAACAAGAATGACACAGGAAATCGTCAGTGGCTGGCCACTTACATAAAATATGGGCGAGCTTGTCACACAGGAAACAAGTTAAAATCCCCTCCCTAAAATCTTTGTAAAAAGATTCGACATGGCACAGAACTTTAAAACTTTAACCACATTCGTCCGAGTGTTGCCTAAAAGAGTTGGCAGGTCGGCTGGCAAGTCAGCCGCGGCCCGCTGGTCATAAAATAAAATGCAATCCAATAAAACGTGGCGCACAGTGACCTGGACGCCGCAAGCACCACACATTGGAGGGTCCTCTCGCCGGAGCAGGAAGCCATGCGTCATAGGGCTGTGGCCTATTCGAAACCGAGTGAGGAGAACCTCGTCCCGTCGATGGGGCTTAAAGGAAGTACACCACACACGCGTTATGGGCTTTACTAGACGGAGCTTATTGTCAGTCACTTCCAGCCACTCGTCCTCCCACCGACACATGACTCGGGAGCTCAACAGCGAGGTGAGTGCGTGCACGGGGATAGCACACTGAGATATGTGTGGATCAAGACACGCCTCCTTGGCTGCGAGATCTGCCCTTTCATTCCCAGCAATGCCAACATGCCCCGGAACCCAGCAGAAAGCTACAACCTTCCCCAGACGCTGTAGTCGGAGGAGGGCATCCTGGATGGTCTGGACTACTTTAACTGCCGGATACAAATGGTGCAATGATTGAAGGGTACTGAGGGAATCGGAACAGACAAGAAATTTAGGAGAGGAAGAATGTCTCATCTGCTCCAGCGCCCGCAAGATCGCAGACAATTCTGCATCAAAGACCGTAAAAGTCTGAGGCAGTCGGACCTTAAGGACACGATCCGGGAAAACAACTGAGCAATCAACGGAATCCCCTTGTTTCGACCCATCTGTAAAAACCGCTACATAGTCGTGGTGCTCAGATAAAACAGCAGATAATGCTGCATGAAAAACCGTGGCAGGAGTGCAACCTGTCTTGTACTGCAATAAATCTAAAATCACTCTGGGCCTCTTCAGTAACCAGGGTGGCAGGCGGTTAAAACCCTGGATTTGGTGTTGCACAGACTCCACACCGAGCGACTCTAGAACACGTTGCACACGGATCCCAAATGGCAACGTAGCCCAGGGACGGTGGGAAAAAAGGCGGTCCAGAGGTGGATGGGCAACAAGATGGTGAGCAGGCGAGCTGGGAGCCGCAAGAAACTTACAAGCCTGGCGCACCAGAAGGAGCTGCCGCCGGATGGTAAGTGGCGGTTCGCCAGCCTCAGCACAGAGACTGGGTATGGGACTGGTCCGATAAGCACCCGTGGCCAGTCGAATCCCAGCATGGTGGACAGCGTCAAGGATCCGCAAATAAGACTGCCTCGCTGACCCATATACTGTGCACCCATAGTCCAGCCGTGAACGCACAAAAGCCCGATAAAACTGAAGGAGACGCGCCCTGTCCGCTCCCCAAGACCTGTGGCTGAGGCACTTGAGGATGTTCAGTGCCTTCAGGGATCTGGCTTTCAAGTCACGTAGGTGTGGCAGCCATGACAACCTGGAGTCAAAAATTAGTCCCAGAAACCGCACTGTGTCTCTAAAATATAGGACAGCATCCCCCATATGCAAGGCAGGCAAAGTAAAAAGACGACGAGAACGATTAAAATGAACACGAACACACTTATCGGCAGAAAACCGAAAACCTGTCTTTGCAGCCCACTCCTCTAACCGCCGCACTGTTAGCTGCAACTGACGGCTCACGGTTGCAACACTGGGGGAGGAACAGAAAACAGCAAAGTCGTCCACAAATAAGGAGCACTGTACTGGACTCCTCACTGTAGACGTCATACTGTTGATGGCTATGGCAAAGAGGGTGGTGGTGGTGGTTGTTGGTATGTTTAAGGGGGACTAAACAGCGAAGGTCATCAGTCCCCCATTCCAAAATCAGGCGAGCCGAAAATCTACGGAGCAGATAAAAACCAAAGGGGGAGGAGACGTCCCCCCAGCCGCTAAAAGAACACAAATGCAGCAAGAAACACTACAGACAAGAACAGGACAGAGGAACACCAGACAGAAAGAAACAGAAGAAAGGAGGATGGCCGGAGACTGGTCGACTGACCACGAGAAAAAAAAGGGAAACAGTCAACCATCTCACCGCACACCAGAACAGCAACAGACACAAGGACAAAAGACACAGAAAGGGAAAGACGCAGGACCTCCCTAAATCGAACCATAAAACGGACTACCACGGATAAAATTTAAAACGTTATCAGCCATGGAGGCATCGTCGGATAAAACCAAAGCCAAAGTGCCCGGGAGATTAAAAGATTGCCGGAGTGTGCGCAGTCGAGGACACTCCAGCAAAATGTGGCCGACCGTCAGCCGGGACCCACACTGACACAAGGGGGGATCCTCCTGACGTAACAGATGGCCGTGCGTCAGGTATGTATGGCCGATGCGCAGCCGACACAGGACTACCGAGTCCCTGGAGAAGCCCGCAGTTAGGAACGCCACACATCGGTCGTCCCCTTGACAGCCCGTAGTTTATTCGGGGCTGTCATGCCACGCCACTCAGCAGCCCACATCCCAATCAGCTTATGGCGCAACACCATCTGCTGGTCGCCCCTTTGGCCAGCCTGTCTACACGTTCGTTCCCTGGGATGCCAACATGACCGGGAGTCCAAACCAAGACCACCGAACGACCAGAACGGGCAATGGCGGAAACAGACTCCTGAATGGAGGACACCAGAGGAGAGGAGGGATAGCAGCGGTCGACGGCCTGAAGGCTGCTCAGGGAGTCACTGCAGATCACGATGGACCTACCTGAGCAGAAACGCATATGCCCCAGAGCGCGCAATATGGCCACCAGCTCTGCAGTAAAAATACTGCAGCCAGCCGGCAAGGAGCGTTGCTCAACATGTGCAGCATGAGCAAAAGAGTAGGCAGTGCGACCATCAACCAGGGAACCATCAGTGTAGACAGTCTCACAGTCCGAAAATGAGGCGAGGAGCGCAAGAAAACGGCGACGGAGGGCCACAGGCGGAACCGAGTCCTTGGGTCCCTGTGCCAAGTTCATACGGACAGACAGCCGGGGAGGCAGAAGAGGGAATGACCCCAGTTCCGACAGCAGGGACTGGACGCGGACAGCTATGGAAAGCCCAGACCTAGGTCGCCGTTCGGGCAGATGGAGGACCATGGCAGGGAAAAGCAGGCGACGATTGGGATGGCCTGGAGAGCAATGCACGTGGACAGCATAGTCGGCGAGCAGACGATGGCGGCGAATCCGCAGTGGGGGAACCCCGGCCTCCACCAGTAGACTATCCACGGGGCTCGTACGAAAAGCGCCAGTTGCAAGCTGGACCCCACAGTGGTGTATGGGGTGTAACAACTTCAACACTGAGGGAAATGCAGACCCATAGGCCAGGCTCCCGTAATCAAGCCGAGACTGCACAAGGGCTCTGTACAATCGCAGCAGCGTGCAGCGATCCGCACCCCAAGACGTGTGGCTAAGGCAGCGGAGGGCGTTGAGGTGCCGCCAGCATTTTTGCTTCAGCTGAGTAATATGAGGAACCCATGTGAGCCGGGCATCAAACACGAGTCCCAAGAAGCGGCAAGTGTCCACCACGTCAAGCAGGTGGCCGTCGAGGTAAAGTTCAGGATGAGGGTGGACCGTCCGACGCCTGCAGAAGTGCATAACTCGAGTCTTGGCTGCAGAGAACCGAAAACCGTGAGTCAGAGCCCATGATGCTGCCTTCCGAACGGCTACCTGCAGCCTGCGTTCGGCGACTCCCGTAGTCGTGGAGCTAAATGAGATGCAGAAGTCGTCGGCATACAAAGAAGGAGACACCGACGACCCCACTGCTGCAGCCAGACCATTAATGGCCACTAGAAATAAGGACACACGCAACACAGAGCCCTGCAGGACCCCATTTTCCTGTGTATAAGAAGAACTAGAGTCGGTACCGACTTGCACCCGGAAAAAACGGTGCAATAGAAAGGTTTGAAGAAAAGCCGGGAGCCGACCACGAAGACCCCACCCATACAACGTGGCGAGGATGTGATGCCTCCATGTGGTGTCATACGCCTTCCGCAGATCGAAAAATACAGCAACGAGATGCTGACGTCGGGCAAAAGCCGTACGGACAGCAGATTCCAACCGCACCAAATTGTCCACTGCAGACCGGCCCCGACGGAAGCCACCCTGGGATGGAGCGAGGAGACCGCGCGACTCAAGGACCCAACACAAACGCCGCCCCACCATACGTTCGAGCAATTTGCACAAAACGTTGGTGAGGGTAATGGGACGATAGCTGTCCACCGCCAGTGGGTCTGCACCGGGCTTCAAGATGGGGACAATAAGACCCTCTCGCCATTGCGACGGGAACACGCCCTCGCTCCAAATGCGGTTAAAGATGGTGAGGATGTGTCTCTGGCAGTCCCTGGAGAGATGCTTCAGCATCTGCGCGTGGATGCAGTCCGGTCCTGGTGCTGTATCAGGGCAATCGGCGAGGGCAGCGAGGAGTTCCCTGTCGCTGAAAGGAGCATTGTATGTTTCATAAAGACGCGTGTGGAATGAGAACGGCGTCCGCTCGGCTCGCTCCTTTAGAGAGCGAAAGGCGGGGGGATAGGATGCAGTCGCAGAGCTCTGAGCAAAGTGCGCGGCTAGCCGTTCAGCAATGGCGGCAGCGTCCGTGCAGACAGCGCCGTCGAAGGAGAGCCCAGGGACACCCACAGGGGTCTGGGAGCCATAAATCCGCCGGATCCGGGACCACACGAGCGAGGGGGAGACACGGGAGCCCAGGGATGAGACGTACCTCTCCCAGCACTCCTGCTTACGCCATGCAATAGGACGACGGGCGAAGGCACGGAGCCTCTTAAAGGCGATGACGGTCTCCAGAGACGGGTGCCACCTATGACGCTGGAGAGCCCGCCGACGGTCGCGAATAGCCTCAGCAATCTCCAGCGACCACCAGGGGACAGCCTTCCGCCGAGGGAGGCCAGAAGAACGGGGGATGGAAGCCTCGGCCGCTGAAATGATGGACGTGGTTAAAACACGGACCACCTCGTCAATGTCACCCTGTGGGGGAGACTCAATGGTTACAGCGGAAGTAAAAGCTGGCCAGTCAGCCCTGTGGAGAGCCCAGCGGGGCAGGCGCCCAGAAGAATGACACTGGGGTAGTGACAAATAGATGGGAAAATGGTCACTACCACACAGGTCAGGATGCACTCTCCAGTGGAGGGATGGGACAAGTCCAGGGCTGCAAATAGAGAGATCTATGGCCGAGAACGAGCCATGGGCCTCACTGAAATGCGTGGGAGCACCGGTGTTCAAGAGGCTAAGGTCGAGCTGAGCCAACAATTGCTCCACGGCCCGACCGCGGTCATCTGAGACAGTCCCACCCCATAGAGGGTTATGGGCATTGAAATCGCCCAGAAGCAGCAACGGTGGCGGGAGTTGAGCCAGCAGCGCAGCCAAGACATGTTGGGGGAGCTCCCCATCTGGAGGAATGTAAACAGAGCAAATAGTAATAGCCGGCGAGAGCTCAACCCTGGCAGCAAGTGCCTCTAAAGGCGTCTGAAGGGGTACTGGTGAGCTACAGACAGAGTGGTGAACAAAGAGGCAAACCCCACCTGATGCTCGTTGACAGGCAGCACGGTTCTTATAGTATCCCTGATAACCGCGAAGGGCGGGGGTCCGCAGTGCAGGAAACCAGGTTTCCTGCACAGCAATGCAGAGAACAGGGGAATCACGCAGAAGCATTCGGAGCTCAGGCAGGTGGCGGAAATAACCGCCGCAGTTCCATTGGAGAATGGAAGCAGGAAGGGACTGGGAGGGCGTGAATGCGACTAAGAGGCAGACAGCGCTTCAGAGCCAACTGCCGCCACCGGGGGAGAGTCAGCTGAGTCCATGGGAGAGGCCCCCAAGGGTTCCGTGAGGGCGATATCCGCTGCAGAGGCGAGGATCTCCACCTCATCCCCGGAGCCAGGACTATGGACAGCAGGCGGTGCTGAAACCGCCGGAACGTCCTTCTTCTTGGACACATTCTGTTCCTTCTTCTCGCGTCTGCCCTTAGGGTGAGAGGGCTGGGAGAGCTTCTCTGAAGGAGCGTCGGAGGCTGACGAAGACGAAGAAGCCCTACGACCAGCAGGTGGCGGAACCTTCAGCCACTGGCTGACATCTGGCTGGGAAGGAGAAGAAACGGAGGAAGGGAGAGCCCCAAGGGACCCCTTCCGCGAGAGAGGAACCGGCGGAGGCAACGCCGCCGGAGAAGGAGGGGGAGGAATCGAGCCTCCCGGTTGTGGAGCAGATGTCACTCCCGAAGTAAGCTGGGGGGGAGCGACAGAAGAGGGTTTGCCCCCAACTGCTAAGGGGGCAAGAGAGGAAGGCTTGCCCCCAGGCACGAGGGGGGCAGACAGAGATACATGGCCCCGACGGCCCACTGAAGGCGGCACAGATGAAGCGACAACCGTCGCTCGCGTGGGCGACGATAACGTGGCTGCAGCATAAGATGTTCGAAGGGAAGCAGGATACAACCTTTCATATTTCTGTTTAGCCTCTCGATAAGTAAGCCGGTCCAGGGTCTTAAATTCCATTATCTTCCGCTCCTTATGAAGAACGGGGCAATCCGGCGAGCATGGAGAGTGGTGCTCCCCACAGTTGACACATACAGGCGGGGGCGCACATGGAGAATCGGGATGAGAGGGGCGTCCGCAATCTCGACATGTAGCGCTGGATGGGCAACGGGAGGACATATGCCCAAACTTCCAGCACTGGAAGCACCGCATCGGGGGAGGGACGTATGGCTTCACGTCGCAACGGTAAACCATTACCTTGACGTTCTCGGGCAAGACATCACCCTCGAAGGCTAAGATAAAGGCACCGGTGGCCACCCTGTTTGTCTTGGGTCCTCGATGGACACGACGGACAAAATGCACACCACGTCGTTCCAAGTCGGCTCTCAGCTCGTCATCGGATTGTAACAAGAGGTCACGATGGTAAATAATCCCCTGGACCATATTTAAGCTACTGTGGGGAGTGACGGTAACAGGGACGTCACCCAGCTTATCACACAAGAGCAACGCTCGTGACTGGGCTGGGGAGGACGTCTTGAGGAGGATGGACCCATTCCTCATTTTTGACAACCCTGCCACTTCCCCAAACTTATCCTCCAGGTGTTCCACAAAAAACATAGGCTTCGTCGGAAGAAAGGAGTCACCATCAGACCTGCTGCAGACAAGGTATTGCGGTACATAAGGCTCCCGCTTGGCACTAGATCGGCGTCCCTCCCATGGCGCAGCCAACGAGGGGAACGTCTGAGGGTCATATTGCGCAGCATCGAAGTCGACTCTACCTCGCATAGAGACGCTGGAGGCCGTGCGACCACCAGCTTGGTGTGATTTATTGCGCTTCATTGCGCCACATCCGCCCAGATGCCACCTACTCCGAACGAGGGCTCTCCCCAAGGGCGCCACCCAGCCAAAGCAACGGGTACCTGGCCGATATCCCGTTGCCCGGAGTCCCTGTGCCCCAGACAAGATGGGCACATACTCCTTGGCATGCATGGGGAGGAAACAGCTCTGGCATCCATAGTGCGATCCCTGCGTGGTCAGGGGGCTACCACCAAGAGGGTACATGACGACCCCACCACAACGGACTGGCTACCGTGCTGGATTTTAGGTGTTTAAAGGGTCCACAGTTGTCGTAGGCGCTAAGAAGAAGAGTGCCCACAAGGCGAGAAGGAGACAACCCAGAAGATGTTGGGCGTAGTCCCCCCCCACACGACAATAGGTAACATGCAAGATGGTGGAGCATGATGGACCAGTACAAAAACACCACGTAAGGTGTCCTTCCCCAAATGGCACGCACTGACGACGGAAATTTGGAAGAAAAAAGGAGGTCAAACCCAAGAGGGGACCATCACAGAAGGCCGAAACGTTTGAGACTCCTTTTAGTCGCCTCTTACGACAGGCAGGAATACCGCGGGCCTATTCTTACCCCCGAACCCGCAGGGGGGGCAAAGAGGGTAACGCTTAAAACACTGCCCTGGGGGACACGGTTCTCCTGCTCAAAGCGATCAGACAGTGTGTTACCAACGCGGGTCCGAAAAAACCGCTGAGACAGGAAAGACCGAATGGAAAGAGGGAGGCGGCCACGAAAGCCCCATTGATGAAGTTGTGCAAGAATACAGTGTCTCCAAGTAGTATCATATGCCTTACTGATATCAAAGAAGATACCGATACAGTGATACTGACGGAGGAAAGCCTGCTGAATAGCCGCCTCGAGGAGTGTCAGGTTGTCGACTGTGGACCGAAATTTTCGGAATCCACACTGAAAGCGGCTAAGGAGCTGCCTGGTCTCTAGCAGCCAGACCAGACGACGGTTACCCATCCGTTCCAGGGTCTTTCCGACACAGCTTGTCAAGGCAATACTACGATAACTACTGGGACATGTGCGGTCCTTTCCTGGTTTGAGGAGAGGGATGAGGATTGCCTCCCTCCACGTGGTGGGGAACACTCCTGTCCGCCATATGAGATTAAAACATTCGAGGAGGATTTCCTTTGACGCCGCTGGCAGATGGCGAAGCATGGAGTACCGGATGCGGTCGTAACCTGGTGCAGTGTCAGAAGTCTCAGTAAGAGCCGACTCAAGTTCCCACATGGAGAAAGGGGAGTTGTAGGCCTCAGAATTGTTCGACCGAAAGTCCAACTTCGCTCGTTCGACAGTCGCACGGTAGCGACGAAATGCTGGATCCTGGGTTGCAGTGGCAGTACTTTGTGCAAAATGCTCTCCCAGCGTCTGAGCAATGGCTCTGGGTGTTGTTTGGAGGCATCCCTGGTTCAGGACTGCAGCTCTTGGTAGACGGCTGCGTTTACCAGAAATCCTCCGGATGGCTTCCCATACTTTTGTGGAACAAGTGGAACGGTTGATGGAGTCCAGGAACTCCTGCCATGACCTTTTCTTGCTCTCTTTAATGACACGGCGTGCCCTGGCTCTCGCGATGCGAAAGGCGGTAAGATTGACTGCTGTTGGGCGGCATTTAAATCGGCGAAGAGCCGCACGCCTGTCCCGGATGGCTGAACGGCACTCATCCGTCTACCAAGGCACAAGGCGCCGCTTAGGAGGGCCAGAAGACTGTGGTATGGACAGGTCAGCAGCATGATGGATCACAAGTGTGATGTGATCCGCCCATTCCTGTACGCTGTTGTGGCGTTCAAAGACAGCCAATCGAGTGAACAGAACCAGTTAGCCCTGCCAACCATCCACGATGGCGGCCTCTCCTCCAGCAATACACCATCCAGGAGATGAATGAGGATGGGGAAGTGATCGCTGGAATGAAGGTCGTCAATGACCTCCCAATGAACAGAGTCGGTGAGGGCGGGAGAGCAGAAAGATAGGTCAATGGCTGAGAATGACCCAGTAGCGGCAGAGAAATGAGTTGGAGTACCTGTGTTGAGGCTGCACAACACTTGAGATGTTAGGAGGCTCTCCAAAATTCTACCTCGAGTGCAAAGAGAAGTGGAGCCCCACAGGACATGATGGGCATTGAAGTCTCCCAGGAGGAGAAAGGGGCGGGGGAGTTGGTCGATAAGATCTGTGAGAGCGTCTAAGGTCATTGCATACAAAGGGGGTAAATAAAGGGAGCAAACAGTAAGCCTTCGACGGGAATGAATTGCAACTGCAACTGCTTGCAGGTCAGTATCCAGGGGGAGAGCAGAGGAGTGGTGGTCATTATTGACAAACACGGCGACTCCGCCTTTGGCTCTGTCTCCAGTCAGGTCATCTTTGCGATACAACGTATAGCCCCTGAGTACAGGAGCATCAGAGGGTTTTAGATGTGTTTCCTGTAAACACAAGCACAGGGGGCGTTGCCGTGCTAGGAGGTGCAGTTCCTCCACATGAGCCCGGAATCCATTCATGTTCCACTGTATAATGGGAGCCATCGATCAGGGTGGGAGGACCTTCAGTCTCACTTTCTGTCGGGGAGGAGAGCTCACAACAGGTGGAGGCTCAGTTTTGGGGCGAGATGATTGCCCCAGTCTGACATCAACCTCCATCGCCTCTGAAGAGGAGTCGAGAGAGACGTCAGAAAGAATGACATCAACATCAGCAGACTGTAGAACTTCAGTCTCCTTGAGCGGTCGAGTCTTCACCTTTGGTTTGGGCTTCGATTTTCTGGCCAGAGGTGGCAGTGGAGCCAAAACCTCAGAAGCAGTAGGGGGTGTAGCAGCGCTGGGCATTGCACAAGACTGGACCTGGGAAGTGGCAGGAAGTTCCATGACGTCAGCTACCACGGCCTGGTCAGAAGGCCGGGGAGGAGCAGCAGGCTTCACAGGAACAGCAGCAGCACACATACATTGACAAACGCAGGTGCTAGTGCTGACAGTAGCAACCTCCGTTTGTGTAGCGGCATCAGTTTTCAAGACTGGCTGTTGCAGAACCGAAGAAAAGGAGGCAGCGAACGTGGGCGGCTGCATGGACTTGTAGATTTTCTTTGCCTCACCGTACGGGATGCGTTTGGTGGTTTTAAGTTCCTGGATCTTCCGTTCCTCAAGGAAAACTCTACATTCCCTACTCCACACAGGGTGATCCCCAGAGCAGTTGACACACTTGGGAGGAGAGGAGCAACCAACTCCCTCATGGGCGGCTTGACCACAGTTCCCGCAAGTGGCTTCCCCTTTACAGCCGAGAGTAGTGTGTCCAAAGCGTTGGCACTTAAAACACTGCATGGGGTTGGGGTAATAAGGCCGTACACTGAGACGTAGGGAACCTGCCTTCACATGCTCGGGCAATTTGGTGCTGTTAAACGTAAGGATGAACGAGTCAGATTTCAGGAGAGCACCATCCACCCATTTCATAACGTGTTGCACGTCGACAATTCCTTCCCGGGACCATTCAGCCTTCAGTTCGTCTAGGGGAATATCAACGACATCTCGGCAAGTCACAACACCCTTGCTGTAGTTCAAGGTGTTGTGAAATTCAGTCTCAATCTCAAACTCCCCTAGAAATTGTGCCTTCTGAAGGTTCTGGACTTGCTGGAAGCTAGATGTTTCAACCAACAAGGTGCCATTTCGCAAGCGCTTTACAGATTTTAATGTACCAGCAATACCTGCTAAGCCTTTCTGGATGTAAAATGGCGAAACTTTTTCGAAAGTCCCATCTTTTCTTTTTATTATAAGAAACACATTCTGCGAAGCAGCATGCGTTCTGTTACTACTACTACCTGAATCAGGAGGACTGGCTACACGAGCCCTCTTGTGAGATTGGGTGTTAGAACCTACCAGCGGCCCACCCTTTCCGTTGGGAGGAGAAGAAGAAAACTTCGAGGGTTCCATCTCGGTCCCACGAGCAGCTAGGAAACTAGGAGTCCACCTAGACAGAGCCCCGCGTGCCTAGGTAAGCCGTATACAACTGAGGTGCGGCAGACTCCCCAGAGGTCGCCCGCTAACGACTGTTCCACCTCAACAGCCATGCATCTCATCGGCGCGCAGCACACCTTGAGATTGAGGGGTTTTTTATAGAGGTGTATTCCATCCTCGCGACCCGGGCGGTCAGGCCAAGATCCCCATTCCCTGAGACACACAACATTCCACAGCCGCGCCGCACGGTGGTCGCTGAAGTATGCACAGAGCTTACGGTGACAGGGGACTGGCGGCGCTTACCAGTCCCCAGCTCAGGAACCCCGGGGTCGTCAAGCCCGTACCCAGCAAATGAATGCTGAGCCCCTGGGGGCGTAGAATTTTGAAACATGGAGGTCAAACCCCAAGGGGGACCATCACATGGAAGGCTGGAACGCTCAGGAATACGTCGGGCCTATTCTTACCTCCGACCCGCAGGGGGGGCTACGGCAGCTGTTACCCGATCTTCTGGGACCATACCAAATGAGTGCGATCCGTGGTCGGTCCCTGTCTACCATTTTGGCGCTGTATCGGGATCTAGTCTCCCTCACCTGGGCCACCCGCACTCCTATGGCAATAGCATTTCTCGATTTTGACAAGGCTTACGATCGAGCTATCATTATCTCAGCAGCGCGATGGAAACAATGGGATTCAGTCCTAATTTTATCCACCTCATCAACAACTGTATCAGTGGTACTCGTACATGGTTACTGATCAATAATACATCGACGGAGTACATCCAGCTCTCACGGGGTATCAAGCAAGGCTGCCCCTCTCAACGACGTTCTATGCGATGCTCATGGAACCCCTGTTGCGCCACCTACATCATCATAGCCTACCTGGATTCCAGTTTTATGGTGTTAAGATTGTGGTACAAACATACGCCGACGATGTCAGCGTGCTCTTTAATGATGTTCGCGATGTCAACGCAGCGAAGCGCATTCTTGAGGAATTCCGAAGAGATAGTGGTGCAATGTTAAACGTCAGTAAATCCGCCATCTCAATGCTTGGTCAGGAACGACCGCTCACAGGCGACGCTTGGCTGCCCTGTGTACAGACTAGAAAACACCTTGGTCTCTACGTCACGGCCCGGCCTCTGGACATGTCTGACAAAAATTGGATACCCAAAATTCAGGCGATAAAGGCACTCCTGCGCGACCAGATCATGCGACACCTCGATCGTTTGCAGCGAGCCTTTTTCGTCAATTCTTATGCCCTCTCCAAATTACAGTTTGTTGCCGCCGTCCTACCCATGCCAACCACAGTAGCAAGATCACTTCTAGCGGAGGCCGCCTGGTACGTCTGGAAGCCCAATATTTTTAAGGTTTCCTTCACCACGACAGCGTTGCCATGCGATATTGGAGGCCTTGGCCTGAAAAACCCCGGCATTCACGCCCTGGCTCTGTATCTGAAACGCTCATGGCGGACACTCACCGCCAGCGAGGACACCGTCACGAAGCGGCTCTATCAGCTGTCCCGCCCTCGCAACTTGTCTCCGCCTGTGGACATTGGCAACGTCAGCCCGCACTTTCAGCATATAACACTGTATTATCTTGAATGTAGCTATCTCTACGACGAGCTTTTCAAGAAGCCGACAGTTCAACTGTACCGCCACGTACTTCGGCCGTCAGTGCCTGGCCCCTTGGAAAAGAAGTATCCGGCTTGCAATTGGTCCCTCGTTTGGACTAACATTCATAATCCGACGCTTCCGACAGATGTTCGCTCCAAATGGTATGACGTGGTCACTGAAACTGTTCCGACGCAAGAAAAGCGACACAGGATTAATCTTGAACCGAGTCCCTACTGCGGCTTGTGCCACATGGTGGCGACTCTTGCACATCTGTTTGTCTGCGAGGACCAAGTGCACATCTGGAACTGGAAATGCAAAAAACTCGCTGTGCTTAACCGGACTGCGCCTCATGCGATTCAGATCCACGACATCCTGCGCCCAGATTTTCGACTTTTCCCGGCTGCCAAACATAAGTTACCTATGGCTCGTGGGACATTTTATCAACTACATTCTGTCCGGCAGTGCCCCTAATGTCTTAGATTTTCAAGTCTATATGTCAAACCAACACTGGCGCACAACCAGCCAATATGGACACCGGTATCAGTCTACATTTCAAAATTTTCGTCACGTAGTCCTTGAGATGCCATAGGACATGGATAAATGGGGCATCTGCTACAACAATTCGTCATCCCTGTACTACAGTCAACTGTTATACTCTCTGCGAAGACATTCATTTGTCTCCTGGGGATGATGCGTATGACACCGTCTGAATTTCAAGAATATTTCCTTCCCAATAGCAGTTCCTTCGACGACATACATAATTTGGTGTATTTTGAATAATCAAAAATGCAAACCAGAAGAAGGAAAACGAACAAAGAAGATGGACAGAAAACAAACGAATAAACAAAATACAACGAACTAAGAGATCAGAGATTGAGGAAAAAAAATAATATTTAGAAAATTAGTCAAAAAAAGGATAACGAAAAAAATTTAAAAAATTTTCAAATCAAGTAAAAAAAACAAATTCAAAAACTAAATAAAAAAGGGGTTACAGAAAAACAAAATTTAAAATAAAAAAGTGGTAGAGCACTAAAAAAAATGGATAAAAAAGAGGATAGCTCGTTGGACTTATATCAACTAAAAAAAGGCGGTATGACTCCTGCTTTGGGTGCAGGAGGTCCCGGGTTCAAATCCCGGACGCCCCCTACCATTTTGAAGAAAAAGAAATGGATAAGGCATCGGTCTCCTAAACTGGGGATTGTGGGATCGAGTCCAACCAGAGGTACACGTTTTACTCACTGGGGCAAAATCACTCACCACGTACAGGTGTAATAGTCGGGAAAGCTGGTGTTTCTGAATGTTTACAGGTATGACGACGATATGAAAATACGCACTTACTGACAACCTGAAACGAAAAGACGGCCATTATCAATCGACCTGTTAGCTGCGGAAGTGTTTCAAAGCGTGATGGCGCTGTGAAAGGAAACGCTATTTTAAAATTACTTGTTGGTAAACAGTATGGTGGTGGTGGTGGTTGTTGGGATGTTTAAGGGGGGCTAAACAGCTAAGGTCATCAGTCCCCTATTCCAAAAAACAGGCGGGACAAAGTTGCGATTCAGATAAAAGCCCAAGGGGAAGGAGACTCTCCCCCCCCCCCCCCCCAGGCACTAAAGAACACAAATTAGGCAATGAACACTACAGAAAAGAAGAGTACTGACGAACACCAGACAGAATGAAATAGAAGAAAAGAAGATGGCCAGAGAAAGGTTGACTGACAACAAGAACAAAAAAAAGGGAAAGAGTCAATCATCCGACGACACACCAAAACAGCAACAAATATGGAGAGACGCAAGGACAAAAGACACAGAAAGGGAAAGGTGCAGGACCCCCCTAAATGGATCCATAAAAAGGACCAGCACGGATAAAATGTAAAACATTGTCAGCCACGGAGGAATCGTCGCATAAAATCAAAGGCAAGGTGCACAGGAGATTAAAAGACTGCCGGAGGGTGCGCAGTCGGGGACACTCCAATAAAATGTGGGCGACCGTCAGCCGGGACCCACACCGACACAGGGGGGGGATCCTCCTGACGCAGAAGATGGCCGTGCGTCAGTTAGGTATGGCCGATGTGCAGCCGACACAGGATAACAGAGTCCCTGCGAGAAGACCGCAGGGAGGAGCGCCACACATCGGTCGTCTCCTTTACAGCCCGCACCTTATTAGGCGCTGTCATGACTCGCCACTCAGCAGAGCACATCCCAACCACCTTACGGCGCAACACCAGCTGCTGATCGCGAGCCGTGAGGCCGATCTCCAAAGCTGGGGCGTCGATCGCCCCTTTGGCCAGCCTGTCAATACGTTCGTTCCCCGGGATGCCAACATGACCTGGGGTCCAAACCAAGACCACCGAACGACCAGAACGGGCAATGGCGGAAACAGACTCCAGAATGGAGGACACCAGAGGAGAGGAGGGATAGCAGCGGTCGACTGCCTGAAGGCTGCTCAGGGAGTCACTGCAGATCACGATGGACCTACCTGAGCAGAAACGCATATGCTCCAGAGCGCGCAATATGGCCACCAGCTCTGCAGGAAAAATACTGCAGCCAGCCAGCAAGGAGCGTTGCTCAACATGTGCAGCATGAGCAAAAGAGTAGGCAGTGCGACCATCAACCAGGGAACCATCAGTGTAGACAGTCTCACAGCCCGAAAAGGAGGCGATGAGCGCAAGAAAACAGCGACGGAGGGCCACAGGCGGAACCGAGTCCTTGGGTCCCTGTGCCAAGTCCAGACGGATGGACTGCCAGGGCAAACACCAGGGAGGCGTAGGTGCACGGACCCGGAAGGGAGGCCGAAGAGGGAATGACCCCAGTTCCGACAGCATGGACTGGACGCGGACAGCTATGGAAAGCCCAGACCGAGGTCGCCGTTCGGGCAGATGGAGGACCATGGCAGGGAAAAGCAGCCGACGATTGGGATGGCCCGGCGAGCAATGTACGTGGACAGCATAGTCGGCGAGCAGTCGATGGCGGCGAATCCGCAGCGGGGGAACCCCGGCCTCCACCAGTAGACTATCCACGGGGCTAGTGCGAAAAGCGCCAGTGGCAAGCTGAACCCCACAGTGGTGTATGGGGTCTAACAACTTCAACACTGAGGGTGATGCTTGCCCATAGGCCAGGCTCCCATAATCAAACCTGGACTACACAAGGGCTCCGTACAATCGCAGCAGCGTGCAGTGATCCGCACCCCAAGACGTGTGGCTAAGGCAGCGGAGGGCGTTGAGGTGCCGCCAGCACTTTTGCTTCAGCTTAGTAATATGAGGAACCCATGTGAGCCGGGCATCAAACACGAGTCCTAAGAAGTGGCAAGTGTCCACCACGTCAAGCAGGTGGCCGTCGAGGTAAAGTTCAGGTGAGGGTGGACCATCCGACGTCTGCAGAAGTGCATAACTCGAGTCTTGGATGCAGAGAACTGAAAACCATGAGTCAGAGCCCATGATGATGCCTTGAGAACGGCGACTTGCAGCCGGCGTTCGGCGACTCCCGTAGTCGTGGAGCTAAATGAGATGCAGAAGTCGTCGGCATACAAAGAAGGAGACACCGACGACCCCACGGCTGCAGCCAGACCATTAATGGCCACTAGAAATAAGGAGACGCTCAACACTGAGCCCTGCGGGACCCCATTTTCCTGTATATAAGATGAACTAGAGGCGGCACCCACTTGCACCCAGAAAGAGTGGTGCAATAAAAAGGTTTGAAGAAAAGCCGGGAACTGACCACGAAGACCCCACTCATGCAACGTAGCAAGGATGTGATGCCTCCATGTGGTGTCCTATGCTTTCCGCAGATCAAAAAAGACAGCAACGAGATGCTGACGTCGGGCAAAGGCCGTACAGATAGCAGATTCCAGCTGCGCCAAATTGTCCGCTGCAGACCGGCCCCGACGGAAGCCACCCTGGGATGGAGCGAGGAGACCGCGCAACTCAAGGACCCAACACAAACGCCGCCCCACCATACGTTCGAGCAATTTGCACAAAACGTTGGTGAGGGTAATGGGACGATAGCTGTCACCGCCAGTGGGTCCGCACTGGGCTTCAAGATGGGGACAATAATACCCTCTCGCCATTGCGACGGGAACACGCCCTCACTCCAAATGCGGTTAAAGATGGTGAGGATGTGTCTCTGGCAGTCCCTGGAGAGATGCTTCAGCATCTGTGCGTGGATGCAGTCTGGTTCTGGTGCCGTATCAGGGCAGTCGGCGAGGGCAGCGAGGAATTCCTTCTCGCTGAAAGGAGCATTGTATTTTTCAGAACGACGCATGTGGAATGATAATGGCGTCTGCTCGGCTCGCTCCTTGAGAGAGCAGAAGGTGGGGGGATAAGTTGCAGTAGCAGAGCTCTTAGCAAAGTGCGCAGCAAGGTGTTCAGCAATGGCGGCAGCGTCCGTGCAGACAGCGCCGTCCAAGGAGATCCCAGGGACACCCATAGGGGTCTGATATCCGTTAATCCGCCGGATCCGGGACCACACGAGCATGGGGGAGACACGGGAGCCCAAGGAGGAGACATACCTCTCCCAGCACTCCTGCTTACGCCGTGCAATAAGACGACGGCCAAGGCTCAGAGCCTCTTAAAGGCGATGAGGGTCTCAAGAGACGGGTGCCGCCTATGACGCTGGAGAGCCCGCCGACAGTCGCGGATAGCCTCAGCAATCTCCGGCGACCACCAGGGTACAGCCTTCCTTCGAGGGAGTCCAGAAGAGCGGGGGATGGCTGCCTCGGCTGCCGAAATGATGGACGTGGTTAAGACATGGACCACCTCATCAATGTCACCCCTTGGGTGTGACTCAATGGTTGCAGCGGAAGTAAAAGCCGGCCAGTCAGCCGTGTGGAGAGTCCAGCGGGGCAGGCGCCCAGAAGAATGACACTGGGGCAGTGACAAATAGATGGGAAAATGGTCACTACCACACAGGTCAGGATGCACTCTCCAGTAGAGGGATGGGACAAGTCTGGGGGTGCAAAGAGACAGATCGATGGCCGAGAACGAGCCATGGGCCACACTGAAATGCGTGGGAGCACCGGTGTTCAAGAGGCTAAGGTCGAGCTGAGCCAACAAAAGCTCCACGGCACGACCGTGGTCATCGGATACAGTCCCACCCCATGAAGAGTTGTGGGCATTGATTGGTTGGTTGGTTTGGGGGATTAAAGGGACCAGACTGCTATGGTCATCGGTCCCTTTTTCCAAAGACAAAGAACACCCACAGAGAATAAAAACGAGGAACAGAAGAGATCACAGACGATACAGAACACGAGGAACTGAGACAAAGACAAGACAAAACGAACTAAAACCACACAGAGTGTGACGGTGGTTGGCCGACCATAGAAATAAAAAAGGAAAAGCCAACCACATAGAAACACTTTAAAAAATCAGTTTAAAATCATAGGCCAAAGGCCAGAATCAACACAAAACAATAAAATAAAACAAACACTCAGATTAAATGATAAAATCCCCCTGCCCGAATAAAACGTAAAACTAAGTCAGCCATAGTGGAGTCGTCTGTTAAAATGGCAGGGAGCGTATCAGGCAGCGCAAATGTCTGCCTGACCACAGCTAAAAGGGGGCAGGCCAACAGAATGTGGGCCACTGTCAAAGCCGCCCCGCAGCGACATACAGGAGGGTCCTCCCGGCGCAGTAAATAACTGTGTGTTAGCCGGGAGTGGCCAATGCGGAGCCGACAAAGGACGATGGAGTCCCTGCGGTTGGCTCGCATGGATGATCGCCACACAGTCGTCGTCTCCTTAATGGCACGGAGTTTATTGGGTGTAATCCGATCGCGCCATTCAGCGTCCCAAAGCGCAAAAACTTTTCGGCGGAGGACTGCCCGCAAATCAGTCTCTGGGAGGCCAACATCCAGAGATGGTTTACACGTGGCCTCTTTCGCCAGGCGGTCAACATGTTCATTGCCTGGGATACCGACATGACCGGGGGTCCACACAAAGACCACAGAGCGGCCGCAACGCGCAAGAGTATGCAGGGACTCATGGATAGCCATCACCAGACGAGAACGAGGAAAACACTGGTCGAGAGCTCGTAAACCGCTCAGGGAATCGCTACAGATCACGAAGGACTCACCTGAGCAGGAGCGGATATACTCTAGGGCTCGAAAGATGGCGACTAGCTCAGCAGTGTAAACGCTGCAGCCAGCCGCCAAGGACCGTTGTTCGGAATGGTCCCCGAGAGTTAGCGCATACCCGACACGACCAGCAACCATCGAACCGTCGGTGTAAACAATTCCAGAGCCCTGATACGTGGCAAGGATGGAATAAAAGTGGCGGCGGAAGGCCTCTGGAGGGACCGAGTCCTTCGGGCCCTGTGCCAAGTTGAGCCGAAGGCAAGGGCGAGGAACACACCATGGGGGTGTACCCAGAGGCGCCTGGAAAGGAGGCGGAACAGGGAAAAACCCAAGCCCGCAGAGAAGCTCCTTGACGCATACGGCGATCGGACAACCCGACCGGGGCCGACGGTCCGGCAGATGGACGACTGACTGTGGGAACAGGAGATGGTAATTTGGATGCCCGGGCAAACTAAAAACATGGGCAGCATAAGCAGCCAGTAATTGTTGGCGTCGGACCCACAGTGGAGGTACACCTGCCTCCACTAGTACGCTGTCCACAGGGCTGGTGCGGAAAGCACCAGTGGCAAGCCGTATGCCGATGTGGAGAACTGCGTCCAGCACCCGTAACGCAGATGGGGATGCTGAGCCATAAGCCAGGCTCCCATAATCCAGACGGGACTGGATTAACGCCTGGTAGAGCCGCAACAGGGTAGAGCGGTCGGCGCCCCAGCGGGTGTGGCTCAAGCATCGCAGAGCGTTTAGATGCCGCCAACACGTCTGTTTCAGCTGCCGGATATGAGGCAGCCAAGTCAACCGGGCATCGAAAACCACCCCTAAAAACCTGTGGGTCTCCACCACAGCAAGGAGTTCGTCGGCAAGATAAAGCCGCGGCTCAGGATGGACTCTTCGGCGCCGGCAGAAATGCATAACTCGGGTCTTGGCTGCCGAAAACTGAAACCCATGCGCTACAGCCCAAGACTGCGCCTTACGGATAGCGCCCTGTAGCTGATGTTCAACAGCTGCAATGCCAGTAGAGCTGTAGTAAAGGCAGAAGTCGTCAGCATACAGGGAAGCGGAGACAGAATTTCCCACGGCCGCAGCAAGCCCGTTAATGGCTATTAAAAACAGACAGACACTTAAAACAGAGCCCTGTGGCACACCGTTCTCCTGGACGTGGGAGGAACTATACGAGGCCGCGACTTGCACGCGGAAGGTACGACACGACAGAAAATTGCGGATAAAAATCGGCAGAGGACCCCGAAGACCCCATCCATGAAGCGTAGAAAGAATGTGATGACGCCATGTCGTATCGTACGCCTTCCGCATGTCGAAAAAGACAGCGACCAGGTGCTGACGGCGGGCAAAGGCAGTACGGATGGCAGTCTCCAGGCTCACCAGATTGTCGGTGGCGGAGCGGCCTGTACGGAACCCACCCTGAGACGGAGCCAGAAGGCCCCGAGACTCCAGTACCCAATGCAAGCGCCGGCTCACCATCCGTTCGAGAAGCTTGCACATAACGTTGGTGAGGCTAATGGGACGGTAGCTGTCCACCTCCAGAGGGGTCTTTCCAGGTTTCAAAACGGGGATGACAATGCCTTCCCGCCATTGCGACGGAAACTCCCCCTCGACCCAAAGACGGTTGTAAAGATCGAGAAGGCGCCGCTGGCAGTCCACTGAAAGGTGTTTCAGCATCTGACAGTGGATGCCATCTGGCCCAGGAGCAGTATCAGGGCAAGCAGCTAGGGCACTGCGAAATTCCCACTCACTGAATGGAGCATTGTAAGATTCCGGGTGGTTGGTGCGAAACGAAAGGCTCCGACGTTCCAGCCGCTCTTTAATGGAGCGGAAGGCCTGGGGGTAATTCGCAGAAGCGGAACTCATAGCAAAATGCTCTGCTAAGCGATTTGCAATGACGTCGGAGTCAGTACAAACGGCTCCATTCAGTGAGAGTGCAGGGACGCTGGCAGGGGTCCGATAGCCGTAGACGCGTCGAATCTTGGCCCAGACCTGCGAGGGAGTGTCATGGAGGCCAATGGTGGACACATACCGCTCCCAGCACTCCTTCTTGCCTTGGCGGATAAGGAGGCGGGCCTGCGCACGCAGCCGTTTGAAGGCGATAAGGTGGGCTGAGGAGGGATGTCGCTTGTGACGCTGGAGAGCCCGCCGGCGATCTTTAATCGCTTCAGCGATCTCGGGCGACCACCAATGCACAGCCTTCCGCCGAGGGGACCCAGAAGAACGGGGAATGGCAGATCCGGCGGCAGTAACGATTCCGGTGGTGACCGATTGAACCACCGCATCAATGTCATCAGTAGAGAGAGGCTCAAAAGAGGCAGTGGAGGAGAACAAATCCCAGTCAGCCTTATTCATAGCCCATCTGCTAGGGCTATGAGATGAGTGACGCTGTGGTAGTGACAAAAAGAGCGGAAAGTGGTCACTACCACACAGGTCGTCATACACACTCCATTGGACAGACGGTAAGAGACTATGGCTACAGAAGGAAAGGTCAATGGCGGAGTAGGTGCCATGCGCCACACTGAAGTGTGTGAAGGCACCATCATTTAACAGCGAGAGATCGAGCTGCGACAATAAATGCTCAACGATGGCGCCTCGACCTGTGGCCACTGACCCACCCCACAAAGGGTTATGGGCGATGAAGTCGCCCAATAGCAAGAAAGGTGGTGGCAATTGGGCGACCAGTGCAGCCAGAACATGCTGCGAGACATCACCATCCGGTGGAATGTAAAGACTGCAGACGGTAACAGCCCGTGGCGTCCACACGCGTACAGCGACAGCCTCTAAAGGCGTCTGGAGAGGGACAGACTTGCTGTGCAGAGTGTGAAGGACATATATGCAGACGCCACCAGACACCCTTTCATAAGCAGCCCGGTTCTTAAAATAACCCCGATAGCCACGGAGGGCGGGGGTTCGCATTGCTGGAAACCATGTTTCTTGGAGAGCAATGCAGAAGAAAGGGCGAAGGCTGATAAGGTGGCGGAGCTCAGCTAGATGCTGGAAAAAACCGCCGCAGTTCCACTGGAGGATGATATTGTCCATTGCTGAGAAAGGCGTGAAAGGACTGGGAAGGCAATTTACGCCGCTTGTTCACTCACTGTCACCGATTCAGTACCCGTATGAGAGGCATCCATGGCGTCTGAGGGACCAGCGAGATCAAGGTCCTCAGCGGACGCTAGAATCTCGACTTCATCCTCAGACGCAGAGCGCGAAAGGTGCGGTGGGGTTGGTGCCACCGCAAGTTCTTTGGCTTTAGAGGTCTTTTTCTTGGACTTCTCTCGCTGAACCTTGGGTTTCACCGGCTGGGAAGGCTTCACCGATTCAGTCTCCGGGACTGAGGAGGATTGTGAAGCCCTACGCCCGGCCGCTGGCGAGGACTTATGCCACTGGTGGCCGTCATCCTTCCCGCTGGTGGAACCCTGGGAAGGGAGGGTCCCAAGGGAACTCTTACGGGCGAGAGGAGCCGAAGAAGTTAGACGCTTCTCCGGCTGAGAAGCGGGGACGGACGTCCCCGACGGGTGGGAGGAGGTTGCTCCTGAGGTAGGTGGTGCAGGAGCAACCGGTTGGGTAGAGCCCCCCCCACGGGCAAGGGGGCTGGAGGAGTCTTACTGCTTATCGAGATGGCTGGAAGTCTCGAAACTGATGGGGCTAGCACAGGTGTTGTAGCAGCTGCATAAGAAAATGTCATTCTCACAGGATGGAGTCTGTCATATTTCCTTTTGGCCTCAGTATAGGTCAGCCGGTCCAGGGTCTTATATTCCATGATTTTGCGCTCTTTCTGAAAGACTTTGCAGTCAGGCAAGCAAGGTGAATGGTGCTCCCCGCAGTTGACGCAGATGGGAGGCGGGGCACAAGGAGTATCGGGATGAGATGGGCGTCCGCAATCTCGACATGTGAGGCTGGAAGTGCAGCGGGAAGACATATGGCCGAACTTCCAGCACTTGAAGCACTGCATCGGGGGAGGGATATAGGGTTTGACGTCACATCGGTAGACCATCACCTTGACCTTTTCCGGTAACGTATCACCCTCGAAGGCCAAGATGAAGGCACCGGTAGTAACCTGATTGTCCCTCGGACCCCGATGAACGCGCCGGACGAAATGAACACCTCTACGTTCTAAGTTGGCGCGCAGCTCGTCATCAGACTGCAAAAGGAGGTCCCTATGGAAAATAACACCCTGGACCATATTTACACTCTTATGTGGTGTAATAGTAACGTTAACATCCCCCAACTTGTCACAAGCAAGTAACCTGCGTGACTGGGCGGAGGATGCCGTTTGTATCAGTACTGACCCAGAGCATTTTAGACAAGCCCTCCACCTCCCCAAACTTGTCCTCTAAATGCTCGACGAAGAACTGAGGCTCTGTGGAGAGAAAAGACTCCCCATCAGCTCTCGTACAAACTAAGAATCGGGGCGAATAACTGTTACCTCCATCCTGAGACTTACGCTCTTCCCACGGCGTGGCCAGGGAGGGGAACGTTTTCGGATCGTACTTCTGAGCATTAAATTGAGCCTGAGAACGCTTAGAGACTGCTGGCGGCTGGCCGCCAGCGAGAGATGATGTACCACGCTTCATTGCGGGTCATCCGCCCTGATGCCACCTACTCCAACCAAGGGTTCTCCCCACGGGCGCCACCCAGCCACAGCAAAGGCCACCTGGCAGGATGGCCATTGCCGGGAGTCCCGATGCCCCAGGGAGATGGGCATCTACTCCTTGGCATACATGGGGAGTTAATGGCGCAGGCATCAGCAGAGCGATCCCTGTGTTGTCAGGGGGCTACAACCAAGAGGGTAAATGGCGGCCCCACCACAACGGACTGGCTACCGTGCTGGATCTTAGGTGCAAAAATGGCCAAGGTCGTCGTCGCAGTTAAAAGAAACACTGCAGAGTGCAGCGTGGTAATCGCCCAAGAGATCGAAAACGAGCGGGACACCATTGCAACGACGAGAAAGACGGCTAAAGGTCTAATTGCACGACGGATACAGTGCACCATGTAAGGCGCCCTTCCCCAATTGGATCGCTCTTCGGAATAATTTAGAAAGATGGAGGTCAAACCCGAGAGGGGAACATCACATAAGGCCGAAACGTGTGAGACTCCTTTTAGTCGCCTCTTACGACAGGCAGGTGTGGGCATTGAAATCGCCCAGCAACAAGAAAGGTGGCGGCAGTTGGGCGATCAGAGCAGCCAGGACATGCTGCACGACAGCACCATCCGGTGGAAGGTAAATACTGCAGACGGTAATAGCCTGTGGCGTCCACACCCGAACAGCGACAGCCTCTAAAGCTGTTTGTAGAGGTACAAACTCGCTGTGAACAGAGTTAAGGACATATATGCAGACGCCACCAGACACCCTTTCATAAGCTGCCCAGTTCTTAAAATAGCCCCGATAGCCACGGAGGGCGGGGGTTCGCATTGCTGGAAACCAAGTTTCCTGCAGAGCAATGCAAAGGAAGGGATGAAGGCTGGTAAGTTGGCGGAGCTCAGCTAGATGGTGGAAGAAACCGCTGCAGTTCCACTGGAGGATGATATTAGCCATGGACGGGAAAGGCGTGAAGGGACTGGGGAGGCAGATTACGCCTCCGGGGCCCCTGCTGCTACTGAGTCACCATCTGGACAACAGCCATCTATTGCGTCCGAGGGACTGGCGAGATCCATGTCCTCAGCGGACGCCAGAATCTCCACCTCGTCCTCCGAGGCAGAGCTTGTAGGAAGCGGTGGGACGGGTGCCACCGCAATGTTGGTATTCTTGGGGACTTTCTTCTGGGTCTGTTTCTGTTTCTCTCGTTGTGCCTTCGGTGGTTCAGGCTTGGAGGGCTGAGAGGGCTTCACAGGGTCAGTCTCAGGGACGGAAGACGACCGGGAGGCCCTACGACCAGGGACTGGTGGATGTTTGAGCCACTTGCGGGTGTCTGCTGTGCCACTGGTCGGAACTTGTGAAGGGAGGTCCCCAAGGCACCACTTCCTTGCGAGAGTAGCCGAAGAAGTCGGACGCTTCTCCGGCTGGGAAGGGGGAACTGAAGTCCCCGATTGGTGGGGGGGTGTTGCTCCTGAAGTAGATGGAGTAGGAGCAACAGGTTGTGAAGTGCCCCCCACAAGCAAGGGGGCTGGTGGATGCGGACCGATCTTAGAGCCGATTCGTGAGGACGGGAGAACCGTCGTTGCAGCAGCGGCGTAGGTTCACGTCATTGCCACAGGATGGAGCCTCTCATATATCCATCTAGCCTCGGGGTAGGTCAGGCGGTCCAGGGTCTTATATTCCATTATCTTCCTTTCTTTCTGCAATATCCTACAGTCCGGCGAGCAGTGGGAATGGTGTTCTCCTCAGTTAACACAGATAGGAGGCGGGGCACATGGAGTATCAGGATGGGAAGGACGGCCACAATCTCGACAGGTGATGCCGGAAGTACAGCAAGATGACATGTGCCTAAACTTCCAGCACGTAAAACACCGCATCGGAGGAGGGATATATGGCTTCACATCACAACGGTAAACCATCACCTTGACCTTTTCGGGTAAGACATCACCTTCGAAGGCCAAGATGAAGGCACCGGTGGCTACCTGATTATCCCTTGGACCCCGATGGACGCGCCAGACGAAGTGAACACCTCGCCGTTCGAGGTTGGCGCGTAATTCGTCGTCGGACTGCAGAAGAAGATCCCTGTGGAATATAATACCCTGGACCATGTTGAGACTCTTACGCGGCGTGATGCTTACTGAAACATTTACCAACTTGTCACAATTGAGCAACCTCCGGGACTGGGCAGAGGATGCCGTTTTGATGAGCACAGAACCAGAGCGCATCTTGGACAAGCCCTCCACCTCCCCGAACTTGTCCTCTAAATGCACCACAAAAAACTGGGGCTTCACCGACATGAACGATTCTCCATCAACCCGCGTACACACGACGTACCGGGGCGAATATTCCCCACTGCCTTCTTTAGCAATACGTTCCTCCCATGGAGTAGCTAGGGAGGGAAACGATCTCTGATCAAATTTCTTCCCGTTGAGGTTGAGACCTCGATCGCTTAGAGACTGCTGGTGGAGGCCCACCAGCGAGAGATGATGTACCACACTTCATTGCGGGTCATCCGCCCTGATGCCACCTACTCCGACCAAGGGCCCTCCCCACGGGCGCCACCCAGCCACAGCAAAGGCCACCTGGCAGGATGGCCATTGCCGGGAGTCCTGATGCCCCAGGGAGATGGGCATCTACTCCTTGGCATACGTGGGGAGTGAACGGCGCAGGCATCAGTAGAGCGATCCCTGTGTTGTCAGGGGGCTACAACCAAGAGGGTACATGGCGACCCCACCACAACGGACTGGCTACCGTGCTGGATCTTAGGTGCACAAATGGCCAAGGTCGTCGTCACAGTTAAAAGAAACACTGCAGAGTGCAGCGTGGTAATCGCCCAAGAGATCGAAAACGAGCGGGACACCATTGCAACGACGAGAAAGACGGCTATAGGTCTAAATGCACGAAGGATACAGTGCACCATGTAAGGCGCCCTTCCCCAATTGGCTCGCTCTTCGGAATAATTTAGATAGATGGAGGTCAAACCCGAGAGGGGACCATCATATAAGGCCGAAACATTTGAGACTCCTTTTAGTCGCCTCTTACGAAAGGCAGGAATACTGCGGGCCAATTCTAACGCCCGAACCCCCAGGGGAGATGATGCTAGTGAAAGACTGCGACAGGAACGCAACAAGGAAGCACAGGATCTCATATCACAACGCAAATTGGATACCCGAGCTGTGTTTGAGAAGAATACATGTGCAGGACAGCTACACAATTTACACCATGCATCAGCAACGCCCCCTGACTTATTGGCAAACTCCAGTCCTCTTGGCAGGAAAGCTTCATTGGCAGTGTGGCCTCCAAAAATGGAGAATGGAATCCAAGAGGAAGTACAGTCTGTTCCAACTCCAGAGCAGAGTCCTGTGAAAGTTCCAGAAATGTTTAAATCTGAGACTGTACAAGAAGAGGTTCTAGCTCCACCAAGGCAGTTCGAGCAAGTGTCTCCTACAGAACTTCTTCCTCAGGAGGCAGGCACAAACCCCAACTGAGACAACTGGCACGTCCACCACAGTGATATAGAACCAGAGCAAGAAGTTTTGTTGAGTGATGATGTTGGACTCAGAGCTCGAGCTCTGTATGATTACCAAGCTGCCGATGCTACAGAAATAACTTTTGACCCTGGTGATATAATTACACATATTGATCAGATTGATTAAGGCTGGTGGCAAGGACTTGGACCTGATGGAACATTTGGTCTCTTCCCGGCAAATTACGTGGAACTGATTGACTGAGCTGCTGGCATGTATACGTGGCAAATATAATGTTGATGTTCTGTGCATTGTATTAGTAAGGACCATTTGAAAGATATCCAATTTATAGATTTTATTATTTTCACTGTTATTGTGCACTTTTGATTGTGATGGTACATTTGCATTCAGAAAATGATGTGTGAAACTAGAGAGTATGAGTTTCTGTCTTTGTAATAATTTTGTTTGAGCATTACTGTGAAACAGGATAAGTCTTTGCATAGGATGTCAGGTTATTCCATTTCAGGTACACTATAGCACTGCTCAATAGACTGACTGACTGTTGACATTCATTCATAGGGTCTTCCAGCACTGTGATACTTCTGTAATTGTCTTGCAGTTCACACAGGTGACCACATACACATATTTGCTCAAGTTTTGGGAAGAATTTTTGATTCATCTCAAATTTTAATTGTTATGTGAGTCATTTGGGTAGAATTGTTATGCGAGCCATTTGGGTACAGGAAGTCTTAGCAATTTGTAATTCATATCCCAAAGGGCATTATGATGAGAGGGACACACGTTGCGTCACAAGAAATAATTGTTAAAGAGATACATTTAAGTATATAGTATTTTAACATACTTATGAAGTGTCAAGCAACAAGTGTTTTAAAACTATCTTATTGCTTTGCAAGTGACTGTTAAACATTATACCCTTCATTTTTCTTCATGGTGAGTTCTTAAAGTTGGAGATGATATGTATTGTTATTTTTGCTGGACACACATTTTGATGCTAGAGGGTATAGCACAGTCGCTAACTAAGTGCATGAGAATAGTACAGCAGCATGTTCATTTGTAGAAGACAATCCTGAGATCACAACAACTCAAAATGTTGTATCTTGACAAAGTGAAGTGTGTTCCTTGAAGGACAGCAATGTATTTTGAAAATACTTAAATTGTAGTCTCAAAGGGTAATTTCCCTTCCATTTGAATGAGTTCTTAAACACCTTGATTTGTTTGTCTGCTAGGCAAAACAAGGCCTTTGTCACTGAGAGCACACTACACTGATCTTGTTTAGGAGGAATGTGTTATACATACTCATTGTAAAAGATTTTCCTTCTTTTGTGTTATTTAGCATCTTGGCTTTCTGCAACTGTTAGAGCACCTGTCCTGAACAGATGATAACACAAACATAGGCTTACCATTGATCACTTGTATTATTAATGTCCTGTCTTTATGACAACCTGCTACGTCAACAGAGAGATACAGAGTGAAAATTACAAAAAAGAATCCTTGTCCGTACTATCAGTCTCCCAAAATTCTTAATCTGAATCAAAATGCTTACAGTCTTTAACTTTTATATGAAGCAATTTTAATTTTCTCTCTTTCTGTTTTTACTACCCATTCCAAAAATTTTAGCTAGAATTCAGACTGATAAATATTTTACTTTGTAATACACATGATAGTTACAGGTAAAGCATACAGTTATACATCAACATAGTCAAGTATGTAAATGTGTCAAGAGATACTTTTTGAATCTATATATGAATGTGATAGTCTTCCTGTGGCCTAAAATAGAACTTGAACAATCCACAGTTCTCCATCTGTTCTTTCAGTCTTCTTTGTATACATAGATACACTCAAGCTATACCTGTTGTAACTACAAATAATGATTAAAAAGAACACTTGTGTTATACAGGGCAAGATGATTGCTACATATGATGTAATTTTGCTTGCCTAACAGTTCTGTAGCAAGAAGTGTGAAAAAACAAGTTAGTGATCCTTAATCTGTGTATTCAACATGATGCATAACCTATGTTTATATGTCTGTGAATAAACAGTAAATTAGAACTGAGTTGGAAACAACTTCCAATTTTATGTTATAGTTGACACTGATACAAAATCTCACTTGGAAAAAACATCAAAGTTAGAAATTGTATTAGGCCATTACTTTTACACTCAATGATGCTTGTACAAAACCTTCATCCTAGTTAGTGATTAAATGAGCCTTTTTGTGCAATTTTTCTTTTACTGTTCACATCTGTAATGAGTTGGTTGGTTGGTTGGTTTGGGGGATTAAAGGGACCAGACTGCCATGGTCATCGGTCCTTTTTTCCAAAGACAAAGAACACCCACAGAGAATAAAAACAAGGAACAGAAGAGATCACAGACGATACAGAACAAGAGATACTGAGACAAAGACAAGACAAAACAAACTAAAACCACACAGAGTGTGACGGTGGTTGGCCGACCATAGACATAAAAAAAGGAAAGGCCAACCACTTAGAGACACATTAAAAAATCAGTGTAAAACCATAGGCCAAAGGCCAGAAGCAACACAAAACAATAAAATAAAACAGAAACACTCAGATTAAATGAGAAAATCCCCCTGCCCGAATAAAACGTAAAACTAAGTCAGCCATAGCGGAGTCGTCTGTTAAAAGGGCAGGGAGCGTATCAGGCAGCGCAAATGTCTGCCTGACCACAGCTAAAAGGGGGCAGGCCAACAGAATGTGGGCCACTGTCAAAGCCGCCCCGCAGCGACATACAGGGGGGTCCTCCCTGCGCAGTAAATAACTGTGTGTCAGCCGGGAGTGGCCAATGCGGAGCCGGCAAAGAACTACCGAGTCCCTGCGAGTGGCTCGCAGGGATGACCGCCACACAGCCGTCGTCTCCTTGACAGCACGGAGTTTATTGGACATTGTCAGTTCGCGCCAGTCCTCGTCCCATAGCGCCAAGATTTTGCGGCGGAAGACCGCCCGCAAATCAGTCTCAGGGAGGCCAAGGTCCAGAGATGGCTTGCTGGTGGCCTCTTTCGCCAGGCGGTCAACATGTTCGTTACCCGGGATACCGACATGACCGGGGGTCCACACAAGGACCACAGAGCGGCCGCAACAGGCGAGAGTATGCAGAGACTCGTGGATAGCCATCACCAAACGAGAACGAGGGAAACACTGGTCGAGAGCTCGTAAACCGCTCAGGGAATCGCTACAGATAACGAAGGACTCACCTGAGCAGGAGCGGATATACTCTAGGGCACGAAAGATGGCGACCAGTTCAGCAGTGTAAACGCTGCAGCCATCCGGCAAGGAACGTTGTTCGGAACGGTCCCCTAGAGTGAGCGCATACCCGACACGACCAGCAACCATCGAACCGTCAGTGTAGACAATACCAGAGCCCTGATACGTGGCCAGGATAGAATAAAAGCGGCGGCGGAAGGCCTCTGGAGGGACTGAGTCCTTCGGGCCCTGTGCCAGGTCCAGCCGAAGGCAAGGGCGACGGACACACCATGGGGGTGTATGCAAAGTAACCCGGAAAGTAGGTGGAACAGTGAAAACCTGAAGCCCAGAGAGAAGCTCTTTGACGCGGACCGCTATTGTACAACCAGACCGGGGCCGACGATCTGGCAGATGGACGACCGATCGCGGGAACAGGAGGCGATAGTTTGGATGCCCGGGCGAGCTTAGTACATGGGCAGCATAAGCGGCCAGCAAACGTTGGCGTCGGAACCGCAGTGGAGGTACACCTGCCTCCACTAGTACGCTGTCCACAGGGCTGGTGCGGAAAGCACCAGTGGCAAGGCGTATCCCGCTGTGGAGAATCGGGTCCAGCACCCGTAACGCAGATGGGGATGCTGAGCCATAAGCCAGGCTCCCATAATCCAGACGGGACTGGATTAACGCCTGGTAGAGCCGCAACAGTGTAGAGCGGTCGGCGCCCCAGCGGGTGTTGCTCAAGCATCTCAGAGCGTTTAGATGCCGCCAACACGTCTGTTTAAGCTGCCGGATATGAGGCAGCCAAGTCAACCGGGCATCGAAAACCACCCCCAAAAACCTGTGGGTCTCCACCACAGCAAGGTGTTCGTCGGCAAGATAAAGCCGCGGCTCAGGATGGACTGTTCGGCGCCGGCAGAAATGCATAACGCAGGTCTTGGCTGCCGAAAACTGAAACCCATGCGCTACAGCCCAAGACTGCGCCTTACGGATAGCGCCCTGTAGCTGACGTTCAACAGCTGCAATGCCAGTAGAGCTGTAATAGAGGCAGAAGTCGTCAGCATACAGGGAAGCGGAGACAGAATTTCCCACGGCCGCAGCAAGCCCGTTAATGGCTATTAAAAACAGACAGACACTTAAAACAGAGCCCTGTGGCACACCGTTCTCCTGGACGTGGGAGGAACTATACGAGGCCGCGACTTGCACGCGGAAGGTACGACACGACAGAAAATTGCGGATAAAAATCGGCAGAGGACCCCGAAGACCCCATCCATGAAGCGTAGAAAGAATGTGATGACGCCATGTCGTATCGTACGCCTTCCGCATGTCGAAAAAGACAGCGACCAGGTGCTGACGGCGGGCAAAGGCAGTACGGATGGCAGTCTCCAGGCTCACCAGATTGTCGGTGGCGGAGCGGCCTGTACGGAACCCACCCTGAGACGGAGCCAGAAGGCCCCGAGACTCCAGTACCCAATGCAAGCGCCGGCTCACCATCCGTTCGAGAAGCTTGCACATAACGTTGGTGAGGCTAATGGGACGGTAGCTGTCCACCTCCAGAGGGGTCTTTCCAGGTTTCAAAACGGGGATGACAATGCTTTCCCGCCATAGCGACGGAAACTCCCCCTCGACCCAAAGACGGTTGTAAAGATCGAGAAGGCGCCGCTGGCAGTCCACTGAAAGATGTTTCAGCATTTGACAGTGGATGCCATCCGGCCCAGGAGCGGTATCAGGGCAACCAGCGAGGGCACTGCGAAATTCCCACTCACTGAATGGAGCATTGTAAGATTCTGGGTGGTTGGTGCGAAACGAAAGGCTCCGACGTTCCATCCGCTCTTTAATGGAGCGGAAGGCCTGGGGGTAATTCGCAGAAGCGGAACTCATAGCAAAATGCTCTGCTAAGCGATTTGCAATGACGTCGGAGTCAGTACAAACTGCTCCATTCAGTGAGAGCGCAGGGACGCTGACAGGTGGCCGATAGCCGTAGACGCGTCGAATCTTGGCCCAGACCTGCGATGGAGTGACATGGAGGCCAATTGTGGACACATACCGCTCCCAGCACTCCTTCTTGCCTTGGCGGATAAGGAGGCGGGCCCGCGCACACAGCCGTTTGAAGGCGATAAGGTGGTCGAGGGAGGGGTGTCGCTTGTGACGCTGGAGCGCCCGCCGGCGATCTTTAATCGCTTCAGCGATCTCAGGCGACCACCAAGGCACAGCCTTCCGCCGAGGGGACCCACAGGAATGGGGAATGGCAGATTCGGCGGCAGTAACGATGCCGGTGGTGACCGATTGAACCACCGCATCAATGTCATCGGTAGAGAGAGGCTCAAAAGCGGCAGCGGAGGAGAACAAGTCCCAGTCAGCCTGATTCATAGCCCATCTGCTAGGGCGCCCAGAAGAGTGACGCTGTGGTAGTGACAAAAAGATCGGAAAATGGTCACTACCACACAGGTCGTCATGCACACTCCATTGGACAGACGGTAAGAGGCTATGGCTACAGATGGAAAGGTCAATGGCGGAGTAGGTGCCATGCGCCACACTGAAGTGTGTGAAGGCACCATCATTTAACAGCGAGAGATCGAGCTGCGACAATAAATGCTCAACGATGGCGCCTCGACCTGTTGCCACTGACCCACCCCACAGAGGGTTATGAGCGTTGAAGTCGCCCAATAGCAAGAAAGGTGGCGGCAATTGGGCGACCAGTGCAGCCAGGACATGCTGCGAGACATCACCATCCGGTGGAATGTAAAGACTGCAGACGGTAACAGCCTGTGGCATCCACACGCGTACAGCGACAGCCTCTAAAGGCGTCTGGAGAGGGACAGACTCGCTGTGCAGAGTGTGAAGGACATATATGCAGACGCCACCAGACACCCTTTCATAAGCTGCTCGGTTCTTATAATAACCCCGATAGCCACGGAGGGCGGGGGTTCGCATTGCTGGAAACCAAGTTTCCTGGAGAGCAATGCAGAAGAAAGGGTGAAGGCTGATGAGGTGGCGGAGCTCAGCTAGATGGTGGAAGAAACCGCTGCAGTTCCACTGGAGGATGGTGTTGTCCATGGCTGGGAAATGCGTGACGGGACTGGGAAGGCAGATTACGCCACTGGGGCACCTGCTGCCTCCGATGGAGCATCCGTGCAAATGCCATCCATTGCGTCCGCGGGACCGGCAAGAGCGAGGTCCTCAGCGGACGCCAGAATCTCCACCTCGTCCTCAGAGGCAGAGCTTGTAGGGAGCGGCGGGATCGGTGCCACCGCATTACCGTTGGTCTTGGGGACTTTCTTCCTTTTCTGCTTATCACGCTGTGCCTTCGGCTCTTCAGGCTGCATGGGCTTCACTGGGTCAGTCTCAGGGACAGACGACGACCGCGAGGCCCGACGACCAGGGACTGGCGGTTGTTTCAACCACTTGCGGGCGTCCGCTTTGCCACTGGTCGGAACTTGCGAAGGGAGGTCCCCAAGGGATCCCTTCCTGGCGAGAGCAGCCGAAGAAGTCTTACGCTTCTCCGGCTGGGAAGGGGGAGCTGATGTCCCCGAAGGTTGGGAGGGTGTTGCTCCTGAAGAAGATGGAGCAGGAGCAACAGGGTGTGAAGTGCCCCCCCACAAGCAAGGGGGCCGGTGGATGCTGACCGATCGTAGAGCCGATTCGTGATGACGGGAGAACCGTCGTGGCAGCAGCGGCGTAGGTCGACGGCATTGCCACAGGATGGAGCCTCTCATATTTCCGTCTAGCCTCGGGGTAGGTCAGCCGGTCCAAGGTCTTATATTCCATTATCTTCCGTTCTTTCTGCAATATCCTACAGTCCGGCGAGCAGGGGGAATGGTGTTCTCCGCAGTTAACACAGATAGGAGGCGGGGCACATGGAGTATCGGGATGCGAAGGACGTCCGCAATCCCGACACGTCATGCTGGAAGTACAGCGAGATGACATGTGCCCGAACTTCCAGCATTTAAAACACCGCATCGGAGGAGGGATATATGGTTTCACATCACAACGGTAAACCATCACCTTAACCTTTTCGGGTAAGACATCACCCTCAAAGGCCAAGATGAAGGCACCGGTGGCGACCTGATTATCCCTCGGACCCCGATGGACGCGCCGGACGAAGTGAACACCTCGTCGTTCGAGGTTGGCGCGTAATTCATCGTCGGACTGCAGAAGAAGATCCCGGTGGAATATAATACCCTGGACCATGTTCAGACTCTTATGCGGCGTGATGCTAACGGAAACATCCCCCAACTTGTCACAATTGAGCAACCTCCGTGACTGGGCAGAGGATGCCGTTTTTATCAACACCGATCCAGACCGCATCTTGGACAAGCCCTCCACCTCCCCGAACTTGTCCTCTAAATGCTCTACAAAGAACTGCGGCTTTACGGATAGAAAAGATTCCCCATCAGCTCTGGTACAGACAAGATATCTGGGCGAATACGTTTCAGTGTCACGCAATGCCTGTCGTTCCTCCCATGGTGTGGCGAGGGAGGGGAACGATTTGGGGTCATAAACGTTACCTTTAAAATGGGCTCTCGAACGCTTAGAGACTGCTGACGGTTGGCCGCCAGCTACAGATGATGTACCACGCTTCATTGCGGGTCATCCGCCCTGATGCCACCTACTCCGACCAAGGGCCCTCCCCACGGGCGCCACCCAGCCACAGCAAAGGCCACCTGGCAGGATGGCCATTGCCGGGAGTCCTGATGCCCCAGGGAGATGGGCATCTACTCCTTGGCATACGTGGGGAGTGAACGGCGCAGGCATCAGTAGAGCGATCCCTGTGTTGTCAGGGGGCTACAACCAAGAGGGTACATGGCGACCCCACCACAACGGACTGGCTACCGTGCTGGATCTTAGGTGCAAAAATGGCCAAGGTCGTCGTCACAGTTAAAAGAAATACTGCAGAGTGCAGCGTGGTAATCGCCCAAGAGATCGAAAACGAGCGGGACACCATTGCAACGACGAGAAAGACGGCTATAGGTCTAAATGCACGAAGGATACAGTGCACCATGTAAGGTGCCCTTCCCCAATTGGCTCGCTCTTCGGAATAATTTAGATAGATGGAGGTCAAACCCGAGAGGGGACCATCACATAAGGCCGAAACATGTGAGACTCCTTTTAGTCGCCTCGTACGACAGGCAGGAATACCGCGGGCCTATTCTTACCCCCGAACCCGCAGGGGGGTGTAATGAGTTCATTTTACAATTAAAATAATTTATTTAATGTTGTATGTACACTTTCAGGCATTGCTTAGTTGTCATTTCAGTATGAAAGTGAACCTGCAACAGTATTATGTATCACTTTATAGTTCTAGATTGAATTGTGTAACAGACTGAGTATTACATAAATGTGTGTGTGTTCATAGCAAAAAAAAAAAAAAAATTGGATAAGGCATCGGTCTCCTAAACCGGGGATTGTGGGTTCGAGTCCCACCAGAGGTACACGTTTTACTCACTGGGGCAAAATCACTCACCACATACATCTGTAATAGTTGAGAAAGTTGGCGTTTCTAAGTGCTTACAGGTATGACGACGATACGAAAATACGCACTTACTGAAAACCTGAAACGAAACGACGGCCATTATCAATCGACCTGTTAGCTGCGGAAGTGTTTCAAAGCGTGATGGCGCTGTGAAAGGAAACGCTATTTTAAAATTACTTGTAGGTAAACACTATGACCCATATGAATAGTCACTTAACTGTCTTGTGTGCAGGACTTGCAGTTCAGAAAGGGAATAGCCTAAGACGGCAGGTACAAGAATTGCCAGCAGAATGTAGGTGCCTGGACTTGGATGCGTCTGAGTATGTATAGGCACACAGGAAAGGCTCATGCGACGTCCTGACTCTCTGCAGACGTAGAGTAGCCCATCAGGAAGGGTACACTTGGCAAGTGTTGATTTGAGCGAGCACCGCCAGCTTAACGCCAGTCAGCCTCTGTGGCCTAATGGGACAGTCGCGGCCGAGTCGCCGTAACGGTCGGACGTGTGTGTTGTGTACGTGTTGCAGCCCTCGCTGCGCTCGTGCTTGCTGCTGTTTACAGCTTCTCAGTGTTTATAATTAACGATAAAAGAACCTTATAATGGAGGCTAGATACCGCAAGTGCAATCTTAAAGTTGAGTTCCCGTTCGGTTGTGAACGACTCAATGTACTCGATATCGACGATTGGCTTTTCGACCAATTAGGTTTGCCAGACGGTGATGTTAATGGTTTGCAGTATGATTTTCTCGCTAAAGCTCTGTACGTTGGTCTTAAAAATGACGACGTGTGTCATAGGATTATGACGACAACATAAGGTTCCTTCTAATTTTCGTACCTCGAAAGGCGAAGTTTTGAAAGTGGGGACCAGTTATTCTGGCTTAGGTTTGAGAACGGCCCGCGTCTTTAACTTACCCTTCGAAACGGAATTCGAGCACATCAAGCGAACGCTTGAACCATATGGCAAAGTCATTCGTATCTATGTCGAGAAGTGGCAGGGGAACAGGCATTTCAATGTCGACAATGGTGTCCGTAATGTCAAGATTGATTTGCATCGCCATATACCGTCATTTGTAACTGTACGTGGCTTTAAGGCCTTAGTTGTTTACGATGGACAACCAATCACTTACGTTAGTTGTGGGTCCCCTGATCATATAAAGGCAGGATGTCCACGTACTAAGTCCCCTCGCCGCGAATTTCGACCTCTCCTTGGTGCGTAGGGCGCCGAGACGGGTGGCAAGTTAACGTACGCGCAGACGCTGGCACACTCGCCTGTCTTGCAGCGGCCGACCACACTGGCGGCCGCGTCCGAACCTGGCCCGGCCGACACCGCCACCGTGGTACAGCCTGCGGCCTCCGCTGCCGATCATAGTCCAAATTCCGCCGATCATCGCGATCGTCAGACTGATAACATACCTGACCTCCCACCTGCCAGCCAGGTGCGACTTGAAGGGGAGAAAACGTCGGCTCCGCACCAAAGTCGTCAGCAGTTGACGTCTGTTGTTCCTACTCCAACGAAAACACCGACTTTGCTATCTGGTTCACCTTCCGGTAAGGTGAAAGGCTCCGCCATCGGCGTCGATAGCGCATCCGTCGGTGGCCCGACAAGTGCTGGAAAAGCCAGTTTCAAACATCCGGCCGCCAGATCTAAACGTGCTGCTCGGAAACAAGGTCAAGAGGAACTAGACGAGTTGGAAAGTAAGCTGTTGCGAACCCAGAAAATCCTCAAGAAGAATTCCTCTGAAGTGTTGTTGCCCAACACAGAGGGGAACGGTACATCCAAGCCGCAAGAGGATGATGGTTCTATGCATGTCGATGCCCGTACTGGTGAACCAATGGAAACGACGGCCCCAGAAATACCTCCGACGACCACTTCGTGGTCTGAGGACGTGGAACGAGACTAGTAGACTCAGGGATGACACAAGCGTACAAGATTGCAACAATTAATGTCAATAGAATCGTCTCAGACGTTAAATGGAAGAGCTTACGTGATTACTTGTACGCAGCAGACGTCGACATAGCTATGTTACAAGAAGTTGTTTCCCTTAAGGTCGAAGATATTCCCAGCTATGAAGCCATTGTGAACATAGGCGATGAATGTGGTACAGCGATCCTGTATAAAGTCGGCATTCAGTGTGAATTAGACACCTTGCTAGAAACTGGGCGCGGGATCACGGCAAAACTAAACGGGTTGCTTTTAGTAAGTATTTATGCCCCAACTGGGTCTGACGGTCGACGCGACAGGCGCGACTTTTACAGAGAGGACGTAGTACGCCTCTTCACTAACGTCAGACATAATGTAATTTTAGGCGGGGATTTTAATTGTGTGTTACACCGCGAGGACCAGTGCCCAAATTTTAATTTTTGTGAAGAGTTAAAAGTTTTAACTGATGGTTTAGGTCTGATAGATATCTGGACCCATCTTCGTCCACAGGCTCAGGCGTACACCAACGTGTGCCATAGTTCAGCAAGTCGATTAGACAGAATATATGTCACCAAATGATTCCTGCACAATGTAATTGACTGTGAGATATGGCCTGTAAATTTTTCTGATCATTGTGCCTTCCATATAATAGTCAACTCTACTAAGCAAACAACATTTTTGGGACGCGGTGTATGGCAGCTAAATCTCTCTCTCCTCGATGACGTCGAACTGCGACAATCCCTCGTCCGCCCTTGGGACAAGTGTATGCGCAATCAAGCGAGATACGCACGACGTGTAGTTTGGTGGACCGAATTCGTGAAGCCGCAATTAAAGAAATGTATGATCCAATATGCACGGGAAACAGCATACTGGAGAAAGTGCACATTAGAATTTTATTTCTCATGCTTGCGCGAGTTGTACGGTGATCCCGCACGGATCATCAGCCACAACAATCAAATCAAACGCATTAAAGCCAAAATTACAACTCTGGTGTGGCGGTCACTTGACGGTCCTAAAGTAAGAGCGCGGACTGGGACTGATATTATGCAGGAAAGGCCTTCAATTTTCCATGTTATCAGGGAAGCTAAACGTGGACGGCAGAAGCTACTCCACAATCTTCAAGACGACCGAGGACGGGAGTACAACACGCTGAACGACATCAAAAATCATGTTGTCACATACTATACGAATCTTTATGCAGAGCCGGAAATCGACTCATCAATGGAAGAAATTCTTTTATCTCCCATTGCAACGACAGTTACTGCTGACGACAATGTTGACCTTCTGGAAAATGTCACGAATGCTCAAGGTTGTCATAACAGGATGGTGGTGGTGGTGGTGGTGGTGGTTGTTGGGATGTTTAGGGGGGACTAAACAGCTAAGGTCATCAGTCCCCCACATAACAGGATCACCACGTCACAAAGCGGCAGGATTAGACCGCCTCCCTGTGGAATTTTACATCCGCTTCTGGGACCTTATTGGTGATGAATTAACAACTATGTACAATGAATTGCTGAACGGTGACCCCTTTCCAATAGACTTTACTGAAGGCCTGGTCGTATTGATTCCCAAAAAAATGCACAGCCGTTCTTTGCACGATTATCGACCCATTACATTGTTGAACACTGATTTTAAAATCTTGACTCGTCTTTTAAATCATAGGCTGAAACCCATTCTCACGAAAGTTATCGGTCCGTACCAGACGAGTGTCGTCTCAGGTCGGTCCATGACGACTGTTTTATGTGCCTACAGGGACGTCCTACATTTAACTTGGCTCTGTAAATGTCAACCAGGGATTATGGTTTTAGATTTTGAAAAGGCCTTTGACAGGATTAGCCACAAGTTAGTAACACACGTAATGCACAAAATGGGGTTCAATCATCAGTTCCTTCTGCTTTTACAGCACTGCATCGTTGGAACAACGTCCCGAATAAAGGTTAATGGTCAACTCACTACTCGTGTGCCCATCAACCAATCTGTTCGCCAAGGCTGCCCCCTCTCGATGTCGTTGTTTGCCATCGCGGTTGAGCCGCTGTTATTTAATCTGCATGCACAACTCGCCGGCCTCACGGTCTTTAATGTCAAAACGGTTTGCCATGCTTATGATGATGACATTAGCGTCATTGTAAGTACGACGGATGATATTGAAACGGTGCGCCGCCTGACCACACAGTACACGCATTCCTCCGGTGCGTTGATCAATAACCATAAATCTAAAATTCTTCCTCTCGGTCCAATTGATGAATATATGGTATCATCTTGGTTGCAACGTGTTGACAAGATTAAGCAACTTGGAATGACTCTGCTGCCAGACCCGCGTGAGATGACCAAGACGAACTGGCAACTTATACTCAACACAGTTCGAGCAACGCTCCAGGAACATAAGACTAGATCTCTGAACCGTCTCCAACGAGCCCAGTTTATCAATGTGTGTGTTCTTAGTAAAATCTATCACATCGCCGCCGTGTTGCCAATACCCGATGACATCGCTCACAAGCTGCTTGTTGCCATCTATTGGTTAGTCTGGAGAGGCAATATCTTCAAAACTCCACTTCAAACGTTAACACTGGCTCGCCACGCAGGCGGTTTAGGCATCAAGGATGTACGCTCACAGTGTCTTGCAGTCTTCATAAATAGAACGTCCAAACTACTTCGCAGTAATCACACTGGACTATCGAAGAGCCTCTTCACCTCCTTACTACCTCAGGATGTGAGGCCGCCAATCCATGTTGGGCGCATCAATGAACAGTTGGGATACGTCCGCGTCTATTACACGGAAATCAGTTACCTGCCTCAGTCGCCCCAACATTTTACTTCCTCTACCCTTTACACTCAACTGACGAAGCGGCAGCACCGACATCCGATCGAAACAAAACATCCGGAAAAAACGTGGCAACGTATATGGGCAAACATCAGCAACCCAATTCTGCCGTTGGACGTAGCGTCGGTATGGTATGATATTGTCAATGAAAAGATCATCACACGCGAAAAGCTGCATAAAATAAAACTGCGTCCTACACCAGACTGTACTCGTTGTCAGCTTATAGATACCCTGGCTCACACCTTCGTTTGCAGAGAGAATGTCGTCATCTGGAACTGGACGAGGAAAAAGCTGTCGATTATTAACAAGACGTCGGAGCATACGATCACTGTGGAAGATGTGATACATCCGGATTGGCGATTGTTCCCCGCCGCGAAGAATAATGGTTACGCCTGGCTCCTTTGACATTGTGCATACTACATTGTTACCAAACATCATGCATATCTCAGCGCCTTCATTTTGTATCTTCAGGACCAACATTATCATTTGAAACAACGTCCTAAGTATAAACAGTTGTTCCAAAACTTTATCTGCACTGTACCTCCAACCTGAGAGACGTTCTACATTGGCTTACTTCCTCTCCAGGAACACCACTTTTAAATAATTGCGACGCGCCAACACATCAAAGGACATGTACCCACGCCAGTCAAGGACACAAAATGTTTCAAGAAGGAATGTTATATTTTCTAGGAGCAACCTTTTTTTTACATCACTAAGTAACTACAGTGGCAGCGCACTGCAACGCATTAAATAAATAAATAATAAGAAGCACGTTAGTTGGTTGAATCCTAGAGGAGGAGAACGGGACATCGTGGTCAGGCCTCGGGTTTCAACCCCTGACCGCCTTGCCCCTGACGCCTCCTTTTGGGAAAATAATATTAAAAAAAGTGGCAGATCAAAAAATTTTTGTACCTTGTAACCACTATTCTAAGGTAAATGTAAAAACGATCGTTCATAGGCGAAGTAATGGTGCTAAACTGTTCGCTTTGACCCTGAGCCCATTACACATGTTTGTACAAATGGAGATGTCTTAATTACTGACGACGCCTTTGGCATAATTGTTTTATTATTCTCCATTGCATGATGTAATTTTAGAAGTTTTACTTCTGATGAAGGTATATTTATATCTACAGAAACCGTGGTCAAGAATTTTAATAAAAATTTTTTCCTGCAACTGTTTTTGGCTGTCATCCTTTTATTGTGAATGACCCATAAGAATAGTCACTTAACTGTCTTGTGTGCAGGACTTGGGCGTTCAGAAAGGGAATAGCCTAAGACGGCAGGTACAAGAATTGCCAGCAGAAAGTAGGTGCCTGGACTTCGATACGTCTGAGTATGTACAGGCACACAGGAAAGGCTCATGCGACGTCCTGACTCTCTGCAGACGTAGAGTAGCGCATCAGGAAGGGTACACTTGGCAAGTGTGGATTTGAGCGAGCACACCGCCAGCTTAACGCCAGTCAGCCTCTGTGGCCTAATGGCAGTCTGGCTTTAGTTGTCGCAGCGGTCGCACGCTCCTGAAGTTTGCTCCGTGAACGTTCAGTGTTCACGCCAGTGTTTTCGAGTTTCGTGCTCGTTTATTGACGTTTTGCACGTAAATTAAGCGTTATCAATTGAGCATTTTGTCTTCGTCGTGTCATCTTTCTACGTAGTACTGTTGGGATTTCGGCGTTGTCCGAGATTTCTTCGCTGCAGAACACCATGGCAAACTCCGTGAGAAAAAACACCGTGATTTTCACCTTCGACAAGTACACTCGTCGAGTACAGCCCTCTGCACTTGAAATACACGACTGGATTACCGAGGTAATTAGCCTTCATTCTGAATCTGTTCATACCATGCAGCTAGACTCTGATGAATACTGCATTTTTGTAAAGTTTAACGATTCCGTGAGTGTAGACCGCTTTCTGGCAAAATTTGGTTATGAAACGGAATTCATACAACTTGATGGTACTAAAAGTACTGTAAAACTCCGGAATTCCGAGTCTGTAATTAGGAATGTAAGGGTTTTGAATATTCCCATAGAAGTAGACAACTCGAAAATTAAAGATGTCCTTTCAAAATATGGGGTTGTCAGGCAAATAGTCAACGAAAGGTGGGCTTCGCATTTCAAGCTGCAGTGCTTTAACGGCATTCGCTCCGTTGAGATGGAAGTGAAGGTAAACATTCCCTCCCACATCTTTGTTGACGGGCAAAAGGCGCATGTTATGTACTCAGGGCAAACCCCTGCATGTCATGTATGTAACGAGTCTGGTCACTTCCGTCAGGACTGCCCTGGTCGTGTTTTTGTGCTAACAAATAACCTTACGCAACGTCGGAAATTAACACTCAACGATTTGTTGCCAGCCAGTAATACAACAGAACCGGCGGCTGTCGTGGATCCTGTTACTGCCTCTGAAAATGTTGCACTTAATGTTAATGAGTTTCCGTCTCTAAAACCTGCATTAACTGCTGAAATTCCGTCCCGTGACAGCGAGATTGCCACTAAAAAGCGTCCTCTAGAGGACACTGAAAAAAATGTTGATGAGGACTCTTCCTGTGAAACACCCGTTGCCAGGAGGCCGAAGCCCAGTCCTGAAGATCTGTTGGAAGTGGAAAAAGGAGATGGACTGCAGGTCGATGTGGCTCCCACTTCCGCACAAGGACTTACACCGCCACGAACAAATAGTGACGCAGCTGGTAGTGACCTTTCACGGAAATGTGACCCTGAGCCTGAGGTCACGACTGAAATAACCGCATCAAGTGCACAGCCCATACAGTGCGAACAGTACGAGGAAGTACCAAGTAAACAACCTGCTGACTCCGAAGCGCAACGCCGCGCCGAAGGAGGAAATACACAAGCATCACCGCCTCGCCAGCAAGACAGCACAACAGACACCACGCCGGAACCAAATATTGACGACTCGCAAGCCACGGCCGTTGCCCCATTCAGCCACCGCCGGCGGCAGCGACCGACACCGGGTCTTCCTGCCACGCGTCATCAAGCGAAAGCCACACCAGAGAAGAAAGACATCCAGAAAAAGAATATTAAACATGAAGTCATAAGGGCCAACACTGACGAGAAGAAAGAGAATGGCCACAGTGACATAGCAATGCACTGTCGGGATTTCAGGATACTTTTCTTCTCAAGCTCTTTGTTTAAAAGCAGTGCAAGTTTTTCTAGGAATTTAGTACATGTAATGGGCACACAGCTTGTAAAGATCGTGCCCTGTAGGGAAGCACTTTGCTGCTATAATCATACCGATCCTCATCCCAAATAGCTTCTTATGGTATGTCTGTGATGCAAACTTATAGCATTACTACTATTAACATTAATAAAACACAGTCACCCTTGAAATTGGCAGCACTAAAAGAATTCTTGTACCAGTCTGGGACGGATATCGCGTTGTTACAAGAAGTTGCGATAAAGGAATTTAGGATCCCAGGTTTTTTTGAAATTGTTAATATTTCTACAGAAGCCAATATCGGTACAGCCATTATTATAAGGTAAGGCATTCCGGTGACTGAAATCGAACGACTAGAATCAGGAAGAGCCATAGGCATAAAAATATTCAATGTGTCAGTGCTTAACCTTTACGCCCCATCAGGAAATTCCCACAAATTGGATCGTGCGAAGTTTTTTCAAGATGAACTGATTTATTTATTGAGGAAAAATCCGTGTTCTCTTATACTAGGTGGAGATTTTAACTGTGTTTTAAACCAGAAAGATGAACAACCCAACTTCAACTACTCGCCACAGTTAAAAATGTTAATAAGTGATCTACACCTTAACGATGGTTGGTTTGTGGGATGAAAGGGACCAGACTGCGATGGTCATCGGTCCCTTTTTCCAAATACTAAAAACACCCACAGAGAATAAAAACGATTAACAGAATAGATCACAGACAACACAGAACAAGAGAGACTTAAAGACCAGACAAGACAAACTAAAATCACACAGAGTGTGACGGTGGTTGGCCGACCATAGAAACAAAAAAAGGAAAAGCCAACCAACGAGAAACGCATTAAAAACTCAGATTAAAATTGTAGGCCAATGGCCAGAATCAACACAAAAGAACATAACAAACACTTGGAGTAAACGATAAAAACCCCCTGCCTGAGTAAAACGTAAAACTAAGCCAACCATGACAGGGTCATCAGAAAAAAGGGTAGGGAGCGTATCAGGCAGCGCAAATGTCTGCCTGACCACCGCTAAAAGGGGGCAAGCCAACAAAAGGTGGGCCACTGTCAAAGCCGCCCCGCAGCGACACAGAGGAGGGTCCTCCCGACGCAGTACATAACTGTGTCTCAGCCGGGAGTGGCCAATGCCGATTCGACAAAGGACGACTGAGTCCTGGCGGTTGGCTCGCATGGATGACCGCCACACAGTCGTCGTCTCCTTAATGGCATGGAGTGAACTTCGCGGCGTAAGACTGCCCGCAAATCAGTCTCCGGAAGACCAATGTCCAGGATGGCTTCACCAGTGGCCTGTTTGGCCAGCCGGTCAACATGTTCATTGCCCAGGATACCGACATGACCGGGGGTCCACACAAAGACCACAGAGCGGCCGCAATGGGCAAGAGTATGCAGGCACTCATGGATAGCCATCACCAGACGAGAACGAGGGAAACATTGGTCGAGAGCTCGTAAACCGCTCAGGTAATCGCTACAGATAACGAAGGACTCACCTGAGCAGGAGCAGATATACTCTAGGGCACGAAAGATGGCGACCAGCTCAGCAGCGTGAATGCTGCAGCCATCCGGCAAGGGACGTCGTACGGAATGGTCCCCTAGAGTAAGCGCATAACTGACACGACCAGCAACCATCGAACCGTCAGTGTAAACAATACCAGAGCCCTGATACGTGGCCATGATGGAATAAAAGCGGCGGCGGAAGGCCTCTGGAGGGACCGAGTCCTTCGGGCCCTGTGCCAAGTCGAGCCGCAGGCAAGGGCGAGGAACACACCATGGGGGTGTACGCAAGGTGGCCCGGAAGGGAGGTGGAACAGAAAATCCTAAGCCCAGAGAGAATCTCTTTGACGTGGACTGCGATCGTGCAACTTGACCGGGGCCGACGTTCTGGCAGATGGACGACCGATTGCAGGACCAGGAGACCATAGTTTGGATGCCCGGGCAGCATAAGCGGCCAGAAAACGTTGGCGCCGTAACCGCAGGAGAGAGACACCTGCCTCCACTAGTATGCTGTCCACAGGGCTGGTGCGGAAGGCACCAGTGGCAAGTCGTATCCCACTGTGTACTATTGGGTCCAGCACCCACAACGCAAATGGGGAAGCGGAGCCATAAGCCAGACTCCCATAATCCAGACAGGACTGGATTAACACCTGGTAGAGCCGTAACAGGGTAGATCGGTTGGCGCCCCAGCTGGTGTTGCTCAAGCATCACAGAGTATTTAGATGCCGCCAACACGCCTTCTTAAGCTGCCGAATATGAGGCAGCCAAGTCAACTGGGCATCAAAATCTACACCCAAAAACCGGTGGGTCTCAACGTCAGCAAGGAGTTCGTCGGCAAGATAAAGCTGCGGTTCAGGATGGACTGTTCGGCGCCGGCAGAAATGCGGGTCTTGGCAGCCGAAAACTGAAAACCAAGCGCTACAGCCCAAGACTGCGCCCTGCGGATGGCGCCCTGTAGCTGACGTTCAACAGCTGCAATGCCAGTAGAGCTGTAGTCAAGGCAGAAGTCGTCAGCATACAGGGAAGCGGAGACAGAATTTCCCACCGCTGCAGCGAGCCCGTTTATTGCGATTAAAAACAGGTAGACACTTAAAACAGAGCCCTGTGGCACACCGTTCTCCTGCACGTGGGAGGAACTATATGAGGCCGCGACTTGCACGCGGAAGGTACAATACGACAGAAAATTGCGCATAAAAATCGGCAGAGGACCCCGAAGACCCCATCCATGAAGCGTAGAAAGGATGTGATGACGCCATGTCGTATCGTACGCCTTCCGCATGTCGAAAAAGACAGTGACCAGGTGCTGACGGCGGGCAAAGGCAGTACGGATGGCCGACTCCAGGCTCACCAGATTGTCGGTGGCGGAGCGGCATTTACGGAAACCACCCTGAGATGGAGCCAGAAGGCCCCGAGTCTCCAGTACCCAATTCAAGCGCCGGCTCACCATCCGTTCAAGCAACTTGCAAAGAACGTTGGTGAGGCTAATGGGACATTACCTGTCCACCTCCAGAGGGCTCTTTCCATGTTTCAAAACGGGGATGACAATGCTTTCCCGAAATTGCGACGGAAACTACCCCTCGACCCAAAGACGGTTGTAAAGGGCGAGGAGGCGTCGCTGGCAGTCCACTGAAAGGTGTTTCAGCATCTGACAGTGGATGCCATCTGGCCCGGGAGCGGTATCAGGCCAAGCGGCTAGGGCACTGCGAAATTCCCAATCACTGAATGGAGCATTGTAAGATTCTGGGTGGTGGGTGTGAAACTAAAGGCTCCGACGTTCCATCCGCTCTTCAATGGAGCAGGAGGCCAGTGGGTAATTGGAAGAAGCGGAACTAAGAGCAAAATGCTCTGCCAAGCTGTTGGCAATTTCGTCGGAGTCTGTACAAACTGCTCCATTCAGAGAGAGCGCAGGGACGCTGACAGGGGTCAGATTGCCATAGAGGCGTCGGATCTTGGCCCAGACCTGCGATGGAGAGACATGGAGGCCAATGGTGGACACATACCGCTCCCAGCACTCCTGCTTGCTTTGGCAGATAAGGCAGCGGGCCCGCACACGCAGCCATTTGAAGGTGTTGAGGTGTTCAATGCAGGGATGTCGCTTGTGACGCTATAGCGCCCTCAGGCGACCACCAAGGCACAGTCGGCCGCCGAGGGGACCCAGAGGAACGGGGAACGGCAGATTCGACGGCAGTAACGATGCCGGTGGTGACCGACTGAACCACCGCATCAGTATCATCAATAGAGAGAGGCCCAATAGCGGCAGTGAAGGAGAACAAGTCCCAGTCAGCCTTATTCATAGCCCATCTGCCAAGGCGCCCAGAAGAGTGACGCTGTGGTAGTGACAGGAAGATTGGAAAGTGGTCACTACCACACAGGTCGTCATGCACACTCCATTGGACAGACGCTAAGAGGGTAGGACTACAGATCGAACGGTCAATGGCGGAGTATGTGCCATGCGCCACACTGAAGTGTGTGAAGGCACCATCATTTAAAATCGAGAGATCGAGCTGTGACAATAAATGCTCAACGGTGGCGCCTCGACCTGTTGCCACTGACCCATCCCACAGAGGGTTATGGGCGTTGAAGTCACCCAGTAGCAAGAAAGGTGGCGGCAATTGGGCTATCAGCGCTGCCAGGTCATGCTGTGAGACATCACCAGCCAGTGGAAGGTAAAGACTGCAGACAGTAACAGCCTGTGGTGTCCACACCCGAACAGCAACAGCCTCGAAAGGTGTCTGGAGAGGGACAGACTCGCTGTGCAGAGTGGGAAGGACAGAGGCAGACGCCACCAGACACCCTTTCATAAGCTGCCCGGTTCTTATAATAACCCCGATAGCCACAGAGGGCGGGGGTACGCATTGCTGGAAACCAAGTTTCCTGAAGAGCAATGCAGAAGAAAGGGTGAAGGCTTATAAGTTGTCGGAGCTCAGCTAGATGGTGGAAAAAACCGCTGCAGTTCCACTGGGGGATGATATTGTCCATGGCTGAGAAAGGCGTGAAGGGACTGGAAAGGCAATTTACGCCGCTTGTTCACTCACTGCCACCGATTCAATACCCATGCGAGTGACATCCATGGAGTCTGAGGGACCGGCGAGATCAAGGTCCTCAGCGTATGCCAGAATCTCTACCTCAACCTCAGACACAGAGCTAGAAGGTTGCGGTGGGGTCGGTGCCACCGCAAGGTCTTTGGCCTTAGAGGTCTTTCTCTTTGACTTCTCTCAGTGAACCTTGGGTTTTACCGGCTGGGAAGGCTTCACCAATTCAGTCTCCAGGACGGAGTTGGATCGTGAAGCCCTACTACGCCCGGCCGCTGGTGGGGGCTTATGCCACTGTTGGCCGTCATCCTTCCTACTGGTGGGAGCCTGGGAAGGGAGTGACCCAAGGGAACCCTTACGGGCGAGAGTAGCCGAAAAAGTTAGACGTTTCTCCAGCTGAGAAGCGGGGACGGACGTCCCCAATGGGTTGGAGAATGTTGCTCCTGAGGTAGGTGGTGCAGGAGCAACCGGTTGGGTAGAGCCCCCCACGGGCAAGGGAGCAGGAGGAGTCATACTGCTCATCGAGCTGGCTGGAAGTCTCAAAACTGATGGGGCTAGCACAGTAGTTGTGGCAGCTCCATAAGAAGATGTCATTCTCACAGGATGGAGTCTGTTGTATTTCCTTTTGGCCTCAGTATAGGTCAGCCGGTCCAGGGTCTTATATTCCATGACTTTGCGCTCTTTCTGAAAGACTTTGCAGTCAGGTGAGCAAGGTGAATGATGCTCTCCCCAGTTGACACAGATGGGAGGCAGGGCACATGGAGTATTAGGATGCGACGTGCGTCCGCAATCTCGACATGTCAGGCTGGAAGTGCAGCGGGAAGACATATGGCCGAACTTCCAGCACTTAAAGCACCGCATCGGGGGAGGGATATAGGGCTTGACGTCACAACGGTAGACTATCACCTTTACCTTCTCCGGTAATGTATCACCCTCAAAGGCCAAGATGAAGGCACTGGTAGCAACCTGATTGTCCTTCGGACCCTGATGAACGCGCCAGACGAAATGAACACCTCTACGCTCTAAGTTGGCGCGCAGCTCGTCATCAGACTGCAAAAGTAGGTCCCTATGGAAAATAACACCCAGGACCATATTTAAACTCTTATGTGGTGTAATGGTAACACTAACATCCCCCAACTTGTCACAAGCAAGTAACCTGCGTAACTGGGCGAAGGATGCCGTTTGTATCAGTACTGACCCAGAGTGCATTTTGGACAAGCCCTCCACCTCCCCATATTTGTCCTCTAAATGCTCGACGAAGAACTGAGGCTTTGTGGATAGAAAAGACTCCCCATCAGCTCTCGTGCAAACTAAGAATCGGGGCATATAACTGTTACCTCCATCCTGAGACATACGCTCCTCCCACGGCGTGGCAAGAGAGGGGAACGTTTTCGGATCGTACTTCTGAGCATTAAATTGAGCCCGAGAACACTTAGAGACTGCTGGCGGCTGGCCGCCAGCGAAAGATGATGTACCACGCTTCATTGCGGGTTATCCGCACTGATGCCACCTACTCCGACCAAGGGCCCTCCCCACGTGCGCCACCCAGCCGCAGCAATAGCCACCTGGCAGGTTGGCCATTGCCGGGAGTCCTGATGTCCCAGGGAGATGGGCATCTACTCCTTGGCACACGTGGTGAGTAACGGCGCAGGCATCAGTAGAGCGATCCCTGTGTTGTCGGGGGCTACAACAAACAGGGTACATGGCGGCCCCACCACAACGGACTGGCTACCGTGCTGGATGTTAGGTGACATGTGGTCCATGGTCGCCATCAGTGCAGAAAGTGGACTGCACAGTGCAAGGTGGAAAGTGCACGCAGGAACGTATCCATGCCCAAGAGATGGAGAGCAGGCAGGACTGCAATGCAACGACAAAGAAGCTGGCGAAAGGTCTGATCGCTAGATGGACACAATGCACCAAGTAAGGCGCCCTTCCCCAATCGGCTCACTCTTCGGAAATATTTTGACAGATAGAGGTCAAACCCAACAGGGGACCATCACATACGGCCGAAAAGTTTTAGACTCCTTTTAGTCACCTCTTACGACAGGCAGGAATACTGCGGGCCTATTCTAACCCCCGAACCCGCAGGGGAGGGGGGGGGCGCAAGAGTTCAGAAAGGGAATAGCCTAAGAAAGTAGGTGCCTGGACTTCGATACGTCTGAGTATGTACAGGCACACAGGAAAGGCTCATGCGACGTCCTGACTCTCTGCAGACGTAGAGTAGCGCATCAGGAAGGGTACACTTGGCAAGTGTTGATTTGAGCGAGCACACCGCCAGCTTAACGCCAGTCAGCCTCTGTGGCCTAATGGATGCAGTCAGCCGGCAGCGACCGTAGCGGTCGGACGCAGGTTGTTTACGCTCTCGCCTGTGGCGGTCGCGTATTGTTTGTTAAGTGTGTGGTTAGCTGCGTTGTTTTAGTGTGGAGTGATGAATTGCACTCGATTATAATGGATCAACTTATACGGAAAGACACGTTGAAATTGAGTTTTGACACAAACTATGCACGACTCAAGTCCTTTGAAGTTTAGTTATTTATTAGAGACGTTACGAAAATCACTATTGATGATATGGTTGGCATTCACCTTTCTATCGTCAGCAGTACGGTCTACCTCAAATTGTTGCGACCCGAGAAATGCGAGCAGGTCATTCAATCTTGTGGAGGAGTTTTAAAGTTCAACCATTCTGACGGCAATGTTGGTGATGTCAGAGTTTCGCTTGCTGGTCTTGGAGTGAGAACTGTTCGAATATTTGAATTACCCTTTGAAATAACCGCTGACCAAATTAATGCCAAGTTGAGGGAATATGGAACGGTCATCAGCAATATGGCAGAAAAGTGGTCGAATATGCACATTTTCCCGGTGTTAAACGGTGTCCGGCAGGTGAAGATTGACATGTTGAAGCACATTCCGTCCTACATCACTGTGTATGGTGGTGGTGGTGGTGGTGGTGGTGGTGGTGGTGGTGGTGGTGGTGGTGGATATTGGGATGGGTAAGGTGGACTAAACAGCGAAGGTCCTCCGTCCCCCATTCCAAAAACAGGCGAGACAGATTCCCGAAGCAGGTAAAACCCCAAGGGGAAGGAGACTCCCCCCAGGCTCTAAAAGAACACAAATGCGGCAACGAACACTACAGACACGAAGAGTACAGATGAACACCAGACAATAGGAAATACATGAAAAGAAGATGGCTGGAGACTGGTTGACTGACCACGAGAACAAAAAAAAGGGAAAGAGTCAACAATCTGACGACACACCAAAACAGCAACAATTATTGAGAGATGCGAGGACAAAAGACACAGAAAGGGAAAGGTGCAGGACCTCCCTAAATGGAACCATAAAAAGGACTACCACGGATAAAATTCAAAACGTCATCAGCCATGGAGGCATTGTCGCATAAAACCAAAGGCAAATTGCCTGGGAGATTAAAAGACTGCCGGAGGGTGTGCAGTCGGGGACACTCCAAAAAAATGTGGGCGACCGTCAGCCGGGACCCACATCGACACAGGGGGGATCCTCCTGACGCAAAAGATGACCGTGCGTCAGGTAGGTATGGCCGATGCGGAGCCGACACAGGATGACAGAGTCCCTGTGAGAAGCCCACAGGGAGGACCGACACACATCAGTCGTCGCCTTAACAGCCCGCAGTTTATTCGGAAATGTCATGCCACGCCACTCAGCAGTCCACATCCCAAGCACCTTACGGCGCAACACTAACTGCTGATCGCGAGCCGTGAGGCCGATCTCCAAAGCTGGGACGTCGATCGCCCCTTTGGCCAGCCTGTCAACACGTTCGTTCCCCGGGATGCCAACATGACCTGCTGTCCAAACAAAGACCACCGAACGACCAGAACGGGAAATGGCGGAAACAGACTCCTGAATAGAGAACACCAGAGAAGAGGTATAGCAGCGGTCGATGGCATGCAGGCTGCTCAGGGAGTCACTGCTGACGACGATGGACGTACCTGAGCAGGAACGCATATGCTCAAGAGCGCGCAATATGGCCACCAGCTCTGCAGTAAAAATACTGCAGCCAGCCGGCAATGAGCGCTGTTCAACATGGGCAGCGTGAGCAAAAGCGTAGGCAGTGCGACCATCAACCAGGGAACCATCAGTGTAGACAGTCTCACAGTCCGAAAATGAGGCGAGGAGCGCAAGAAAACGGCGACGGAGGGCCACAGGCGGAACCGAGTCCTTGGGTCCCTGTGCCAAGTTCATACGGACAGACAGCCGGGGAGGCAGAAGAGGGAATGACCCCAGTTCCGACAGCAGGGACTGGACGCGGACAGCTATGGAAAGCCCAGACCTAGGTCGCCTTTCGGGTAGATGGAGGACCATGGCAGGGAAAAGCAGGCGACGATTGGGATGGCCCAGCGAGCAATGCACGTGGACAGCATAGTCGGCGAGCAAGCGATAGCGGCGAATCCGCAGTGGGGAACCCCAGCCTCCACCAGTAGACTATCCACGGGGCTCGTACGAAAAGCGCCAGTTGCAAGCCGAACCCAACAGTGGTGTATGGGGTCTCACAACATCAACACTGAGGGTGATGCAGATCCATAGGCCAGGCTCCAATAATCAAGCCTGGACTGCACAAGTGCCCTGTATAATCGCAACAGCGTGCAGCGATCTGCACCCCAAGATGTGTGGCTCAGGCAGCGGAGGGCGTTGAGGTGCCGACAGCCCTTTTGCTTCAGCTGAGTAATGTGAGGAACCCATGTGAGCTGGGAATCAAAGACGAGTCCTAAGAAGCGGCAAGTGTCCACCACTACAAGCAGGTGGCCATCGAGGTAAAGTTCAGGATGAGGGTGGACCGTCCGACGCCTGCAGAAGTGCACAACTCGAGTGTTGGCTGCAGAGAACTGAAAACCTTGAGTCAGAGCCTATGATGCTGCCTTGCGAACGGCTACTTGCAGCCTGCGTTCGGCAACTCCCGTAGTCGTGGAGCTTAAGGAAATGAAGAAGTCGTCAGCATACAAAGAAGGAGACACCGACGACCCCACAGCTGCAGCCACACCATTAATGGCCACTAGAAATAAGGAGACTCTCAACACCGAGCCCTGCGGGACCCCATTTACCTGTGTATAAGATGAACTAGAGGCGGCACCGACTTGCACCCGGAAACAGTGGCGCAATAGAAAGGTTTGAAGAAAAGCCAGGAGCCGACCACGAAGACCCCACTCACTCATGCAACGTAGCAAGGATGTGATGCCTCCATGTGGTGTCATACACCTTCCGCAGATCAAAAAATACAACAACGAGATGCTGACGTCGGGCAAAGGCCCTACGGATAGATTCCAGCTACACCAAATTCTCCGCAGCAGACCAGCCCCGACGGAAGCCACCCTGAGATGGAGTGAGGAGACCGCGCGATGCAAGGACCTAACACAAACGCCGCCCCACCATACGTTCGAGCAATTTGCACAAAACGTTGGTGAGGGTAATGGGACGATAGCTGTCCACCGCCAGTGGGTCCGCACCGGGCTTCAAGATGGGGACTGTAAGACCCTCTCGCCATTTCGACGGGAACACGCCCTCGCTCCAACTGTGGTTAAAGATGGTGAGAATGTGACTCTGGCAGTCCCTGGAGAGATGCTTCAGCATCTGGGCGTGGATGCAGTCTGGTCCTGGTGCTGTATCAGGGATATCGGCGAGAGCAGCGAGGAATTCCCTCTCGCTGAAAGGAGCACTGTATTTTTCAGAACGACGTGTGTGGAATGATAACGGCGTCTGCTCGGCTCGCTCCTTTAGAGAGCGAAAGGCGGGGGGATAAGTTGCAGTCGCAGAGCTCTTAGCGAAGTGCGCAGCAAGGTGTTCAGCAATGGCGGCAGCGTCCGTGCAGACAGCGCCGTCCAAGGAGATCCCAGGGACACCCATAGGGGTCTGGTATCCATAAATCCGCCGGATCCGGGACCACACGAGCGAGGGGGAGACAGGAGCACAAGGATGAGACATACCTCTCCCAGCACTCCTGCTTACGCTGTGCAATAAGACGACGGTCCAAGGCACAGAGCCTCTTAAAGGCGATGATGGTCTCAAGAGACGGGTGCCGCCTATGACTCTGGAGAGCCCGCCTACGGTTGCGAATAGCCTCAGAAATCTCCGGCGACCACCAGGGTACAGTCTTCCTCCAATGGAGTCCAGAAGAGCGGGGGATGGCAGCCTCGGCCACCGAAATGATTGACGTGGTCAAGACACGGACCACCTCGTCAATGTCACCCTGTGGGGGGACTCAATGGTTGCAGCGGAAGTAAAAGCCGGCCTGTCAGCCCTGTGGAGAGCCCAGTGGGGCAGGCGCCCAGAAGAATGACACTGGGGCAGTGCCAGATGGGTTGGTCACTACCACACAGGTCAGGATGCACTCTCCAGTGGATTGATGGGACAAGTCTGGGGCTGCAAAGAGAGAGATCGATGGCCGAGAGCGAGCCATGGGCCACACTGAAATGCGTGGAAGCACTGGTGTTCAAGAGGCTAAGGTTGAGCTGAGCCAACACATGCTACACGGGATTACCACGGTCATCGGAGACAGTCCCACCCCATAGAGGATTGTGGGCATTGAAATCGCCCAGCAGTAAGCAAGGTGGCGGCAATTGGGCTATCAGTGCAGCCTGGACATGCAGCGTGACATCACCATCTGGTATCCACACCTTAACAGCGACAGCCTATAAAGCTGTGTGTAGAGGGACAGACTCACTGTGAAGAGAGTTAAGGACATATGCAGATGCCACCAGACACCCTTTTATAAGCTGCTCGGTTCTTATAACAACCCCGATAACCACGGAGGGCAGGGCTTCGCATTGCTGGAAACCACGTTTCCTGAAGAGCATTGCAGTAGAAAGTGTGAAGGCTGATAAGTTGTCGGAGCTCAGATAGATGATGGAGGAAATCGCTGCAGTTCCACTGGAGGAGGATATTGTCCATGTCCGGGGAAGGCATGACGGGACTGGGAAGGCAGATTACGCCACTGGGTCTCCTGCTGCCTCCGATTGAGCAATTGTGCTAATGCTTTCCATGGCGTCGGAGGGACCGGCGAGATCGAGGTCCGCAGCGGACGCCAGGACCTCCACCTCATCCTCAGACGCAGAGTTGGAAGGTTGCGGTGGGACAGGTGCCACCGCAATGTCAGGATGCTTGGGAGCCTTTTCCTTCAACTGCTTTTCATGCTGTGCCTTTGGAGGGTCTGGCTGGGAGGGCCCCACTGGGTCAGTCTCAGGGACAGACGACGACCGTGAAGCCCTATGACCAGCGATCGGTTGTTGTTTCAAAAATTTGCGGGTGTCCACTTTGGCACTGGGCAAAGCCTGGGATGGGAGGGCCCCAAGGGACCCCTTCCCGGCTTGAGTAGCTGAACAAGCCCCATGCTTCTCCGGCTGGGAAGGGGCAACGGATGTCCCCAATGGTTGGGGTGGCATTGCTCCTGGAGTTGATGGAGCAGGAGCAACAGAGGGGGAAGTGCCCCCCACAACAAAGGGGTCTGGTGCATTCTGACATAGCTGAGAGGCAACAGTATGTGACGACACGGGAGAGGTTCGAATTGGTGTTGCAGCAGCGGCATAGGTGGATGTCATTGGCACAGGATGTAGCCACTCATATTTCTGCCTCGCCTCAGTGTAGGTCAGGTGGTCCAGGGTCTTATATTCCATCATCTTCCTTTCTTTCTGGAAGATCCTACAGTCCAGCGAACAGGGGGTGGTGTTCTCCACAGTTAACAGTGTGTGTGTGTGTGTGTGTGTGTGTGTGTGTGTGTGTGTGTGTGTGTGTGTGTGTGTGTGTGTGTTGGGGTTTATGGGCGCTCAACATCGAGGTCATCAGCGCCCTGACACACATTAAAAGGAACGAATGTGGAGAGACCTAATAAAACTGAAAAACACATGCAAAGAAAACAGGAAAAGAGGGAAATTACTACATAAGAAAGTATAACCGAAGGGAAGGGAAAACAGAGCAACAAGAATGACACAGGAATGTGTCATTGGCTGGCCACTTACAGAAAAGATGGGCGAGCTTGTCACACAGTGAGAAAATTAAAATCCGCTCCCTAAAATCTTTGGAAAAACATTGGACAAGGCACAGAACTTTAAAACTTTAACCACATTCGTCCGAGTGTTGCCTAAAAGAGTTGGCAGGTCCGCTGGCAAATCAGCCGAGGCCCGCTGGTCAGAAAATAAAACACAATCCAGTAAAATGTGGCTCACAGTGACCTGGACGCCGCAAACACCACACAATGGAGGGTCTTCTCGCCGGAGCAGGAAGCCATGCGTCATAGGGCTGTGGCCTATTCGAAGCCGAGTGAGGAGAACCTCGTCCCGTCGATGGGGCTGAAAGGAAGTACACCACACACGCGTTGTGGGCTTGACTAGACGGAGCTTATTGTCAGTCACTTCCAGCCACTCATCCTCCCACCGACACATGACTCTGGAGCTCAACAGCGAGGTGAGTGCGTGCAACGGGATAGCACACTGAGATACGTGTGGATCAAGACACGCCTCCTTGGCTGCGAGATCTGCCCGTTCATTCCCAGCAATGCCGACATGCCCCGGAACCCAGCAGAAAGCTACAACCTTCCCTAGTCGCTGTAGTCGGAGGAGGGCATCCTGGATGGTCTGGACTACTTTATCCGCCGGATACAAACGGTGCAAGGATTGAAGGGCACTGAGTGAATCGGAACAGACAAGAAATTTAAGGGAGGAAGAAAGTCTCATCGGCTCCAGTGCCCGCAAGATCGCAGACAATTCTGCATCAAAGACAGTAAAAGTCTGAGGCAGGCGGACCTTGAGGACACGATCCGGAAAAACAACTGAGCAACCCACGGAATCCCCTTGTTTCGACCCATCCGTAAAAACAGCTAAATAGTCGTGGTGCTCAGATAAAATAGCAGAAAATGCTGCATTAAAAACGGTGGCAGGAGTGCAATCTCTCTTGTACTGCAATAAATCTAAAATCACACGTGGCCTCTTCAGTAACCAGGGTGGCAGGCGGTTAAAACCCAGGATTTGGGGTTGTACAGACTCCACACCGAGGGACTCAAGCACACGGTGCACTCTGATCCCAAACGGCAACGTAGCCCAGGGACGGCGGGAAAAAAAGCGATCCAGAGGTGGATGGGCAACAAGATGGTGAGCAGGCGAGCTGGGAGCTGCAAGAAACTTACAAGCTTGGCGCACCAGCAGGAGCTGCCGCCGGATGGTAAGTGGCGGTTCGCCAGCCTCAGCACAGAGGCTGGGTACGGGACTGGTCCGATAAGCACCCGTAGCCAGTCGAATCCCAGCATGGTGAACAGCTTCAAGGATCCGCAAATAAGACGGCCTCGCTGACCCATATACTGTGCAGCCATAGTCCAGCCGTGAGCGCACGAAAGCTCGATAAAACTGAAGGAGACGCGCCCTGTCCGCTCCCCAAGACCTGTGGCTGAGGCACTTGAGGATGTTCAATGCCTTCAGCGTTCTGGCTTTCAAGTCACGTAGATGTGGCAACCATGACAACCTGGAGTCAAAAATTAGGCCTAGAAACCGCACTGTGTCTCCAAACTGTAGGACAGTATCCCCATATGCAAGGCAGGCAACGTAAAAAGACGACGAGAACGATTAAAATGAACACAAACACACTTATCGGCAGAAAACCTAAAACCCGTCTTTGCAGCCCACTCCTCTAACCGCCGCGCCGTTAGTTGCAATTGACGGCTCGCGGATGCAACACTAGAGGAGGAACAGAAAACAGCAAAGTCGTCCACAAACAAGGAGCACTGTGCTGGACTCCGCACTGTAGACGTTATACTGTTGATTGCTATGGCAAAGAGGGTAACGCTTAAAACACTGCCCTGGGGGACACCGTTCTCTTGCTCAAAGCGATCAGACAGTGTGTTACCAACGCGGGTCCGAAAAAACCGCCGAGACAGGAAAGACCGAATGAAAATAGGGAGGCGGCCACGAAAGCCCCATTGATGAAGTTGTGCAAGAATACAGTGTCTCCAAGTAGTATCATATGCCTTACTGATATCAAAGAAGATACCGATACAGTGATGCTGACGGAGGAAAGCCTGCTGAATAGCCGCCTCGAGGAGGGTCAGGTTGTCGACTGTGGATCGAAATTTTCGGAATCCACACTGAAAGCGGCTAAGGAGCTGTCTGGTCTCTAGCAGCCAGACCAGACGACGGTTAACCATCCGTTCCAGGGTCTTTCCGACACAGCTTGTCAAGGCGATACTACGATAACTACTGGGACATGTGCGGTCCTTTCCTGGTTTGAGGAGAGGGATGAGGATTGCCTCCCTCCACGAGGTTGGGAACACTCCCGTGTGCCATATGAGATTAAAACATTCAAGGAGGATTTCCTTTGACGCCGCTGGAAGATGGCGAAGCATGGAGTACCGGATGCGGTCGTAACCTGGTGCAGTGTCAGAAGTCTCAGTAAGAGCCGACTCAAGTTCCCACATGGAGAAAGGGGAGTTGTAGGCCTCAGAACCGTTCGACCGAAAGTTCAAATTCGCTCTTTCGACAGTCGCACGGTAGCGACGAAACGCTGGATCCTGGGTTGCAGTGGCAGTACTTTGTGCAAAATGCTCTACCAGCGACTGAGCTATGGCGCTGGGTGTCGTTTGGAGGCATCCCTGGTTCAGGACTGCAGCTATTGGTAAACGGCTACGTTTACCGGAAATCCTCCGGATGGCTTCCCATACCTTTGTGGAACAAGTGGAACGGTTGATGGAGTCCAGAAACTCCTGCCATGACCTTTTCTTGCTCTCTTTAATGACACGGCGTGCCCTGGCTCTCGCGATACGAAAGGCGGTAAGATTGACCGTTGTTGGGCGGCATTTAAATCGGCGAAGAGCCGCACGCCTGTCACGGATGGCTGAACGGCACTCTTCTGTCCACCAAGGCACAAGGCGCCGCGTAAGAGTGCCAGAAGACTGTGGTATGGACAGGTCAGCAGCATGGTGGATCACAAGCGTGATGTGATCCACCCATTCCTGTACGCTGGTGTGGCGGTCAAAGACAGCCAACCGAGTGAACAGTGGCCAGTTAGCCCTGCCAATCATCCACGATGGTGGCCGCTGCTCCAGCAATACACCATCCAGAAGATGAATGCGGATAGGGAAGTGATCGCTGGAATGTAGGTCGTCAATGACCTCCCAGTGAACGGAGTCAGTGAGGGTTGGAGAGCAGAAAGATAGGTCAATGGCTGAGAATGACCCCGCAGCACTAGAGAAATGAGTCGGAGTACCTGTGTTGAGGATGCACAACACTTGAGATGTTAGGAGGCCCTCCAAAATTCGACCTCGAGCGCGAAGAGAAGTGGAGCCCCACAGGACATGATGGGCATTGAAGTCTGCCAGGAGGAGAAATGGGCGGGGGAGTTGGTCGATAAGGTTTGTGAGAGCCTCTAAGTTCACTGCATCCAGAGGGGGTAAATAAAGGGAGCAAACGGTAAGCCTCCGACCGGAATAAATTGCAACTGCAACTGCTTGCAGGTCAGTATCCAGGGGGAGAGCAGAGGAGTGGTGGTCATTATCGACAAACACGGCGACTCCGCCTTTGGCCCTGTCTCCAGTCAGGTCATCTTTGCGATACAACCTATAGCCCCTGAGTACAGGAGCATCAGATTGTTTGAGATGTGTTTCCTGTAAACACAAGCACAGAGGGCGTTGCTGTGCTAGGAGGTGCAGTTCCTCCACATGTGCCCGGAATCCATTCATGTTCCACTGAATAATGGGAGCCATCTATCAGGGCGGGAGTACCTTCAGTCGCACTTTCTGTTGGGGAGGAGAGCCCACAACAGGTGGAGGCTCAGTTTTGGGGCGAGACGATTGCCCCAGTCTGACATCTACCTCCATCGCCTCAGAAGAGGAGTCGAGAGAGACGTCAGAGAGAATGACATCCACATCAGCAGACTGTAGAACTTCAGTCTCCTTTAGTGGGCGAGTCTTCACCTTTGTCTTTGGCTTCGATTTTCTGGCCTGAGGTGGCATTGGAGCCAAAACCTCAGAAGCAGTAGGGGGTGTACCAGCACTAGGCAGTACACAAGACTGGACCCGGGAAGGGGCAGGAAGTTCCATGATGTCAGCTACCACAGCCTGGTCAGAAGGCCGGGAGGGAGCAGCAGGCTTCACAGGAATGGCAGCAGCACATGTACACTGACAAACGCAGGTGCTAGTGCTGACAGTAGCAACCTCCGTTTGGGTAGCGGCATCGGTTTTCAAGACAGGCTGTTTCAGAACGGAAGAAAAGGAGGCAGCGAACGTGGGCGGCTGCATGGACTTGTAGATTTTCTTTGCCTCACCGTACGGGATGCGTTTGGTGGTTTTAAGTTCCTGGATCTTCCGTTCCTCAAGGAAAACTCTGATTTCCCTACTCCACACAGGGTGATCCCCAGAGCAGGTCACACACTTGGGAGGAGAGGAGCAATCAACTCCTTCATGAGCGGCTTTACCACATTTCCCACAAGTGGCTTCCCCTTTACAGCCGAGAGTAGTGTGGCCAAAGTGTTGGCATTTAAAACACCGCATGGGGTTGGGGTAATAAGGCCGTACACTGAGACGTAGGAAACCTGCCTTCACATGCTCTGGCAATTTGGTGCTGTTAAATGTAAGAATAAATGAGTCAGTTTTTATGAGAGCACCATCCACCCGTTTCATAACGTGTTGCACGTCCACAATTCCTTCCCGGGACCATTCAGACTTCAGTTCGTCTTGGGGAATGTCGACGAGATCTCTGCAAGTCACAACACCCTTGCTGTAGTTCAAGGTGTTGTGAAAGTCAGTCTCTATCGCAAACTCCCCAAGAAAGTGTGCCTTCTGAAGGTTCTGGACTTGCTGGAAGCTAGATGTGTCAACCAGCAAGGTGCCATTGCGCAGGCGCTTTACAGACTTTAACGTGCCAGCAATACCCTCTAAGCCCTTCTGTATATAAAATGGCGAAACTTTTTCAAAACTCCCATCTTTTCTTTTAATTATGAGAAACACATTCTGAGAAGCAGAATGCGTTCTGTTACTAGTACCTGAATCAGGAGGACTGGCTACACGAGCCCTCTTGTTAGATTGGGTGTTAGAACCTACCAGCGGCCCACCCTTTCCGCTGGGAGGAAAAGAAAAGTTCGAGGGTTCCATCTCGATCCCACGAGCAGCTAGGGAACTAAAGGTCCGCTCAGACAGAGCCCCGCATGCCTGAGTAAGCCCTATACAACTGGGGTGTGGCAGGTGCCCCAGAGGTTGCCCGCTTGCGACTGTTCCACCTCAACAGCCATGCATCTCATAGGCGCGGAGCACACCGGAAGATTGAGGGGTTTTTTATAGAGGTTTGTTCCATCCTCGCGATCCGGGCGGCCAAGCCAAGATCCCCATTCCCTGAGACACACAACATTCCACCGCCGCGCCGCACGGTGGTCGCTGAAGTGTACTCAGAGCTTACGGTGACGGGGGACAGGTGGCGCTTACCAGTCCCCAGCTCAGGAACCCCGGGGTCGCCAAGCCCGTACCCAGCAAATGAATGCTGAGCCCCTGGGGGCCCACAGTTAACACAGATAGGGGGCAGGGCACATGGAGTATTGGGATGGGAAGGACGTCCACAATCCCGACACGTGATGCCGGAAGTACAGCGAGATGACATGTGCCCAAACTTCCAGCATTTAAAACACCACATCATAGAAGGGATATACCTGTATGGCTTCACATCACAACGGTAAACTATCACCTTAACCTTTTCGGGTAAGACATCACCCTCGAAGGCCAAGTCGAAGGCGCCGGTGGCTACCTGATTAACCCTCTGACCCCGATGGATGCGCCAGACGAAGTGAACACCTCATCGTTCTAGGTTGGTGCGTAGTTCATCGTCGGGATGTAGAAGAAGATCCCTGTGGAATATAATACCCTGGACCATGTTTAAACTCTTATGGGGAGTGATGATGACGGGAACATCCCCCAACTTGTAACAAGTGAGCAACCTCCATGACTGGGCAGAGGATGTTGTTTTGATGAGAACTGACCCAGAGAGCATTTTGGACAAGCCCTCCACCTCCCCGGACTTGTCCTCTAATTGCGCCACAAAAAAGTGAGGCTTGGTTGGCATAAAAGATTCACCATCGAACCATGTAGAGACAAGGTACCAGTGTGAATAATCTCCACTGCTGTCTTTAGCCATGCGTTCCTCCCATGGAGTGGCCAGGGAGGGAAATGATCTTTGATTGTATTGCTTGCCATTGAGATTAGACCTCGATCGCTTAGTGACTGCTGGTGAAGGCCCACCAGCGAGAGATGATGTACCACGCTTCATTGCGGGTCATCCGCCCTCATGCCACCCACTCTGACCAGGGGCTCTCCCCACGGGCGCCACCCAGCCACAGCAAAGACCAACTGGCAGGATGGCCTTTGCCAGGAGTCCCGATGCCCCAGAGGGATAGGCATTTACTCCTCTGCATACGTGGGGAGGTAACAGCTCAGGCATCAGCAATGCGATCCCTGTGTAGTCAGGGCGCTACCACCAAGAAGGTACATGACGACCCCACCACAACGGACTGGCTACCATGCTGGATGTCGGGTGTTGAAATATCCATGTACATCACAAGGGTAAAGATGGAAGTGCACAATGGAGGAAATGTATGCTATCCGGAACACCCTGCAGCGGATGTGGCTGGAAGCTCGATGTAAGTCCAACTCCATGAAAATAGCAGGTTTGCCAGATCTTAGGGCAAGATGGATTTAAGATGCGCCACGTACGGTGTCCTTCCCAAAAGGTACGCACTAACGGATAATTTGGAAAGGTAGTGGTCAAACCCCTTAGGGGACCATCACGTTAAAGGCCAAAACAGATGAGACTCCTCTTAGTCGCCTCTTACGACAGGCTGGAATACCTCGAGCCTATTCTTACCCCCGAACCCACAGGGGGAGCGCCCAGAAGACTGACGCTGTGGCAGTGACAGAAAGATCGAAAAGTAGTCACTACCACACTGATCGTCATGCACACTCCAGTGGACACTAGGTAAGAGGCTAGGGCTGCAGATGGAAAGGTCGATGGCGGATTATGTGCCATGCGCCGCACTGAAGTGTGTGAAGGCACCATCATTTAAAATCGGAAGATCGAGCTGTGCCAAGAAACGGTCAATTGTGGCGCCACGACCTGTCGCCACTGACCCACCCCACAGAGGGTTATGGGCATTGAAGTTACCCAGTAACATGAAAGGCGGCGGCAATTGCGCTATCAGTGCAGCCAGGACATTCTGTGGATCACCACCATCTGGTGGATCTCCAGCTGGGAAGGGGGAACAAATGTCCACGATGGGTTTGGGGGGGGGGGGGGTGGCTCCTGAAGAAGATGGAGCTGTAGCAACAGGGCGTGAAGTGCCCCCCACCATCAAGGGGGCCGGTGGATTCTGACGTAGCAGAAAAAAAATGGTTCATATGGCTCTGAGGACTATGGGACTTAACATCTATGGTCATCAGTCCCCTAGAACTTAAAACTACTTAAACTTAACTAACCTAAGGACAGCACACAACACCCAGCCATCACGAGGCAGAGAAAATCCCTGACCCCACCGGGAATCGATCCCGGGAACCCGGGCGTGAGAAGCGAGAATTCTACCGCACGACCACGAGCTGCAGACTGATGTAGCAGAGTTCCAGCTGTATGTGTCAACACGGGAGATGATGATGCAGCAGCAGCAGCATAGGTTGATGGCACTGGCGCAGGATGTAGCTGCTCATATTTCTGCCTAGTCTCAGTTTATGTCAGGCGGTCCAGGGTATTATATGTCATTACCCTCCGTTCTTTCTGGAAAAGCCCACAGTACAGTGAGCTGGGGGAATGGTGTTCTCCATAATTAACACAGATGGTAGGCAGTGCACATGGAGTATTGGGATGCGAAGGATGTCCACAAACTCGACACGTGATGCCGGAAGTACATCGAGATGACGTATGCCCAAAATTCCAGCATTTAAAATACCACATTGGAGGTGGGATATACGGTTTCACATCACACCGGTAAACCATCACCTTGACCTTTTTGGGTAAGGCGTCACCACAGAAAGCCAAGTCGAAGGCACCGGTGGCTACCTGATTATCCCTCGGACCCCGATGGACGTGCCAGACAAAATGAACACCTCGTTGTTCTAGGATGGCACGTAGTTCAACGTCTGACTGCAGAAGAAGATCCCTGTGGGATATAATACCCTGGACCATGTTTAAACTCTTATGGGGCGTGATGGTAACTGAAACATCCCCCAACTTATCACAACCGAGCAACTTCCATAACTGGGCTGAGGATGCTGTCTTGATTAGAACTGACCCACAGCGCACTTTGGACAAGCCCTCCACCTCACTGACTTTGTCCTCTAAATGCTCCACAAAATACTGGGGCTTGTTCGCCATAAATGGTTCACAATCAGCTCGCGTACAGACTACGTACCGGGGTGAATGATCTGCACTACCTTCTTTAGCCATACGTTCCTCCCATGGAGTGGGCAGGGAGGGCAATCATCTCGGATCATATTTCTTCCCGTTGAGGTTACACCTCGACCGCTTGGAGACTCCTGGTGGAGGCCCACCAGCGAGAGATGATGTACCATGCTTCATTGTGGGTCATCCGCCCCGATGCCACCCTCTCCGACCAGGGGCTCTCCCCACAGGCGCCACCCAGCCACAGCGAAGACCACCTAGCAGGATGGCCTTTGCCGGTAGTCCTGATGCCCCAGAGCGATAGGCAGCTAATCCTCGGCATACACGGGGAGGTAACAGCTCAGGCATCAGCAGTGCGATCCCTCTGTAGTCAGGTGGCTACCACCAAGGGGGTTCATGACGACCACATTACAACGGACTGGCTACCGTGCTGGTTGTCGGGTGTCACATATCCATGTGTATAGGGAGCAAAGATGGAAGTGCACAATGGAAGGAATGTATGCTACCCAGAAACCACTGCTGCCGATGTGGCCAGAAGCTCAGTCTAAGTCCAACTCCATGACAATAACGAATATGTCAGATCTTAGGGCAAGATGGACAGATAATGCACCACGTAAGACGTCCTTCCCCAAATGGTACGCACTAACACAAAATTTTGAAAGGTAGTGGTCAATCCCTTAGGGACCATCACATCTAGGCCGAAACGTTTGAGACTCCTTTTAGTCGCCTTTTACAGCAGGCGTTAATACCCCTTAGTGGCAGAAAGGTAAAACTTCTATTGCTTTAATGTAGCTCCATTTATATTTAGGCCAAGCATGTGTTTTATTACATAAGGGAAAAACCAGTACAAACAAATACAAACTACTTAAAATAGTTAAAATAGAGGAAAAAGGAAAGATTGTCACACAGGCGAAAATGTGGGAGTATCTCAGGAACGGGTATGGGGAGACATCGGGCCCAGTTCTCAAATTTTTGATGTATGGCTGCCGTGCCCCCACCTGCCTGGCACGGATTATTTTCACAGAAAAAAAATGGTGTATCAATGGTAAAAAATATGCACAAGGCACTGAAAAAAGTGGCTAAGGATCTGAGAGAAAAGTAGTTAACCCTCTGAAAAATGTGGTTAAGGTGCTGATTAAACAGGTAAGGCGTCCGGCTTGGATAAAGAAAAAGGAAAGAAGCAAAAGTCATTGGGTGTCCTAAACTGGGGAATGTGGCTTCCAGTCCCCCAGAGGTACCCGTTTTGCTCACTGGGGCAAAACCACTCTCTCCACACTCAGAAATGTCGTCTGCTTCAGCCATTACATATACGAGTGCTTACAGCGATCATAGGAATATATAAACTTAGCGATAGCCTTAAACGAAAGAACGGCCATACATCCATTATAAATCGGCAGCGACATAGAGGAGGGTCCTCCCGGCGCAGTAAAAAACTGCGTGTCAGCCGAGAGTGGCCAATGCGGAGCCGACAAAGGACTACTGAGTCCCTGTGGGTGTCTTGCAGGGATGACCTCCATGCAGCTGTGTCTCCTTGACGGCACAGAGTTTATTACGCGTGGCCAGTTCGCGCCATTCATCGTCCCATAGCGCAAAAACTTTGTGGCGTAAGACAGACCTCAAATCAGTCCCTGGGAGGCCAACATCCAGAGATGGTTTGCTGGTGGCCTCTTTCGCCAGGCAGTCAACATTTTCATTGCCGGATATCCCAACATGGCCCGGGGTCTAAACAAAGACCACAGAGCGGCCGCAAAGGCCAAGAGTATGCAGGGACTCCTGGATAGCCATCACCAGACGAGAACGAGGGAAACTCTGGTCGACAGCTAGTAAACCGCTCTGGGAATCTCTACAGGTAACGAAGGACTCACCTGAGCAGGAGCGGATATACTCTAGAGTACGAAAGATGGCGACCAGCTCAGCAGTGTAAACGCTGCAGCCAGCTGAGAAGGAACGTTGTTCGGAATGGTCCCCTACAGTGAGCGCATAACCGACACGACCAGCAACAATCGAACGGTCAGTGTAAACAATGCCACAGCCCTGATACATTGCAAGGATGGAAAGAAAGCGGCGGCGGAAAGCCGGCAGAGGGACTGAGTCCTTCGGGCCCTGTGCCAATGCCAGCTGAAAGCGAGGGCGAGGCACAAACCACGGGGGTGTATGCTGAGGTGCCCGGAAAGGAGGCGGGAGAGGTGAAGCCCCAAGCCAGGAGAGAAGCTCTTGGACGCGGACCGCGATCGAACGTCCAGCCCTGGGCCTCTGTTCTGGAAGATGGATGTGCGACTGTGGGAATAGTAGCCGATAGTTAGGATGCCCGGGCAAGCTGAAAACATGGGCGGAATAAGAAGCCGGCAAACGTTGGCGGCGTAATCGCAGTGGAGGGACACCCGCCTCCACAAGTATGCTGTCCACTGGGCAGCTCCGGAAGGCACCAACGGCAAGGCGTATTCCGCTGTCTAAGATTGGGTCCAGCATCCGCAACACCGATGGGGATGCTGAGCCGTAAGCCAGGCTCCCATAATCCAGCCGAGACTGGATTAATGCCTGATAGAGCCGCAACAGGGTAGATCGGTCGGCGCCCCAGCTGGTGTGGCTCAAGCATCGCAGAGCATTTAGATGCCACCAACATGCCTGTTTAAGCTGCCGAATATGAGGCAGCCAAGTCAACCGGGTATCAAAAAGTACACCCAAAAACCTGTGGGTCTCCACCACACCATGAAGTTCGCCGTCAACATAAAGCCGCAGCTCAGGATGGACTGTTCGGCGCCGGCAGAAATGCATAACGCGGGTCTTGGCAGCCGAAAACTGAAAACCACGCGCTACAGCTCAAGACTGCGCCTTGCGGATTGCGCCCTGTAGCTGACGTTCAGCAGCCGCAATGCCAATAGAGCCATATTAAAGGCAGAGGTCGTCAGCATACAGGGAAGCGGAGACAGAAGTTTCCACCGCTGCAGCGAGACCGTTTATTGCAATTAAAAACAGGCAGACACTGAGGACAGATCCGTGTGGTATCCCACTCTCCTGGACGCGGGAGGAACTATGGGAGGCTGCGACTTTCATGCGGAAGGTACAGTACGATAGAAAATTGCGGATAAAGATCAGCAGAGGGCCCCGAAGACCCTATCCACGAAGCGTAGAAAGGATATGATGACGCCATGTCGTATCGTACGTCATCCGCATGTCGAAAAAGACAGCTACCATGTGCTGACGGCGGGCAAAGGCCGTACGGATGGCAGACTCCAGGCTCACCAGATTGTCGGTGGCGGAGCGGCCTTTACGGAACCTACCCTGACACGGAGCCAGAAGGACCCGTGACTCCAGTACCCAGCTCAACCGCCAGCTCACCATCTTTCAAACAACTTGCAAAGAACGTTGGTGAGGCTAATGGGGCGGTAGCTGTCCACCTCCAAAGGGCTCTTGCCCGGTTTCGAAACGGGGATGACAATGCTTTCCCGCCATTGCGACGGAAACTCACCCTCGATCCTGAGACGGTTGTAAAGGTCGAGGAGGCGTCGCTTGCAGTCAACTGAAAGGTGTGTCAGCATCTGACAGTGAATGCGATCTGGCCCAGGAGCGGCACCAGGGCAAGCGGCAAGGGCACTGTGAAATACCCACTCACTGAATGGAGCGTAGGATTCATTAACACTCGAAGAAGATGTTGCCGTTGAGGAGCACTGAGATGTTGAAGCAGTTGGTTATGAATGGAATCTGGGCCAGGGGCCGTATCATGAGAAGAAGATAGAGCAGAAAGAAATTCCCATTCAGTAAAAGGTTCGTTGTAAGATTCTGACTTACAGGTGGTGAAACATAAGGTGGGAGCTTCAGCCCGCTGTTTTTGATGAAGGAAAGCAGCTGGATAGGAGGCTGACGCTGATGCCACTGCAAAATGGGTCGCAAGATTTTCTGCAAGAACTAATGGGTCTGTACAAATGCCATCTGGGTGCGAAAAGAAAGGCTCTGACGTTCCATCCGCTCTTTAATGGAGCAGAAGGCCAGTGGGTAATTGGAAGAAGCGGAACTAAGAGCAAAATGCTCTGCCAAGCTGTTGGCAATTTCGTCGGAGTCTGTACAAACTGCTCCATTCAGTGAGAGCGCAGGGACGCTGACAGGGGTCCGATAACCACAGAGGCGTCGGATCTTGGTGCAGACCTGCGATGGAGAGACATTGATGTTTGGTTGTTGGTTGGTGGTTTGAGATTTAAGGGACCAAACAGCAAGGTTATCAGTCCCTTGTTTCAAATACGCTCCATTCCGCTAATGGGACATCTCAGTAAAGTCAGAACAATAAAACAGAAAAAGGGAAAAACGTAAAAGGGCAGTCACGTTGTCATTGGTAAAAGAACAAAATGAGGGAAGTCGGCAAGAGAACGAACCCAACACTATGCTGAAGCAGCATAGGCAAGACCACCTGTGACTTAAAAGGTACAACTGCTATAATGTAGAAAGTACGTAAAGGAATAGAAAGACTAACCAAGCCTTAAAAATGTAAAAACAGAGTAAAAGGGGAAGAAAAGAGCATTTCGGTCAGGGAGGTGAATCGGGAATATCTCCGAACACTGCCTACAGTAGGAGACACCAAAACACTCACCGCCCTGCCCCAACACCAGAGAGACATTAAAAACCTTAAAACTGAGAATAAAAACCACTTTCCCGGAGGAAACCGAGAACCAGAGAGACCATCCGGGAATCGTCAGCCAACATCAAAAGTGAAGTGTGGGGGAGTCTGTACTTAGCACACAGAGCCAAAAGAAGGGGGCATTCAACCAAAATGTGGGCTACTGACTGGAAGGCTCCACAACCACATAGTGGAGGTGGCTCATCACGCAGAAGAAAACCATGGGTCAGCCTGGTATGGCCAATGCGGAGACGACACAGTGTGGTCGAGTCCTTTCGGGAGAGGCGAAAGGAAGAACGCCACAGGCCTGGTGTCACCATAATTGCACGAAGTTTATTAGACAGGGGCGTAGCCTCCCAAGAATTGGCCCATGACTGTGCGAAGTGGGATTTGATGTGAAGCCGTTAATCCGCTGCAGGGGGGGTTACAGAAAACGGGGGGTAAGTAACTGCTCCCCCAGCCAAACGATCAGCGAGCTCATTACCTGGGATACCCACATGGCCAGGGACCCAAAGGAAGTCAATGGAACAAGCAGCACGGTGAGTATCAGCGAGATGGTCATGGATGGCAGAGACCAAGGGATGGCGCGAAAAACACCGGTCAATAGCAAGAAGGCCACTCATCGAGTCCGTACATAATAAAACGCGGTTGTGTTGGGATTGTTTAATAAAGGTAAGGGCCTGGGAAATTGCGATCAATTCCGCAGTAAACACCCCACATGTGGGTGGCAGCAGATGACACTATTCCAACAGAGGACGTGAAGGCATACCCAACATGATCAGCAGATTTAGCGCCATCAGTGTAAAATACAACAGCATCCCGAAACTCCCATAAAATTTGGCGGAAAAAGGAACGGAACACCACCGGGGGGATGGAATCTTTCGGACCTCGGCGGAGATCCATCCGAATTCGAGGCCAAGGAACTAACCAAGGAGGGGTGGAGGATTGGGAGCGAGGAAGACAGGACAAAGAAGGAAGCTAAAAATCACGGTAAAGAGACGCAAGGCGCAGCCCAACCGGTAAACCCGCCCGAGGGCGGGAGTCGGGTGGGCGACGTCCACGGTCTGGGAACAGGATAGAATAGGAAGGATGAGTGGGAGAGCAACGGATAGTGAGTGCATAAGACACCAGAATCTGGGACCGCCGAACAGAAAGGGGGGTGGGGGGGATCCCAGCTTCAACCAGGAGACTATCAATAGGGCTAGTAGGGAAGACACCGGTGGCCAAACGGATACCACGATGGTGGACTAGATCCAGCACGTGCAGTGTGGAAGGAGCAGCTGAACCATGAACTTGACAACCATAGTCCAATCGAGACAGAACTAGAGCACGATAAAGACGGAGAAGGAGGGAACGGTCCGCACCCCAAGAGCAGTGGGCAAGGAAGCGAAGGACATTGAGTTTACGGAGACATCCTACCTTCAGGAGTCTGATATGGGGCAGCCAAGTGAGCTTGTTGTCGAAAAGAAGACCCAGGAAACGAAACTGTGGGACCACAGGCAATCGTTGTGCAGCGAGATAGAGCTCTGGATCAGGGTGGATCGTAGTACAGCGACAGAAGTGGACCACTCGCGATTTTAAAGGAGAGAATTGAAACCCGTGTGAGAAGGTCCATGCAGAGGCACGTCGTATAGCCACCTGGAGCTGCCGTTCTGCAGATGCCATCGAGGAGGAACTAACCCAAATGCAGAAATCATCCACATACAGGGCAGGGGCGACCAAGGGACCGACAGAGGCCACAAGTCGAACGATAGCAATGAGGAAAAGGACACTCAACACAGAACCCTGTGGGATGCCCGTCTCCTGGGTCCATGGAGAACTAAAAGCAGTACCAACTCGAACTCTGAATGACCGATGGATCAGGAACTGGCGGATAAAAATCGGGAGTGGGCCCCAAAGACCCCACTGATGAAGGGTTAGTAAGATGTGATGGCGCCAGGCCGTGTCATAGGCCTTGCAAAGGTCAAAAAACACTGCAACCAAATGGCGGCGCTGGGAAAAAGCCTGCCGAACTGCGGATTCCAAGCGAAGTAAATGATCGATTGGAGATCGTCCCTCTCGAAAGCCACACTGGTAAGGGGACAATAGATCCCGAGATTCGAGGACCCAAGTGAGCCGACGGGTTACCATCCGTTCAAGTAACTTACAAACAACATTGGTCAAACTAATTGGCCGATAGCTGACAACAGATAGGGGGTTCTTACCAGGCTTAAGGACAGGAACCACAATGCTATCCCTCCACTGAGAAGGGAAGTCACCCTGGAGCCAGATATGGTTAAACACCCGAAGAAGATGTTGCCGTTGTGGAGCACTGAGATGTTGAAGCAGTTGGTTATGAATGGAATCTGAGCCAGGGGCCGTATCATGAGAAGATGATAGAGCAGAAAGAAATTCCCATTCAGTAAAAGGTTCGTTGTAAGAGTCTGACTCACAAGTGGTGAAACACAAGGTGGGAGCTTCAGCCCACTGTTTTTGATGAAGGAAAGAAGCTGGATAGGAGGCTGACGCTGATGCCACTGCAAAATGGGTCACAAGATGTTCTGCAAGAACTAATGGGTCCGTACAAATGCCATCCGGAAGGTGAAGGCCTGGGAGGGTGGACTGCCGATGGCAACCTTGGAGAGAGCGAAGTGTAGCCCATACCCGTGACAGAGGGACAGTAGAACCAAGGGAAGAAACGAATCGTTCCCAACATATCCGCTTGCTCTGTTTGATTAAATAACGGGCTTTAGCGCGAAGGCGTTTAAAGGTAGTGAAGCTGGCAACGGATGGGTGCCTCTTAAAGAGTTGCAAGGCTCGACGGCGATCACGGATGGCAATGGCCGTACTCCACCACGGGACTTGCCGACGACGAAATGGTCCAGAATAGCGCGGGACAGCAAGGCTAGCAGCGCGAACAATCGCGTCAGACACGTCACGTAGGACGTCATCAATACAGCCCGACAATGAAGGAGAGAACACGACCTGTGCAGTGTATAGAGGCCAATCGGCGCGTTGGAAAGACCAACGAGGTAACCTGTCCATCGGGGAGCGGGAAGGAAGCGTGATAATCAACGGGAAATGGTCACTATCACAAAGGTCGTCGTGTGGCGACCAGTGTAATGAAGGGAGGAGAGAGGGAGAAGAAAGAGAAAGATCAATGGCAGAAAAGGTACCATGACCGGCACTGAAATGAGTAGGGGAGCCATCATTAAGAAGGCACAGGTCATGGTCAGCAATAAATTGGTCTATAACAAGACCTCGTCTAGATGGAAAGGCACTGCCCTACAAAGGATGATGAGCATTAAAATCCCCAAGGAGGAGGAAGGGAGGAGGAAGTTGCTGAAGAAGGGTGGTTAAGGCAGCAGGTGTAAGAGCCCTGTCAGGAGGGAGATAAAGATTGCAAACTGTGACTGCAGAGTCTAGGTGGACCCTAACAGCAACCGCTTCCAATGTAGTTTGAAGAGGAATCCACGTGCTAGCAATGTCTGTATGGACCAATGTACCAACGCCACCAGAAGCCCGAAGGGGTCCGACCCGATTTCAACAGAAAACACGGAACCCACGGAGGGTCGGTGAGTGAGCATCAGTAAAATGATATTCCTGGAGAACCACACAAGCTGCAGAGTAGCACGAAAGAAGGGATTTCAATTCCGGAAGGTGACGATAGTATCCATTACAATTCCATTGGACAACCACAGAACGATGGTTTAAATGGGGGCTGAACACGCTAAATACAGTCATACCGCCGGGTCCCCACCCGTCACCGACAAGGAGGGGGCGACATCCATGAACGACAAGTCAGAATCCGGTTGTGAAGTCGGGGGAGGGAGCTCCGGTGACACCAGAGGCTCTTTGTCCCAGGACTATTTGTTTCTTCTTCTCTTCAGGCTGAGATCGAGGAGGGCTCTGTGGCATGAAGGAGCCAGCTGCAGCAAGATCAGGAACAGAAAGAGACCGGGCGACCTGGGGGCCGACAGACCGCGGCTCTCGCGGTCGTCACGCGGCAGCAGACCTTTGGCCTGGAAGGTGCCGGGAAGGGGCATCCCGGGATGGCGCCCTTGACCGGCAGACGCCGAAGGAGTGGGACACTTCTCCGGCTGGGGAGGGGGAGCGGCGCCCAAAGGAGAAGGTGTGGGAGCCGCAGGGGGGGGGGGAGGAGAGGGGTCCGGGATGGGGTAAGGAAGGGGGAAGAAGTGATGAAGATGTAACCAAGGCTTAACTAGATGTCATGGACACAGGGTGAAGTCGTGCGTATTTCTTACGGGCCTCTGTGTAGCTTAAACGATCAAAGGACTTATACTCCTGTATCTTTTTTTCCTTCTTATATACTGGGCAATCTGGTGAACGTGGAGAATGACTACCATGACAATTTACACATACAGGAGGGGGAACACAGGGACTCCCCTCATGGAGTGGACGTCCACTGTCACCACAGAGAGGGGCCTGGGAACAGCGGGAAGACATGTGGCCAAAACACAAGCACTTAAAACACCTCATAGGAGGTGGGATGTACGGCTTCACATCACAGCGATAGACCATAATCTTAACTTTCTCAGGAAGGGTATCCCCTTCAAAGGCCAGGATAAAGGCACCATTATCAATACGATTGTCCTTAGGACCCTTCTGAACACGCCGAACAAAGTGAACACCCCGCCGTCCGAGATTGTCCCGAAGTTCCTCATCAGTTTGAAGGATGAGGTCCCTGTGAAAAATCACACCTTGTACCATATTTAGAGACTGGTGGGGCGGTAATGGACACAGGAATTGTGCTAAGATGGGTACAGGCACGAAAGGCCGCAGATTGGGTAGCTGAAGCAGTTTTTATCAGCAACGAATCCGACCGCATCTTGCTCAGGGAGTCCACTTCGCCAAACTTGTCTTCAATGTGTTCCACAAAGAATAAAGGTTTGACACTGGTGAAAGTATCTCCATCAGTCCTGGTGCAAACTAGGTAACGGCGGAAAGGTTTTGCTCCTAGACGACGGGCCTGACCCTCTTCCCAGGGGGTAGCCATGGAAGGGAAGGCTGAAGGGGCAAGAGAAGCAGCACTTGAGGAATCAGTTCCATGCAGAGACACGGCCGCAGAAGAACGGTCAGAGCTCTGGACCTGTATGCGTTTCATTTGCATAGCGTCCGCCCTAATACCACCCACTCCGATCAGGGGCTCTCCTCACGGGCGCCACCCAGCCACAGCAAGGGCCGTCTGACACGGCGGCCATTGCAGGGAGTTCCGATGCTCCAGGATGACGAGGAACCACTGCAAGGCATGCATGAGGAGGTCACAGCTCAGGTATCGGAAGTGTGATCCCTGTGTGTGCAAGGGGCTCAACCAAAAGGGTACATAGCAACCCTACCACACGGGCTGGCTACCGTGCTGGCTATGCACCCTAGTATCAGACAACGACGTGAACGAAAAGGTGGAATGTACTAGGAGGGCGCACGTCGGAGACACTAGGTAACGTGCTCTTCCCCAAATGGCTCACACTACGGAAGAGAAATTTTGTAATGGAGGTCAAACCCCAGAGGGGGACCAAGGAATGCCAAAAGGAAGTGATGATTATGCAACAAATCCGAATTGGAAAACCAACAGAAACAGGAGGATAGTGGGGCCAACATAAGCAGGGACACCAAGAGGGAGAGGAGAGGGCGAGGGGAAAGGAGCAAGGAGGCGAAAGGATGGGAAGAGAAAGGAAATGCAGCCCTGGAGAGAAAGAAGGCTGCAATGGCTCGGGGCCCCGTGCTCGCCACGCACGTATCCACAAAAGAGTTGTGGACCCCCTGAGGGGTTTCTGTAAGAACCTGCAGTCTCGCGAGCAAGGTGAATGAGGCTCTCCACAGCTGACACAGATGGGAGGCAGAGCACATGGAGTATCGGGATGAGATGGGCCTCCGCAATCTCGACATGTGAGGCTAGAAGTACAGTGGGAAGACATATGGCCGAACTTCCAGCACTTAAAGCACCGCAAGTGTCGATATGAGAGATCGCACCGCCGACTCAGCTCCAGCTAGCCTCTGCGGCCGACGATGGTACTTTATGTATGTCGTGGATTTATGTTTGATTATGTACATACCGTGATTTGTGGGGTTATCTTTAGCTTTCATTTTATACAATAAGATATTGATTCGTAATGGACATACTCAGAGATGAAGTACCTGTTTTGTGGTATTGTTTTCGTTAGGCAATTCTATATTTGCAATGTAGGAATTTAGTGAAACTGGTGGCGAACACTTGAGTTCTTATTGTGTACCCCCCAGTGGAATGACTATTGTAAAATATGGCGAACTGAATGATCCTTGTTCATCTTCGTGTGCCTGCTTTGGACAGTTTATTGACTGTATTAGGGGAATGTGCAACACATCCCAGCCGATTTGCCAACCTTGACAAAAGAAATGAGTTTGAATAAAATTACTTAACTGAAATACAGCTGTGGGTGCTCATTTTAATCTCAGAACAATGAGCCTGGCTCACAATCAAGCTTGAGAAATTGATGTAAATGCACTTTACAATCTTCCCACACTTAAGTCACTGGATGTATGTTATATTAATATAAGAGAAATGACATTGGAAAGCTTTATGAACAACTCTTCAATTGAAATTATAAATCTTAAGAGCTACAAAATATTTGATGTTGAGGGACATTTGTGAAGCTCTCAGCCTTGTAGGAACTGGAGATCAACACGCACCATTTGACAGGATCAGTTAAGAAGCTATTCAAGAACTTGGTCAATTTGAAAGTATTGGAATTAAACAGAAGCAGCATTACTGAAATTGAAAGCCTTTCGTTTGAGAAGAAATTTCATCAGCTTGCCATTGGATGGCGCCTTTTTTAAAATGGAAAATTTACATACACTATATCTTGATTTCAACAGTGTAAATGCCATTAGAGAAGGATGGCTGTATGGTCTAGTGTTACTAAATCATTTTAATTTCAGTATCAATCAAATTTCAGGCACTGAAGCTGAAGAATGGGAGTTCTCCCAACAGTTAGTAAATATGTATATTTTTCAGAACTGGCAAAATTACAAATTCTTCGTTTGAATGGCAATACAATTTAGTGTATTGCTGATGGTGCTTTTTAAGGCGTGATATCACTGGAAGTTCTAGATCTAAGTAGTAATAGAACTGCATGGACAATTGAAGATTTTATTGAATATGTATAAAGCAGTTTACAACAATTAACAGAACTGAGCTTACTCTCTAATGAAATAAAGACAGTTAGCTAGAAAGCATTCATAGGACTTGAAACAATACTATCGTATCCATTCACGAAAATAGCTTCAGTGCTATTCAACATCCGAAAGAAGTTCGCATGAATACGAGTGACATTTTATGTGATTGTAAAATGAAATGGTTTTGCTATTTGGTTGAAACAATTTAGTTTTAACAAGTGAGTAATGGCTGTTTGTGCATTTCCTGAGAGGTTGAGAGGTGTACCAGTTTTGCAAGTTTCTGTAAATGATTTTACTTGTGAATAATTTCCTAAACCCGATAGAATTGAAAGTCCACAGAGCCTTGTAGCACTATACGGAGATATCACATTGCACTGCATGTCATCTTCTTTGTCTCTACATTCAGTGGTTTTTCACGAGGAGGACATTGTTAATCTTAATTCTGCAAGTACAAAACAGGCAGCAAAATGTTTTGGATGTGGCTTCGATAGTTACGATGCCACAATGTAGGTGCACTACGAGAGAAAACTAACTACATCGTATAGCTCAGGGACTGCCGTCTTGATTTCCGGCCCATTTCATCAAGAGTAGACGGCTTGGAAATATCGCTTTTACTACCAAGTGAGCTAGCTTGCAATTGAGACTTTGTATTAGTTACGTTCAGTTAAAGTTCGGACAGCAACAAGTATTTGTTAGTTTTGAGATTATACAGAACAGTCATCCAAACTTCATAGGACTAGACCTGGACTGCGGCTTCACACCTACGTGCTCATCCTAGTCAGAGTTATGTACGGATTTGATATTTACTTGTGTGTTTGACTCTATTAAAAGCGTTAAAGTTAAATGCAATACCGAAGTGCTTCACCTCTCCTGTTCCTACTTTCTTCCTTCACTCTCGGCCTATATTGCAAAAGCAGTTAACACGAGCAGACCCACGCACCGCCTATCCAGGCGGGATACAAAATTGGAGATAAAGGTTGTCAACAGACTTCAGGGCTACTGATATTCAATATCAGTCTGCGGGAAACCGGCAGATACCAGTGTGTGGTTTCAAACAATTTTGGATCTACATCCTCGAACAAATCCAGGATAACTGTTATAGCGTTTCCGAACTTTACAAAAAATCCTACTGATGTAACTAAAAAGGCTGAGAGTACAGCCCGTTTGGAATGTACAGCCACCGGTCTACCCCTTACAGGAACAGTATATCGAAAAGATGGTAGAAATGACTTTCCAGCGGCAAGAGAATGCTGCATTTATGTAACGCCTATATATCATGTCTTTTTCATTGTTTGTGTTAAGGCATCTGGTAAGGGGGTATACATTTGCACTGCCAACTATACCGCTGGATTCATTGTTGTAAATGCTACCTTAAGTGTTCTGGAACTTAGATCAATTGTGAAACCGATGGAGAGCAAGGAAACAACAGGATAACCAATTTTTATAGAGTGCTTGGCATCGGGCTCAGTTAAACCAAAACTAGTTTGGAAGAAAGATGGAGGAAATTCGATTACAACAGAAAAAAAATTTTTACTGCTGAAGATCAGCTGTTGGTGATAGTTAACGTAATACCTACTGATGCAGAAAACTGTAAGTGCGAGATATGCAGTACTCTTGGAACCGAGAAGGGTTACACCACGCTTACTGTTGTTGCAGCATCTGCTGTTAGTGTTACAGATGGTGATACATCAGGAATCATCATACCTGTGGTGTGTTGTGCAGTTCGGATTTCGGTGATTAGGCTTGTCATTATCTATCATGCACGTAAAAGAACGGGTTTAGTGGAAGCCGGAAATGATGCCTGTCCTTATCCGAGCACACTGTTGCGGTCACATCCGGACTGCTGAGGTTCTGTTCCCCATCTCTATATTGATGTCGAATCAGAAGAGTCAAGTGATAATGGTAGTGGGACGGGTGATTCTACAAAGCGAAGTAGTGACGATTTCCTTTTATAGAATGGGAATGCTGTAGCTCTAGAAGAAGTGAGTGAGCACCCAAGTGTCACGAATTCTCTGCTGCCAAATTGTGCTATACAAGGAATGGGTGGTGCATTGCTGCTGTACAGCTTGCACCGACCGGTCACGACAGGCCACAAGACTCGAAGTGAGCGCGAATTCCTCACAGAGGTGGTCGGCTCTTTTGGTAGAGAATCCACTGCTGCCTATGTTCCCCACTCATGTTTGTATCATAGGCTGCCCCTGGATATACAGATTCGTACCGAGGATACAGTGGGAGATGACCCCCAGTAACAGTAGTAAGTACAGTACTAGGCATACGTAACTGTTATGAATGTTCTACACATTTAATGAAAGAATGGGATACATGACAAAATATGGTAATTGCATTTGGTGCGAATGCTGCGTTTTTCTTTAAGAGAGCTGTTTTAAACTCTACTAACTGGTGTTTTTAAATCAGATAGGTAAAGTTACAGAGATGAATGTGTAACTGTGGGTCCTAATTTCACTGAAATGTAATTTATGTATAAAGTGTACAACTCCAGATAAATATATTCCTTGTGAAATACTTGTTACAAAATTAGGGCTGAGGTGTAGAGATATAAATATCAGGTGAGCGGAAATGTGTGTATTAATTGATTATTTAAAAAAAGGAAGTATTTTGTTACAGTCTTAACATTTAACTCCACATGAAATACTATACATCTTCAATTTATTTGGTAATTATATTTTTATAGTATTCTGATTTGATGAATCATTATTCTTGTCTGCTTTTTTGTTTAAGTGTATTCGTTGTTACACCTAATATTCCTGAAAGTGTTACAGATAAAAAAATTGTGTTTTGCCAAAATCTGTGCTTAGAGATAAGTCTATGAAGAATGTGGCTAAAAAAAAGAATGGATGAGGCATCGTGGTCTCCTAAATCGGGGATTACGGGTACGAGTCCCAGCAGAGGTACACGTTTTACTCAGTGGAGCAAAATCACACTCACCATACACAGATGTAACAACTGAGGTAGGCGTTTCTGAGTGCCTACAGGTACCATGACGATATGAATATATGAACTTAGCGACAGCCTTAAACCAAAGGACGGCCATACATTCATTATCTATCGACCAGTGAGCGCCATCAAGTTTTGGAACATACTGGTAGCTAAACTATGAAAAAGAACCCTATTTTAAAATTATTTTTTGGTAACCATTATTGATTGGTTGGTTTGGGGGGATGAAAGGGACCAGACTGCCATGGTCATCGGTCCCTTTTTCCAAAGACAAAGAACACCCACAGAGAATAAAAACGAGGAACAGAAGAGATCACAGACGATACAGAACAAGAGAAACTGAGACAAGGACAAGACAAAACGAACTAAAACCACACAGAGTGTGACGGTGGTTGGCCGACCATAGAAATAAAAAAGGAAAAGCCAACCACTTAGAAACACATTAAAAAATCAGTTTAAAACCGGAGGCCAAAGGCCAGAGTCAACACACAACAATAAGATAAAAACAGAAACACTCAGATTAAAGAATAAAAACCCCCTGCCCGAATAAAACGTAAAACTAAGTCAGCCATAGCCGAGTCATCTGTTAAAAGGGCAGGGAGCGAGTCAGGCAGTGCGAACGACTGCCTGAGCGCGGCTAAAAACGGACACTCCAAGAAAACATGAACCACGGATAAAACGGAGCCGCAGCGACATAGAGGCGCGTCCTCACGGCGCAATAAGTGGCCGTGCGTAAGCCGAGTGTGCCCAATGCGCAGCCGGCAGAGGACAACAGACTCCTTGCGAGAGACCCGCAAGGAGGAGCGCCACACACCGGTAGCCCCCTTGATGGCCCGAAGTTTGTTGCGTGAAGGCAGGGCGCGCCATTCAGTGTCCCAAAGGTCCAGAATTTTGCGGCGTAGGAACGCTCGCAAATCTGTCTCCGGGAGGCCAACGCCCAGAGATGGTGCACTAGTCGCCTCTTTCACCAGCCGGTCAACATTCTCGTTGCCGGGGATCCCAACATGACCTGGGGTCCACACGAAGACCGCAGAGCGGCCGCAACGCGCAAGAGTATGCAGGGACTCATGGATAGCCATCACCAGACGGGAACGAGGAAAACACTGGTCGAGTGCTCGTAAACCGCTCAGGGAATCGCTACAGATAACGAAAGACTCACCTGAGCAGGAGCGGATATACTCTAGGGCACGATAGATGGCGACCAGCTCAGCAGTGTAAACGCTGCAGCCAGCCGGCAAGGAACGTTGTTCGGAATGGTCCCCTAGAGTGAGCACATAACCGACTCGACCAGCAACCATCGAGCCGTCGGTGTGAACAATGCCCGAGCCCTGATACGTGGCCAGGATGGAATAAAAGCGGCGGCGGAAGGCCTCTGGAGGGATTGAGTCCTTCGAGCCCTGTGCCAAGTCTAGCCGAAGGCAAGGGCGAGGAACGCACCACGGGGGTGTACGCAGAGGTGCCCGGAAAGGAGGTGGAACAGGGACAAGCCCAAGCCCGGAGAGAAGCTCCTTGACGCGTATGGCGATCGGACAACCCGACCTGGGACGACTGACTGCGGGAACAGGAGACGATAGTTAGGATGCCCAGGCGAGCTTAGAACATGGGCAGCATAAGCGGCCAGCAAACGCTGGCGTCGGAAACGCAGTGGAGGGACACCTGCCTCCACGAGTAAGCTGTCCACAGGGCTGGTGCGGAAAGCACCAGTGGCAAGGCGTATCCCACTGTGGAGAATTGGATCCAGCACCCGCAATGCAGACGGGGATGCTGAGCCATATGCCAGGCACCCATAATCCAGACGGGACTGGATTAACGCCTGGTAGAGCCGTAACAGGGTAGAGCGGTCGGCTCCCCAGCGGGTGTGGCTCAAACATCGCAGTGCATTGAGATGCCGCCAACACGTCTGTTTGAGCTGCCGGATATGAGGCAGCCAAGTCAACCGGGCATCGAAAACCACCCCCAAAAACCTGTGTGATGCCAACACCGAAAGAAGTTCGCCGTTAAGAGAAAGCTGCGGCTCCGGGTGGACAGTACGTCGCCGGCAGAAATGCATAACGCAGGTCTTGGCCGCCGAAAACTGAAACCCATGCGCTACAGCCCAAGACTGCGCCCTACAAATAGCGCCCTGTAGCTGACGTTCAACAGCTGCAATGCCAGTAGAGCTGTAGTAAAGGCAGAAGTCGTCAGCATACAGGGAAGCAGAGACAGAGTTTCCCACGGCCGCAGCAAGACCGTTAATGGCTATTAAAAACAGACAGACACTTAAAACGGAACCCTGTGGCACACCGTTCTCCTGGACGTGGGAGGAACTATACGAGGCCGCGACTTGCACGCGGAAGGTACGACACGACAGAAAATTGAGGATAAAAATCGGCAGAGGACCCCGAAGACCCCATCCATGAAGCGTAGAAAGGATGTGATGACGCCACGTCGTATCGTACGCCTTCCGCATGTCGAAAAAGCCAGCGACCAGGTGCTGACGGCGGGAAAAGGCTGTACGGATGGCCGACTCCAGGCTCACCAGATTGTCGGCGGCGGAGCGGCCTTTACGGAACCCACCCTGAGATGGAGCCAGAAGGCCCCGAGACTCCAGTACCCAATTCAAGCGCCGGCTCACCATCCGTTCAAGCAACTTGCAAAGAACGTTGGTGAGGCTAATGGGACGGTAGCTGTCCACCTCCAGAGGGTTCTTTCCAGGTTTCAAAACGGGGATGACAATGCCTTCCCGCCATTGCGACGGAAACTCCCCCTCGACCCAAAGACGGTTGTAAAGATCGAGAAGGCGCCGCTGGCAGTCCACTGAAAGGTGTTTCAGCATCTGACAGTGGATGCCATCTGGCCCAGGAGCGGTATCAGGGCAAGCAGCGAGGGCACTGCGAAATTCCCACTCACTAAATGGAGCATTGTAAGATTCTGGGTGGTTGGTGCGAAACGAAAGGCTCCGACGTTCCATCCGCTCTTTAATGGAGCGGAAGGCCTGGGGGTAATTCGCAGAAGCGGAACTCATAGCAAAATGCTCTGCTAAGCGATTTGCAATGACGTCGGAGTCAGTACAAACTGCTCCATTCAGTGAGAGCGCAGGGACGCTGACAGGTGGCCGATAGCCGTAGACGCGTCGGATCTTGGCCCAGACCTGCGATGGAGTGACATGGAGGCCAATTGTGGACACATACCGCTCCCAGCACTCCTTCTTGCCTTGGCGGATAAGGAGGCGGGCCCGCGCACGCAGCCGTTTGAAGGCGATAAGGTGGTCGACGGAGGGATGTCGCTTGTGACGCTGGAGCGCCCGCCGGCGATCTTTAATCGCTTCAGCGATCTCGGGCGACCACCAAGGCACAGCCTTCCGCCGAGGGGACCCACAGGAATGGGGAATGGCAGATTCGGCGGCAGTAACGATGCCGGTGGTGACCGAGTGAACCACCGCATCAATGTCATCGGTAGAGAGAGGCTCAAAAGTGGCAGTGGAAGAGAACAAGTCCCAGTCAGCCTTATTCAGAGCCCATCTGCTAGGGCGCCCAGAAGAGTGGCGCTGTGGCAGTGACAAAAAGATCGGAAAGTGGTCACTACCACACAGGTCGTCATGCACACGCCATTGGACAGACGGTAAGAGGCTATGGCTACAGATTGAAAGGTCAATGGCGGAGTAGGTGCCATGCGCCGCACTGAAGTGTGTGAAGGCACCATCATTTAACAGCGAGAGATCGAGCTGCGACAATAAATGCTCAACGATGGCGCCTCGACCTGTTGCCACTGACCCACCCCACAGAGGGTTATGGGCGTTGAAGTCGCCCAATAGCAAGAAAGGTGGCGGCAATTGGGCGACCAGTGCAGCCAGGACATGCTGCGAGACAGCACCATCCGGTGGAATGTTAAGACTGCAGACGGTAACAGCCTGTGGCGTTCACACGCGTACAGCGACAGCCTCTAAAGGCGTCTGGAGAGGGACAGACTCGCTGTGCAGAGTGTGAAGGACATATATGCAGACACCACCAGACACCCTTTCATAAGCTGCTCGGTTCTTATAATAACCCCGATAGCCACGGAGGGTGGGGGTTCGCATTGCTGGAAACCAAGTTTCCTGGAGAGCAATGCAGAAGAAAGGGTGAAGGCTGATAAGTTGACGGAGCTCGGCTAGATGGTGGAAGAAACCGCTGCAGTTCCACTGGAGGATGGTGTTGTCCATGGCTCGGAAAGGCGTGAAGGGACTGGGAAGGCAGATTACGCCACTGGGTCACCTGCTGCCGCCGATGGAGCATCCAAAATGCCATCCATTGCGTCCGAGGGACCGGCAAGAGCGAGGTCCTCAGCGGACGCCAGAATCTCCACCTCGTCCTCAGAGGCAGAGCTTGTAGGAAGCGGTGGGATCGGTGCCACCGCAATACCGTTGGTTTTGGGGACTTTCTTCTTTTGCGGTTCAGGCTGCATGGGCTTCACTGGGTCAGTCTCAGGGACAGACGACGACCGCGAGACCCGAGGACCAGGGACTGGCGGTTGTTTCAACCACTTGCGGGCGTCCGCTTTTCCACTGGTCGGAACTTGCGAAGGGAGGTCCCCAAGGGATCCCTTCCTGGCGAGAGCAGCCGAAGAAGTCTTACGCTTCTCTGGCTGGGAAGGGGGAGCTGATGTCCCCGATGGTTGGGAGGGTGTTGCTCCTGGAGAAGATGGAGCAGGAGCAACAGGGTGTGAAGTGCCCCCCACAAGCAAGGGGGTCGGTGGAGGCTGACCGATCGTTGAGCCGATACATGATGACGGGAGAACCGTCGTTGCAGCAGCGGCGTAGGTTGACGGCATTGCCACAGGATGGAGCCGCTCATATTTACGTCTAGCCTCGGGGTAGGTCTGCCGGTCCAAGGTCTTATATTCCATTATCTTCCGTTCTTTCTGCAATATCCTGCAGTCCGGCGAGCAGGGGGAATGGTGTTCTCCGCAGTTAACACAGATAGGAGGCGGGGCACATGGAGTATCGGGATGCGAAGGACGTCCGCAATCCCGACACGTGATGCTAGAAGTACAGCGAGATGACATGTGCCCGAACTTCCAGCATTTAAAACACCGCATCGGAGGAGGGATATATGGTTTCACATCACAACGGTAAACCATCACCTTAACCTTTTCGGGTAAGACATCACCCTCAAAGGCCAAGATGAAGGCACCGGTGGCGACCTGATTATCCCTCGGACCCCGATGGACGCGCCGGACGAAGTGAACACCTCGTCGTTCGAGGTTGGCGCGTAATTCATCGTCGGACTGCAGAAGAAGATGCCGGTGGAATATAATACCCTGGACCATGTTCAGACTCTTATGCGGCGTGATGCTAACGGAAACATCCCCCAACTTGTCACAATTGAGCAACCTCCGTGACTGGGCAGAGGATGCCGTTTTTATCAACACCGATCCAGACCGCATCTTGGACAAACCCCCCACCTCACCGAACTTGTCCTCTAAATGCTCTACAAGGAACTGAGGCTTCACGGATAGAAAAGATTCCCCATCAGCTCTGGTACAGACAAGATATCTGGGCGAATACGTCTCACTGTCACGCAATGCCTGTCGTTCCTCCCATGGTGTGGCGAGAGAGGGGAACGATTTGGGGTCATAAAAGTTACCTTTAAAATGGGCTCTCGAACGCTTAGAGACTGCTGACGGCTGGCTGCCAGCGAGAGATGATGTACCACGCTTCATTGCAGGTCATCCGCCCTGATGCCACCTACTCCGACCAAGGGCCCTCCCCACGGGCGCCACCCAGCCACAGCAAAGGCCACCTGGCAGGATGGCCATTGCCGGGAGTCCCGATGCCCCAGGGCAATGGGCATCTACTCCTTGGCATACGTGGGGAGTTAACGGCGCAGGCATCAGTAGAGCGATCCCTGTGTTGTCAGGGGGCTACAACCAAGAGGGTACATGGCGGCCCCACCACAACGGACTGGCTACCGTGCTGGATCTTAGGTGCAAAAATGGCCAAGGTCGTCGTCGCAGTTAAAAGAAACACTGCAGAGTGCAGCGTGGTAATCGCCCAAGAGATCGAAAACGAGCGGGACACCATTGCAACGACGAGAAAGACGGCTAAAGGTCTAATTGCACGACGGATACAGTGCACCATGTAAGGCGCCCTTCTCCAATTGGCTCGCTCTTCGGAATAATTTAGAAAGATGGAGGTCAAACCCGAGAGGGGACCATCACAGAAGGCCGAAACATGTGAGACTCCTTTTAGTCGCCTCTTACGACAGGCAGGAATACCGCGGGCCTATTCTAACCCCCGAACCCGCAGGGGGGTGGTAACCATTATAACCCATATTAAAAGTTGGTTTGTTGGTTGGTTTGGGGGATTAAAGGGACCAGACTGCTACGGTCATCGGTCCCTTGTTCCAAAACGTAAAAACACCCACACAGAATAAATACAACAGAAAAGACGACAGACAACACAGGACAAGAAAGACTTAGAGACCAGACAGAAAGAATTAAAATCACACAGAGTGTGACAGTGGTTGGCCGACCATAGAGACAAAAAAGGAAAAGCCAACCACCGAGAGAGACATTAAAAACTCAGTCTAAAATCGTAGGCCAAAGGCCAGAATCAACACAAAAAGAGCAAACGCTAAGCCCGCCATAGCAGTATCATCTCTTAGAAGGGCAGGAAGCGTGTCAGGCATCGCGAACGTCTGCCGGAGCATAGCTAAAAGAGGACGCTCATACAAAATGAGGGTAACTGTCAAAGCCGACCCGCAGCGACATAGAGGCGGATCCTCATGGCGCAGTAATTGGCTGTGTGTCAAGAGGGTGTGACCAACGTGGAGCCGACAAAGGACTACTGAATCCCTGCGAGTGGCTCGCATTGATGACCGCCACACATCTGTCGTCTCCTTGATAGGACGGAGTTTGTTTGGCATCCTCAGGTTGCGTCATTCAGTGTCCCAGAGATCGAAAATTTTGCGGCGTAAGATAGCTCGCAAATCAGTCTCCGGGAGGCCAATTTCCAGAGATGGTTTACTGGTGGCCTGTTTGGCCAGGCTGTCAACATGTTCATTGCCGGGTATCCCAACATGGCTTGGGGTCCACACAAAGATCACAGAGGCGCCGCAACGGGCAAGAGTATGGACGGACTCCTGGACAGCCATCACCAGATGAAAGCGAGGGAAACACTGGTCGATAGCTCATAAATTGCTCAGGGGTCACTACAGATAACGAAGGACTCACCTGAGCAGGAGTGGATATACTCTAGGGCACGAAAGATGGCGACCAGCCAAGCAGTGAAAACGCTGCAGCCAGCCGGCAATGAATGTTGTTCGTAGTGGAACCGTAGTGTCAGAGCATAACCGAAGCGACCAGAAACCATCGAACCGTCAGTGTAAACAATGCCAGAGCCCTGATACTTTGCGAGGATGGAAAGAAAGCGGCGGCGGAAGGCCTCTGAAGTGACTCAGTCCTTCGGGCCCTGTGCCAAGTCGAGCCGAAGGCAAGGGTTGGGCACACACCACGGGGCTGTACGCAGAATGGCTCGGAAAGGAGGAGGAAGAGGGAAAACCCCAAACTTGTCCATTCAGTGACAGCGCAGGGATGCTGACAGTGCTCCGATACCTATAGAGGCGTCTAATCTTGGCCCAGACCTGCGATGGAGAGATATGGAGGCCAATGGTAGAGACATACAGTTCTCAGCCCTCCTGGTTGTGTTGGCGAATGATGCGGCAGGCCCGTGCACGCAGCCGTTTAAAGGCGATGAGTTTTTCGAAAGATGAATGCCGCTTGTGACGCTGAACCACCCGCCTGCGATCTTTAATCGCCTCGGCGATAGCAGGCGACTACCAAGGCACGGTCCTCCGCCGAGGGGACCCAGAAGAACGGGTAATGGCAGATTCTTCGGCAGTAGCGATGTCGGTGGTGATCGAATGAACCACACCATCAATGGCTTCATTTGAAAGAGGCTCAATAGCGGCAATGGAGGAGAACAAGTCCCAGTCTGCGTTATCCATAGCCCATCTGCAAGGGCGCTCAGAAGAGTGACGCTGTGGCAGTGACAGAAAGATGACAAAGTGGTCACTACCACACAGGACAGCATGCACACTCCATTGGACAGACGGTAAGAGGCTATGGCTTCTGATCGATAGGTCGATGGCTGAGTACGTTTTTGGCCACACAGAAATTTGAGAAAGCACCATTATTTAAAAGGGTAAGGTAGAGCTGTGCTAATACATGCTAACTGTTGTTGCCTCGGCCTGTTGCCGCTGTTCCACCCGACAGAGGGTTATGGGCGTTGAAATCGCCCACTAACAGGAAAGGCGGCGGCAATTGGGCTATCAGGGCAGCCAGTATATGCTGCGGGACAGCACCATCTGGTGGAAGAGTGTGTGTGTGTCTGAGTGAGCGAGTGTGTGTGTGTCGTGTCTGAGTGAGCGAGTGTGTGTGTGTCTGAGTGAGCGAGTGTGTGTGTGTGTGTGTGTGTGTGTGTGTGTGTGTGTGTGTGTGTGTGTGTGTGTCTTTTTTTTGTGGTTGTAGGGCGCACAACTTCAACGGTCATTAGCGCCCAGACTACGTGAGGAATGCACCGCGAGTCACAAGTTTAAAACAGCAACGAAACGGAAAACACGATAAAAGACTGACAGGCATAGGATTAAAAAAGGAAAACAGCAGAATCAGATGTCCTTTGAGAGGGTTGTCAAATTGATAAAATGAAGAACGCGAGCAGCTGCTCGTGGGTCATCCACTAAAATGGCTTCTACAGTACATGGCAGGCCAAGATCAAGACGCAGGGTGCTAAAATCCGGAGAGACCGTTAAAATATGGCAGACCGTCAGCAATTGCCCACAGGGGCAGAACGGCGCCGGTGCAGCCGTCAGCAGATGGCGATGGCTGAACCGGCAGTGGCCAATTCGTAACCGGGCCAAAACAACCTCCTCCCGCCGAGAAGGGCGTGAGGAGGACGTCCAAGCCACGGGAAGAGGTTTCAGGGCCCGAAGTTTGTTGTCTGTAAGTGCAGCCCTATCGGCATGCCACTGCGATAAAATGCGCCGACGAATTACCCTGCTACAATCTGACGAAGGGACACAACAAGATGCTGTCCGAGGCTGGAGGACTGCAGCCTTGGCCGCGACATCTGCAGCTTCGTTCCCAGGGATACCGACATGGCCAGGAACCCACATAAAGCTAACCGGAGAACCGACGTCCACCAGCTGCTGAAGAGAGCGTTGGATTCGGTGCACGAAAGGGTGAACCGGGTACGGATCACTGAGGCTCTGGATAGCGCTCAGGGAATCGGAGCAGATGACATATGCAGAATGTCGGTGGCGGCAGATGTAAAGGACAGCCTGGTAGACGGCAAAAAGCTCAGCTGTGAAGACCGAACAAAGGCCATGGAGCCGGTATTTGAAACTTTGTGCCCTGACAATAAAGGAACACCCAACTCCGTCTTTGGTCTTAGAGCCATCTGTATAAATGAAGGTCATATTAATGAACTTCGAACGAAGTTCGATAAAACGGGAGTGGTAGACTGAACCGGGGGTAACCTCCTTCGGGAGCGAGCAGAGGTCAAGGTGGACGCGAACCTGAGCCTGGAGCCCAGGTGGCGTGTGGCTCTCGCCCACTCGAAAGGTTGCAGGGAGTGAAAAATTAAGGTGGTGAAGGAGGCGACGAAAGCGAACTCCAGGGGGTAGCAGGGCAGAGACATACAACCCGTATTGACTGTCGAGAGTCATCAAAAAAGGAACGATAAGACGGGTGTTCGGGCATTGCCAGTAGCCGACAGGCATACCGACAAAGCAGTATATCGCGCCGGTAGGTGAGTGGCAGCTCACCAGCGTCAGCATGAAGACTCTCGACGGGACTAGTATAAAACGCTCCGATCGCAAGTCGTAAACCCCGATGTTGTATGGAGTTGAGGCGGCGTAAGATGGATGGCCGTGCAGAGGAGTATACGAAGCTCCCATAATCCAGCTTGGAGCGGACGATCGACCGATATAGACGAAGCAGGACGGTTCGATCCGCTCCTCACGACATACCACTGAGAACACGGATGACATTTAGAGAACGGGTACAACGGGCAGCCAAATATGACATGTGGAGACCAATTAAGTTTCCTGTCAAATGTAAGACCTAAAAATTTTGTTGTCTCTACGAATGGGAGAGCAACGGGACCGAGTCGTAAGGACGGTGGGAGAAACTCTTTGTAGCGCCAGAAGTTAATACAGACCGTCTTCTCAGCAGAAAAACGGAAGCCATTGGCGACACTCCAGGAGTAAAGACGGTCAAGAGAACGCTGAAGACAGCGCTCCAGGAAACACGTACGCTGTGCACTGCAATAGATGGTAAAATCGTCTACGAAAAGGGAGCCTGATACATCAGCTGGGAGGCAATCCATTATTGGATTGATCGCTATGGCGAAGAGAGCGACGCTCAAAACTGAGCCCTGTGGCACCCCATTCTCCTGGTGAAAGGTGTCTGACAGGACAGAACCCACACGTACCCTGAACTGTCGATCCATTAAAGAGGAACGAATAAAAAGAGGGAGGCGACCGCGAAGGCCCCATGTATGCATGGTGCGGAGAATGCCCGCTCTCCAACAGGTGTCGTAAGCCTTCTCCAAATCAAAGAACACAGCCGCGGTCGGGCGTTTCCGCAAGAAGTTATTCATAATGAAGGTCGACAAGGTAACCAGATGGTCGACAGCAGAGCGGCGCCTACGAAATCCACATTGTACATTGGTAAGTAGCCGTCGAGACTCGAGCAGCCAAACCAATCGAGAGTTAACCATTCGCTCCATCACTTTACAGACACTGCTGGTAAGCGAGATGGGTCGATAACTGGAAGGCAAGTGCTTGTCCTTCCCTGGCTTAGGAATCGGGACAACAATAGACTCGCGCCAGCATGCGGGAACATGTCCCTCAATCCAGATGCGATTGTAAGTACGAAGAAGAAAACCTTTACCCGCAGGAGAAAGGTTCTTCAGCATCTGAATATGAATAGAATCAGGCCCTGGAGTGGAGGACCGTGATCGGCCAAGTGCGTTTTCGAGTTCCCGCATGGTGAATGGGGCATTATAACTTTCACGATTCGAGGAGCGGAAGTTAGGTGGCCTAGCCTCCTCTGCCTGTTTGCGGGGGAGGAAGGCAGAGTGGTAATGAGCGGAGCTCGAAACCTCGGCGAAAAAGCGGCCGAAGGCATTGGAGACATCCTCAGGGGCCACAAGGACGTCATTCGCGACTGTCAAGCCAGAAACTGGTGAGTGGACCTTAGTGCCAGATAGCCGGCGCAGGCTACACCAGACAACAGAAGGAGTAAAACTGTTGAAGGTGCTTGTGAAAGCAGCCCAGCTGGCTTTCTTGCTTTCTTTAATAACACGACGACACTGAGCACGCAATCGTTTATAATTGATACAATTCGCCACTGTAGGGTGGCGTTTAAAGGTGCGTAAAGCACGTCGACGAGCACGTAAAGCGTCTCTACATGCTGCAGTCCACCAGGGGACCGGTACGCGAAGTGGAGAAGAAATAGGGTGAGGGATGGAATATTCAGCAGCAGCGAGAATGACGTCCGTGAGGTGTGCGACCTGACGATCGCAGCTTGTGAAGGTTTTATCCTGAACGGTCGCCCTGGAAGAGAAGAGCCCCCAGTCTGCCTTGGAGATGGTCCAACTAGAGGAGCACGGAGAGGGGGTATGCTGCAGGAGATGGATAACACACGGGAAGTGGTCGCTCGAATATGTATCAGAAAGTGCATACCACTCAAACCGGCGTGCAAGTTGGGGAGTACATATAGAGAGGTCTAAATGGGAATAGGTGTGAGATGTGTCCGAAAGAAAAGTAGGGGCGCCAGTATTGAGGCAGACAAGATTGAGCTGGTTGAAAAGGTCTGCTAACAGGGAGCCCCTCGGGCAGCATGCTGGAGAGCCCCAAAGGGGATGGTGGGCATTGAAGTCTCCAGTTAACAAAAATGGTGCAGGTAGCTGAGCAATAAGCTGCATCATGTCTGCCCTGGTAACGGCAGATGACGATGGAGTGTAAACGGTACAAATGGAAAATGTAAAAGTGGGGAGAGTAATACGGATGGCTACTGCCTGCAGGCCGGTGTGCAACGTGATAGGATCGTAGTAAATATCATCCCGGACCAGCAACATAACCCCTCCATGGGCCGGGATACCTACCACAGGGGGTAGGTCAAAACGCACAGAGGTTTAGTGTGCCAAGGCAATTTGATCGCATGGGCGTAGCTTCGTTTCCTGGAGGGCTACGACGAGCGGACGGTGCAAGCGGAGCAGCAACTTCAAGTCCTCTCGGTTGGAGCGAATGCTGCGAATATTCCAGTGAGTAAGTGCCATCGTTAAGAAGAAAAGGAAGACGAAAGAAGGGGTCACCTCGAAGGCCGCTGAGGGCCTGGCTTCGAGCGAGCACTGCCGCCGCTATCAGTAGGCGGACAGTCATCGTCCATGGGGTCTATAGGTTCATCGGCCATCTTGGGAAGATGGCTGGGAGGGGGAGCTGCCTCCGCCGGTGAACGGCCAGATGTTCGGCTACCAGCAGTGCGGCCAGGCGAAACGGATGACGGCCTGGGGCGGCAACCGCTGGGTGGCGCAGGTGAAGAAAGGCGTCGTGGCGGAGAAGGAGAACTGTGCTTCCTATGAGCCTTCTTGGAAGGACGTTTGGTGGAAGTTCCGGTCGAAGGCTGGGAGGTCGAGGTATGTAGGAAGTCTGCACGGGACGGTTCCTTCTTGAAGGCCCATGCATCGGACTTCTTGGTCTTCGTCTTGGCAGAAGCTGATGAAGGTGCTTGTGTCTGAGGGGTGACGGGAGGAAGAGGAGACGTTGACCGGGCGATCTTAGCACTGGCCGAACGGACGACCGTGGTGCTGAAGGTCAGATCGCATGTCTGGGTTGCCACCTCCCTGGTAGTCCGAGGAGAGGCGAGGACAGTACTGTATTTCCCCACTGGGAGCAGCGTGGGCTTCCTACTAGCCAATAGCTTGCGAGCAGCCGAGGTGGACACTTTCTCTTTGACCCGAATTTCTTGGATACAGCGTTCTTCCTTATAGACAGGACAGTCGCGGGAGGATGCGGCATGGTCACCCTGACAGTTCACACAACGAGGAGACGGAGGTGGACAGTCACCCTCATGGGCATCCCTGCCACAAGTGACACATTTAGCCGCATTGGAACAAGACTGTCGAGTGTGATTGAAACGCTGACACTGGTAGCAGCGCGTAGGTGTCGGGACATAGGGGCGAACAGAAATAACCTCATAGCCCGCCTTGATGCGCGATGGCAGCTTAACACTATCGAAGGTCAAGAAAAGTGTCCGGGTCGGTACAAGGTTATTGTTGACCTTTTTCATGACCCTATGGACAGCCGTCACGCCCTGCTCAGCGAGGAATGATTGAATCTCCTCGTCAGTCAATCCGTCGAGGGAGCTAGTATAGACCACACCACGAGACGAATTCAAAGTTCGGTGAGCCTCCACTCTCACAGGGAACGTGTACAGGAGTGTGGCCCAAAGCAGTTTTTGTGCCTGAAAGGCGCTCTCAGTTTCTAGTAATAAGGTACCGTTACGCAACCTGGTACAAGATTTGACAGATCCGGCTATGGCATCTACACCCTTCTGGATAACGAAAGGGTTGACAGAGGAAAAATCCTTTCCGTACTCAGATCGAGAAACGACGAGGAACTGTGGGGCAGGCGGTAGTACTTCTGTCACTGGTGGCTGGTCACGTTTCCGTTTTTGGGCAGAAGTCGAGACAGATGGAGTGAAATCCATTGCGGAAGAATCCCCCATGATTGCCAGCGTCTCCGATGGCGCGCTCCTTCCTTGTGGGGACCCTCTCAGAGGGCACTCCCGCCTTAGGTGAATGTTTACACCCCAGGTCACACCTCCCGAGAAACAGACGGAGGGACCAATTGGCATGGTCAGAAGGTATCAGCTCAGGCAATCACCCCTCCCCGGGCCTGGCCTTTCCCAGGGGGTATGCGCGTGCCTTACATGTCTACCCAGGACGGGGAATTACGCGTTACCCCGTCACCGGCTACGCGTGCGAACGCGTGGGTCGGCCTTCAGGCACGCACTGGGAGGAAGGAAGAAGAGGAAAAAGAAGAGAGAGAGGGAGAGAGAGGACAGACTGTCTCAAACGCCGAGGCGGAGACCAGAGAAGGCAAGGAGAAGAAGGCAAGGAGAAGAAGGCAAGGAGACGAAGGCAAGGAGACGAAGGCAAGGAGACGAAGGCAAGGAGACGAAGGCAAGGAGACGAAGGCAAGGAGACGAAGGCAAGGAGACGAAGGCAAGGAGACGAAGGCAAGGAGACGAAGGCAAGGAGAAGAAGGCAAGGAGAAGAAGGCAAGGAGAAGAAGGCAAGGAGAAGAAGGCAAGGAGAAGAAGGCAAGGAGAAGAAGGCAAGGAGAAGAAGGCAAGGAGAAGAAGGCAAGGAGAAGAAGGCAAGGAGAAGAAGGCAAGGAGAAGAAGGCAAGGAGAAGAAGGCAAGGAGAAGAAGGCAAGGAGAAGAAGGCAAGGAGAAGAAGGCCAGGAGAAGAAGGCAAGGAGAAGAAGGCAAGGAGAAGAAGGCAAGGAGAAGAAGGCAAGGAGAAGAAGGCAAGGAGAAGAAGGCAAGGAGAAGAAGGCAAGGAGAAGAAGGCAAGGAGAAGAAGGCCAGGAGAAGAAGGCCAGGAGAAGAAGGCCAGGAGAAGAAGGCCAGGAGAAGAAGGCCAGGAGAAGAAGGCCAGGAGAAGAAGGCCAGGAGAAGAAGGCCAGGAGAAGAAGGCCAGGAGAAGAAGGCCAGGAGAAGAAGGCCAGGAGAAGAAGGCCAGGAGAAGAAGGCCAGGAGAAGAAGGCCAGGAGAAGAAGGCCAGGAGAAGAAGGCCAGGAGAAGAAGGCCAGGAGAAGAAGGCCAGGAGAAGAAGGCCAGGAGAAGAAGGCCAGGAGAAGAAGGCCAGGAGAAGAAGGCCAGGAGAAGAAGGCCAGGAGAAGAAGGCCAGGAGAAGAAGGCCAGGAGAAGAAGGCCAGGAGAAGAAGGCCAGGAGAAGAAGGCCAGGAGAAGAAGGCCAGGAGAAGAAGGCCAGGAGAAGAAGGCCAGGAGAAGAAGGCCAGGAGAAGAAGGCCAGGAGAAGAAGGCCAGGAGAAGAAGGCCAGGAGAAGAAGGCCAGGAGAAGAAGGCCAGGAGAAGAAGGCCAGGAGAAGAAGGCCAGGAGAAGAAGGCCAGGAGAAGAAGGCCAGGAGAAGAAGGCCAGGAGAAGAAGGCCAGGAGAAGAAGGCCAGGAGAAGAAGGCCAGGAGAAGAAGGCCAGGAGAAGAAGGCCAGGAGAAGAAGGCCAGGAGAAGAAGGCCAGGAGAAGAAGGCCAGGAGAAGAAGGCCAGGAGAAGAAGGCCAGGAGAAGAAGGCAAGGAGAAGAAGGCAAGGAGAAGAAGGCAAGGAGAAGAAGGCAAGGAGAAGAAGGCCAGGAGAAGGCAAGGAGAAGAAGGCCAGGAGAAGGCAAGGAGAAGAAGACACGGGAAAGAGTAAGGAAGACAGTGAGGTGGAAAAGAGCAAAGAAAGGAACCAACCAGAGGAAGGAAGAAACGAGAAGTGAAAAAGCAAAATGACCGCAAATAGAGGTCGTGGAAACGTCAGTCTCCGGACGCAGGCACTGACGACCCCCTTGAGGGGGTGGGACTCCTTTTAGTCGCCTCTTACGACAGGCAGGAATACCTCGGGCCTATTCTAATCCCCGCACCCGCAGGGGGGTGTGTGTGTCTGAGTGAGCGCCCGTGCCCGAGAGAGTGCGCGCGTGCCCGAGAGAGTGCGCGCGTGCGCGCGTCTAAGAGTGTCTGTGGGTGTCTGAGTGATAGTGATTTTTTGTGTGTGTGTGTGTGTGTGTGTGTGTGTGTGTGTGTGTGTGTGTGTGTGTGTGTGTGTGTGTGGTTTACGGGTGCTAAACAGCGTGGTCATCAGCGCCCAAACGCATAAAAACAGGAACACATGCAGTGAAGGGACTACGACGAACAGCGAACAAGGAGAATGGCTAAAAGACACAGACCTGACGCAGTTCCAAATCCTCACATACAGACGCAAAACAAGAGGAGAAGGAACACACTAAAAAGGAAGGGAAACAAGGAAAAGAGAACAGAAACCGAAGGCAAACAAGGAGGTAATCGTGACTGGCTGACCTCTTACCTAAAACCGGGGTGAGCCCGTCACCCAGCAGCACAGTAAAACCCTCTCCCTTAAATCCGAGGCAACAAATTGGACAGGACACAAAACCGTAAGACCTTATCTACAGTCGTTGCGTCATCTTGCAAAATAGAGGGCAAATCCGGTGGCAAAGAAACCACCGCCCTCTGGTCAGAGACCAAAAGACAGTCAAGTAAAATGTGGCGGACAGTAATCTGGACGCCACAAGCACTGCAGATTGGGGGGTCCTCCCGCCGGAGTAAAAAACCATGCGTTAAGGGACTGTGCCCGATGCGGAGGCGAGTGAGGAGAACCTCATCCCGCCTGCATGACTGGTAGGACGTACGCCATGGCCGCGTGGTGGCCTTGACCAGACGCAGCGTATTTTCACCGACTGCCAGCCACTCCTCCTCCCACTGACGCAGAACGCGAAAACGCAGCAGGGAGGTAACAGCATGGAGGGGGACGGCACATGCAATAACGTGAGGGAGGGAACATTCATCTTTGGCAGCCACATCCGCCAGTTCTTTTCCCCTAATACCCACGTGCCCCGGCACCCAGCAGAAGGAAACCTCCTTCCCCTGCCGTTGCAGGTGGTGGAGGACATCATGGATGTTCTAGACGACCGTATCCGCGGGGTACATGTGTTGCATGGTCTGAAGGACACTCAGGAAGTCTGAACAGATGAGGATCTTAAGACTGGGAACACATCTCATCTGCTCCAATGCCCCCAAGATGGCAAACAATTCGGCATCAAAGATGGTTAACGCCACAGGAAGCCGTAACTTGACCACTCGATCAGGGAAAACAACAGCACAACCAACAGAGTCCCCCTGTTTAGAGCCATCCGTAAATACTGGTACATGGTTGGGATGCTGGTGTAAAATATCGGAAAGTAAGGATGTAAAAACAAACGCAGGAGTGCAGCTCCTCCAGTACTCCGACAAGTCTAAAAGGACGCTGGGCGTCTGAAGCAACCAGGAAGGCAGGAGAGTAAAACCTTGTCGTTGGGGGCCACACGTTCCACACCAAGGGACTCAAGCAAATGCTTGGCACGAATCCCAAATGGTCTCGTGGCCCTGGGACGACTGGAAAAGAGACGTTCCATAGGCGGTTGGGCAACGGTAGGGTACGCAGGGGAGGTAGGACAGGCAAGGGATTGACACACCCGTCGCACCATGAGGAGTTTCCGCCGGATGGCGAGCGGCGGTTCCCCTGCCTCAGCACACAGGCTGGGGATGGGACTGGTACGCAAGGCACCAGTGGCCAACCTGATACCCTCATGGTGTACTGCGTCAAGAATCTTTTGATACTAAGGCCTTGCTGACCCATACACGGTGCAACCATAGTCAAGACGCGATCGGACGAAAGACCTATAAAACTGCAGCAGACGCGCCCGATCTGCTCCCCAGGACAGATGGCTCAGACACTTCAAAATATTCAGTGCCTTCAGGGCCCGCACCTTGAGGCCTTTAAGGTGAGGCAACCACGACAACTTTGAATCAAAAGTGATGCCCAGGAACCGCACAGTGTCGCTAAAAGGAAGAATGGTGTCCCTCAGACGTCATTCAGGGGAGATAAAAAGACGTCGAGAACGATTAAAATGAACACACACACACACACACACACACACACACACACACACACACACACACACACACACACACACATTTGTCTGCAGAAAAGCTAAAACCCGTCTTCGCAGTCCATGCCTCTAATCGCTGTATCGTACACTGCAACTGCCGACTAGCAGTGATAAGACTGGAGGAAGAACAGAAAACAGCAAAATCGTCCACAAACAAGGAGCATTGGGCAGGACTCCGGATAGTGGACGTGATACAGTTAATGACGACGGCAAAGAGAGTGACACTTAAAACGCTTCCCTGAGGAACACCATTCTCCTGCACATACAAATCAGATAGCACATTACCAACCCTATATCGAAAGAGGCGGTGGAAAAGAAAGGACCGAATGAAGATGGGGAGACGGCCACGAAAGCCCCACTCATGGAGTTGATTGAGGATATGGCGGCGCCAAGTAGTGTCATACGCCCTATGAATGTCAAAGAATACGCCTAGACAATGCTGGTTACGTAGGAAGGCCTGCTGGATGGCCGCCTCAAGCAGGGTCAAGTTGTCTATAGTGGAACGACATCTCCGGAAGCCACACCGAGGGGCGAAGGAGCTGCCTGGTCTTGAGCAGCCAAACCAGGCGACGGTTGACCATGCATTCCAACGTCTTCCCGACACAGCTCGTCAAAGCAATACTCCGATAACTACTGGGATGCATTCGGTCCTTCCACGGTTTGAGGAGGGGAATCAAAATCGCCTCCCGCCACGAGTCAGGATATGTGCCGGATAACCATATCATATTAAAACAATTCAGGAGACCTTCCTTGGAAGGCAGTAACAAGTGTTTCCCGGAACTCCTCCTGATGGCTTCCCATACTTTCGTAGAATTAGTGGAGCGGGAGATGGAGTTCAAGAACGTTTGCCATTACCGTCGTTTGCTCTCTTTAATCACGCGCCGCGCTTTGTCCCTTGCCACTCGAAAGGCCGCAAGGTTTTCAGCTGAGGGATGGCACTTGAAGTGGCGCAGATCTGCACGGCGGGCTCGGATGGCTGAGTGGCACTCAGTGGTCCACCAAGGGACAGGACACCTCTTGGGATGACAGGAGGACCGTGGGATTGACAATTCAGCAGCATGGGAGATCACGGCTGTAACATGGTCTACCCATTCGTGGACGCTGGAACGGTGTTCCAAAACAGCCAGTTGGCTGAAAAGTGTCCAGTCAGCTCGGCAGAGGTGCCACCGGGGCGGCACTGGTAATGCCATAGCCTCATCCAGGAGGCGAAGCCAAAGAGGGAAGTGGTCACTAGAAGGTAGGTCAGCAGCAACCTCCCACACAGCAGAATCCGCTAGTGCTTGAGAGCAAAAGGAAAGGTCAATAGCTGTTGACGATCCAGAAGCAGTACAGAAATGAGTGGGAGCACCAGAGTTGAGGATGCACAGTTCTTAAGACATCATGAGCTTTCCAGAATGCGACCCCTGGAGCAAGTAGTCGAAGAGCCCCATAAGACATTATGAGAATTGAATGTCCCCCAGAAGAAGAAATGGGTGGGGGAGTTGGCTAATAAGGTCTTCGAGAGCCTCAGAGTCTATCGCATCCTGAGGTGGTAAGTACAGTGAACAGACTGTGGGCCTCCGACCCACAAGATGGTCAACTGCAACTGCTTGCAAGTCTGTAACGAGAGGGAGCTCAGATGAGGGGTGCATGTCACGGACAAAAAGCGAACACCACCCTTTGCCCTTTCCCCCCGTCAGATCATCTTTCCAATAGACGGTATAGCCCCCTAAAGATGGAGCATCAGTGGCCCGAAAATGTGTCTCTTGGAGACATAAGCACAAAGGGCACTCTCGTACAAGGAGCTGTAATTCGGCCACATGCGTCCTGAACCCATTCAGGTTCCACTGTAATATGGGAGCCAGTGATCAGGGTGGCTGAACTCTCACCCTGCCTCTGTGCTTTGGAGGAGAGCCTGTACTGGCCGGAGATTTATTCCTGGGGCGAGAAGATCGCCTCCGGTCGACGTCAAGGTCCATCAGCTCCGATGACGACCCACGGGAGACGTCAGACAGTACGACGGCCTCGTCATTGGAACGACCCTGACTAGTCTCCGCAGGTGGCAAATCCTTCAGCTTCGGCGTCTGTCTTGGGGGGCGTAGAATGCAGAGCCTTCTCAACAGGTGGAGCATTACTCGCCTGGGCAGAAGGCCCCATATGTGGTGAGGGAGGAAGTACCCCAATGTCAGCAACCACAGCCTTGTCCGACGTTGCGAAAAGAGCCGCAGGTTGCAAAACAACCGCAGCAGCACAAGTGCACTGGCAAACGCAGATATTAGTGCTAACACTAGCAACCTCCGTTTGCGTAGCAACAGTGGCCATTTGTACCGGTTTTTTCAGAGCGGAAGCGAAAGATGTAGTAAACACAGAAGGTTGCATGGCCTTGAAGAGCTTCTTGGCCTCACCATAGGGGATGCGCTTGGATGTTTTTATCTCCTGTATCTTCCGTTCGTCGTGATAGATGGGGCAGACCCGGCTCCAGACAGAGTGACTCCCAGAGCAATTCAGGCACTTCACAGGCGATGAACAATCAGCTCCTTCATGGGCAGGCTCACCACATTTACCACAAGTAGTATGCCCAAAGCGCTGACATTTAAAGCAGTGCATTGGGTTGGGGAAATATGGCCTTACTGGCAAACGTAAGAACCCCGCTTTAACATGCTCTGGGAGTCGTGGGTAACTGAACGTGAGAATAAACGAGTCGGATTTGACTAGGTCCCCATCGACTCGCTTCATAATATGCTGCATGTCAACAATACCTTCATCAGCCCATTCAGATTTTAACTTGTCTGTGGGGATATGCACCAAGTCCATACATGTCAACACCCTTACTGTAGTTCAGAGTCGAGTGAAGCTCGGTCTCGATAGCGTACTCACCGAGACAGGTTGCTTTCCGAAGAGAAGCGCCTTGACGGGAACTAGATGTCTCAACTAACAGAGTCCGATTGCGCAGTCGCTTCACGGATCTAAGTGTTCCTGCAATTCCCTCAAGACCCTCGTGGATGTAAAAGGGAGAAACCCTCTCAAAGCTACCCTCCTTCCGTTTAATAATCAAAAGCATTCTGATTATCAGCATGTGCTCTGTTACGACAGTCTGACAAATCTCGATCAACACTAGGCGCTGGAGGACTCGCAGCACGAAGTCGCTTCTTCGATGGGGTGTGTTTTCCTACCAGTGGCCCACCCAATCCACTGGTAGGGGGAAATGTAGAGGTCGAAGGGTCCATTGCGGTCCCACGAGCAGCTAGGGAACTAAAGGTCCGCTCAGACAGAGCCCCGCATGCCTGAGTAAGCCTTATACAACTGGGGTGTGGCAGGTGCCATAGAGGTTGCCCGCTTGCGACTGTTCCACCTCAACAGCCATGCATCTCATAGGCACGGAGCACACCGGAAGAATGAGGGGTTTTTATAGACGTCGGCCTTCCTCGCAATCCAGGCAGTCAAGCCAAGATTACCATTCCCCACAGCACACAACATTCCACCGCCGCGCCATACGGTGGTCGCTGAAGCATGTCTGGCGGTTACAGTGACAGGAGACTGGCGGCGCCGACCAGTCCCCAGCTCAGGACCTCGGGGTCGCCAAGCCCGTCCTCAGCAAATGAATGCTGAGCCCCTGGGGGCGCATATGCTCAAGAGCGCGCAATATGGCCACCAGCTCTGCAGTAAAAATACTGCAGCCAGCCGGCAATGAGCGCTGTTCAACATGGGCAGCGTGAGCAAAAGCGTAGGCAGTGCGACCATCAACCAGGGATCCATCAGTGAAGACAGTCTCTCAGCCCGAAAATGAGGCAAGGAGCGCAAGAAAACGGCGACGGAGGGCCACAGGCGGAACCGAGTCTGTGGGTCCCTGTGCCAAGTCCAGACGGACGGACGGACGGCTGGGGTAAACACCAGGGAGGCGTAGGTGCACAGTCCCGGAAGGGAGGCAGAAGAGGGAATGACAGCAGGGACTGGACGCAGACAGCTATGGAAAGCCCAGACCGAGGTCGCCGTTCGGGCAGATGGAGGACCACGGCAGGGAGAAGCAGGCGATGATTGGGATGGCCGGGCGAGCAATGCACGTGGACAGCATAGTCGGCGAGCAGTCGATGGCGGCGAATCCGCAACAGGGAAACCCCGGCCTCGACCAGTAGACTATCCACAGGGCTCGTACGAAAAGCGCCAGTTGCAAGCCGAACCCCACAGTGGTGGATGGGGTCTAACAACTTCAACACTGAGGGTGATGCAGACCCATAGGCCAGGCTCCCATAATCAAGGCTGAACTGCCCAAGGGCTCTGTATAATCGCAACAGCGTGCAGCGATCCGCACCCGAAGATGTGTGGCTCATGCAGCAGAGGGCGTTGAGGTGCCGCCAGCACTTTTGCTTCAGCTGAGTAATATGAGGAACCCATGTGAGCCAGCCATCAAAGACGAGTCCTAAGAAGCGGCAAGTGTCTACCACTTCAAGCAGGTGGCCGTCGAGGTAAAGTTCAGGCTGAGGGTGGACCGTCCGACGCCTGCAGAAGTGCATAACTCGAGTCTTGGTTGCAGAGAACTGAAAACCATGAGTCAGAGCCCATGATGCTGCCTTGCGAATGGCTACTTGCAGCCTGCATTCGGCGACTCCCGTAGTCGTGGAGCCAAGTGAGATGCAGAAGTCGTTGGCATACAAAGAAGGAGACACTGACGACCCCACGGCACCCACTTTCACCGGGAAAGAGCGGCGCAATAAAAAGGTTTGAAGAAAAGCCGGGAGCTGACCACGAAGACCCCACTCATGCTACGTAGTAAGGATGTGATGCCCAAAGTGGTGTCATACACCCTTCGCAGATCAAAAAAGACAGCAAAGAGATGCTCACGACGAGCAAAGGCCGTACGGATAGCAGATTCCAGCCACACCAAATTGTCCGCTGCAGACCGGCCCCGATGGAAGCCACCCTGGGATGGAGCGAGGAGACCGCGCGACTCAAGGACCCAACACAAACGCCGCCCCACCATGCGTTCGAGCAATTTGCACAAAACGTTGGTGAGGATAATGCGGCGGTAGCTGTCCACCTCCAAAGGGCTCTTGCCCGGTTTCAAAACGGGGATGACAATGCTTTCCCACCATTGCGACGGAAACACGACTGCAACCCAGAGACGGTTGTAAACGTCGAGGAGGCGTCGCTTGCAGTCCACTGAAAGGTGTGTCAGCATCTGACAGTGGATGCCATCTGGCCCAGGAGCGGTATCAGGGCAAGCGGCAAGGGCACTGTGAAATTCCGACACACTGAATGGAGCATTGCAGGATTCAGAATGGTGGGTGCGAAAAGAAAGGCTCCGATGTTCCATCCGCTCTTTAATGGAGCCGAATGCCAGTGGGTAATTGGAAGAAGCGGAACTCAGAGCAAAATGCTCGGCCAAGCTTTTGGCAATTTCTTCATTGTCTGTACAAACTGCTGCATTCAGTGAGAGCGCAGGATGGTGACAGGGGTCCGATAGCTGTAGACGCATCGAATCTTGGCCCAGACCTGTGATGGAGTGACATGGAGGCCAATGGGGGACACATACCGCTCCCAGCACTCCTGCTTGCGTTGGCGGATAAGGAGGCGGGCTAGCGCACGCAGCCGTTTGAAGGTGATAAGGTGGTCGATGTAGGATTCACGCTTGTGACGCTGGAGCGCCTGCCAGCGATTTTTAATCGCTTCAGCGATCTCAGGCGACCACCAAGGCACAGTCCGCCGCCGAGGGGACCCAGAAGAACGGGGAATGGCAGATTCGGCGGCAGTAACTATGCCGGTGGTGACCGATTGAACCACCGCATCAATGTCATCAATAGAGAGCGGCTCAATAGCGGCAGTGGAGGAGAACAAGTCCCAGTTGGTTGGTTGGTTGTTTGAGGTTAAAGGGACCAAACAGCAAGGTCATCAGTCCCTTGTTGCAAATAGACTCCATTCTGCTAACGGGACATCTCAGTATAGTCAGAAAAATAAAACAGAAAAAGGGGAAACGTAAAAGGGCAGTCACGTTGTCATTAGTAAAAACAAATGAAGGAAGTTGGCAAGAGAACGGACCCAACACTATGCTGAAGCAGCATAGGCAAGACCACCTGTGTCTTAAAAGGTACAACTGCTATAATGCAGAAAGTATGGATGGGAATAGAAAAACTAACCAAGCCTTAAAAAGAAGGGGTAAAAACAGAGTAAAAGGGAAAGAAAAGAGGATTCGGGTCAGGGAGGTGAATCGGGAATCTCTGAACACTGCCTACAGTGGGAGACACCCAAACACTCACCGCCCCGCCCCAACACCAGAGGGAGATTAAAAACTTTAAAACTGAGAATAAAAACCACTCTCCCGGAGGAAACCTAGAACCAGAGAGACCATCCGGGAATCGTCAGCCAACATCAAAGGTAAAGTGTGGGGGAGTCTGTACTTAGCACGCAGAGCCAAAAGAAGGGGGCATTCAACCAAAATGTGGGCCACTGACTGGAAGGCTCCACAACCACATAGTGGGGGTGGCTCATCACGCAAAAGGAAACCATGGGTCAGCCTGGTATGGCCAATGCGGAGACGACACAGTGTGGTCGAGTCCTTGCGGGAGAGGCTAAAGGAAGAACGCCATGGGCCTGGATTCACCTTAATGGCACGAAGTTTATTAGACAGTGGAGTAGCCTCCCAAGAATTGGCCCATGACTGTGCAAAGTGGGATTTGATGTGAAGCCGTAAATCCGCTGCAGGAGGGGTTACAGAAAACGGGGGGTAAGTAACTGCTCCCCCAGCCAAACGATCAGCGAGCTCATTACCCGGGATACCCACATGGCCCGGGACCCATAGGAAATCAATGGAACAAGCAACACGGTGAATATCAGCGAGATGGTCATGGATGGCAGAGACCAAGGGATGGCGCGAAAAACACCGGTCAATAGCAACAAGGCCACTCAACGAGTCCGTACATAACAAAACGCGGTTGTGTTGGGAGTGTTTAATAAAGGTAAGGGCCCGGGAAATTGCCATCAATTCCGCAGTAAACACCCCACATGAGGGTGGCAGTAGATGATTTTCCGTTCCAACAAAGGACGTGAAGGCATACCCAACATGATCAGCAGATTTAGAGCCATCAGTGTAAAAAACAACAGCATCCCGAAACTCCCATAAAATTTGGCGGAAAAAGGAACGGAACACCACTGGGGGGATGGAATCTTTCGGACCGCGGCGGAGATCCATCCGAATGCGAGGCCGAGGAACTAACCAAGGAGGGGTGGAGGGGAGGGAGCGAGGAAGACAGGACAAAGAAGGAAGCCGAAAATCACGGGTAAGAGACGCAAGGCGCAGCCCAACCGATAAACCCGCCCGAGGGCGGGAGTCAGGCGGGCGACGTCCATGGTCTGGGAATAGGATAGAATAGGAAGGATGAGCGGGAGAAGAACGGATAGTAAGGGCATAAGACACCAGAAGCTGGGACCGCCGAACAGAAAGGGGGGGGATCCCAGCTTCAACCAAGAGACTATCAACAGGGCTCGTAGGGAATGCACCGGTGGCCAAACGGATACCACGATGGTGGACTGGATCCAGCACGTGCAGCGTGGAAGGAGCAGCTGAACCATAAACTTGACAACCATAGTCCAAACGTGACAGAACTAGAGCACGATAAAGACGGAGGAGGAGGGAACGGTCCGCACCCCAAGAGGAGTGGGCAAGGAAGCGAAGGACATTGAGTTTTCGGAAACATCCTACCTTCAGGAGTCTGATATGGGGCAGCCAAGTGAGCTTGTTGTCGAAAAGAAGACCTAGGAAACGAAACTGTGGAACCACAGGCAATCTTTGTGCAGCGAGATAGAGCTCTGGATCAGGGTGGACCGTAGTACGGCGACAGAAGTGGACCACCCGCGATTTTAAAGGAGAGAATTGAAACCCGTGTGAGAGGGTCCATGCAGAGGCACGCCGTATAGCCACCTGGAGCTGCCGTTCTGCAGATGGCATCGAGGAGGAACTAACCCAAATGCAGAAATCATCCACATACAGGGCAGGGGCGACCAAGGGACCGACAGAGGCCGCAAGTCCATCGATAGCAATGAGGAAAAGAAGGACACTCAAGACAGAACCCTGTGGGATGCCCGTCTCCTGGGTCCGTGGAGAACTAAAAGCAGTACCAACTCGAACTCTGAATGACCGATGGATCAGGAACTGGCGGATAAAAATCGGGAGTGGGCCCCGAAGACCCCACTGATGAAGGGTTAGTAAGATGTGATGGCGCCAGGCCGTGTCATAGGCCTTGCGAAGGTCAAAAAACACTGCAACCAAATGGCGGCGCTGGGAAAAAGCCTGCCGAACTGCGGATTCCAAGCGAAGCAAATGATCGATTGGAGATCGTCCCTCTCGAAAGCCACACTGGTAAGGGGACAATAGATCCCGAGATTCGAGGACCCAAGTGAGCAGACGGGCTACCAGCCGTTCAAGTAACTTACAACCAACATTGGTCAAACTAATTGGCCGATAGCTGTCAACAGATAGGGGGTTCTGACCAGGCTTAAGGACAGGAACCACAATGCTATCCCTCCACTGAGAAGGGAAGTCACCCTGGAGCCAGATACGGTTAAACACCCGAAGAAGATGGTGCCGTTGTGGAGCACTGAGATGTTGAAGCAGCTGGTTATGAATGGAATCTGGGCCAGGGGCCGTATCATGAGAAGAAGATAGAGCAGAAAGAAATTCCCATTCAGTGAAAGGTTCGTTGTAAGATTCTGACTCACAAGTGGTGAAACATAAGGTGACAGCTTCAGCCTGCTGTTTTTGATGAAGGAAAGCAGCTGGATAGGAGGCCGACGCTGATGCCACTGCAAAATGGGTCGCAAGATGTTCTGCGAGAACTAATGGGTCCGTACAAATGCCATCTGGGAGGTGAAGGCCTGGGAGGGTGGACTGCCGATGGCAACCTTGGAGAGAGCGAAGTGTAGCCCATACCCGTGACAGAGGGACAGTGGAACCAAGGGAAGAAACGAATCGTTCCCAACATATCCGTTTGCTCTGTTTAATTAAATAACGGGCTTTAGCGCGAAGGCGCTTAAAGGTAGAAAGGCTGGCTACAGATGGGTGCCTCTTAAAGTGTTGCAAAGCTCGACGGCGATCACGGATGGCAATGGCAATGGCCGTACTCCACCACGGGACTTGCCGACGACGAAATTGTCCAGATGAGCGCGGGACAGCAAGGTTAGCAGCGCGAACAATCGCGGCAGACACGTCACGTAGGACGTCATCAATACAACCCAACAAAGAGGGAGAAAACTCGACCTGTGCAGTATATAGAGGCCAATCGGCGCGGTGGAAAGACCAACGAGGTAACCTGTCCATCGGGGAGCGGGAAGGGAGCGTGATAATCAACGGGAAATGGTCACTATCACAAAGGTCGTCGTGTGGCGACCAGTGTAATGAAGGGAGGAGAGAGGGAGAAGAAAGAGAAAGATCAATGGCAGAAAAGGTACCATGACCAGCACTGAAATGAGTAGGGGAGCCATCATTAAGAAGGCATAGGTCGTGGTCTGCAATAAATTGGTCTATAAGAAGACCTCGTCTAGATGGAAAGGCACTGCCCCACAAAGGATGATGAGCATTAAAATCCCCAAGGAGGAGGAAGGGAGGAGGAAGTTGCTGAAGAAGGGTGGTTAAGGCAGCAGGTGTAAGAGTCCTGTCAGGAGGGAGATAAAGATTGCATACTGTGACTGCAGAGTCTAAGTGGACCCTAACAGCAACCGCTTCCAATGTAGTGTGGAGAGGAATCCACGTGCTAGCAATGTCTGTACGAACCAACGTACAAACGCCACCAGAAGCCCGCAAGGGTCCGACCCGATTTCGACAGAAAACACGGAACCCACGGAGGGTCGGTGAGTGAGCATCAGTAAAATGAGATTCCTGGAGAACCACACAAGCTGCTGAGTAGGACGAAAGAAGGGATTTCAATTCCGGAAGGTGACGATAGTAGCCATTACAATTCCACTGGAGAACCACAGAACGATGGTTGAAATGAGGGCTGAACACGCTAAATCCAGTCATACCGCCGGGTCCCCACCCGTCACCGACAAGGAGGGGGCGACATCCATAAACGACAGGTCAGAATCCGGTTGTGAAGCCGGGGAAGGGACCTCTGGTGACACCAGAGGCTCTTTGTTCCGGGACTTATGTTTCTTCTTCTTTTCAGGCTGAGATCGAGGAGGGCTGTGTGGCATAATGGAGCCAGCTGCAGCAAGATCAGGAACAGAAAGAGACCGGGCGACCGGGGGGCCGATAGACCGCGGCTCTCGCGGTCGCCGCGCTGCAGCAGACCTTTGACCTGGAAGGTGCCGGGAAGGGGCATCCCGGGAGAGGCGCCCTTGACCGGCAGACGCCGAAGGAGTGGGACACTTCTCCGGCTGGGGAGGGGGAGCAGCGCCCAGAGGAGAAGGTGTGGGAGCCGCAGGGGAGGGGGGAAGGAGAGGGGTCCGGGATGGGGGTAAGGAAGGGGGAGGAAGGGATGAAGATGTAACCAAGGCGTAACTAGATGTCATGGACACAGGGTGCAATCGTGCGTATTTCTTACGGGCCTCTGTGTAGCTTAAACGATCAAGAGACTTATACTCCTGTATCTTTTTTTCTTTCTTATAGACGGGGCAATCTGCTGAACGAGGAGAATGACTACCACGACAATTTACACATACAGGAGGGGGAACACAGGGACTCCCCTCATGGAGTGGACGTCCACAGTCACCACAGAGAGGGTCCTGGGTACAGCGAGAAGACATGTGGCCAAAACGCAAGCACTTAAAACACCGCATAGGAGGTGGGATGTACGGCTTCACATCACAGCGATAGACCATAATCTTAACTTTCTCAGGAAGGGTATCCCCTTCAAAGGCCAGGATAAAGGCACCAGTATCAATACGATGATCTTTAGGACCCTTCTGAACACGCCGAACAAAGTGAACACCCCGCCGTCCGAGATTGTCCCGAAGTTCCTCATCAGTTTGAAGGATGAGGTCTCTGTGAAAAATCACACCTTGTACCATATTTAGAGACTGGTGAGGGGTAATGGACACGGGAATTGTGCCAAGATGGGTACAGGCACGAAGGGCCGCAGATTGGGCAGCCGAAGCAGTTTTTATCAGTAACGAACCCGACCGCATCTTGCTCAGGGAGTCCACTTCGCCGAACTTGTCTTCAATGTGTTCCACAAAGAATAAAGGTTTGACACTGGTGAAAGTATCTCCATCAGTCCTGGTGCAAACTAGATAACGGGGGAAAGGTTTTGCCCCTAGACGACGCGCCTGACCCTCCTCCCAGGGGGTAGCCACGGAAGGGAAGGCCGAAGGGGCAAGAGAAGCAGCACTTGAGGAATCAGTACCACGCAGAGAGACGGCCGCAGAAGAGCGGCCAGAGTTTTGGACCCGTATGCGTTTCATCTGCATAGCGTCCGCCCTGATACCACCCACTCCGATCAGGGGCTCTCCTCACGGGCGCCACCCAGCCACAGCAAGGGCCGTCTGGCACGGCGGCCATTGCCGGGAGTTCCGATGCTCCAGGATGACGAGCAACCACTCCAAGGCATGCATGAGGAGGTCACAGCTCAGGTATCAGAAGTGTGATCCCTGTGTGTTCAGGGGGCTCAACCAAAAGGGTACATAGCGACCCCACCACACGGGCTGGCTACCGTGCTGGCTATGCACCCTAGCATCAGACAACGACGTAAAAGAAAAGGTGGAATGTACTATGAGGGCACACGTCGGAGACACTAGGTAAGGTGCTCTTCCCCAAATGGCTCACACTACGGAAGAGAAATTTTGGAATGGAGGTCAAACCCCAGAGGGGGACCAAGGAACGCCAAAAGGAGGAGATGATTACGCAAAAAAAGCCGGAGTGTAGAACCAACAGAACCAGGAGGATAGCGGGGGCCAACATAAGCAAGGACACCAATAGAGAGAGAGGAGAGGGCGAGGGGAAAGGGGTATGGAGGGGAAAGGAGGGGAAGGGAAAGGAAAGGAAATGAAATGCAGCCCGGGAGAGAAAGAAGGCTGCAATGGCTCGGGGCCCCGTGCTCGTCACGCACGTATCCACGAAAGAGTTGTGGACCCCCTGGGGGGAACAAGTCCCAGTCAGCCTTATTCATAGCCCATCTGCTAGGGCGCGCAGAAGAGTGTCGCCATGGCAGTGACAGAAAGATCGGAAAGTGGGCACTACCACACAGGTCGTGGGCAGATCGTAAGAGGCTAGGGCTGCAGATGGAAAGTTCGATAGTGGAGTACGTGCCATGCACTACGTTGAAGTGTGTGAAGGAACCATCATTTAAAAGCGAAAGATCGAGCTGTGCCAAGAAATGCTCAATGGTGGCACCACCGACTCACCCCACAGAGGGTTATGGGCGTTGAAGTCGCCCAGTAACAAGAAAGGAGGCGGGAATTGGGCTATCAGCGCGGCCAGGGCATGCTGCGCAACATCACCATCCAGTGGAAGGTAAAGACTGCAGATGGTAACAGCCTGTGGCGTCCACACGCGAACAGCGACAGCCTCTAAATGTGTTTGTAGAGGGACAGAGTCGCTGTGAACAGAGTTATGGACATATATGCAGGCGCCACCAGACACCCTTTCATAAGCTGCACGGTTCTTAATAATAAACCCGATGGCCACTGAGGTCGGGGGTGCGCGTTGCTGGAAACCAAGTTTCCTGAAGAGCAATGCAGATGAACGGGTGAAGGCTGATAAGGTGTCAGAGCTCAGCTAGATGGTGGAGGAAACCGCTGCAGTTCCACTGGAGGGTGTTATTGCCCACATCTGAGAAAGGCATGACGGGACTTGGAAGGCAGATTACACTGCTGAGTCACCTGCTGCCTCCAATTGAGCACCTGTGCTAGTGATATCCATGGCGTTTGACTGACCGGCGAGATCGAGGTCCTCAGCGGACGTCAGAATCTCCACCTCGTACTCAGACGCAGAGCTGGAAGGATGCGGTGGGGTGGCTGCCACCGCGAGTACCTTGGGCTTAGAGCTGCTCTTCTTGGATTTCTCACACTGTTCCTTGGGTTTAACTGGCTGGGAAGGCTTCAACGAGTCAGTCTCCGGGACTGAGGAGGATCGTGAAGCCCTACGACAAGCTGATTGTGGGCACTTACGCCACTTTCGGTCGTCAGTCTTCCCGTTTGTGTAAACCTGGGATCGGAGGGACCTAAGGGATCCCTTGCGAGCATGAGAAGCCGAAGGAGTTGGACACTTCTCTGACTTAGAAGCGGGGACGGACGTCCCCGATGGGTGGGGTGGTGTTGCTCCTGATGTAGGTGGCGCAGGAGTAACCCGGTGGGTAGAGCCCCCCACTGGCAAGGGGACAGGAGGAGTTTTACTACTCGCCGATCCGGGCGGAAGTCGCAAAACTCATGGAGCTAGCACAGGTGTTGTAGCAGCGGCGTAGGAAGATGTCATTCTCACAGGATGTAATTGGTCGTATTTCCTTTTGGCCTCAGTATAGTTCACTCAGTCCAGGGTCTTATATTCCATGATTTTGAGCTCTTTCTGGAAGATTCTGCAGTCTGGCGAGCAAGGTGAATGGTGCTCCCCACAGTTGACATAGATGGGAGGCGGAGCACATGGAGTATCGGGATCAGATGGGCGTCCGCAATCTCGACATGTGAGGCTGGAAGTGCAGCGGGAAGACACATGGCCGAACGTCCAGCACTTTAAGCACTGCATCGGGGGAGGGATATAGGGCTTGACGTCACAATGGTAGACCATCACCTTCACCTTTTCCGGTAACGTATCACCCTCGAAGGCCATGATGAAGGCACCGGTAGCAATCTGAATTTCCTCCAGACCCCGATGAACGCGCCGGACGAAATGAACACCTCTTCGCTCTAAATTGGCGTGCAGCTCGTCATCAGACTGCAAAAGAATCCCCATCAGCTCTCGTACAAACTAAGAATCGGGGCGAATAACTGCTACTGCCATCCTGAGACTTACGTTCCTCCCACGGTGTGGCCAGGGAGGGGAACGTTTTCGGATCGTACTTCTGAGCGTTAAATTGAGCCCGAGAATGCTTAGAGACTGCTGGCGGCTGGCCAGCAGCGAGAGACGATGTACCACGTTTCATTGCGGGTCATCCGCCCTGACGCCACCTACTCCGACCAAGGGCCCTCCCCACGGGCACCACCCAGCCACAGCAATAGCCACCTGGCAGGATGGCCATTGCCGGGAGTCCCGATGCCCCAGGGAAATGGGCATCTACTCCTTGGCATACGTGGGGAGTTAACAGCACAGACAGTTGAGCGATCCCTGTGTTGTCAGGGGGCTACAACCAACAGGGTACATGGCGGCCCCACCACAATGGACTGGCTACCGTGCTGGATCCTAGGTGCAAAAATGTCCAAGGTCGTCGTCGCAGCTAAAAGCAACACTGTACAGTGCAGCGTGGTAATCGCACCCAGGGACGTATCCTCGCCCAAGAGATGGAAAACGAGCGGGACACCATTCATTGCAACGACAAGAAAGCCAGCTAAAGGTCTCAATGCACGACGGATACAGTGCACCATGTAAAGCGCCCTTCCCCAATTGGCTCGCTCTTCGGAATAATTTAGAAAGATGGAGGTCGAACCCGAGAGGGGACCATCACATAAGGCCGAAACATTTGAGACTCCTTTTAGTCGCCTCGTACGACAGGCAGGAATACCGCGGGCCTATTCTTACCCCCGAACTCGCAGGGGGGGGGGTATGAGAAGTGGAAGCAGATTTTGCATGGGACTCGGTAAGTCTGTGAGTGTACAGCAGCGCAGTAAACGCTCGTGAAAAGTCTTGCATCCCGGCTGAAGGAGCCTAGTACATCAGTAAGAGCACTCCGTGGCAAATTTCGATTTGATCAGGTACACAGCCACTTCAGATCCACCCACCATCTGCGGCCTAATGGAGGGCAGAGCCATCTAAGATATCTGTGTAATAATGGTCTGCCGGCACTTTGCGTTATAAATCTTAGAACGTCAACCAAGTCGGAAAGACATGATAACGTATACAAAGCCAAATTTGCGGAATAGGCTGAAAGACATGACGAGGTGGTGGAAGCCATGAAGAAAGCGGCATCACTAGATGTGGAGTTAACTGTTGAAGAACGATGTCTCGTGTCAGTCGCCTATATCAATGTAATTTGAGATCAGCGTGCAAGCTGGAGGATAATCAGTTCTATTGAGGAAGGGGAGGAAAACAAAAGAGCAGAAAAAAAGCTCGAAGTGCTTAGAGGATGAATATAGAGCACAGGTGGAGAAAGAGTTATATATATAATGCTCGTATACTCCGTCGTTGGCTATTAGGCAGCCAGTGATATCGCAATGACCGAACAACCGTGTACCAAGCCCACTGGGATGAGCTCGGTACTGAATTTCTCCATCTTCTATTTTGAGATTCTGAACTCGCCTGTAAGAGCCTCCACGCTAGCAAAAGCCGCAACTGCAAAGTTTGACAGTCGTAGTGAAGAAAGACTTAACACTGGTCTTGCGACTTATGAGGGACAGTCTGATGCTGTGGACATCTGACATGCAAGGCGACAGTAAAACAGAACGGGAAGAAGGACTACGAGATGTGGAAGATCAGAACGCGTTGTAACTTTTGTGTCATTAATTCTTAATTACATCAAAGAAAGGTTTAAAAACATTAACTTTGAACACCATCTTGTTTGTCTGTGCTCAAAACTAAACTCGAATGGCTAAATAATAATGGACATAAGGCAAAACTTAATATAAAGAGATGATGTGTTCGGAGGTTGTAAGAATCAAGTGCGCTACCGGAACGCCTAGCAAATCAGGACGGAGGATGGGGATGAAACTAAAGGGTAGCCATGTCAAACATTTCACTGCTATAATTTTGCAACTAATGCACTGTTACAGGAGACAATACGACTTATCCCTATGTCTGTGCGTCAGAAAACTTCTTTAGAAGCAGGCGAGTGCTATGTGTAAAATTTATCTATCACAGTATTAATAGGCACGTAAAAAGTAATTTAAAACTAAGAATGTTGAACGGTTTTGTACACAAAATTACTTTCAGGGTATACTTAACAGTGATGCCTCACTTATAACTAGGAGAGGTAGCTCCAGCAAGCAGTGTTCCACCTTCGTAGTGTCGTCTTCATAATTCATTGCCACTACAGATTCGTTCTGTATTCAGTTCCTAGTTAACATTACAAAAGTTTAATATTTGGTTTGTACTGAGAGCATTGAAGTAATGGCCTCCGTTTTACATTTAAACCTGTGTAGCGTAGACTGATCTTGTCTTTAAAACTTTCCCCTCACCTTTGCGCCGGCCGAGTGGCCGAGCGGGTCTAGGCGCTACAGTCTGGAACTGCGCGACCGCTACGGTCGTAGGTTCGAATCCTGCCTTGGACATGGATGTGTGTGATGTCCTTAGGTTAGTTAGGTTTAACTAGTTCTAAGTTCTAGGGGACTGATAACCACAGCAGCTAAATGCCATAGTGCTCAGAGCCATTTTGAACCTCACCTTTGCCAAAACCTGGCACATCCTGTTGAGTGAAATCTGGAAACATTTTCACTTGGTCTTTGGCTTTTTCTACGAAGGATATCTTGTGAAATGAGTGCAAATGCTCTATAGTTATACAAGAGGCAGAAAGATTTTCTTCTTAAATTCTGTATTTACCATCCAGTATGTAAGACACCTATTAGATAAAGATATGGAAAATGCAATAAAAAAGTAAACGAAACTGATTTAATCCTTTGTGCTATAGAGTTGTGATATTTTTTATCATCCTGGTGGAAGCTTCTGCGGTAACAGCATTTCTGATTGGTACTGAGGCTTCCTACCTACATCACAGTCTTCCTTCAGAGAGATGCTCACTGCCGAAGGTGGCTGTAAGTCATACGAGTGCCACAGTGGGCGGTGATAAACTCCATTGTTACAGATTTTATTTTGTGCTGATGTCTTCATATTTTTTTGGCCAGGTTTTGGCAAAGGTGAGGTTCAAAATGGCTCTGAGCGCTATGGCATTTAACTTCTGTGGTTATCAGTCCCCTAGAACTTAGAACTACTTAAACCTAACTAACCTAAGGACATCACACACAGTGGAAACACCGGTTCCCGCGAGATCACCGAAGTTAAGCGCTGTCGGGCGTGGCCGGCACTTTGATGGGTTACCATACAGCTGCCATGCGCTGTTACCATTTTTCGGGGTGCACTCAGCCTCGTGATGCCAAATGAGGAGCTACTCGACCGAATAGTAGCGGCTCCGGTCAAAGAAAACCATCATAACTACAGGGAGAGCGGTGTGCTGACCCCACGCCCCTCCTATCCGCATCCTCAACTGAGGATGACAAGGTGGTCGAACGGTCCCGATGGGCCACTTGTGGCAGAAGACCGACTGCTCTCTCTCTCTCTCTCTCTCTCTCTCTCTCTCTCTCTCTCTCTCTCTCTCTCTCTCTCTCTCTCTCCAGTTTTTAGTTTGCTCATGTGCTTCAAGAAGTGGTGTTCAGCATTTCATCCTAAACTGTCATATTTATATTTCTCGTGAGTGTTATATGTATGTCTTTACCGTTTAATCTTAGTTACAAAATTGTGTGTATGAATCTGAAAGGAAGTGGGTGAGTATTCGTGTAGAGCTTCGGAACCATTATTTTAGTTTTGATCTACTTAATTTAAAAAATCCGTAGTTTTTATTTCAGTCCCTAGTTAATTTAAATTTGTTTATTTTGACGTAGTTTAATGCACTGCTGCGACATGAAACTAAGACTCCTTTGGACTAGCAAACAAGGCATTGAAAAAATGGGTGTCCTGCAATGAAACAAGTACGTACCTGCTGTTTCATAGCCATTGTACTTGCATATCATTTTGGCTTCATTCAATGTACAAAACTGTTAAAAGTGCATTCTTATTCGTTATAAATTTGAATATTTTTCCTTAGAAGCAGTTGTCTCGAATGTTATTTAAAATTTACATTTGTGTTTATCTAGTTTATTCAAATATATTCATTCTAGTGGATAAATGAATAAGTCATCCGTCCCCTAAATTCGGTATTGTCGGTTCGAGTCCAACCAGAGCTACACGTTTTACTTAGCCCAACTCACTCCCAGGAGACACATCCATAATAGCTAAAGCAAATGACGTTTCTGAGTGCCTAAACGTATCACACACGATATGAAAATACATACTCACCGACAACCTTAAACAGAAGACTGGCCATACATCCATTATGATACGACGTGTTAACTGTGAATGTGCCTCATAACGTGATTGCGCTTTGACAGGGACTGCCATTTTAAAATCCTTGTCAACAAACGGCATGGCCCATGTGAGTACTAATTTAAGTTCGTTGTGCAGAGGACTTAGTCCAGATAGCGAACTGTGTAAGTCGACAAGTATAAGAAGTGGAAGGAGATAGCTGGTGCGCAGGGTTCGATATGTCTGAGTATCTACAGGGACACAAGAAACGCTCGTGAGGTGAGGTGACGTGCCTGCCTGCCGACGTAGCATAGCAAATCAGTAAGGACAAAAAAATGTGTGTGTGAAATCGTATGAGACTTAACTGCTAAGGTCATCAGTCTTTAAGCTTACACACTACTTAACCTAAATTATCCTAAGGACACACACACACACACACACACACACACACACACACACACACACACACACACACACACACACACACACACACACACCTGAGGTATGAGTGGAACCTCCGCCGGGACGAGCTGCACACTCCATGACCGCAGAGCCCTACACGCTCGGCTAATCCCGCCCAGCCAGTAGGTTGGCCGACCATAGAGACAAAAAAGGAAAAGCCAACAACCCACAAACACAAAAAATCCCAGTCTAAAAATGTAGGCCAAAGGCCAGACAACACAAAAAAAAAGAAACACATAGACGAAGTGATAAAAGCCCACTGCCCGAATAAAACGCAAAACTAAGCCTGACATAGCAGTGTCATCTTTTAAAAGGGCAGGGAGAGTATCAGGCCGCGCAAACGTCTGCCTGAGCACAGTTAAAAGGGGACAGGTAAAAGCTGGACCGCCATCAAAGCCGACCCGCAGCGACATACAGGCAGGTCCTCATAGTGCAATAAATGGCTATGTGGCAAGCGGGTGTGGCCAAGGTGGAGCCGACAAAGGACAACTGAGTCACTTAGAGGGGCTCACATGGAGGACCGCCATACATTCGTCGTCTCCTTGACAGGATGGAGTTTGTTTGGTGTGTTCAGGTTGCGCCATTCAGTGTCCCAGAGTTCGATGATGATTAGTGATGATGATGATTAGTGTTTGAGGGCGCACAGCTGCGAGGTTATCAGCATCCGTTCCCAAAAGAAATGTTGACAAGTACAGCAAAGATCTGTTAAGCAAAGATCAATTCAGAGCCTATCACTGCGACAATTGGAAATCCTCACATTTTAAGATTGGACACAGCACATCAAAACAGGTAGATAAAACTAAAGATAAAATAGCAGTACAAAACAGGTAAAAATAATTAACGCTGGCCGAGTGACCACTTACAAATAATGGGTGACCAAACCACTGTACAGCACATTAAGACCTCAATCCCAATATTTTGGGAAGCAGACATCACACAAAAACGTAAAACCCTAGCGACACTCGCCTCATTATTAGTTAAAGAGAGGGCAGGTCTGGTGGGAAACTAAAATCTTCTCTCAAACCCGCATTTAAAACACACTCAGTAAAAATATGTCGTATCGACAGCTGTGTCCCATATGTCTGACACGTTGGTGGCTCCTCACGACGTAACAGAAAACCATGTGTCAAAGGACAATGTCCTATTCTAAGCCGTGTAAGGGCTACTTCCTCAGCTCGTCGTTGTCGGAAGGAGGTGAGCCAGGGTCGGACAGAATCCTTCATCACTTGTAACTTATTATCCCTCCCTTCCAGCCACTGAGACTCCCACCAACGCATGACCTTCCGAGTCACGAATGATAATGCCTGTAGGGGGACGGAACAGCGAGCAGGAGGTGGGATGGAGCAAGCCTCCTTGGCAGCCGCATCAGCAAGTTCATTTCCAGGAATCCCTATGTGCCCTGGAACCCAGCAGAAAATTACATCCTTACCCAGCTTTTGCAAGAGCAGGAGTGCGTCCGGCATTTCTTGCACCATCCGATGTGCTGGGTACATCTGTTCTAGAGCGTGTAGAGCACTTTGGGAATCTGAGCAGATGATGAATTTCGTGCTATGCTGTCGGCGCATATGCTCTAATGCTTGCAGAATGGCAAACAGTTCTCCATAGTAAACTGAGAACTGTTCTGGGAACCCTATCCGACGGACGGTATCGGGAAACACAACAGAGCAGCCCATAGAATCCCCCCCATTTAGACCCATCCGTGTAAACAGTAATAAAATCTGAATGGCGGTCTAAAATCTCAGTTTAATTTTAAAATGGTGGTCCGGGTACAATACTTCTTGTAAGCAGCCAGATCAAGAAGTAATCTTGGCCTTTGTAGTAGCCAGGGAGATCCCCTACTCCATCCCTGGTGGAGGACCTTAATGCCCTCCAGGTCTACTGACTGTAGACTCTCCTTTGCACGGGTGCCAAAAGGCTTTGTTGCCTTCGGACGGTGGCGGAAGAGACGTTCCAGTGCTGGCTGGGGAAAAAGTGTTTAACGCCAACGAAAGAGGAGTGGACTTGGCCCTATATGCTTGTCGAACCACGAGGAGAAGACGCCGAATGGCCAGTGGACGCTCTCCCGCCTCGACACCGACTAGCAACTAGACTCGTGCGATAAGCCCCCATTGAAAGCCTAATACCCTCATGGTTAATCTCATTCAACATTTTGAGGTACGAAGGTCTTGCAGAGCCATAAGCTTGACATCCGTATTCCAGTCGACGTCGCACAAAGGCCTTATAAAGTTGGAGCAGACGTGCCCTGTCAGCGCCCCAGGATCTATGACTGACGCATTTGAGGACGTTTAAAGCCTTGAAACAGCGGACTTTTAGATCCTTTAGGTGTGGCAACCATGTGAGCTTCTCATCAAAAATAAGCCCGAGATATTTCACCTTTTCCATGAAGGTGAGAACAGTGTCTCGTAGTTTTAAAACAGGGAGATGAGAACGGGAACGGTTAAATTCTACACCAACTGTCTTCTCCAAAGAGAATTTAAAGCCTGTGGTCTTAGACCATTCCTCCAATCGCAGGATTGTCAGCTGTAATTGGCGTGTAGCAGCTGTGAGGGAGAAAGACGCACAGAAAATGGAGAAATCGTCCACAAACAAGGAGCACTGCACGGGCCGTCTTTTTGTGGACGCAATACTATTGATGGCCGTCGGTCGGTCGGTCTGAAGAATAAAGGGACCAAACTGCATAGGTCATCGGTCCCATGTTTCTTAAACACACAGAGAACAGTGAAACCACCCATGAGTCATTCGAAGCACAAGAGAAAAATTCCAGGGGAAGAAAATCCCAATGGTAAATAATAAAGCAACATGGAAAACGGAGCACAGCAACAAAAACAGAAGAAAGGCAGAAAGAAGTAAACCTGTACAGCAAAGGATCGTGACTGGCTGATCACGAAAATAATAGGATGAACCAACCACTCTGCAACATGTTAAAACCTCCAGCCTAAAATATTAGGGTGGAGTGGAATTACAACACAAAACTAATTAAAAGATACATCTCAAAAGAGGGTGATGTAACAAAATTAAATGGACCTATAAAAGCCGCTTGCGCGAATAAAACTTGAAACCCGATCTGCCATAGAGACATGGTCACCTAAAAGAGATGATAAATCGCCCACGAGATTAAAAGCTCGCCTGAGAGCGGTTAAAAGAGGACATTCCAACAACATATGGGCCACCGTCATGGTTGCACCACAGCGACAATGAGGGTGGTCATCTCGACGCAACAGATGACCATGCGTCAGCCGAGAGTGACCAATGCGGAGCCTACAGAGAATAACAGAATTTCTGCGAGAGGCCCGCATGAACGAACCCCACACAGCCGTGGTCTCCTTTACTCGCTGCAGCTTGTTGGGTACAGACAGAGTGCGCCATTCGTCCGCCAACATCCCAAAGACCCGATGGCGTAACACCGATCGGAGATCAGGTGCCGGGAGGCCGATCTCCAACGGCAGTTTGTGGGTAGCTTCTTTAGCTAACTTGTGGGCGAGTTAGTTTCCCGCTATCCCTATGTGTCCTGGGGTCCATATGAACACCACTGAACATCCACGCTGTTCAAGAGCATGAACGGACTCCTGGATGGCAACAACAATGAAATGGCGTGGGTAGCACTGGTCAAGAGCCTGTAGACTACTTAGAGTCACTGCAAATGACAAAAGATTGTCCAGTGCTGGTACGAATACGCTCAAGGGCACGAAAAATGGCTGTTAGCTCTGCGGTGTAAACACTGCAGCCTTCCGGCAAGGAGCGCTGGTCTACATAGTCTGCATGAGCATAAGCATACCCCCACACGGCCATCAACAATCGAGCCATCGGTATAGATAACCTCCGAGTCATGGTATGCGCCTAGGAGAGCAAGGAATCGGCGGCGCAAGACTGCAGGAGGAACTGAATCATCTGACCATTGGGAAAGTTCCAGCCAAAGCTGCGGCCGACGAATACACCAAGGTGGTGTATATGGGCAGACCTGGAAAGCAGATGGAAAGGCAAACACTCGAGTTCACTAAAGAGCGACCTAACACGGATCCCAATTGTATGGCCTGATTGCGGCCGCCGGTGTGGGAGATGGACTGCCGCATTAGCGAAAAGGAGACGATAGTTAGGGTGACGGGGCGAACAACGGACGTGTGCAGCATAGTTGGCGAACAGTTGTTGACGCCGAACAGGAAGCGGAGGAACCCCAGCTTCAGCAAGGAGGCTATTGGTTGGTTTGTGGGATTAAAGGGACCAGACTGCTACGGTCATCAGTCCCTTTTTTTTTCAAATAATAAAAACACCCACAGAGAATAAAAACGATTAACAGAATAGAGCACAGACGACACAGAACAAGAGAAGCTTAGATAAAGACCAGACAAGACGAACTAAAATCATACAGTGTGACTGTGGCTGGTCGACCATAGAAACAAAAAATGAAAAGCCAACCACCGAGAAACATATTAAAAATTCAGACTAAAATCGTAGGCTAAAGGCCAGAATCAACACAAAAGGACATAAACACTCAGACCAAACAATAAAAACCCCCTGCCCGAATAAAACGTTAAACTATGCCAGCCATAGCAGGGTCATCAGATAAAAGGGCAGGGAGCGTATCAGGCAGCGCAAATGTCTGCCTGATCCCAGCTAAAAGGGGGCAGGCCAACAAAATGTGGACCACCGTCAAAACCGCCCCACAGCGACAGAGAGGCGGGTCCTCACATCGCAATAAATAACCATGCGTCAACCGGGTGTGGCCAATACGGAGCCAACAAAGAACAACGGAGTTGCTGCGAGGAGCTCGCATGGAGGAACGCCACACAAACGTTGTCTCCTTTATAACACGGCGTTTATTGGACGTATGTAGATCGCGCCACTCAGCGTCCCAAAGAGAGAAAATTCGTCGTCGGAGAACTGCTCGCACATCAGTCTCTGGGACGCCAATGTCCAGAGGTGGTTTACTGGTGGCCTCTTTCGCCAAGTGGTCAAGATTTTCATTGCCGGGTATCCCAACATGGCCTGGGGTCCAAACAAAGACCACAGAGCGGCCGCAACGGGCAATAGTATGCAGGGACTCTTGGATAGCCATCACCAGACGAGAACGAGGGAATCACTGGTCGAGAGCTCGTAAACCGCTCAGGGAATCGCTACAGATCACGAAGGACTCACCTGAGCAGGAGCAGATGTACTCTAGGGTATGAAAGATGTCGACCAGCTCAGCAGTGTAAACGCTGCAGACAGCTGGCAACGAACGTTGTTCAGAAGGGTCCCCTAGAGTTACCGCATAACCGCCACGAATAGCAACCATCGAACCATCAGTGTAAACACTTCCAGGGCCCTGATAGGTTGCGAGGATGGAAAGAAAGTGGCGGCGGGAAGGCTCCGGAGGGACTGAGTCCTTTGGGCCCTGTGCCAATTCCAGCATAAAGGCGAAGGCGATGCACACACCACAGGGGTGTATGCAGAGGTGCACAGAAAGGAGGTGGAAGAGGTAAGGCCCCAAGCCCGGAGAGAAGCTCTCGGACGTGGACCGCGATCGTACATCCAGCCCTGGGCCTGCGTTCTGGAAGATGGACGTGCGATGGTGGGAATAGGAGCCGATAGTTAGGATGCCCGGGCAAGCTGAAAACATGGGCAGCATAAGAAGCCAGCAAACGTTGGCGGCATAATTGCAGTGGAGGGACACCCACATCCGCAAGTATGCTGTCCACCGGGCTGGTCCGGAAAGCACCAGTGGCAAGGCGTATCCCACTATGGAGGATTGGGTCCAGCACCTGCAACGCAGATGGGGACGCTGAGCCATATGCCAGGCTCCCATAATCCAGACGGGACTGGATTAACGTCTGGTAGAGCCCTAACAGAGTGGATCGGTCGGCGCCCCAGCTTGTGTGGCTAAAGTATCTCAGAGCGTTTAGATGCCGCCAACACGCCTGTTTAAGCTGCCGAATATGAGGCAGCCAAGTCAACCAGGCATCAAAAACTACACCCAAAACCCTGTTGGTCTCCACCACAGCAAGTAGTGCGTCGGCAAGATATAGCCGCGGCTCAGGATGGACCGTTCGGCGCCGGCAGAAATGCATAATGCGGGTCTTGGCAGCCGATAACTGAAAACATGCGCTACAGCCTAAGACAGCGCCTTGCGGATACCGCCCTGTAGCTGACGTTCAACAGCTGCAATGCCAGTAGAGCTGTAGGAAAGGCAGAAGTCGTCAGTATACAAGGAGGTGGAGACAATTTCCCACCGCTGCAGCGAGCCCGTTTATTGCGATTAAAAACAGGCGGACATTGAGTACAGATCCCTATGGTAGCCCGTTCTCCTGGACTCGGGAGGAACTATGAGAGGCCGCGACTTGCACGCGGAAGGTACGATACGACAGAAAATTTCGGATAAAGATCGGCAGAGGGCCCCGAAGACCCCATCCATGAAGCGTAGATAGGGTGTGATGACGCAATGTCGGGTCGTACGCCTTCCGCATGTCGAAAAAGACAGTGACCATTTGCTGATGGCGGGCAAAGGCAGTACGGGTGGCCGACTTCAGACTCACCAGATTGTCGGTGGCGGAGCGGCCTTACGGAACCCACCCTGAGATGGAGCCAGAAGGCCCGGGACTCCAGTACCCAATTCAAGCGCCGGCTCACCATCCATTCGAGAAGCTTGCAAAGAACATTTGTGAGGCCAATGGGGCGGTAGCTGTCCACCTCCAAAGAGCTCTTGCCTGGTTTCAAAACGGGGATGAAAATGCTCTCCCTCCATTGTGACGGAAACTCACCCTCGACCCAGAGACGGTTGTAAAGGTCGAGCAGGCGTCGCTTAGAGTCCACTGAAAGGTGTTTCAGCATCTGACAGTGAATGCGATCTGGCCCAGGAGCGGTATCAGGGCAAGCAGGAAGGACACTGTGAAATTGCCACTCACTGAATGGAGCATTGTAGGATTCAGAATGGTGGGTGCGAAAAGAAAGGCTCCGACGTTCCTTACGCTCTTTAATGGAGCGGAAGGTCAGTGGGTAATTGGAAGAAGTGGAACTCAGAGCAAAATGCTCTGCCAAGCTGTCGGCAATTTCGTCAGAGTCTGTACAAACTGCTCCATTCAGTGAGAGCGCAGGGACGCTGACATGGGTCCGATAGCCATAGAGACGTCGGATCTTGGCCCAGACCTGCGATGGAGAGACAGAGGCCAATGGTGGACACATACCACTCCCAGCACTCCTGCTTGCTTTGGCGGATAAGGCGGCAGGCCTGCGCACGCAGCCATTTGAAGGTGATGCGGTGTTCAATGCAGGGATGTCGCTTGTGACGTTGTAGCGCCCGCCGGCGATCTTTAATCGCCTCAGCCATCTCAGGAGACCACCAAGGCACAGCCCGCCGCCGAGGGGACCCAGAAGAACTTGGAATGGCAGATGCTGCGGCAGTAACGATGCTGGTGGTGACTGAGTGAACCACCGCATCAATGTCGTCATTAGAGAGAGCCTCAATAGCGGCAACGGAGGAGAACAAGTCCCAGTCAGCCTTATTCATAGCCCAGCTGCTGTGGCGCCCAGAAGAGTGACGTTGTGGCAGTGACAGAAGGATCGGAAAGTGGTCACTACCACACAAGTCGTCATGCACACTCCATTGGACAGACGGTAAGAGGCGAGGGCTACAGATCGAAAGGTCAATGGCGCAGTACGTGCCATGCGCCACGGTGAAGTGTGTGAAGATACCATCATTTAAAAGTGCAACATCGAGCTGTGCCAATAAATTCAATGGTGGCGCCTCGACCTGTTGCCACTGACCCACCCCACAGAGGGTTATGGGCTTTGAAGTCGCCCAGAAACAAGAAAGGTGACTGCAATTGTGCTAGCAGCGCAGCCAGCTCATGCTGCGCGACATCATCTGGTGGAGGGTAAAGACTGCAGACAGTAATAGCCTGTGGCGTCCACACCCTAACAGCGACAGCCTCTAAAGCTGTTTGTAGAGGGACAGACTTGGTGTGAAGAGAGTTAAGGACATAGATGCAGACACCACCAGACACCCTTTCATAAGCTGCTCGGTTCTTATAAATACCCTGATAGCCACGGAGGGCGGGGGTTCGCATTGCTGGAAACCAAGTTTCCTGAAGAGCAATGCAGAAGAAAGGGTGAAGGCTGATAAGTTGTCGCAGTGCAGCTAGATGATGGAAGAAACCGCTGCAGTTCCACTTGAAGATATTGTCCATGTCCGAGAAAGGTGTGACGGGACTGGGAAGGCAGATTACGCCGCTGGGTCACCTGCTGCCTCCGATGGAGTACCCATGCAAATGCTATCCATTGCGTCTGAGGGACCGGCGAGATCGAGGTCCTCAGCGGATGCAAGAATCTCCGCCTCATCCTCAGACGCAGAGCTTGTAGGTAGCGGTGGAGTAGGAGCCACCGCAGGTGCCTTGGTCTTACGGGGCTTCAACGTCGTTTTCTCTCGCTGTTCCTTCGGTTGCCGTTGTTGAGAGGGCTTACTGGTGTCTGTCTCCGGAACCGAAAATGATCGCGAAGCTGGACGACCAGCGACCTGTGGCTTCTTCAGCCACTGGTTGGTGTCTGCTGTGCCGCTGGTGGGAACCTGGGAAGGGAGGGACCCAAGGGATCCCTTGCGAGCGAGAGAAGCCGAAGAAGACTTACGCTTGATCGGCTTAGAAGTGGAGACTGGTGTCCCCAGTGGTTTAGTGGGTGCTGCTCCCGAGGTAGATGGTGTGGGAGCAAAACAAGGGGCCCCCATCGTCAAGGGGGCAGGTGAGATCCTCTGACACTGAGAGCTGACTGTTTGTGGTGCAGCTAAAGGAGCAGGAGCAGGACTGACAGTGGAGGCATAAGATGACATCATGCACACAGGATGTAGCTGTTCAAATTTCCGCTTTGCCTCAGTGTAAGTCAGTCGGTCCAGGGTCTTATATTCCATGATTTTGCGTTCTTTCTGTAAGATCCTGCATTCTGGCGAGCAAGGTGAATGAGGCTCTCCACAGTTGACACAGATGGGAGGCGGAGCACATGGAGTATCGGGATGAGATGGGCGTCCGCAATCTCAGCATGTGAGGCTGGAAGTAGAGTGGGAAGACATATGGCCGAACTTACAGCACTTAAAGCACCACATCAGGGGAGGGATATAGGGCTTGATGTCACAATGGTAGACCATCACCTTGATTTTCTCCGGTAATGTATCACCCTAAAAGGCCAAGATGAAGGCACTGGTAGCAACCTGATTGTCCCTCGGACCCCGATGAACGCGCCGGACGAAATGAACACCTCTACGCTCTAAGTTGGCGCGCAGCGCGTCACCAGACTGCAAAAGTAGGTCCCTATGGAAAATAACAACCTGGACCATATTTAAACTCTTATGCCGTGTGACGGTAACGTTAACATCCCCCAACTTGTCACAAGCAAGCAACCTGCGTGACTGGGCGGAGGATGCTGTTTTTATCAAAACTGACCCAGAGCGCATTTTAGACAAGCCCTCCACCTCCCCAAACTTGTCCTCCAAATGCTCTACAAAGAACTGAGGCTTCACGGATACAAAGGATTCCCCATCAGCTCTGGCACAGACGAGATACCTGGGCGAATACATGTCACTGTCATTCATTGCCTTTCGTTCCTCCCCTGCTGTGGCCAGGGATGGGAACGACTTGGGGTCATAAACGTTAGCTTAAAATGAGCCCTTGAATGCTTAGAGACTGCTGGTGGCCAGCCACCAGCAGTCTAAGCGCTCATGTACCACGCTTCATTGCGGGACATCCACCCTGATGTCACCTACTCCGACCAAGGGCCCTCCCCACGGGCGCCACCCAGCCACAGCAAGAGCCACCTGGCAGGATGGTCATTGCCAGGAGTCACGATGCCCCAGGGAGATGGGCATCTACTCCTTGGCATACATGGGTAGTAAACGGCGCAGGCATCAGTAGAGCGATCCCTGTGTTGTCAGGGGGCTACAACCAACAGGGTACATGGCGGCCCCACCACAACGCACTGGCTACCGTGCTGGATCTTAGGTGCAAAAACAGGTAAGGTCATCGTTGCAGCTAAAAGCGACACAGCACAGTGCAGCGTGGTAATCGCACCCAGGGACGTATCCTCGCCCAAGAGATGGGGAACGAGCGGGACACCATTGCAACGACGAGAAAGCCAGCTAAAGGTCTCTATGTACGACAGATACAGTGCACAATGTAAGGAGCCCTTCCTCGCTTTTCGGAAAAATTTTGAGATATGGAGGTCAAACCCGACAGGGGACCATCACATCAGGCCGTAAAGGATGAGACTCCTTTTAGTCGCCTCTTACGACAATGATGATGATGATGATTAGTGTTTTAGGGCGCACAACAGCGAGGTTATCAGCGCCCGTTCCCAAAAGTTCAATTCAGAGCCGAATCGGGAGAGAATGGGTATTGTTCAAATTGCAAGATTGGACACAGCACAGCAAAACAGGGAGATAAAACTAAAAATAAAATAGCAGTACAAACAGGGAAAAATAAGTAACGGTGGCTGAGTGACCACTTACAAATAATGGGTGACCAAACCACTGGACAGCACATTAAGACTTCAATCCCAATATTTTGGGAAGAAGGCCAGACAACACACAAAAACGTAAAACTCTAGTGACACTCGCCTCGTTATTAGTTAAAAGAGAGGGTAGGTCCGGTGGGAAACTGAAATCTTCCCTCAAACCTGCATATAAAACACACTCAGTTAAAATATGCCGTATCGACAGCTGTGCCCCACATGTCTGACACGTTGGTGGCTCCTCACGACGTAACAGAAAACCATGAGTCAAAGGACAATGTCCTATTCTAAGCCGTGTAAGGGCTACTTCCTCAGCGCGTCGTTGTCGGAAGGAGGTGAGCCACGGTCGGACAGAATCCTTCACCGCTCGCAACTTATTATCCCTCACGTCCAACCACTGAGCCTCCCACCAACGCATGACCTTCCGAGTCACGAAAGACATAATGGCCTGCAGGGGGACGGAACAGCGAGCAGGAGGTGGGATGGAGCAAGCCTCCTTGGCAGCCGCATCCGCAAGTTCATTTCCAGGAATCCCTATGTGCCCTGGAACCCAGCAGAAAATCACATCCTTACCCTGCTGTTGCAAGAGCAGGAGTGCGTCCTGCACCTCTTGCACCATCCGATCTGCTGGGTACATTTGTTGAAGAGCGTGGAGAGCACTTTGGGAATCGGAGCAGATGATAAATTTCGTGCCACGATTGCGGCGCATATGCTCTAATGCTTGCAGAATGGCAAACAGTTCTGCATAGTAAACTGAGAACTGCTCTGGGAGCCCTATCCGATGGACAGTATCGGGAAACACAGCAGAGCAGCCCATAAAATCCCCCTGTTTAGAACCATCCGTGTAAACAGTAGTAAAATCGGAATGGCTTTCTAAAATCTCAGTAAGTTTAATTTTAAAAAGGTGGTCCGGGGTACAATACTTCCTGTAAGCAGCCAGATCAAGAAGTAATCTTGGCCTTTGTAGTCGCCAGGGAGATCCCCTACTCCATCCCTGGTGGAGGACCTTAATGCCCTCCAGGTGTACCGACTCGAGACTCTCCTTTGCACGGATGCCAAACGGCTTTGTCGCCGCCGGACGGTGGCGGAAGAGACGTGCCAGTGCCGGCTGGGAAAAAGTGTCGGACGCCAATGAAAGAGGAGTGGACTTGGTCCTGTACGCGTGCCGTACCACTAGGAGAAGACGCCGAATGGACAGCGGAGGCTCTCCCGCCTCGACACACAGACTAGCAACCGGACTCGTGCGATAAGCCCCCGTTGAAAGCCTAATACCCTCATGGTGAATCACATCCAACATTTTGAGGTAGGAAGGTCTTGCAGAGCCATAAGCTTGACATCCGTATTCCAGTCGAGGTCGCACAAAGGCCTTATAAAGTTGGAGCAGACGTGCCCTGTCAGCGCCCCAGGATCTATGACTGACGCATCTAAGGACGTTTAAAGCCTTGAAACAGCGGATTATTAGATCCTGTAAGTGTGGCAACCATGTGAGCTTCTCATCAAAAATAAGCCCGAGATATTTCACTTTTTCCATAAAGGGGAGAACAGTGTCTCCTAGTTTTAAAACAGGGAGATTAAAAAGAGAACGGGAACGGTTAAAATCTACACAAATGCTCTTCTCCAAAGAGAATTTAAAGCCCGTGGTCTTAGACCATTTCTCCAATCGCACGAGTGTCAGCTGTAATTGGCGTGTAGCAGCTGTGACGGAGGAAGACGCACAGAAAATGGAGAAATCGTCCACAAACAAGGAGCACTGCACGGGCCGGCGCACTGTGGACGCAATACTATTGATGGCAATTGCGAAAGCTGTCACACTGAGGACACTTCCTTGAGGGACATCGTTCTCCTGCTTAAAACGGTCAGACAGGACATTCCCAACCTTATACTTAAAATACCTGTCCGACAGAAAGGATCGGATGAGTGTGGGTAAACGCCCACGGAAACCCCACTCATAAAGCTGCCGCAAAATGGTATGCCTCCAGGTAGTATCGTACGCCTTCTCCAGGTCGAAGAAAACCCCGATAAGGTGTTGCTTAAGGAGGAAAGCATCTTGTATTGCTGTTTCGAGTAGGATCAGGTTATCTAGGGTGGAATGATACCTCCTGAATCCACAGTGGCAGCGGGTAAGTAAGGATCTAGATTCGAGAACCCACACCAGGCGCCTATTGACCATACGCTCAAATGTCTTTCCGACGCAGCTCGTGAGACTAATGCTACGGTAGCTACTGGGTTCGTTCCGATCCTTCCCTGGTTTTAAAAGCGGAATTAAAATCGATTCTTTCCACGAACTAGGAAAGTCGCCGGTCTTCCAGATTTCATTAAAAAGTTGGAGGACTTCCTTTGACCGCAGATCCAACTGCTGCAGCATGCTATACGATATCAGGTCTGGACCAGGTGCGGTATCCCGAGATATGGACAGTGCAGAGTCCAACTCCCACAAAGAGAAAGGCTGGTTGTATTCCTCAGTGTTCTGTGAACGGAAATCAAAACCAGCCCTCTCCTGTGTACCCCGATAGCGCAGAAATTCGGGGTCCTGACTAGAATCGGCCGTAATAGTTTGAAAAGATTCTGCCAACGCCCGGGCGATGTCTCTCGGAGATGTTAGGAGACACCCCCGCTCACGTATAGCGGCTAGTGGCGGTCGACAGTATCGCCTTGAGATCCTCCTAATGGCTTCCCATACTTTGCTTGAAGATGTGGACCTATTGATGGAGTTCAGGAACTCACGCCAAGACCTCCGTTTACTCTCCTGAACGATTTTCCTCGCCCGCACCCGTGCTATCCGGAAAGTTGTCAGATGCGCAGCAGTGGGGCACCGACGGAATCTCCTCAAAGCCGCCCGCCTGTCTCTGATGGCGGTACGACAGTCGTCATTCCACCAAGGGACAGGCTGCCTCACAGGTGTTCCCTTTCACTTTGGTATGGATACATCAGCGGCATGGTGCATCACCGTCGTAATGTGATCCACCCAATCCTGGACGCCTTCACACCGTTCAAAAACAGCCAACTGCCGGTAGAGCGTCCAGTTTCCCTTCCGGAACAACCATTTCGGCGGCTGTGCGACACGACCCATTTCAACTGGCAGATGGAGCCAGATAGGGTAATGGTCGCTGCCATGAAGGTCGTCGTCGACGACCCACTGAGCAATGTCCGCAAGCACAGGCGAACAAATAGAGAGGTCTATGGCAGAAGACGAACCTGAAGCGGTGCTAAAATGCGTGGCCTGACCTGTGTTCAGCAGTATGACGTCGGAAGTCCTGAGCAACTGCTCAATCATCTGGCCTCTGGGGCAGGTTTTGTTGGAACCCCATAATGCATTATGAGCATTAAAGTCTCCTAAAATGAGAAAGGGACGGGGTAGCTGATCAATGAGCCGTGTGAGGGCTTCACTGTCAATGAGCTCAGCGGGTGGTAAATACACGGAGCACACTAACATGAACCTGGGCCAGGATCCGAGCTGCAACCGCTTCTAGCGTCGTGGTTAAGGTCACAGGTGAGGAGTGGAATGTGTCCTTAATGAACACTGCCACCACACCCTGAGCCCTATTACCAGTCAGGTCGTCTTGCCTGTACATGCGATATCCCGTAAGTACAGGCGTGTCAGTCTCTTTAAAATGTGTCTCTTGCAAAGAGATGCAAATGGGGTTTGCCTGTACTAACAGCCGCAATTCTGCAAGGCGAGGTCTGACTCCATTCAGATTCCACTGAAGTATGGGAGCCATATCAGCGTTTCGGTTTAGATTTCCCCCTGTCCTTGCGCCGCGCTGGTGAGGCACTTATAGAGCGAGTGGCAGCAGAGGGGCTGCCAGGTTCTGGGGAAGAGGTATCAAAATCCATGACGATGTCCTCCTCATCAGTCAGGGATGCCATGACGACATCCGATGGTGCCTTTGGCAGGCGTGACGTCAAACGCCGTGCCCCTTTCCCTGGTCCCGTTTTCTTTGTGGAAGCTGGGCATGGGGGAAGTGGAGAGGCACTCTGTTTCTGGAGGGCCTTCGAAGGTTTCACTGGAGCTGTCTCTGCAATAGCGGTGGGTGCAGGCGGAGCAGCCTGAATAGCGATATCGTTAGTGGGAGTGCTCTGGCAGGTACAAACACAGGTACAGGTATTGGTGGAGGATACTGCGACGCTGGACATGGTCTGCGTCGAAGCGTCGACTCGCGACGCACGGTTGTGCACCAAGGAGGCATAGGACGTGGCAAAGACAGGGGGTTTTGTAGCCCTATACTCTTTTTTGGCTTCCACATAAGGTAGCCTCTTTGTCACCTTGATCTCCTGAATTTTTCGTTCTTCCGCAAAGACGGGGCAGTCTCTGCTCCAGACGGGATGGCTCCCAGAGCAGTTTATACACAGCGCTGGAGATGTGCAGTTGGTCCCAGCTTCATGAGCTGCCTTGCCACAGATACCGCAGGTTGGTTCACCCCCACAACTCATTGTCGTATGGCCAAATCGCTGACATTTGAAACAGCGCATAGGGTTAGGTATATAAGGCCGAACCCTAAGTCTGAGGAAACCAGCCAGAACGTATTCAGGTAAGACAGGCGAATTGAAAGTCACAATGAAAGTGGCAGATTTCTCCATGACGCCATTATTTCTACGTGTCCTTTGTTCCACGTCTACAATCCCCTGTGTTGCCCATTCTTGCTTCAGCTCGTCGACATCGATATCCATTAAATCACGGCCTTTACTGGAGTTGAGGGAATGGTGCAACTCGACAGTAATATCATACTCGCCTAACTTGGGTGACTTCCGAAGCAGCTCCACTTGCGATGCCCTAGTAGTCTCAACTAACAGGGTACCATTCCTCAGGCGTTTGATAGATTTCAGTGTACCTGCGAGTCCTTCTAAACCTTTATGTATGTAGAAAGGAGACACTTTTTCAAATGAGCCCTCCTTCCTCTTAATCACGATGAAAACATTGTCATTTACGACTCCATGAGCCCTGTTACTCTTTTCCATCTGCATATCTGGAGGACTAGCCTCCCTCATGCGCTTGACTGATTGCGAAGTTGGTGAAGGGAAATACGTGGTTGCCATGTGCGTCCCACGAGCAGCTAGGGAACGAAACGTCAGCCCAGACAGAGCCCCGCATGCCTGGGGAAGCCTTATACAACTGAGGTGCGGCAGGTTCCTCAGAGGTCGCCCGCTAGCGACTGTTCCACCTCAACAGCCATGCATCTTATCGGCGCGCAGCACACCTTAAGAGTGAAGGGTTTTTTAGAGAGGTATGTACCATCCTCGCGATCCAGGCAATCAAGCCAAGATCCCCGGTCCCTGCGACACACAACGTTCCACCGTTGCGCCACACGGTGGTCGCTGAAGCATGCCCACAGCTTACGGTGTCAGAGGACTGGCGGCGCACACCAGTCCCCAGCTCGGGGATCTCGGGTTCGCCAAGCCCGTACCCAGCACATAAATGCTAAGTCCCATGAGGGGAACAAATTCGACAGGACACAAAACTGTAAGACCTTAATCACAGTCGTTGCGTCGTCTTGCAAAATAGAGGGCAAATCCGGTGGAAAGGAAACCACCGCCCTCTGGTCAGAGACTACAAGACAGTCAAGTAAAATGTGGCGGACAGTAATCTGGACGGCACAAGCACTGCAGATTGGGGGATCCTCCCGCCGGAGTAAAAAACCATGCGATAACGGACTGTGCCCGATGCGGAGGCGAGTGAGGAGAACCTCATCCCGCCTGCATGCCTGGTAGGACGTACGCCATGGCCGCGTGGTGGCCTTGACGAGACGCAGGTTATTGTCACCGACTGCCAGTTACTCCTCTTCCCATTGACGCATAACACGAAAACGCAGGAAGGAGGTAACAGCATGGAGGGGAACGGCACTTTCAACAACGTGAGGGGGGAACATGCATCTTTGGCAGCCACATCCGCCAGTTCTTTTCCCCTAATACCCACGTGCCCCGGCACCCAGCAGAAAAAACCTCCTTCCCCTGCCGTTGCAGGTGGAGTAGGGCATCATGGATGTTCTGGACGACCGCATCCGCTGGGTGCAAGTGTTGCATGGTCTGAAGGGCACTCAGGGAGTCAGAACAGATGAGAAACTTAAGACTGGGAACATCTTATCTGCTCCAATGCCCCCAAGATATCGAACAATTCGGCATCAAAGATGGTTAATGCCACAGGAAGCCGTAACTTGACCACTCGAACAGGGAAAACAACAGCACAACCAACAGAATCCCCCTGTTCAGAGCCATCCGTGAATACTGGTACATGGTCGGGATACCGGTGTAAAATATCGGGAAATAGGGAGGTAAAAACAAACGCAGAAGTCAGCTCCTCCGGTACTCCGACAAGTCTAAAGGGACGCTGGGACTCTGGAGCAACCGGGGGGCAGGTGGGTAAAACCTTGTCGTTGGGGGGCCACACGATCCACCCAAAGGGACGGAAGCAAATGCTTCGCACGAATCCCAAATGGTCTCGTTGCCCTGGGACTACTGGAAAAGAGACGTTCCATAGGCGGTCAGGCAACGGTAGGGTACGCAGGGGCGGTAGGACAGCCAAGGAATTGACACACACGTCGCACCATGCGGAGTTTCCGCCGGATGGCGAGCGGCGGTTCTCCTGCCTCAGCACACAGGCTGCGTATGGGACTGGTACGGAAGGCACCAGTGGCCAGCCTGATACCCTCATGGTGTACTGCGTCACGAATCTTCAGATACGAAGGCCTTGTTGACCTATACACGGTGCAACCATAGTGAAGACGCAATCGGTCGAAAGGCCTATAAAATTGCAGCAGACGCGCCCGATCTGCTCCCTAGGACCGATGACTCAGACACTTCATAATATTCAGTGCCTTCAGGGCCCGCACCTTTAGGTCTTTAAGGAGAGGCAACTACGACAACTTGGAATCAAAAGTAAGGCCCAGGAACTTCACAGTGTCTGTAGAAGTAAGAACGGTATCCCTCAGACGCAATTCACGGGAGGTAAAAAGACGTCGAGAACGATTAAAACGAACACATACACACATTTGTCTGCAGAAAAGGTAAAACCCGTCTTCGCAGTCCATGCCTCTAATCGCTTTATCGTAAACTGCAACTGCCGACTAGCAGTGACAAGACTGGAGGAAGAACAGAAAACAGCAAAATCGTCCACAAACAAGGAGCATTGGGCAGGACTCCGGATAGTTGATGTGATACTGTTAATGGCGACAGCAAAGAGGGTGACACTTAAAACGCTTCCCTGAGGAACACCATTCTCCTGCACGTACAAATCAGATAGCACATTACCAACCCGATATTGAAAGAGGCAGTGGGGAGGAAAGGACCGAATGAAGATGGGGAGACAGCCACGAAAGCCCCACTCATGGGGTTGATTGAGGATAAGGCGGCGCCAAGTAGTGTCATACGCCTTACTAATGTCAAAGAATACACCTATACAATGCTGGTTACGTAGGAAGGCCTGCCGGATGGCCGCCTCAAGCAGGGTCAAGTTGTCTATAGTGGAACGACATCTCCGGAAGCCACACAGAGGGGCGAAGGAACTGCCTGGTCTCGAGCAGCCAAACCAAGCGACGGTTGACCATCCGTTCCAACGTCTTCCCGACACAGCTAATCAAAGCAATACTTCGATAACTACTGGGATGCGTTCGGTCCTTCCCCGGTTTGAGGAGGGGAATCAAAATCGCCTCCCTCCACGACTCAGGGTACGTGCCAGATAACCCTATCATATTAAAACAATTCAGAAGAACTTCCTTGGATGGCAGCAACAAGTGCTGTAGCATGGTGTACCGGGTTTGATCATAACCAGTCGCAGTATCATGAGCCACAGACAGCACTGAATCCAGTTCCCACATTGTGAAGGGGCAGTTGTACGGTTCATAATTTGGAGACCAGAAGTCCAAGTGACACCTCTCGATGGCAGTGCGGTAGCGGCAGAAATCTGGATCACAGTTAATAGTGGCGGTAGATACCGCAAAATGCATGGCCAGTGTCTGGGCAATTTCTCTCGGCGCCGTGAGGAGACATCCTTGACGCAGCAATGCTGAGTTTCCTGGAAATCCTCCTGATGTCTTTCCATACTTTCGTAGAATTAGTGGAGCGGGATTTTTTTTGGGTGGTGTTTAAGGGCGCTCAACTACTGAGGTCATTAGCGCCCAGTCACAAGTGTTAGAGCACATGGAATCTAGTAAAACTCAAGGGGGGGGGGACACCAGAAAGTCCGTACAAAGATGCAGATAAAATAAGTAAAAAGGTTAGATGTCTTTGGACAAGCCAGTCAAAGTTATAAAACGCAGAACACGAGCAGCTGCTCGAGCGTCATCAGCTAAAATATCCGGTAAAGTAGATGGCAGGGTCAGGACAACACGAGATTGACTAAAGCGGGGACACGACAATAAAACATGGCGCACTGTTAATGCCTGACCACAAGGGCACTGCCGGGCTGGGTCACCGGAGAGCAGGTAGCAGTGGCTAAACCGGCAATGCCCAATCCGCAATCTGGTCAGAAATACCTCCTCTCGCCTAGATGGTCGGCAGGAGGTTGTCCAAGCAGTTGGGAGTGGTTTTACTGCCCGGAGCTAGTTTCCTTGGAGGGATGACCAAGCATCCCACCGCAACGACACAAGCCACTTACAAACATCCCCACGAACGTCAGACGACGGGACACAATGGGAGGCTGGCCGAGCCAGGAGAACTGCAGCTTTGGCTGCAGCATCCGCAGCCTCATTCCCAGGCACTCCTACATGTCCGGGAACTCACAGAAAGCTGACAGGAGAACCATTATCAGCGAAAGAATGGAGCGACTGCTGTATCCGTTGAACCAAGGGATGGACCGGATAGGGAGCTCCAATGCTCTGAAGAGCACCGAGTGAGCAGAGCAGAGTACATACGATGAATGGCGGTGGCGGCAGGCATACTGAACGGCCTGATGGAGAGCAAAAAGCTCGGCCGTAAAGCTGGAACATTGGTTGGGGAGCCGGTATTTAAAGGTGGCGGCCCCCACGACAAAGGCACAGCCGACACCATCGTCAATTTTGGAGCCATCGGTGTAAATAAAGGTGTGACCAGGAAGTCGACCACGAAGTTCGACAAACCGTGAGCAATACACTGCAGCCGGAGTACCCTCCTTCGGGAGTGAGCTGAGGTCGAGATAAATATGAACCGGAGCCTGGAGCCAAGGTGGTGTTGGGCTCTCACCCTCTCTGAAGGTGGTAGGGACGGCAAAATCCAATTGACGAAGCAGGCGACGGAAGCGGACTCCGGGGGACAGCAGAGCAGACACGTACAACCCGTACTGACGGTCGAGAGAATCGGCGAAGAAGGACTCGTAAGAGGGGTGGTTGGGCATACCGACACAGCAGTACGTCGCGCCGGTAGGTCAATGGTAATTCGGCAGCTTCAGCATAAAGCCTCTCGACGGGACTAGTGTAGAAGGCTCCGGTCGCAAGATGTAACCCCCGATGGTGGATGGAGTTGAGACGGCGTAAGAGGGATGGCAGAGCAGACGAGTAGACGAAGCTCCCATAATCCAGCTTTGATCGGACCTGTGCATAGTGCAGAGGATACCTCCTCTCGAACAGGTATCATAAGCCTTCTCCAAATCGAAGAACACGGCTACCGTTTGGCGCCTACGCAAAAAGTTGTTCATGATGAATGTCGACAAGGTCACAAGGTGGTCAACAGTGGAGGGCGGCGACGAAAGCCGCATTGGACATTGGTCAGTAGCTGTCGAGATTCAAGAATCCAAACTAACCGAGCATGAACCATGCGCTCCATCACCTTACAGACACAGCTTGTAAGAGAAGTGGGGCGGTAACTAGACGGAAGGTGTCTATCCTTCCCGGGTTTGGGTATAGGAACAACGACGACGTCACGCCAACGCATGGGGACCTGACCTTCAGTCCAGACGCGATTGTAGGTACGAAGAAGGAAGCTTTTGCCCGCCGGAGAAAGGTGTGCCAGCATCTGAACGTGAATGGCATCTGGCCCCGGAGCAGAGGACCGGGACAGTGCAAGTGCACGTTCGAGTTCCCGCATAGTAAATGGGGCATTATAAGTTTCCAGATTCAGCGAGTGGAAGGAAGGTCGCCGAGCCTCTTCTGCCTCTTTCCTGGGAAGGAAGGCAGGGTGGTAATGGACGGAGCTTGAAACCTCCGCGAAAAACCGGCCGAAGGCGTTGGAGACAGCAACAGGATCAACAAGGACCTCAGTACCTGAGGTCAGGCCAGGTACAAAGGAGTGGGCCTTAATGCCCAACAGCCGGCGCAGGCCACCCCATACGACAGAAGAGGGAGTAAAACTGTTAAAGGAGCTGGTGAAAGAGGCCCAACAAGTTTTTTGCTGTCTTTGATGACTCTACGGCATTGCGCCCGGAGTCGTTTGTATCCAATACAATTCGCCAACGTAGGATGGCGGCGAAAAGTGCGTAAAGCACGTCGTCGAGCACGGATAGCGTCTCTACAAGCCTCGTTCCACCAAGGGACGGAAACGCGATGTGAGGAAGAGGTAGTACGAGGAATGGAACGTTCGGCAGCATTGATGATAAAAGCCGTGAGGTATTCGACCTGACTGTCACAACTGAGAAAATCGTGGTCCAGAAACGTCGCCAGGGAGGAGTAGAGTCACCAGTCAGCTTTCGGTATGTTCCAGCTCAAAGGACATGGGGATGGGGTGTGGTGCAGGAGACGAACGACACAGGGGAAGTGGTCGCTCGAATAGGTGTCAGAAAGGACATACCACTCGAACCAACAGGCAAGAGTGGTAGGACAGATCGAGAGGCCCAAGTGGGAGTAGGTATGAGTAGAGTCCGAGAGGGAAGTCGGGGCGCCAGTATTGAGGCAGACAAGATTGAGATGGTTGAAGACATCCACCAAGAGTGAGCCTCTTTGACAGGATGCAGGTGAGCCCCAAAGGGGATGATGGGCATTGAAGTCGCCAAACAATAAAAACGGTGGAGGAAGCTGAACAATCAGGTGAATCATGTCAGCCCGACTAACAGCGGATGACAATGGAGTGTAGATGGTACAAACTGAAAAAGTAAAAGCAGAAGGAGTAATACGGACAGCTATTGCTGGGAGTGGGGTGGTCAAAGGGATGGGATGGTAATAGACATCGTCCCGAACAAGCAACATGACCCCACCATGAGCTGGGATACCATCCACAGGGGTGAGGTCATACTGCTCCGAGGTATAATGGGTAAAGGCAATACCGTCAGTCGGGCACAACTTGGTTTCCTGGAGACCAAGGACGAGCGGACAGTGCAGGCGGAGGAGAAGTTTTAATTCCTCCCGATTAGATCGAATACCTCTTATGTTCCAATGTAACAAGGCCATCGCTAGTAAAAAAAAAAGAGGGGGAACGAGACGGGGGAAGATCTGGTCACCTCGACGGCCGCGGAGGGCCAGGTTTCGAGTGAACAACGCTACAACCGGCGGGAGGCGGATCCTGTTCCATCGAGTCGTCGCCAGCTGCGGCCGCTGTCCCTGGTGGTGTCGGAGGGGCAGCAACATTTACCGACGAGAGGCCAGCTGAGCGCCTGACAGCAGAGCGTCCTGGCGAAACTGAGGACGGCCGGGAGCAGCGACTCTCAGATTGAGCATCAGACGAAACGCGCCGGGGAGGAGAGGGGGACAGAGACTTTTTCTTGGAGGCCTTTTTGGAAGTCCAAGAAGGCACAGGGATGGTGGGCTGGACCCGAAGAAGGTCCTCACGCGCAGGGTCCGTTTTGGAACGCCGGACCTCGGAAGCTGGGGTCTGGAATGTTTCCCCAATGGACACCTGAGAAGAAGATCGCTTCTCAGGCGGCGGGGGGGAGTAGGAGGAAGGGTGGCCCCTGGGGCAGAGGGGGCAGGGGCCACGGGGGAGGAGGATTTGGAAGGGAGGGATTTGGGAGACGGAGGCGGAGACCCAAGATGGGTGGAGGAGGCGGAGGGGGGACCGGATAGGGTTGAGGATACCGCGGAAGGAGTGGACACAACTGAGGCAAACGAAGTGGTCAACGGCACGGGATGGAGGCGGTCATACTTCTTCCTGGCCTCAGAATAAGAGAGACGATCCAAAGTTTTGAGTTCTTTTATCTTCTTCTCCTTCTGATATGCGGGGCAGTCTGAGGATCCAGGTGAGTGGATGCCAGGACAATTAACGCATCGAGGTGGTGGGGTGCATGTATGTTCCTCACGAAGAGGACGTCCACAGTCGCCACAAAGGGGCTCAGCCTCACACCGTGACGACCTGTGCCCAAAGCGCAAACACCGAAAACAGCGCATAGCAGGCGGGACGTAAGGTCGCACGTCGCACCGGTAGCACATCACCTTTATGTTCTCCGGGAGAACGTCCCCCTCGAAGGCGACGATAAAGGCCCCAGTGTCGATGCGCACTGGACTCACCAGACGAAATGCACGCCTCGGCGCTCCAGGTTGGCCCTGAGCTCCTCATCAGATTGCAGCAGGAGGTCCCGATGAAAAATAACCCCCTGCGTCCTATTTAGTGCCAGATGCGGGAAAATGGACACTGGGATGTCCCCTAGGCGGTCGCACGCCTGGAGCGCCGCCGACTGTGTGGCGGAGGTGGTCTTTATAAGAACGGACCCCAAACGCATCTTGCTGAGAGCCTCGATTTCCCCAGAGATGTCCTCGATGTGCTGAACAAAGAACATGGGCTTGGAGGTGGCGAACGTCCCCTCATCGGTTCGAGAACAGATCAAATAGCGGGGGAAGGACTTCACCCCAAGCCGGCGGGCCTGTCCCTCCTCCCAGGGAGTGGCCAAGGGGGAAAGGGCAGGAGAACCAGAACTAGAGATAGTACCTTTCCTTTTGAAAGACTCGGCCGCAGAGCGACTTGATACGTGTTGACATTTCACCTGCGAAACGTCCGCCCCGATACCACCCACTCCGACCAGGGGCTCTCCCCATGGGCGCCACCCAGCCTCAGCAAGGGCCACCTGACAGGATGACCGTTGCCGGGAGTCCTGATGCCCCAAGGAGACGGGCATCTACTCCTTGGCCGACGTGGGGAGGGTGCAGCTCAGGTATCGGCAGTACTAACCCTGTGTTGTCAGAGGGCTACAACCTAGACGGTACATGACGACCCCACCACAACGGGCTGGCTACCCTGCTGGATTTCTGGTGCCATGGAAAGTCCATGATCGTAGGTGCAGATGGGAACGCACTATGGGCGTAACTTGTACATCCCATCAGGCGTTTAAGCCCAATTTGAGGAATAGTGGGTATGGTTACAACGCCTGTACAATGCTGAGTGCCAAGGTCTTAGTGCACTGAGGACCAGTGGTACACCACATAAGGCGTCCTTCCCCAAAAGGCTCGTACTTCTGTAGAATTTTGAAAAATGGATGTCAAACCCCAAGGGGGACCAACACATGGAAGGCCGAAACGGTTGAAACTCCTTTTAGTCGCCTCTTACGACAGGCAGGAATACCTCGGGCCTATTCTTACCCCGGACCTGCAGGGGGAGTGGAGCGGGAATGGAGTTCAGGAATGATTGCCATGACCGTCGTTTGCTCTCTTTAATCACTCGCCGCACTTTGGCCCTTGCCACGCGAAAGGCTGCACGATTGTCAGCTGAGGGATGGCACTTGAAGCGGCGCAGAGCTGCACGGCGGACTCGGATGGCTGAGCGGCACTCGGTGGTCCATCGAGGGACAGGACGCCTATTGTGATGACCGGATGACTCTGGGATTGACAATTCAGCAGCATGGGAGATCACGGCTGTAACACGGTCTACCCATTTGTGGACGCTGGCATGGTGTTCCGAAACAGCCAGTTGGCTGAAAAATGTCCAGTCAGCTCTGCAGAGGTGCCACTGGGGCGGCACTGGTAATGCCACAGCCTCATCCAGGAGGCGAATCCAAAGGGGGAAATGGTCACTAGAATGGAGGTCAGCAGCATCCTCCCAAAGAGCAGAATCCGCGAGTGCTGGAAACCAAAAGCAAAGGTCAATAGCTGATGACGACCCAGAAGCAGTACAGAAATGAGTGGGAGCACCAGAGTTGAGGATGCACAGTTCTTCAGACATCATGAGGCTTTCCAGAATTCGACCCCTGGGGCAAGTAGTTGAAGAGCCCCATAAGACATTATGAGCATTGAAGTCCCCCAGAAGAAGAAATTGGCGGGGGAGTTGGCTAATCAGGTCTGTGAGAGCTTCAGAGTCTATTTCATCCTGAGGCGGTAAATAAACTGAACAGACTGTGAGCCTCTGACCCACAAGAAGGTCAACTGCAACTGCTTGCGAGTCTGTAACGAGAGGGAGCTCAGATTAGTGGTGCATGTCACAGACAAAAACCGCAACACCACCCTTTGCCCTTTCCCCCGTCAAATCATCTTTTCGATATATGGTATAGCCCCATAAAGAAGGAGCATCAATGGCCCGAGAATGTGTGTCTTGGAGACATAAGCACAAAGGGCACTCTCGTACAGGGAGTTTTAATTCGGCCACATGTGTCCTGAACCCATTCAGGTTCCACTGTAATATTTGAGCCAGTGATCAGGGTTGCTGAACTTTCACCCTGCCTCTGTGCTTTGGAGGAGAGCCCGTACTGGGTGGAGATTTATTCCTGGGGCGAGAAGATCGCCCCTGGTCGACATCAATGTTCATCAGCTACGATGACGACCCCCGGAGATGTCAGACAGTACGATGGCCTCATCGGACCGACCCTGACTAGTCTCCTCAGGTGGAAAAACCTGCACCTTCGGCGTCTTTGTCTTGGGGGCTTAGAATGCAGAGCCTTGTAAACAGTTGGAGCATTACTCTCCTGGGCAGACGGTGCCGTATGGGGAGAAGCAGGAAGTACCCCAATGTCACCAACCACAGCCTTGTCCGACGTTGCTGGGAGACCCGCAGGTTTCAAAACAACCGCAGCAGCAAAATTGCACTGCAAACGCAGATATTAGTGCTAACACTAGCAACCTCTGTTTGCGTAGCAACAGTGGCCATTTGTACCGGTTTTTTCAGAGCGGAAGCGAAAGATGTTGTAAACACAGGAGGTTGCATGGCCTTAAAGAGCTTCTTGGCCTCATCATAGGGGATGCGCTTAGATGTTTTAACCTCCTGTATCTTCCGTTCTTCGAGATAGATTGGGCAGACCCAGCTCCAGACAGGTTGACTCCCACAGCAATTCATGCACTTCACAGGCGATGAACAATTGGCTCCTTCATGGGCAGGTTGACCACATTTACCACAAGTGGCTATCCCATTGCACCCCAACGTAGTATGCCCAAAGCATTGACATTTAAAACAGCGCATTGGGTTGGGGAAATATGGCCGTACTGGGAAACGTAAGAACCCCACTTTAACATGCTCTGGGAGTCGTGGGCAACTGAACGTGAGAATAAACGAGTCGGATTTGACTAGGTCCCCAACGACTTGTTTCATAATATGCTGCACGTCAACAACACCGTCAGCCCAATCAGATTTTAACTCGTTAGTGGGGATATCCACCAAGTCCCGACATGTCACAACACCCTTACTATAATTCAAAGTGGAGTGGAGCTCGGTCTCGATAGCGTCCTCTCCGAGACAAGTTGCTTTCCGAAGAGAAGCGGCTTGACGAGAACTAGAAGTCTCAAACAACAGAGTCCTATTGCGCAGTCGCTTCACAGATTTCAGTGTTCCTGCAATTCCCTCAAGACCCTTGCGGATGTAAAAGGGAGAAACCCTCTCAAAGCTACCCTCCTTCCGTTTAATAATCAAAAACATATTCTAATTATCAGCATGTGCTCTGTTAGGACAGTCTGATAAATCTCTAGCAACACCAGGCACTGGAGGACTCATAGCACGAAGTCGCTTTTTCGATGGAGTGGGTTTTGCTACTAGTGGCCCACCCAATCCACTGGTAGGGGGAAATTCAGAGGTCCAAGGGTACATTGCGGTCCCACGAGCAGCTAGGGAACTAAAGGTCCGCTCAGACAGAGCCCCGCTTGCCTGAGTAAGCCTTGTACAACTGGGGTGCGGCAGGTGCCCCAGAGGTTGCCCGCATGCGACTGTTCCACCCCAACAGCCATGCATCTTATAGGCGCGGAGCACACCGTAAGATTGAGGGTTTTTTATAGAGGTTGGCCTTCCTCGCAAAACCAGGCGATCAAACCAAGTTGCTGATCAGTCCCCAGCTCAGGACCCCGGAGTCGCCAAGCCCGTACTCAGCAAATGAATGCCGAGGCCCTGGGGGTATCTCCAAAGAGCTCTTGCCCGGTTTCAAAATGGGGCTGACAAGCTTTCCCGCCATTGCGACGGAAACTCACCCTCGACCCAGAGACTGTTGTTAAGGTCGGGGAGCCGTCGCTTGCAGTCCACTGAAAGGTGTTTCAACATCTGACAGTGGATGCGATCTGGCCCAGGAGCGGTATCATGGCAAGCGGCAAGGGCACTGTGAAATTCCCACTCACTGAATGGAGCATTGTAGGATTTAGAATGGTGGGTGCGAAAAGAAAGGCTCCGACGTTCCTTACGCTCTTTAATGGAGCGGAAGGTCAGTGGGTAATTGGAAGAAGTGGAACTCAGAGCAAAATGCTCTGCCAAGCTTTAGGTAATTTCGTCAGAGTCTGTACAAACTGCTCCATTCAGTGAGAGCGCAGGGACGCTGACAGGGGTCCGATAGCCATAGAGGCGTCGGATCTTGGCCCATACCTGCGATGGAGAGACAGAGGCCAATGGTGGGCGCATACCGCTCCCAGCACTCCTGTTTGTTTTAGCAGATAAGGCGGTGGGCCCACGCATGCAGCCGTTTCAAGGTGATGAGTTGTTCAATTCAGGGATGTCGCTTGTGACGCTGTAGCGCCCGCTGGCGATCATTAATCGCCTCAGCGATCTCAGGCGACCACCAAGGCACAGTCCTCCACCGAGGGGTCCCAGAAGAACGGGGAATGGCAGAGTCTGCGGCAGTAACGATGCTGGTGGTGACTGAGTGAACCACTGCATCAACATCATCATTAGAGGGAGCCTCAATGGCGGAGTATGTGCCATACACCGCACTGAAGTGTGTGAAGGCACCATCATTTAAAATCGAAAGATCGGGCTGCGCCAATAAATGCTCAACGGTGGCGCCTCGACCTGTTGCCACTCACCCACCCCACAGAGGGTTATGTGCATTGAAGTCACCCAGTAACAAGAAAGGTGGCGGAAATTGGGCTATCAGCGCAGCCAGGACATGTTGTGCGACATCACCATCCACTGGAAGGTGAAGACTGCAGACGGTAACAGCCTTTGGCGTCCACACCCGAACAGTGACAGCCTCCAAAGGTGTTTGTAGAGGGACAGACTCGCTGTGAAGAGAGTTAAGGACATAGATGCAGACACCACCAGACAACCTTTCATAAGCTGCCCGGTTCTTATAATAACCATGATAGCCACGGAGGGCGGGGGTTCGCATTGCTGGAAACCAAGTTTCCTGAAGAGCAATGCTGAAGAAAGGGTGATGGCTGAAAAGTTGTTGGAGCTTAGCTATATGGTGGAAGAAACCGCTGCAGTTCCGCTGGAGGATGATATTGTCCATGGCTGAGGAAGGCGTGAAGGGACTGGAAAGGCAGATTACGACGCTGGGTCACCTGCTGCCTCCGATGGAGCACCTGTGCTAGTGCCATCCATTGGTGTCGGAGGGACTGGTGAGTCGAGGTCCTCAGCAGACGCCAGAATCTCCACCTCGTCCTCAGACGCAGAGCTTGTAGGAAGCGGTGGGACAGGTGCCACCGCACTATCGTGATTTTTACGAACTTTTTTCTTTTTCTATGTCTCTCTCTGTGCCTTCGGTGGTTCAGGCTGGGAGGGCTTCCCTGGTTCAGTCTCAGGGAGAGACGACGATCGTGAGTCCCTACGACTAGCGACCGGCGGTTGTTTGAGCCATTTGCCGGTGTCCGCTTTTAAACCGGTCGGAACTTGCGAAGGGAGGTCCCCAAGGGACTCCTTCCTGGTGAGAGAAGCCAAAGAAGTCTTACACTTCTCCGGCTGGAGAGGGGGAACTGATATCCCCAATGGTTTGGGGGTGTTGCTCCTAAAGTAGATGGAGCAGGAGCCAACACAGAGTGAAGTGCCCTGCACAACCAAGGGGGCTGGAGACGTCTGACATAGCTGAGAGGCAACTGTACGTGACGACACGGAAGTGGTTGGTTGGTTGGTTGGTTTGGGGATTCAAGGGACCAGACTGTGACGGTCATCGGTCCCTTTTTCCAAATACTAAAAATACCCACCGAGAATAAAAAACGTGAACAGAATAGGAGACAGACGACACAGAACAGAAGAAACGTAGACAATGACCAGACAAAACGAAATAAAATCACAAGAGTCTGACGGTGGTTGGCCGACCATAGGAACAAAAAAAAGGAAAAGCCAACCACCGAGAACACACTAAAAACTGAGTTTAAAACCGTAGGCCCAAGGCCAGAATCAACAAAAACAATAAAATAAAACAAACTCAGATTCTATGATAAAAAACCCCTGCCCGAATAAAACGCTAAACTAAGCAAGCCATAGCAGGGTCATCTGTGAAAAGGCCAGGGAGCGTGTCAGGCAGCTAAAAGCAGACACTCCAATAAAATGTGGACCATAGATAAAACGGAGCCGAAGCGACACAGAGGTGGGTTCTCATTGCGGAATAAGTAGCCGTGCGTCAGCCGAGTGTGCCCAATGTGCAGCCAGCAGAGGACAACAGACTCCTGGCGGGAGACCCGAAGTGACGACCGCCACGCAGTCGTCGTCGCTTTGATAGGGCAGGTTGCGCCATTCATTGTCCCTGAGGTCGAAAATGTTGCGACATAATAGCGCCCACAAATCAGTCGCAGGGAGGCCAATGTCCAGAGATGGTGTACTGGTGGCCTCTTTCGCCAGGCGGTCAACATGTTCATTGCCCGGGATACCGACATGACCAGGGGTCCACACTAAGACCACAGAGCGACTGCAACGGGCAAGAGTGTGCAGGGACTCCTGGATAGCCAGCACCAGACGAGAACGAGGGAAACACTGGTCGAGAGCTCGTAACCCGTCAGGGAATCGCTACAGATAACGAAGGACTCATCTGAGCAGGAGCGGATATACTCTAGGGCACGAAGGATGGCGACTGGCTCAGCTGTGTAAACGCTGCAGCCAGCCGGCAAGGAACGATGTTCGGAATGGTCCCCTAGATTTAGCGCATAACCGACACGACCAGCAACCATCGAACCGTCAGTGTATACAACGCCAGAGCCCTGATACGTGGCCAGGATGGAATAAAAGCGGCGGCGGAAGGCCTCTGGAGGGACTGAGTCCTTCGGGCCCAGTGCCAAGTCGAGCCGAAGGCAAGGGCGAGGAACACGACATGGTGGTGTATGCAAAGGGGCCCGGAAAGGAGGTGGAACAGCGAAAACCCTAAGCCTGGAGAGAAGCTCTTTGATGCGGACCACGATAGTACAACCTGACCGGAGCCGACGTTCTGGCAGATGGACGACCGATTGTGGGAACAGGAGACGATAGTTTGAATCCCCGGGAAAGCTAAAGACATGGGCAGCGTAAGCAGCCAGCAAACGTTGGCGCCGTAACCGCAGGGGAGGGACACCTGCCTCCACTAGTATGCTGTCCACCGGGCTGGTCCAGAAAGCACCAGTGGCAAGGCGTATCCCGCTATGGAGGATTGGTCGAGCACCCGCAACTCAGAGCCGTAAGCCAGGCTCCCATAATCCAGACGGGACTGGATTAACGCCTGGTAGAGCCATAACAGGGAAGATCGGTCGGTGCCCCAGTGGGTGTGGTTCAAGCACCTCAGAGCGTTTAGATGCCGCCAACACGCATGTTTAAGCTGCCGGATATGAGGCAGCCAAGTCAACCGGGCATCAGAAACTACACCGAAAAACCCCTGGGTCTCCACCACAGCAAGGAGTCCGTCGTCAAGATAAAGCTGCGGCTCAGGATAGACTGTTCGGCGCCGGCAGAAATGCATAACGTGGGTCTTGCCAGCCGGAAACTGAAAACCATGCGCTACAGCCAGAGACTGCGCCTTGCTGATAGCGCCCTGTAGCTGACGTTCAACAGCTGCAATGCCAGCAGAGTTGTAGTAAAGGCAGAAGTCGTCAGCTTACAGGGAAGCGGAAACAGAATTTCACACCGCTGCAGCGAGCCCGTTTATTGCTATTAAAAACAGGCAGACACTGAGGACAAATCCCTATGGTACCCCGTTCTCCTGGACTCGGGAGAAACTGAGTGGCCGCGACTTACACGCAGAAGGTACGATACGACAGAAAATTTCGGATAAAGATCGGCAGAGGGCCCCAAAGACCCCATCCATGAAGCGTAGGAAGTATGTGGTGACGCCATGTCATACCGTACGCCTTCCGCATGTCGGAAAAGACAGCGACCAGGTGCTGACGGCGGGCAAAGGCAGTACGGATGGCCAACTTCAGACTCACCAGGTTGTCAGTGGCGGAGCGGCCTTTACGAAACCCACCCAGAGACGGAGCCAGAAAGCCCCGAGACTCCAGTATCCAATTCAAGCGGCGGCTCACCGTCCGTTCGAGAAGCTTGCAAAGAACGTTGGTGAGGCTAATGGGGCAGTAGCTGTCCACCTCCAAAGGGCTCTTGCCCGGTTTCAATACAGGGATGACAATGCTTTCCTGCCATTGCGACGGAAACTCACCCTCGACCCAAATGCCGTTGTAAAGGTCGAGGAGCCTCGCTGGCAGTCCACTGAAAGGTGTTTCAGCATCTGATAGTGGATGCTGTCTGGCCCAGGAGCGGTATTAGGACATGCGGCGAGGGCACTGAAATTCCCACTCACTGAATGGAGCATTGTAGGATTCAGAATGGTGGGTGCGAAAAGAAAGGCCTCAACGTTCCATCCACTCTAATGGAGCGGAAGACCAGTGGGTAATTGGAAGAAAGGAACTAAGAGCAAAATGCTCTGCCAAGCTGTTGGCAATTTCGTCGGAGTCTGTACAAACTGCTCCATTCAGTGAGAGCACAGGGACACCGACAGGGGTCCGATATCCATAGACGCGTCGGATCTTGGCCCACACCTGCGATGTAGAGTCATGGAGGCCAATTGTGGATACATACCGCTGCCAGTACTCCTGCTTGCTTTGGCGGATAAGACGGCGGGCCCGCGCACGCAGCCGTTTGAAGGTCATGAGGTGTTCAATGCAGGGATGTCGCTTGTGACGTTGCAGCGCCCGCCGGCGATCTTTAATCGCCTCAGCGATCTCAGGCGACCACCAAGGCACAGTCCTCCTCAGAGGAGACCCAGAAGAACGGTCAATGGAAGATTCTGCTGCAGTAACGATGCTGGTGGTGACCGATTGAACCACCGCATCAATGTCATTAGAGTGAGGCTCAATAGCGACAATGGAGGAGAGTAAGTCCCAGTTAGCCTTATTCATAGCCCATCTGCTGGGGCATGCAGAAGAGTGACGTTGTGGCAGTGACAGAAAGATGGGAAAGTGGTCACTGCCACACCAGTCGTCGTGCACACTCCATTGCACACACGGTAAGGGCTACAGATCGAAAGGTCGATGGCGGAGTATGTGTCATGCGCCATGCTGAAGTGTGTGAAGGAACGATCATTTAAAAGCGAAAGATCGAGCTGTGCCAATAAATGCTCAATGGTGGCGCCTCGACCTGTTGCCACTGATCCACCCCACAGAGGGTTATGGGCGTTTAAGTCACCCAGTAACAAGAAAGGTGACGGCAATTGGGCTAGCAGCGCAGCCAGCTCATGCTGCGCGATATCACCATCCGGTGGAAGGTAAAGACTGCGGACGGTAATAGCCTGTGGCGTTCACACCCTAACAGCGACGGTCTCTAAAGCAGTTTGTAGAGGGACAGACTCGCTATGAAGAGAGTTAAGGACATAGATGCAGACGCCACCAGACACCCTTTCATAAGCTGCTCGGTTCGTATAATAACACCGATAGCCACGGAGGTTGGGGGTTCGCATTGCTGGAAACCAAGTTTCCTGAAGAGCAATGCAGAGGAAAGGGTGAAGGCTGATAAGTTGTCCGAGCTCAGATGGATGATTGAAGAAACCACTGCAGTTCCACTGGAGGAGGATATTGTCCATGTCCGAGAATGGCGTGACGGGACTGGGGAGGCAGATTACGCCACTGGGTCACCTGCTGCCTCCGATTGAGCATCTGTGCTAGTGCTATCCATGGTGTATGGGGGACCGGCGAGATCGAGGTCCTCAGCAGACGCCAGTATCTCCACCTCATCCTCAGATACAGAGTCGGAAAGTTGCGGTGGGACAGGTGCCACCGCAATATCAGGATGCTTGGGAGCATTTTTGTTCGACTGCTTTGCACGCTGTGCCTTTGGTGGGTGTGGCTGGGAGGGCCTCACTGGGTCAGTCTCAGAGACGGATGACGACTGTGAGGCCTTACGACCAGCGATTGATGGTTGCTTCATATATTTGCTGGTGTTTGCTTTGGCACTGGGCAAAGCCTGGGATGGGAGAGCCTCAAGTGACCCCTTCCTAGCATGAGTAGCCGTAGAAGTCACACGCTTCTCCAGCTGGGAAGGGGGAACTAATGTCCCCAATGGTTGGGGTGGTTGGTTTTTTTTTGTGGTTTTTGGGCGCACAACTTCAATGGCCATTAGCGCCCTGACTACGTTAAGAATGCACCGCGAGGCACAAGTTTAAAACAACAACTAAAAGGGAAAACATGATCAAAGACAGACTGACAGGCATAGGATTAAAAAACAGTATCATCAAATGTCCTTAGAGAGGTTTGTCAAGTTGATAAAACGAAGAACGCAAGCAGCTGCTCATGGGTCATCCGCTAAAATGGCATCTAGAGTACATGGCAGGTTAAGATCAAGACGCAGTGTGTTAAAATCCGGACAGGACATTAAAATTTGGCGGACCGTCAGCAATTGCCCACATGGGCAGAACGGCGCCGGCGCAGCCGTCAGCAGATGGCGATGGCTGAACCGGCAGTGTCCAATGCGTAACCGGGCCAAAACGACTTTCTCCCACCGAGAAGGGCGGGAGGAGGACGTCCAAGCCGCGGGAAGAGGTTTCAAGGCCCAAAGCTTGTTGTCTGTAAGTGCAGCCCAATCGGCATGCCACAGCGATAAAATGCGCCGACAAATTACCCTGCTATAATCCGACGAAGGGACACAACAAGAAGCTGTCCGCGGCTGGAGGACCGCAGCCTTGGCCGCGGCATCTGCAGCTTCGTTCCCAGGGATACCGACATGGCCAGGGACCCACATAAAGCTAACCTGAGAACCGACGTCCACCAGCTGCTGAAGAGAGCGTTGTCTCCGGTGCACGAAAGGGTGAACCGGATACGGATCACTGAGGCTCTGGATAGCGCTCAGGGAATCGGAGCAGACGACATAAGCAGAATGTCGGTGGTGGCAGATGTAAAGAACAGCCTGGTAGAGGGCAAAGAGCTCAGCTGTGAAGACCGAACAATGGCCATGGAGCCAGTATTTGAAACTTTGTGCCCCGACAATAAAAGAACACCCGACCCCATCATTGGTCTTTGAGCCATCTGTATAAATGAAGGTCATATTGATGAACTTCGAACGAAGTTCAACAAAACGGGAGTGGTAGACCGAACCGGGGGTAACCTCTTTTGGGAGCGACCTGAGGTCAAGGTGAACGCGGACCTGAGCCTGGAGCCAAGGTGGCGAGTGGCTCTCGCCCACTCGAAAGGTTGCAGAGAGGGAAAAATTAAGGTGTTGAAGGAGGCGACGGAAGCGAACTGCAGGGGGTAGCAGGGCAGAGACATAAAACCCATATTGACGGTCGAGAGAGTTGTCAAAAAAGGAACAATAAGACGGGTGGTCGGGCATTGACAGTAGCCGACAGGCACACCGACAAAGCAGTATATCGCGCCGGTAGGTGAGTGGCAATTCGCCAGCGTCAACATGAAGACTCTACGGGACTAGTATAAAACGCTCCGATCGCAAGTCGTAAACCCCGATGTTGTATGGCGTTGAGGCGGCGTAAGATGGATGGCTGTGCAGAGGAGTATATGAAGCTCCCATAATCCAGCTTGGAGCGGACGATCGACCGATATAGACGAAGCAGGACGGTTCGATCCGCTCCCCACGACATACCACTGAGAACACGGAGGACATTTAAAGAACGGGTGCAACGGGCAGCCAAATATGACATGTGGAGACCAGCTAAGTTTCCTGTCAAATGTAAGACCTAAAAATTTTGTTGTCTCCACGATTGGGAGAGCAACGGGACCAAGTCGTAAGGACGGTGGGAGAAACTCTTTGTAGCGCCAGAAGTTAATACAGACCGTGTTCTCGGCAGAAAAACGGAAGCCATTGGCGACACTCCAGGAGTAACAGGACACGTGTACACTGCGCGCTGCAATAGATGGTAAAATCGTCCACAAAAGGGAGCCTGATACATCAGCTGGGAGGCAATCCATTATTGGATTGATCGCGATGGCGAAGAGAGCGACGCTCAAAACTGAGCCCTGTGGCACCCCATTCTCCTGGCGAAAGGTGTCGGACAGGACAGAACCCACACATACCCTGAACTGTCGATCCATTAAAAATCCAATAAAAAGAGGGAGGCGACCGCGAAGGCCCCATGTATGCATGGTGCGGAGAATGCCCGCCCTCCAACAGGTGTCGTAAGCCTTCTCCAAATCAAAGAACACAGCCGCGGTCGGGCGCTTCCGCAAGAAGTTATTCATAATGAAGGTCGACAAGGTAACCAGATGGTCAACAGCAGGGTTGGGGTGGTGTTGCTCCTAAAGGACATGGAGCAGGAACAATTGGGAGTGAAGTGCCCGCTACAACCGAAGGGGCCAGTGAATTCTGACACAGCTGAGAGGCAAATGTATGTGACGACACAGGAGAGGATCAGACTGGTGTTGCAACAGCGGCATAAGTTGATAGCGTTGGCACAGGATGTACCAACTCATATTTCCGCCTAGCCTCGCGGTAGGTCAGGCAGTCCAGGGTCTTATACTCCATTATCATCCTTTCTTTCTGGAATATCCTACAGTCTGGCGAGCAGGGGGGAATGGTGTTCTCCGCAGTTAACACAGATAGGAGGTGGGGCACATGGAGTATTGGGATGCGAAGGACGTCCACAATCTCGATGATTATTAGTGTTATAGGGCGCACAACAGCGTGGTTATCAACGCCCGCACAATCTCGACACGTGATGCCGGAAGTACAGCGGGATGACATGTGCTAGAACTTCTAGCATTTAAAACACCGCATTGGAGGAGGGATATATGGCTTCACATTACAACGGTAAACCATCACAACCTTTTCGGGTAATACATCACCCTCCAAGGCCAAGATGAAGGCACCAGTGGCTACCTGATTATCCCTTGGACCCCGATGGATGCGCCAGACGACGTGAACACCCCGTCGTTCTAGGTTGACGCGTAGCTCATCGTCCGACTGCAGAAGAACATCCCTATGGACGAAAATGCCCTGGACCATGTTGAGACTTACGGGGCGTGATGCTAACTGAAACCTCCCCTAACTTTTCACAAGCGTGCAACCTCCGTGACTGGGCAGAGGATGCTTTTTTGATGAGTACTGACCCAGAGCGCATTTTGAACAAGCCCTCCACCTCCCCGAACTTGTCCTCTAAATGCTCCACAAAAAACTGAGTCTTCATTGACGTAAAAGATTCACCATCAACCTGCGTACAGCCAAGCTACCGGGGTGAATAATCTACACTGCTGTTTTCAGCCATGTGTACCTCCCATGGAGTGGCCAGGGAGGGAAATGATCTCGGATCATATTTCTTCCCGTTGAGGTTAGACCTCGATCGCTTAGAGACTGCTGGTGGAGGCCCACCAGCGAGAGATGATGTACCACGCCTCATTGCGGGTCATCTGCCCTGATGCCACCCACTCCGACCAGGAGCTCTCCCCACAGGCGCCACCCAGCCGCAGCAAAGACCACCTGGCAGGATGGCCTTGCCGGAGGGATAGGCATCTACTACTCGGCATACGTGGCGAGGTAGCAGCTCAGGCATCAGCAGTGCGATCACTGTGTATTCAGGGGTCTACCAACAAGAGGGTACGTGACGACCCCACCACAATGGACTGGCTACCGTGCTGGATGTTGAGTGTCGAAATGTCCATGTACATCAGGAGGGCAAAGATGGAAGTGCACAATGGAGGGAATGTATGCTACCCAGAACACACTGCAGCTGATGTGGTCAGAAGCTCGATGAAAGTCCAACTCCATGACAATGTCGGGTGTGCCAGATCTTAGGGCAAGATGGATTTAAGATGCACCATGTAAGGCATCCTTCCCCAAATGGTGCACACTAACGGAAAATTTGGAAAGACAATGGCCAAACCCCTTAGGGGACCATGAAATTAAAGGCTGGAACAGTTGAGACTCCTTTTAGTTGCCTCTTATGACAGGCAGGAATACCATGGGCCTATTCTTACCCCCAAACCCGCAGAGGGAGTGCAGGCACTTCATGTGATTTGAAGTGTGTTTCCTGCAAACAGAAGCAGAGAGTGTGGTGCTGCACTAGGAGTTTCAGTTTCTCCCTGTGCGTCCTGAATCCATGTTCCACTGTATAATGGGAGCTATCTATCAGGGGGATAAAACTTCCATCCGGACACACTGACGAGGAGGGGAGCCCACAATGAGTGGGGTCTGTTTTCGGGCGAGACAGTTGATCGAATCCGACATGAAGCTCCATAGCCTGTAAAGATGAATAGACAGACGTCAGACAGATCGATGTCGACATCGTCAGGCTGTTTTCTGCCCGATTCCACCAGCGTTTGAAATTTTGCATTGGATTTTTTCCTCTGGGTATACTTTGTAGCCACAACTTCAGTTGTGGGTGTGGCTACATTGTACACTGTACCAGACAGAACCTTTGGAAGGGCAGGGAGCGTGACAATGTCCGCAACCACAGCTTTGTCTGAAGTCCTTTGGGGAGGGACAGGCTTACAAGGGAACCTCCCCATCGCACCCCTCTCAGATTTAGTTATAAGTTGGCACAGTCGATAGGCCTTGAAAAACTGAACACAGATCTATCGAGGAAACAGGGAGAAGTTGTGTGGAACTATGAAAAAATAAGCAAAATATATCAACTGAATAGTCCATGCTCAACATAGGCAACATACAGGATCGGGGCAGCTCAGGAGCGCCGTGGTCCCGTGGTTAGCGTGAGCAGCTGCTGACCAAGAGGTCAGTGGTTCAAGTCTTCCCTCAAGTGAGAAGTTTATTTTCTTTATTTTCGCAAAGTTATGATCTGTCCGTTCGTTCATTGACGTCTCTGTTCACTGTAATAAGTTTAGTGTGTGTTTTGCGACCGCTTCGCAAAACCGTGCGATTAGTAGACGAAAGGAAGTGTCTCTCCAATGGGAACCGAAAACATTTGATCGCAAGGTCATAGGTCAACCGATTCCTCAACAGTAAAACACATCTGATATATTCTATACAACACTGGTGACATGTGCGTCACATGACAGGAATATGTTGTCGACCCACCTAACTTGTACACTTGGCGAACGGGTAAAAAGATTCTTCCATCTTGCCCGATTTAGGTTTCCTTGTGGATGTGATAATCACTCCCAAAAAAGTGATGAGAACATGTGTTTGTCACAAACTGCAACAAATGAATCCAACAGTTTCACAGTCGCACAGTTTTCCCTGTGCTCTGTCAAAACATATGTTTTTAACGTTTTCAAATTTTTCCGTGTGTATACCGTCAAATCCTGCATATGTCCAAGCAAATCTGACCATGTCATGGAATCTTGGGGAGCGAAGTTGATTATGTGTGAGTGCCTGAACTTTGAGAATTGTCTGAAAGTAAAAAATTAAACTTTTCGCACGAGGGAAGACATGAACCACGGACCTCTCATTCCGCAGTTGCTCACGCTAACCACGGGACCACGGCGCTCCTAAGCTCAAAATAGCCTAGTAATTGCTTATGTGCGCATGGACTACTCAGTTTGTGTATTTTGCTTATTTTTTTCGTAGTTCCGTACAACTTCTTCCCGTTTTCTCGATTGATCTGTGTTCAGTTTTTCAAGGCCAATCCACTGTGCCAATTTATAACTAAATATGAGGGGGGGGGGGGGTGCGATGGGTAGGTTTCCTTGTTAGAAGCGACAGCAGCAGCAGCATAATTGCAGGGACACACGCCGGTAGTAGTGTCTACACTAACAGCCTCTGTTTTTTTAGTAGCGTCAGCTTTCTGTGTGGGCTGTATAACAATGGAAGTGAAGGAGGTAGCAAAACATGGGGGCAGCATGGCTTTATAGAGCTTTTTGGCCTCAATATAGGGAAAGCACTTAACCACATTGGGTTGGGTATGTAAGACCGCACACGTAAGTGAAGGAAACCTGCCTTAATAGGCTCAGGGAGTTTTGTGCTATTGAATGTTACGATAAAGGAGGCTGACTTCACAAGAACCCCATCCACCCTCAAGATATTTTGCACGTCAGCTAGTCCTGCTGGCGCCCACTCATTTTTTAGTTCGTCTTGGGAATGTCCACCAGATACCTGCACGTCAACACCTTTGCTGTAATTCAAGGTGGTGTGCAGCTCAGTTTCGATGGCATATTCCCCAAGGGAGTGTGCATTCTGGAGAGTCTTAGCTTGCTGGGGGCTAGTGGTTTCCACCAACAGCGACACCTTGAGAGTGAGGGTTTTTTTATAGAGGTTTATTCCATCCTCGCGATCCGAGCGGTTAAGCCAAGATCCCCATTGTCTGAGACACACAACGTTCTACTGCCGCACCCCACGGTGGTCGCTGAAGCATGCCTAGAGCTTACAGTGACCGAGGACTGGCGGCGCTTACCAGTCCCCAGCTCAGGAACCCCACGGTCGCCAAGCCCGTACCCGGCAAATGAATGCCGAGCCCCTGGTGGTTGCTGTTTCGAAGGAACCTCGTGGTACACCAGAAAAGCATTGACAACGAAGTGTCCGAGTTTGACGCTCTTCTAAAAAGCAGTGGAGCTCGCGCAGAATTAGGTACAGGAAGCTGATTAAAATCGGCAGTGATATTTCTGGGGATATTTAAGGGTATGTCGAAAGGGCAGGTTATCTAATGGGAAACTGAGGTAGTGTATTTTACGCAGTAGACAAACTCAGATTCACCGAAATAGAAAATTAAACTGCATGTGACATCACGTGGACACGAGTCAGTAACGAGGATGGACATAAAATTTTGATTGGATCTTTCTATCCAACCCAAAACTCATCTCCCGATGTAATTCAAATCTTCAGAGTAAACCTTAGTTCACTTTTAAGTTCCCAATAACCCTGCAACCATCGGAGGATGAATTTATCATCCAGCAGTGAATTGGTACAAATATAGTTCTGTTCGTGGTGTGCGTGACAAGATAACCTGTTAAAAATTTCTAAACTGTTGTCTTCTAGTTAGCTGGAGTAGGTGGTTCGGAACACTACTCATGACAACTACATTTGCTCGACTAGCAAGAAATACCCTTCCAGTTTGAGGGTGTCCATATCTACGGTGGTGTCATCGACTGAGACAGTTGTAGCAACAATAATCAGCTGAGTACACAGGGCAACTAAAGCAAGTAAAGAGATTTACAAGTTCCGCAAACTAGATAAAGAAGCAACAGTATTCCATCACAATGAAGAATTTAGGCCTTTAGTTAAGAACTGGAACACGTAGAGGAACTACAATGCATTACACGTACGAAACAATGCATTGGGCTATGGACAGCTAACAGCTGCATGAAACGCATTTGGCTGTCAAAATAGCAGTGCGTGAAGCCATCACTGACTACATAGCACACTACTGCCGAAATATCTAACAAAACCCGAAGAAATCCGAGTCAGATTGAAGGATGTTAGCGACCCCAAAGTTAATGTCCCTTCACTACGACAGGAAGTGGAAGGAAGATAGCAAAACGGAAGTACAAATGCTTTATTCTGTTTTCGAACATTACTTAACAGAGGAGAACCCAGGCATATTGCCCAATTTCTTTCTCATACCACTGGAAAGTTAAATTGTGTCAGTGAAGCTAAAAAACAGTTATAGTCAAAATTTAATAAGACTGAAAGACCGATGGGATCCCTATCTGATTTGGTTACACACCGAATTTTCGGCTGAGTTGTCTCTCGTAACTGCAATCTACCGTGGGTCTCTTTCACAAAAATTATCTCCCATCACTTCAAGGAAAGCACTGTTCACACCCTTCCACAATAAAGTTAAGAGAATGATCCACTGACCTGCCGTCTAATAGATAGCATTGGTATTTGTCGTAGACTACGAACATATCCTAGGCTCAAACATACTGAGGTATCTCTAGCTTGATGACCTCTGTGCCACCTAAGATTGCTTCTGAAAGTATCTGTAATGTGAAAAATCATATCGCACCTTTCTCACATGACATACTGAAGCTACGCATAAAGGGCATCACGTTGGTAAGTATTCTTCGATTTTCGAAAGGCATTTGACTCGGTACTACATCTATGATTATTATTAAAAGTACGATCACAAGTGGTACCAAAAGAAATTTGTGATTGTACGTAATTTTTTGGTCGGGAGGGCGGAGCAAGTTATCTTGGATGGAGCATCGACAGAGAAAGTAACTTCGGGTGTGCCACTGGAAAGTGTCTTGGGCCCTCGCTGTTCATGTACGTTAATGACGTTATGAGAAGTAGCCACGAACTTTTTCCGAATGATATCATGTGAAGTACTGCCCCTAAAGATGCACAAATTCTCAGATTGTGATAGAGGTTCGAAATGATGCAAAGATAGGTAACTTGCTTGAAATCTATGCACTTCATAAGTTAAAGCAGGCGTCAGACGGCGGTTCGTTGACAATACTAGGGAAATGCAAGACGTGTGCAACGGATACTGCATACCAGACGCTGAAGCGATCCATCCTACAATATTTATCAGGTGTGTGGGACCGTGTAGGACAAACTGGGGACATTAAACGACTGCAAAGAAGACGGCACGAATTGCCACAAGTTTATTCGTCCAATTTGAGTGTGCCACAAAGGTACTGAACGATCTGAACTAGCAAATGCTTTCAGACAGACGCCAACTATACCTACTTAGTTTCTAGAAGCAGCGTTGTAAGCGATGACACATTGAATATATTACAACTATGTGTAGGTGCCCCGCAATTCCCGAAGGCGAGATGAGATTAATTACAGCTCCCACAGAGACACACAGAGTCATTCGCCCCGTGCTCCGTACGTGATGAACACAAAAAGCCCTAAAACCGGGATAATGTGTCTTACCATCTGCCATCCAATTCACACTGGTTTGGGAAGTATAGTGAACGCACAAAGAAAATTATCATCCACAAGGTGTTTGTTCGTTATTACCACCGGTATAACGGTTGCTGCGGAATGACGTCAAATACGGTATACGTGCCTTGCCAGGAGGAAGGAATTACAAGGCTAACAAAATTTGAAGAAATGATAGAAAAACAAAGTCTAACAGGACGAATTAGCTACAGGGTGTAACCCGAAGGTACACCAGAAAAAACGCACAGTGGGTCACACACTGCGTGTGGCATTTATCTTAAAATTTGAGAGTTGCGTTAAATACCACACATGGGAGTCATATGTTAAGACTGTCCTAGTAAATTACTACTTCGTCATTTACGTGTAAGTATCGGTGCCTCTCTTGCAGTTTCATGGTGTTTGGAATTTTAACGATCAAAATACAGAAAAAGAATAGCGTGCTCTTACAAACAGGACATGGGAAAACTTAACGAACTTCATCGTGTTTCTCATTTTAAACACAACAACCATTCAGAAAAAAGGCATGATTTTTATGAATGGCAAGTATACTTGCACACTTAATTTAACAAAGGAAGAAGAATCTTTACTAATTAAGGCGTCGAGTTACAATTTAAAACCTCTAAATTACAAGGAGAAGGTAAAGGAAACTAGCACTCGGGTGTATGATACATGCGAGAACGCAAAATTCAATAGATCTGAAAAGTAATGCTACGTAAGTGAGGAAATTTTAGAGATTCAAAGGCCATCCCCAAAAGTCGATCACACTCATCGGATTTGGAAAATTTAAATGACAAAATAAAACAAGCTATTGCTATCAGTCTAACAGCTGCCATGTCCAATGAAAAAGATTTCATACAAAAAAATTCTTTGCAGTTAACTATTAAGGTAGGCCAGTACTACATCTATGATTTCCAAACGAGGAAAGTGGATAGCTATGATACTTTTCTGACAGGTAGAAAATACGTATGTAAAAGTTACTAATCCATCCATACAGATACTACGATCTGTAAGTTCCGTAGAGAGGGTAAGAGTATTCGAACTATCATTAAACAAATGAGTAATCTTAGTTCTCTTAAAACAGCTAAAAACGGAACACGTGTAGAGTTACCCACAAACCTTTTTAACTAAGAATATTATGAACTTGTCGATCAAATTCAAGGCCTTGATTTACCTCATGATAATGCAAAAATAGCTATTAAATATAGTATGGTCCTTTCATATTTTCATGTTTAAAATCAAGATGTACCAGCGAACTGAGGTCTGCCGTAACATTGTCATCCTTTGAATATAATTTGTTCAGTCTATTATTTAAACATCAAGCGCTTTACTACAGAAGATACGTCGATGCCGGAATAACCTTACTCCGTAGGAATGATGCCATCACGCAGGTCGCGGAAGAAATACGTGCAGCGCGTATTTCTGTACTATTACAAAGTATTGAAAAAATAATACCGTCAGATATCCTGGATTTACCATTCCAAAACAATAGTAAACAAATTCACCATCTTTAGGAACCCGACATACACCAGTAACACAGTCTACACGAAATCGTATGATCGCTAACGATACGAAGAAACCTGTTTTCATTCAATATTCCGAAAAAAATGTTTCAACTGCCGTATCATAGAACGAGAAACAAACTGACATCTTTTAGCAGATTGCGAGAACAGATGGATACGACAGCTCTACACTTACACGTACACACAAGTTACAACGAAGACAACACGAACCTAAGTTAAGGATGAAATTTCATCTTGTCAGCCAGACAGCGTGGGACACCTTCCGATAAAATTTAAAAGGTTGCCACTTAAATCACACTTTAAAGTTGCACAAAAGAAGAGAAAATACGTTGCAGCATAAAGTTCGTCGTAACATCTCACATGGAACGACCAAGTACTTACACCACAGTATTTGCAGGAGAACGTGTGGTCACTGGCGAAACAACCAGATTGCATATACCAGTCGAACACTAAAAATTCGCTCCAGAAACGCACTCTTGCACACAGTGAAACTGCGCTTAGTACAAAACACAGCCCTAGAATGAGTCGTATCGAAAATAATGGAGTGAACAGAGTAAATAAATTGGGTTGTTGAAGAGCTTTAAATTCATATTGCCGAAGAACCTGGCCAGAGTAGTAACGAACAGAATAAATTTTACCGTAACGTTTACTTTAGTATCTACGATTACCTCTTCCCTAAAACTCCAATGCCTAATATTTTCCCTCGTTCCGTTGAAATGGATGTGTTTTTATGCCCGTTGCCCGTAGCCCGTAACCGGCGGGCGCTCCGCACAGACTGCAGCGTTCTATCAAAACATAAACACACTAGCGCATCGGTCGCCACTCTATGGCCTGTGACGCGCTCACGCGGCCGGATATGTAACATCGTTGTTAATAAGTTGCACAATTGTTCGACAGAGGTTATAGTTTTTTGTAACCAAATTCATTTTTCCTATTTTTATATTGATGCAAGAGTCGTAAGTATTTTTATTCATTAAATGACTGCCAGTTCTTCAAGTTATGTTTTAACAAACGGAAAACAAATAACTCTAACTAGAAGTATATGTTAATTTCGCAATGTCTTACGAAACCCATAATGCAGATCGCAAATGTACATTGTACAATTTACTATGAAATTAATTTGTACATTTATATTTTAAGCGCCTTGCACGCGCATCAGTTTGTCGGCCGACCAACAGACCGACCAATTTCGTGACTGCTTACACGGGTACCGACCGACTACAGTCAGCGATTATAGCGTCGCCGGGTTGTGATCAGTTGATGTTTAAGGCTGTACATAAGCACCAACCGACAGACCGGCCAACTGGACGTCTGTCGGCATTTTGAGCGACCGACCGACAAACTTTCCTTCTCGTGATGTCAAGAGGGTAGGACCATCCGACAGCCAACCACGCACCACTCCGCTCAACATACAGTGCCGTGCGTAGCCCTATCGTGCCAACCGCCCGACAAAAGTACCTGTTCCCTCACTGCGCGTGGTATTAAATGCTGTTCAAATATACATGACAGGGAGCGAGGTGAACTAAACTTTTAGGACATAGTTCCCGGAGAAATTTAATGACTGCAGAGGCTTGTGGGACACGTCGTGCGAGGAGTATAGCAATAAAGATACAAGAAATAATTCACTTGTTTTTAACAAATCCATAATGGTATCGTGTCGACGTAGAGAGAATAAAGGCCGTGTTTCTGGTTTTAGATTTTACTTCCATACTTTCGGAAATGAAAACTAACAACCTTAGTGTCGATATTTAGTGGAGGTTAATTCATAAAATATACTTGCTTCTTTATTATAAATGTTAAAAAAGTCTTGTCTGTAGCCAGGCCCTCTGCTATGATGAGCAAAGAGTGAGATTTTGTCTTGCAATTCTAAGAGTTGCTAAGGTCTTCATATGTTATGTATCTTTTATTATATTTACTAATTAATGTGCACGACCACCATGTGTACTCTTTCTTCATAGAATCTGAAATTAGTTTATGAAACTTAAAGGTCCCTATTTGTGCTAGATCTAACTAAATTGATAACGCTTACAGGGATATCTATTATTTCATTTTATTTGTTTTACCATGATATAGTTCCTCGATCACGCTGAAGCATTTAGCAATCATTTCAGTTAATAACAGTGGGGATACAACAGCAATGAATATGAGGTCCTCTTAACTTTAAGCAGTGCCTAGAAATCGGAATGTGCATAAAAACAACTCCTCACAGTTTACACCTTCTCTGATTACTGTATTTCTTTTCCTTGAGAATAGTCTGATGATGTTCAGCAGCTTCGAAATGGCACACATTTCAAAACTAGCAGAAAGTTGCCAAACGGTTCACAGCTCGTTCCAGGGGGAAAGAATCAATTTGAAATTTAACCTTCGACACCGCGACACAGCGCATGTGATTTTACGTTACGAATATACGCCCAATGACTTAACTATGGCCGCGTGGGATTAGCCGAGCGTGTAGGGCGCTGCAGTCATGGACTGTGCGGCTGGTCCCGGCGGAGGTTCAAGTCCTCCCTCGCGCATTGGTGTGTGTGTTTGTCCAAAGGACAATTTAGGTTATGTAGTGTGTAAGCTTAGGGACTGATGACCTTAGCAGTTAAGTCCCGTAAGATTTCACACACATTTAAACATTTTTGAACTTAACTATGCTTTCCATTAATCTACATATAATTTACAACCATAGAAATATTACGCAAACCACCTTACGGTGCATGGAGAAGAATACCTTTTACCACTACTGGTGGCTGTCTTACCATGAGGCTAAACTCAAATATGAAAGGCTAAACCCTGTTCAAATGCTGTCTTCCTATTCTGCCGCCATGACGGCGTCGTCATCAGTGACGTTGTTATGCTCATCATCTTAGGTTATTCCAATGGGCTCTCAGAGCCACCCATCTTCCTGCACCATTCAGCTGGCTGGAGGCAAGTCTCCTTCTGCTGCTCCCAAAACTTCTACTTTGGGAGCATCACGCCCTCAAATGCCAGGGACATCGGTCCACTCCCCCCATCCAGAGAAGCAATAGCCTCATCCAGCTCCTCTCAAGAGGAAGGGGTCCCTTGGGACTCTACATTCTACAATTTCCCCCCCCCCCCCCCCCAAGTGGTCAAGCGGGCGCCAGCCATTGACCGAAGGGCTCCATGGTCTTCCTTTGTCCCTGAAGCTACTGTCTAGAAGCACTTTCACCAAGCCCCTAAGGATCAGCGAGAGGGCAAACCGTCAAAGAGGTGTGTGTGTTTGAGGTTTACGGGCGCTAAACAGCGTGGTCATGAGCGTCCAAACGCATAAAAACAGGAACACATGCAGTGAAGGGACGAAGACGGACAGCGAACAAGGAGAACGGCTAAAAGACACAGACCTGACGCAGTTCCAAATCCTCACATACAGAGGCAAAACAAGAGGAGAAGAAACGCACTAAATAATGAAAGGAAACACAAGGAAAAGAGAACAGAAACCGAAGGTAAACAAGGAGGTAATCGTGACTGGCGGTCCTCTTACCTAAAACCTGGGTGATCCAGCCACCCAGCAGCACATTAAAATCCTCTCCCTAAAATCCGAGGCAACAAACTGAACAGGACACAAAACCGTAAGACCTTAACCACAGTCGTTGCATCATCTTGCAAAATAGAGGGCAAATCCGGTGGCAAGGAAACCACCGCCCTCTGGTTTGAGAATAAAAGACAGTCAAGTAAAATGTGGTGGTCAGTAATCTGGACGCCACAAGCACTGCAGATTGGGGGTCCTCCCGCCGAAGTAAAAAACCATGCATTAAGGGACTGTGCCCGATGCGGAGGCGAGTTAGGAGAATCTCATCCGGCCTGGGTGACTGGTAGGACGTACGCCATGGTCGCGTGGGGGGCTTCACGAGACGCAGCTTATTTTCACCGACTGCCAGCCACTCCTCTTCCCATTGACGCATAACACGAAAACGCAGGAGGGAGGTAACAGCATGGAGGGGGACGGCACATTCAACAACGTGAGGGAGGGTACATGCATCTTTGGCAGCCACATCCGCCAGTTCGTTTCCCCTAATACCCACCTACGTGCCCCGGCACCCAGCTGAAAGAAACCACCTTCCCCTGCCGTTGCAGGTGGAGTAGGGCATTATGGATGTTCTGTGATGTGTCGGCAGCTGGGCCAACACCTTGTAGATCGAGATGGCTGAAAATGCACGCGAGACTAACGCAGACGGGCGTGAAGTACTGGAACAGGCTACGTAATTAATGCTATGAAGAAAAGTATGTAGCTGGATTAATACTTATCTTTAATCAATCATTGTGGTACATCGCTCTTGACTATACACAGGAGACTTTAATTACAATCACTGTAAGGCGCCTTGCTAGTTCGTAGCCATTAACTTAGCTGAAGGCTATTCTGTCCCTCGGCTAATGAGAGAGAAAGGCTTCGTACATCTAGTCGCTAGCTAGGTCGTCCGTACAACTGGGCGAGAGCTTGTTCGTATCACGAGACCTGCCTTGTGGTGGCGCGAGGTCTGCGATTACACAGTGGCGACACACGGGTCCGACATGTACTAAATGGACTGCGGCCGATTTAATCTACCACCTAGCAAGTGTGGTGTCTGGCGGTGACACCACATTCTGGACGACCGCATCCGCTGGGTACAAGTGTTGCATGGTATGAAGGGCACTCAGGGAGTCAGATGAGAAACTTAAGACTGGGAACACATCTCATCTGCTCCAATGCCCGCAAGATCGCAAACAATTCGGCATCAAAGATGGTAAACGCCACAGGAAGCCGTAGCTTGACGACTAGATCAGGGAAAACAACAGCACAACCAACAGAGTCCCCCTGTTTAGAGCCATCCATAAATACTGGTACATGGTCGGGATGCTGGTGTAAAATATCGGAAAATAAGGAGGTAAAAACAAACGCAGGAGTGCAGCTCCGCCGGTACTCCGACAAGTCTAAATGGACGCTGGGCCTCTGGAGCAACCAGGGGGGCCGGCAGGTAAAACCTTGGAGTTGGGGACCACACGCTCCACACCAAGGGACTCAAGCAAATGCTTGGCATGAATCCCAAATGGTCTCGTTGCCCGGGGACGACTGGAAAAGAGACGTTCCATAGGCGGTCGGGCAACGGTAGGGTACGCAGGGGAGTTAGGACAGGCAAGGAATTGACACACCCGTCGCACCATAAGGAGTTTCCGCCGGATGGCGAGCGGCGGTTCCCCTGCCTCAGCACACAGGCTGGGGATGGGACTGGTACGGAAGGCATCATTGGCCAGCCTGATACCCTAATGGTGTACTGCGTCAAGAATCTTCAGATACGAAGGCCTCGCTGACCCATACACGGTGCAACCATAGTGAAGACGCAATCGGTCGAAAGGCCTATAAAACTGCAGCAGACGCACCCGATCTGCTCCCCAGGACCGACGGCTCAGACACTTCAAAATATTCAGTGCCTTCAGGGCCCGCACGTTGAGGTCTTTAAGGTGAGGCAACCACAACAACTTGGAATCAAAAGTGACGCCCAGGAACCTCACAGTGTCGCTAAAGGGAAGAACGGTATCCCTCAGACACAATTCACGGGAGGTAAAAAGACGTCGAGAACGATTAAAATGAACACACACACATTTGTCTGCAGAAAAGGTAAAACCCGTCTTCGCAGTCCATGCCTCTAATCGCTTTATCGTAAGCTGCAACTGCCGACTAGCAGTGACAAGACTGGAGGAAGAACAGAAAACAGCAAAATCGTCCACAAGCAAGGAGCATTGGGCAGGACTCCGGATAGTGGATGTGATACTGTTAATGGCGACAGCAAAGAGGGTGACACTTAAAACGCTTCCCTGAGGAACATCATTCTCCTGCACATACAAATCAGATAGCACATTACCAACCCGATATCGAAAGAGACGGTGGGAAGGAAAGGACCGAATGAAGATGGGGAGACGGCCACGAAAGCCCCACTCATGGAGTTGATTGAGGATAAGGCGGCGCCAAGTAATGTCATACGCCTTATTAATATCAAAGAATACACGTAGACAATGCTGGTTACGTAGGAAGGCCTGCTGGATGGCCGCCTCAAGCAGGGTCAAGTTGTCTATAGTTGAACGACATCTCCAAAAGCCACACTGAGAGGGGCTAAGGAGATGCCTGGTCTCGAGCAGCCAAACCAGGCGACGGTTGACCATGCATTCCAACGTCTTCCCGACACAGCTCGTCAAAGCAATACTCCGATAACTACTGGGATGCGTTCGGTCCTTCCCCAGTTTGAGGAGGGGAATCAAAATCACCTCCATCCACGAGTCAGGGTACGTGCCGGATAACCATATCATATTAAAACAATTCAGGAGAACTTCCTTGGAAGGCAGCAACAAGTGCTGCAGCATTCTGTACCAGAGTTGATCATGACCAGGCGCAGTATCATGACCTACAGACAGCGCAGAATCCAGTTCGCACATTGTGATGGGGCAGTTGTAGGGTTCAGAATTTGGAGACCAGAAGTCCAAGTGACCCCTCTCGATGGCAGTGCGGTAGCGGCAGAAATCTGGATCACAGTTAATAGTGGAGGTAGATACCGCAAAATGCATGGCCAGTGTCTGGGCAATGTCTCTTGGCGCTGTGAAAAGACATCCCTGATGCAGCAATGCCATGACAGGTAGCTGGCTAAGTTTCCTGGAAATCCTCCTGGTGGCTTCCCATACTTTCGTAGAACTAGTGGCGCGGGAGGTGGAGTTCAAGAACGATTGCCATGACCGTCGTTTGCTCTCTTTAATCACTCGCCGCTCTTTGGACCTTGCCACCCGAAAGGCCACAAGATTGTCAGCTGAGGGACGGCACTTGAAGCGGCGCAGAGCTGCACGGCGGGCTCGGATGGCTGAGCGGCACTCAGTGGTCCACCAAGGGACAGGACGCCTCTTTGGATGACTGGATGACCGTGGGATCGACAATTTAGCAGCATGGGAGATCACGGCTGTAACATGGTCTACCCATTTGTGGACGCTGGCATGGTGTTCCAAAACAGCCAGTTGGCTGAAAAGTGTCCAGTCAGCTCTGCAGAGGTGCCACTGGGGCGGCACTGGTAATGCCACAGCCTCATCCAGGAAGCGAAAAAAAGGGGGAAGTGGTCACTAGAATGGAGGTCAGCAGCAACCTCCCACAGAGCAGAATCTGCGAGTGCTGGAGAGCAAAAGGAAAGGTCAATAGCTGATGACGACACAGAAGCAGTACAGAAATGAGTGGGAGCACCAGAGTTGAGGATGCACAGTTCTTCAGACATCATGAGGCTTTCCAGAATGCGACCCCTGGGGCAAGTAGTTGAAGAGCCCCATAAGACATTATGAGCATTGAAGTCCCCCAGAAGAAGAAATGGGCGGGGGAGTTGGCTAATAAGGTCTGTGAGAGCCTCAGAGTCTATTGCATCCTGAGGTGGTAAATAAACTGAACAGACTGTGAGCCTCCGACCCACAAGAAGGTCAACTGCAACTGCTTGCAAGTCTGTAACGAGAGGGAGCTCAGATGAGAGGTGCATGTCACGGACAAAAACCGCAACACCACCCTTTGCCCTTTCCCCCGTCACATCATCTTTTCGATATACGGTATAGTCCCATAAAGAAGGAGCATCAGTGGCCCGAAAATGTGTCTCTTGGAGACATAAGCACAAAGGGCACTTTCGTACAAGGAGTTGTAATTCGGCCACATGCGTCCTGAACCCATTCAGGTTCCATGGTAATATGGGAGCCAGTGATCAGGGTGGCTGAGTTTTCACCCTGCCTCTGTGCTTTAGAGGAGAGCCCGTACTGGGTGGAGATTTATTCCTGGGGCGAGAAGATCGCCCCCGGTCGACATCAATGTCCATCAGCTTCGATGACGACCCACGGGAGATGTCAGACAGTACGATGGCCTTGTCATTGGACCGACCCTGTCTAGTCTCCTCAGGTGGCAAAACCTTCACCTTCAGCGTCTTTGTCTTGGGGGGCTTAGAATGCAGAGCCTTGTCAACAGTTGGAGCGGTACTCTCCTGGGCAGACGGCGCCATATGGGGAGAAGCAGGAAGTACCCCAATGTCACCAACCACGGCCTTGTCCGACGTTGCGGGGAGACCCGCAGGTTTCAAAACAACCGCAGCAGCACAAGTGCACTTGCAAACTCAGATATTAGTGCTAACACTAGCAACCTCCGTTTTAGCAACAGTGGCCATTTGTACCGGTTTTCTCAGAGCGGAAGCGAAAGATGTTGTAAACACAGGAGGTTGCGTGGCCTTAAAGAGCTTCTTGGCCTCATCATAGGGGATGCGCTTAGATGTTTTAACCTCCTGTATCTTCCGTTCTTCGAGATAGATGGGGCAGACCCAGCTCCAGACAGGGTGTCTCCCAGAGCAATTCACGCACTTCACAGGCGATGAACAATCGGCTCCTTCATGGGCAGGCTGACCACATTTACCACAAGTGGCTATCCCATTGCACCCCAACGTAGTATGCCCAAAGCGTTGGTATTTAAAACAGCGCATTGGGTTTGGGAAATATGGCCGTACTGGCAAACGTAAGAACCCCACTTTAACATGCTCTGGGAGTCTCGGGCAACTGAACGTGAGAATAAACGAGTCGGATTTGACTAGGTCCCCATCGACTTGTTTCATAATATGCTGCACATAAACAATACCTTCGTCAGCCCACTCAGATTTTAACTCGTCTGTGGGGATATCCACCAAGTCCCTAATGTCACAACACCCTTACTATAGTTCAGAGTGGAGTGGAGCTCGGTCTCGATAGCGTACTTTCCGGGACAGGTTGCTTTCCGAAGAGAAGCGACTTGATGGGAACTAGAAGTCTCATCTAACAGAGTCCCATTGCGCAGACGCTTCACAGATTTCAGTGTTCCTGCAATTCCCTCATGACCCTTGCGGATGTAAAAGGGAGAAACCCTCTCAAAGCTACCTTCCTTCCGTTTAATAATCAAAAACACATTCTGATTATCAGCATGTGCTCTGTTACGACAGTCTGATAAATCTCTCGCAACAACAGGCGCTGGAGGACTCGCAGCACGAAGTCGCGTTTTCGATGGAGTGTGTTTTCCTACCAGTGGCCCACCCAATCCACTGGTAGGGGGATATGTAGAGGTAGAAGGGTCCATTGCGGTCCCACGAGCAGCTAGGGAACTAAAGGTCCGCTCAGACAGAGCCCTGCATGCTTGAGTAAGCCGTATACAACTGGGGTGCGGAAGGTGCCACAGAGGTTGCCTGCTTGCGACTGTTCCACCTCAACAGCCATGCATCTCATAGGCGCGAAGCATACCGTAAGATTGAGGGGTTTTTATAGAGGTTGGCCTTCCTCGCAATCCAGGCAGTCAAGCCAAGATTACCATTCCCCGCAGCACACAACATTCCACTGACGCACCATACGGTGGTCGCTGAAGCATGTCCGGGGGCTACGGTGACACGAGACTGGCGGCGCTGACCAGTCCCCAGCTCAGGACCCCAGGGTCGCCAAGCCCGTACTCAGCAAATGAATGCTGAGCCCCTGGGGGCAAACCGTCAAAGAAGAAGTCCGCTAAGAAACAGGAGCTTACAGTGGTCCTTCACACCAGCACTCTCCCACTGCTCTGCGCCCAAGGACGAGATGGAGATTCTGGCTACCCCTGAAAACCTAGATCTCACTGACAACTCGGATGCCATGGTGCTGGATATCAATACTAAACCAGTGGTGGCAGGTACTGCTGACGCCTAATTTGCACCCTTGATCACTTCATGCCTCTCAGACGGCAGAAAGCGTCAATTCCAATTTAACTTCTGCGATTATTTCTCCCACCTGGTTGAGTTGCATAAACTTTTAAGTGTTACACCTGCTTTTTGCATTGTCCTCCTAGAAACCTGGTTTCCCACAATGCATACCTCCAACTTTCGTGGCTATCAGGTGTACTCCAAAAACCGTTCTGCTTATGACAGATCGTCAGGTGGGGTTTGCATCTTCGCCTTTACCTTAGTCTGTAGCGAATCTGTCCTCTTCAATCGCCTTTATGAGCTATGATTGTCTGGGTAAGGACAATGCAGCATATTACCATCTTTAACATCTACTTACCTCCAGATGGTGATACGCCACTCCATGTATTGACTGCACTCATTTCGCAATTCCCCCACCTTTTCTTCTTCTGGGTGTTTTTAATGACCATAACCCTTTGTGAGGTGGAACCGTGGTTACTGGCCATGGCAAAGATTTTGAGGCTCTACTTACTCAACTTCACATTTGGCTCCTAAATACAGGCGTCTTCACACAATGCAGTGCGGCAAATAATACCTATTCGGCCACTCATCACTCGATTTGCAGTCCTAGCCTTTTCCCATCTATCCACTGGAAAGCTCATGACGACTTGTGTGGTACTGACCACTTTCTACTCTTCCTGCCCCTACCCCTGTCCCTCATCTCGACGCTTGCCTACTTGGGCTCTTCCCAATGCTCTCAGGGGCACGTTTACCTCCGCTACCATCGTTGAATCTCTGTTGGATGCCCCCGTCGATGAGGTGGTACCATTATCGCCGCAACTGAATCGGCAGTCATTTGTTTCCCTGGTTGGCGCCTGCGGAAATCAGTGCCTTGGTGGTCGCTGAAAATTGCTGCAGCCATTAGAGACTGTAGGCCTGCTTTCCACCGTCATAAGTGCCACACCTCCCTGGACAACCTTATTACCTTCAAATGGCTCTGTGCCCACGTTCACCTCCTCATCAAATGAAGGAAGCAGGAGTGTTGGGAACGCTATGTGTCAACCACTAGAAAATGAGTCTCTCCCTCCCAGGTTTGGACAAAGATCCGCCGACTTTGTGGCTATCAGATATCTACAGGTGTACCTGGAATTTCCACAAATGGAGCTGTTTCTGGCGATCCAGACGTAATTGCAGAGCATTTTCCTGAGCATTATGCTCACATCTCTGCATCTGAAAATTACCACCTCACCTTTCACTCCTCAAACAGAGGGTACAATGACTACAACTCCCTTTTGATCCATGCCACCCTGAGCCACATAATGCTCCCTTCAGTGCGTGGTAAATTCTCAGTGCCCTTGGTAACTGTTCTGACACATCCTCTGGCCCAGGTCACATCCATTCGCAAATGCTGAAACATCTGTAAGCGGATTCCCAACACCACCTCCTCGCCGTCTTCAACCGTATCTGGAGCGATGAATAATTCCCATCGTAATGCAGGGAAAGTATCATCGTCGTCCTGCTAAAGCATCATAAGAACCCACTAGGCACTGACAGTTAACGTCCGTTCAGCCTCAATAACGTTCTATGTAAGCTGCTCGAATGTATGGTGAGTTGGTGGTTGTGTTGGCTCCTTGAATCTCAGGGCCTTCTGGCTCCGTCCAACAGCAGTTTTCCTCAACTTGGTGCACCTGGAGCCTGCCATTCGATTTGCCTTTTCCCAATGTCAACACCTGATTGCCATCATTTTCGACTTGACGGAGGCCTATCATACCACTTGGCGACAGTAAATCCTCACTACTGTGCTTGATTGGGGTCTCCAGGGCCTGCTCCTGATTTTTATACAGACCTTTTTGTCGCTCCGCACTTTCTGCACTTCTCACAGTGCACCCTACACAAAAGAATAGGGTCAAGCAGGGCTATGTCTTGAGTGCGCCCCTCTTTCTAATTGCTGTCAATGGTCTCGCATCACTAGTAGGATCGTTATTATCTCCCCTCCTATATACTTACGACTTTATATATTTCCTTCTGCTCCTCTTCTATTGTTGTAGTAGAATGCCGGCTGCAGGCAGCTATATGGAATGCACGATTGTGGGCCCTCACTCAGCTTTCGGCTGCCAAGACCTGCATCATGCACTTCTGTCGTCGTCATACTGCCCACACTGTCCATTCAGAACCACAGCTCGATGACCAACTACTAGATGTAGTGGATACTTGCCACTTGTTGGCACTAGTATTCGACCCCCACTTAACTTGGCTTCGTCATCTATGTCAGCTTAAGTACTACTGTTGGCAATACCTTAATATTATTCGATGCCTGGACTACCATGACAGGGGTGCTGATCATAGTACATTGCTGCATCTGTACAAAGCCCTCGTACAGTCCCATACTGACTATGGGAGCCTGGTGTATCATTCAGCATCGCACTCCGCACTGTGTCTGCTGGACTCGATCCACCACTGTGGATTACCCCTCATGATCGGAGCTTCCCGAATGAGTCCAGTGAACAGTCTCTTCATGGAAGGTGGTGTTACTCCATTGCTGCTCTGGCCTCATATACTATTTGCCAATTATGCTGCCCACATTTACAGTTCGTCTTGCCATCCAAATTACTGCCTCCATTGTCGCTCCATCTCCCGCAATGGCGGCCCAGAACTGAAAATCCCATCGCCATATGTGTCTGGTCGTTTCTTACTGAATCGGACGCTTTCCGTCTACCACGTTTCCTGTGGTCCACCTCCATGGTACACAAATCGGCCGCAGCTTCGGCTGGACCTATAGCAAGGCCCCAAAGGCTCAGTTCCACCTAAAGTCCTTCACCAGCTACTTTTCTCTCCTCTTGGGGTGCTCCAGGGCTTAGAAATAGTCTATGACAGTGGATCAATGGTCCATCATTTTATTAACTTTGCTTAGGCGCACGTTGGACATACTGTGCAGCGTTCCTGGCCAGTTTGCTGCAGTATTTTCACTCCAGAGTTGGTAGCCATCTGTCGACTCTGGAGCATATCCACTCCTGCACTGGTGAGTCCTTCACCATTTGCAGTGACTCCTTAAGCAGCCTGCAATCTCTCGACCAGGGCTTCACTCCAGATCCTTTGGTAATAACTATTGAGGACTCTCTCTATGCCCTCTGCAACAGTGGACATTCAGTGATTTTCATTTGGACCCCAGGACATATCGGGATACCGGTCAATGAACTTGCTGACCGCCTGGCCAAACAGGCTGGGAGACCAATCTGCGATCGGTCTTCTGCTGTAATGTTTTGGAAATATGGGATACTGATTGCACACCCTCTGTACACGAAATAAACGCCTTATTATCGAGGAGACAACAAGTGTGTGGCGGTCATCCATCCAAGACACTCGCAGGGAATCTGTTGTCCTGTGCCAGCTCTGCATTGGCCATAAGTGGCTAACACATGGTCACCTCCTCCATCGCGAGGACCCGCCTTGGTGTCGCTGTGGTTCCCCTATGACTGTCGTCCACAGCTTGTTTGAGTGCCTATTTTAGTCACTTTCAGCTGAATTTTAACCTTCCCAGCACCCTGCCTACGGTGGTGGGAGACAGTGAATCAACAGCAGTGGGAGTTTTTATCATATTATCTTAGGGCTGGCGTGTGGCCTTCTCTCCTAGACCTCCACCCTCCCTCTGATTTAACATTCTGTCACCCTTTCTTTGCAATGTGTGTGTTCATGTCACATTGTCTTTCTGGGCTGGACGTTTTAGTGTGTTCCAGGGTGGCTGGCTCATCTTCTTTTATTCTTGTGATCAGCCAGCACACACCATCTGCTCTATGGTTTATTGCCTTCCTCTATTTTTCCTTGTTGTGTGTTTTTCCCCCTGTTTTGTTCGTTTCTTTTGTTTTCTCTTTCGGTGTGTTTCCCCATTCCTTAAACCACCCTTTTACTTTTCCAAACTAAATTAGGGTGTTGTTTTACCTTGAGCCGCGTTTGCTTCAGGAGAAAAGGACTGATGACTCTATAGTTTGGTCCCTTTGTACCCCAAACCAACCAACCAATCTGAACTGCGGTATGTTGCTCCTCCTTCCATTCCTTCTCAATGGAATCCATCGTCATATGTAACCACTCCATTGGTCATTCCTAATTAATTCACAGTTTTTTTTTATCTAATGAACAACGTCAACTTTTGGTTATGTGGCCTTACAGGCAGTAGCTAATATCCTGGTGGAACATCCCTCACTCTGGCTCTCCATGTTGAGTACAGACGAGCACGATGGCGGAGTGATTACCACACTGGATTCGCATTTGGGAGGACGATGGTTAATACCCACAGCCGGCCATCTTGATTCAGGGTTTCTGTGATTTCCCTAAATCACATCAGTCAAATAGTCGGTTCGTGTCTTTGAAAAGTCTCAGCCGACTTCCTTCCCCATCCCTCCCTAATCTGCTGGGGGCCGATGGCCTTGCTGTTTGGTTCCCTTGTCCAAATCAACCAACCAGCTTAGCGTGGTTTTCCGAACTAACGCCTCTAATACTGGCGGACGACTCATGGACACTTGGACAGGTTCTCCATGAAGTGGATTTTGTTCACAGATGCTAAGTTTCAATTAAATGCAGGGTGAATGTTGGGGTGTCTCCTCCATCATGCTGGGTCTTGGGGGTCCCTCGTCCATGTCTCCTTAACACTCTGCGTAATTGCTTTTAGATGCAGTTCGCCTCTTTTTCTATCGCTCCAAATTTTTTGTTCTTTTCAATAATGAATGCTGTTCTCCTCTTTAACGCCTTGGCTTTAATGAATCAAAGGGTAGACGGCTGCAGGACAGACGATTTCTGTAGCAGGCAGTGCCCAGGGAAGCATCCACCTACTGCCTTAATTATTTCTCTCGCCATGTTTTATTACTAACAGTCCAACTGAAATTTATAACGTTTTTGCAGGGTGACACTTATTGAACTATATGAAAGAAACAGAAAGTAATTGCAAACTACGGCGTGCACACACTTTATTCGACATGTAAACGTCAGTGCAGATATTCGGATGTAGATTATGACACGTTCGATACATTTGCCATCATGAGCGATGATATGGCGCAGACGAATAACGAAATTCTGCATGACCTGCTGAAGTATCGGAACATCGAAGTTGTCGATGATCTGAATGGCTGTTTTCAGCTCGGCAGTAGTTTGGGATTATTGTCGTATTGCTGCAACCATAGATGTTTGAAGGGTAGCCAAATCATTAGTCCGAATTGTCCAGAGTGTTCTTGAGACCAGTCCCGAACGAGCAACACGGTGACATGGCGCATTGCGATCCATAAAAACTCCATCACTGTTTGGGAACATGGAGTCCATGAATGGCTGCAAATGGTTTCCAAATAGCTGAACGTAACAATTTTCGGTCAATGATAGGTTCAGTTGGACCAGAAGACCCAGTCCATTCCATGATGGAGCAATTACCATCTTGCATAGTGTCTCGTTGTCAGCTTCAGTCCATGGCTTCGTGGAGTCTGCGCCTCTCTCGAACCCATCTGCTTTCGCCAACTGAAATCGGGGCTCATCTGACCAGGTCATGATTTTCCAGTTGTGTAGTGTCCAACCGGTATGGTCAGGAGCCCAGGAGAGTCGCTGCAGACGATGTGTTGCTGTTAGCAAAGATACTCGCATCAGTCATCTGGTGACAAATTCTACCGCACTGTCCTAACGGATACGTTCGTCATAGTTCCACGTTTATTTTTTCTGTTATTTCACGCAGCATCCCTTGTGTGTTGGGCCGGCCGATGTGGCCGAGCGGTTCTAGACGCTTCAATTTGGAACCGCGCGACAGCTACGGTCGCAGGTTCGAATCCTGCCTTGGGCATGGATGTGTGTGATGTCCTTAGGTTAGTTAGGTTTAAGTAGTTCTAAGTTCTAGTGGACTGATGGCCTCAGAAGTTAAGTCCCATAGTGCTCAGAGCCATTTGAACCTTGTGTGTTAGCACTGACAACTCTAGGCAAACTGCTGTTGGCGATTAAGTGAAGGCCTCTGGCTACTGCTTTGTCCGTGGCGAGAGGTAATGCCTGAAATTTGGTATTCTCAGTGCACTCTTGGCCCCGTGGATATCGGAATATTGAATTCCCTAACGATTTCCGATATGGAATGTCCCAAGCGTCTAGCTCCAACTATTCTTCTTCATTCAAAGTCTGTTAATTCACCTTGTGCGGCCGTAATCACGTAGAACACGTTTTCACATGTATCACCTAAGTAGAAATCACAGCTTCGCCAGTGCACTAGCATTTCATACTTTGTATACGCCACACTGCCGTAATCAGTTCATGTTCATATCGCTGCCTCATGGCTCTTGTCACCTCATAGCGGATATCGAGGCGTAACGGTGCAGAAGCGACGTGAAACGAAACGATTACATAATTTCGGTAGTAGAGAAGAAGAATGGTGTTTGGGATCCCCACCAGGTCTGATTAGAGGAAGATATACAATCAGTTCAAGAGCATGTGGTCAGATGTATTACCAGTAGGCTCGATCAATGTGCCAGTATTACGAAGCTTCTCCGTGAACTAAGTTCGGAAACCATGGAGAGAAACCGATGTTCTCTTCGCGAAATACTTTTAGAGAACCAGAGAGAGCGATTAAAACAGGGCAGTGGGGACGACAGTTATACAGACACCAGGGTCGGTCATCGTGACGGGGGAGGTGACCATGTGTTAGCCACGTATGGCCAGTGCAGAGCCGGCAAAGGACAACAGTTTCCCTGCGAGCGGCTTGGCTGGATGACGGACACATATTTGTTGTCTCCTTGATAACACGATTTCGTGTACTGAGGGTGTGCAATCAGTATCCCAGATCTCGAAAACCTTGCACCAGAAGACCAATCGCAGATCGGACTCTGGCAGGTCAGTCTCCAGAACTGGTTTACTAGAAGCTTGTTTGGCTAGGCGGTGAGGAAGTTCATTGACTGGTATCCTGACATGTCCTGGGGTCCAAATGAAGGTCACTGAATGTTCACTCTTCCAGAGGACATAGAGAGAGTCCTCGATAGTCATTACCAAAGCACGTAGGGGGAGGGACGTAAGTTTTGTTGTCGCATCGGTACACCATTTCCTTGGCCTTTTCTGGTAGCGAATCACCCTCAAAGGCGAATATGAAGGCACTGGTAGCAAATGTATTTGAAACGCCCTGCTTAACCTGCAGGACAGAACACGTAGTTTAAATTGTGGGAAGTGGCCAAAATAAGGGACTATCTGTTACACTCGAACATACAACTTTATTAATTGATCGAACATTACAAGAGCCCAAAAAAAAATTTTTTTTTTAAACACACAGCTTTAATCTTTGGGCCTTGATTACCGTCTAAAAGCAACTTTAATTTAAAAACGGCTGAACGCCAATAACTTAAAACGCAAGCATATTCCGAAATTTAAAAGGTCAATCTTATATTACAACAGTTCTTTATTTAGGCTGAAGGCCCAAAGAATCTGACATTTTCAGAGCAAACAATTTGAATCCTAAAATCGATCGAAAGCCCAACATTGAAGGTAAACAACATTAAACTTTTTTTTAAAAAAAAGCCTTAAGTAAAACAGTTCTTAATCAGACAAAACTCAACCAAAATAGAAATTTAAAAGACGAGGCCTTATCTTAAAACACTTCCTTAGTTAGGCTGAAGGCCCAAAGAATCAGACACTTCAAGAGCAAACATGTTAAATTCAAATCTGCTGAAGGCCTATCACTTAAAAGTCCATAACATTAATTTTTTTTAAATACCAAAGGCCTTACGTGAAACAGTTCTTTAATTAAGGCTGAAGGCCTTAAGAGCAAAACAACTCAAATTCAAAATCGGCTGAAACCCAAACACCTAGAATTCAGTAACATTAAAACCCTTAAAATGCCAAAGGTCTTACACGAAACAGTTCTTTAAATTAGGCGGAAGGCCTAAAGAATCTGACGCCTTAAGGGCAAAACAACCTTAATTCTTTTTAAAAAAATTGGCAATAAGCCATACGAGTACAAACAACAAGAACAAATTTAAAGAAAGGCAGTACACCCAAGAACGCTCAGATGTTCGAGGGTCGGCCTGGAATTCAAACACTAACGCCCGGTTAGGTGATACAGACAGTCGGGGCTACCATTCACGATCCAACGACAACCCAACCGGCCGATAGTCGATGGACCAAGCGACAGGATGTTCCAACAGCGCACAACGAAATTCAAACGACACAATGTGAACAGTTGGGGCTGGCTGGAAGATTAAGTAAAGACTTAACATTCGTGTCCGGGATCGGTGAGCCACGGACCTCGTAGCAAAGGGAACAGCCCCTCACACCCCTACTGCACGTGGACCCCGCCAGCGACGTCGGCCAGACACGCCCCACGGAGACTTCCTCGCTGCTCCACGCCAACCGATCAACTGCCCAGGCCCAGAAACGATGAAAGGACCAAATATACGTCGGCCGATGAGACGAGCAACCAAACGACCAACCAAGGGTCATCCTGATCCAATCTCCCTGCGTCGGACAGTTCACGTGTGTCGCCAGCGGTCGGCGAGCACTGGGTGTCGGCGCCTCACCAGCGCTCCGTTACTGACTTCAGTGGTATTGTGTCCCGACTCGACTGCATAGCTGGTTCGTCCCGAGCAGACTGCCAGACACACGACGACCAGGAAACGAGGCGGCAGTAACGTAATGGAAGATGACATACAATAAATGGCTCAGTATTGTCTTTAGGTCCCCCTTAAACGTGCTGGACGAAATGAACAAAAAATTATTCCCTGGAACGTTTTGGGGCTTTTATGGGGAGTGACTGAAAGAGAAATATCACCCATCTTGTCATAGGCGAGTAATGCTTGAAATTGGTTTGTGGATGCCATCTGCATCAAAACCGACTCATTGCGCATTTTCGGTGGCGCAGTCAGTTCCCAAACTTATCGTCCATGTGCTCAACAAAAAACATAGGCTTCATATCCACAAAGGAGTTCCCATCAGTTCTGCGGCACACTAAGTAATGAGGTGAATAGCATCTCGTCGTTCTGTAGCCCTACGTACCTCCCAAGGTGTTGCTATGGAGGGAAACGATTTAGGGTCATATCTATCAGTATCATAATCAACCGTAACCTTCTTAGAGACTGCTGGGGCTATTTGGTCCCTGGCAAAAGATGAATTGGTCCGCTTCATTGCGAGTCATCCGCCCTAATGCCTCCCACTCCAATCAGAGTCTTTCCCCATGAGCACTACCTAGCCACAGCAAAGGCCACCTGGCATGACGGCCGTTGCTGGAAGTCCTGATGTTCCTAGAAGATGGGCATTTTCTCCTTGCCATACGTGCGGAGGGTGCAGCTCTGGAATTAGCTGTGTGGTCCCTTGTCGTCAGGGGGCTACCACCAGGTGGGTACGTGACAGCCATCACAACGGACTGGCTACTGTGCTGGATGTTGGGTGCTAAGAAATCCATTACTGTCTTAGGCAAAAGATGGCAGTGAAGTACGGAAATAGATGATGTACCCTGTAATGCGTCCTTGTCCAGATAACTGGATTGCATTAGGAGGTCTATATCCCAAATGGCCTGCACTTCGGATAATTTTGAATGAGTTGTAAGTCAATCCCTGAAAGGGGACCACAACTAAGTCGGCCGAAAAGTGTGAGACTCCTTTTAGTCGCCTCTTACAACAAGCAGGAATACCTCAGGCCTATTCTAACCCCCCCCCCCCCCCCCCCAACCCGCAGGTGGATGCAGCTGAGAGATTTATTGTATAAATGCTTTATGAGATTTAGCGGTCATTTAGTTACACTAAAATAACACTAGAACTCGACCACAGTTTTATTTAGCTTTGTTACACCTTGCGCATTTCGGAGTTATGCGATTTTAAAAGGATCAAATATATGACACATTTCTTGTGAGTCAACAAATGGCAAGAAATCTGAGTTCAGACTTTCATTTACATTTCAAGAAATTCATACTGTCGAGCCACTACATATCTGTTGGACAGATTTATTCTTGTTATTTATTGAGCCATCAGAAATGTGTTTCATGTATTTCATCTAAAAATGGCGTAACGCCGAAACATGGAAGTCTCTGTGTGTACAATCTTCATCTACACCCGCAAGTCCACACCTGTAATCGTGAAGTGAGGCAAAGGTGAAGTGTCTAATCGCTCCTCTAGGCAAAGCTCGACAACAGGTAGACAGTCAAGTAGGCTGGCAGTACGACCGCAGCCAGAGCGAAGATCATCAATAGTAGATATCGCTGGAGGGCAAGACAAACTTCCATCAGTGATCTCCTGTAAACTGCTCATTGAGTCACTATAAATGCAAACGCCATCAAGACGGCCTGTTTAAGAGAACGTAGGGCTCTGTTAATGATTTCATCTCCATCGTAAAGACACTACTCGTTCGCAGCAACGAATGTTGTTCCCAATCACTATGAAATGTAAAAGCATATCCCATCCTATCCATGGTTTTAGAACCGCCAGCGTAAATGACGGTAGCACTCTCATATTCCTGAAGAGCTGAAAGGAATACACGATGAAAGTACATGGCACGATTGAAACTTTAGAACCTGGAAATATATCTGGGCTAATTCGTAGCCTGGCTACTAACCGAGATAAGTTGTCAGCGAAATTAGACCTCATCATTTTCACTTCAAGCATTGCGCCTTTTTTTGTTTTTTTCTTTTGTTTTGCCTGTTATGGTGCCCATCGCTTCCTCGACCTTCTTTGACTTCTTCTTGCAACTGGTTTAAATCTTGTAATCTGGAGAGGTAATCATTCCCCACTCATTCCTTCAAGAGGTTCATTCCAGTTTCTCCTATTTCCTTGCTTTTTGTGATGGATATTAAATATGTCCCATTCTTCCCTAATATTTGAATTTGTAATTCTTTCAGCTCTCGGCGCATCTCACTACTGCTCTTAGAAAACTCATCTCTGATAAAATTAGAACAGGAAAATAGTCTTCGTTGTACATGGTAGGGTTATTACCCGTCACATGTGACGTGTTTTGCCTGTACTAGGCATCATCAGACAGTCTTGGGAAATTACAACTGGTAAAGTTGTTCTTGTTGTGATCTTCAGTCCAGAGACTGGTTTGATGCAAGTTCTTCATGCTACTGTATCCTGGGCTAGCCTCTTCATCACTGAATAACTACTGCAACCTACATCCTTCTGAATCTGCTTAGAGTAGTCGTCTCTTCGTCTCCCTCTGTGAATTTTGCCCTCCACGCTTCCCTCCAGTACTACATTGGTTATCCCTTGATGCCTCACAACGTGTCCTACCAACCGATCCCTTCTTCTAATCAATTCCTCTTCTACTCAATTCCATTCAGTACCTCCTCATTAGTTATGCGATCTACCCATCTAATATTCAACATTCTTCTGTAGCACTACTTGTCGAAAACTTGTATTCTTTTCTCGTCTACATTGTTTATCGTCCATACTTCAATTCCATACATGGCTACAATCCATACAAATGCTTTCATAAAGGACTTCCTGAGACTTAAGACTCTACTCGATGTCAACCAATTTATCTTCTTCAGAACCACATTCCTAGCCATAGCCAGTCTACATTTTATATCCTTTCTACTTCGACCAGCCGGCCGTTGCGGCCGAGCGGTTCTAGGCGCTTCGGTCTGGCACCGCGCGACCGCTACGGTCGCAGGTTCGAATCCTGCCTCGGGCATGGATGTGTGTGATGTCCTTAGGCTAGTTAGGTTTAAGTAGTTCTGAGTTCTAGGGAACTAATGACCGCAGATGTTAAGTCCCAGAGCCATTTGGACCATTTGAACTTCGACCTCCCCAAATAGCAAAACTCATTTAATACTTTAAGTGTCTCATTTCCTAATCTAACTGCCTCAGCATCGTCTGATTTAATTCGACTAAATTACATTATCCTAGTTTTGCTTTTGTTGATGTTCATCTTATATTTTCCTTTCAAGACATTGTCCATTCCGTTCAACTGCTCTTCCAGGTCCTTTGCTGTCTCTGACAGAAGTACAATGTCGTCGGAAAACCTCAATGTTTTTATTTCTTCTCCCTGGATTTTAATTCCTACTCCAAAGTGAATAACTTCTGGGATAGGCTACAACCCTGTCTCACTCCCTTCTCACTGTTTTCCTTTCATACCATGCGACTCTTATTACTGCCATCTGGTTTCTGTAAAAACTGTAAATAGCTTTCGCTCCCTGTATTTTTCACCTGCCACCTTAAGAATTTGAAAAAGACTATTCCAGTCAGCATTGTCAAAAGCTTTCTATAATTCTACAAATGCTAGAAGCGTAGGTTGGCCTTTCCTTAACCTGACTTCTAAGGTAAGTCTTAGTGTCAGTATTCCAACATTTCTACGGAGTCCAAACTGATTTTCCCATGGGTCAGCTTCCATTGGAAAGTAAGGAATTCGTGTTACTATTTTGCAACCATGAACTATTAAACTGATAGTTCGGTATTTTACACACCTGTCAACGCCTGCTTTCTTCGGGACTGGAATTAAAATATTTTTCTTGAAGTGTAAAGGTATTTAGCTTGTCTCATTTATTTTGCTCACCAGGTAGAAGAGTTTTGTCATGGCTGGCTATCGCAAGGCTTTCAGTATCTATAACGGAGTGTGGTCTACACCCGTAGCCTTGTTCCGACTTAGATCTTTCAGTGCTCTGTCACATTCTTCATACACTATCATATGACCCATTTTCTCTTCATCTAGGTCCTCTTACATTTCCATAATATTGCCCTCATGTACATCGCCCTTGTATAGACCCTCTATATATACTCCTCGCCTGCTTTCTTCGGGACTGGAATTAAAATATTTTTCTTGAAGTGTAAAGGTATTTAGCTTGTCTCATTTATTTTGCTCACCAGGTAGAAGAGTTTTGTCATGGCTGGCTATCGCAAGGCTTTCAGTATCTATAACGGAGTGTGGTCTACACCCGTAGCCTTGTTCCGACTTAGATCTTTCAGTGCTCTGTCACATTCTTCATACACTATCATATGACCCATTTTCTCTTCATCTAGGTCCTCTTACATTTCCATAATATTGCCCTCATGTACATCGCCCTTGTATAGACCCTCTATATATACTCCTTCCACCTTTCTGTTTTCCCATCTGAACTCTTCAAATTCAAAGAGGTGGTTCTTTTTTCTACAAAGGTCTCTTTAATTTTCCTGTAGGCAGTATGTATCTTACCGCTTGTGATATAGGCTTCCAAATCCTTACATCTGTCTCCTAGCCAATCCTGCTTGCTATTTTGCACTTCCGGTTGATCACATTTTTGAGACGATTGTATTCCCTTTCACCTTATTCGTTTACTGTTTTTTTATATTATCTCCTTTCAGCAATTAAATTCAATATCTCTTCCGTTACCCAAGGATTTCTACTAGCCCTCGTCTTTTTACCTACTTAACGCTCTGCTGCTTTCACTATTTCATCTCTCAAAGCTACCCATTCTCCTTCTGCTTTATTTCTTCCCCTTTTCTTGCCAACCGTTCCTACTGCGCTCTCTGAAACTTTCTACAGCCTCTAGATCTTTCAGTTTATCCAGGTTCCATCTCCTTAAATTCGTGCCTTTTTGTGGTTTCGTAAGTTGTAATCTACAGTTTGTAACCAATAAATCGTGGTCAGAGTTCACATCTGCTCCTGGTAATGTCTTACAATTTGAAACCTGGTCCCTAAATCCCTGTTTTACCGTTATATAATCTATCTGAAACCTTCCAGTTTCTCCAGGCATCTTCTACGTATACAACATCCTTTCATTAATCTTAAACCAAGTGTTAGCTATGATTAAGTTATGCTCTGTGCAAAATTCTACCAAGTGGCTTCCTCTTTCATTCCTTACCCCCAACACAGATTGACCTATTACTTTTACTTTCCCTCCTTTTGCTGCTATCGAATTCCAGTCCTCCACGACTATTAAATTTTCGTCTCCCTTAACTATCTGAATAATTTATTTCATCGCATCATACATTTCTTCAATCTCTTCATCATCTGCGGAGCTAGTTGACATATAAACTTCAACTACTGTGGTGGGCGTGGGCTTCGTGTCAATCTTGGTACAATAATGCATTCACTATGCTGTTCGTAGTAGCTTATCCGTGTTCCTATTTTTTATTAATTATTAAACCTTCTCTTGCATTACCGTTATTTGACTTTTTATTATAGCTCTGTAAGCACCTGACCAGAAGTGTCGTTCGTCCTGCCACCGAACTTCACAAATTCCCACCATATCTAACGTTAACCTATCCATTTCTCTTTTACACTGTCTAACCTACCTTCCCGATTAAGGCATCTGACATTCCACGCTCCGTTCCATACAACACCAGTCTTGTTTCTCCTGATATCGACGTTTTCCTGAGTAGTCCCCGCCTGGAGATCCGAATGGGGGACTATTTTACCTCTGGAATATTTTCCCTGACAAGACGCCATTGTCATTTAACCACACAGTAAAGCGGCATGCCCTCGGGGAAAATTACGGCTGTAGTTTCGCCTTGTTTTCAGCTATTCGCAGTATCAGCGCAGAAAAGCCGTTTTGGTTGATGTTACAGGGCCAGATCAGTCAATCATCCAAACTGTAGCCTCTGTAACTACTGAAAAGGCTGCTGCCCCTCTTCTGGAACCACGCGTTTGTCTGGCCTGTCAACAGATATCCCTCCATTGTGGTTGCAGCTATGGTATGGCTATCTGTATCGCTGAGGCACGGTAGCCTCCCCTCCGATTGAATGGCCCATGGCTCATTAGGGGGGTGGGGGAGTATAAGTATAAGTTGCTATTAAAGGCAATAATAAATGAATAAATTAAAACATAACAAGAGGAAGACATACACCGATTGGACCATGGAGCACAGGGCCACGTTTGTGTTTCACAGGGTGGTGAAGGGTATCAATCCGTAAAATATACCACTATAACTGGGATGGCCGATAAAAATTCTTGCTAACCGTAACCAAGGTGTCGAACGCAATTACGAGTCACACAGTACTGAGAAGTAACAGTCAGATTGCCACTGCAGAGCTTCATTAGATCACGTAAAAGGAACACGAAAACAGGTAATGCCAACAGGAGAAAGGAGGCCACTATAGTGTGCAAGGAGTACCTAACTTAGGCACTTAGGCAAACAGGCTTACTCAGTGAGGCTAAAAAAAGCGAAAAGTACACCCATACAATGGCTAGGCTAATACACCATTGGTAAATAACTGAGCACTAATAAGAATAAAGAAACAGCTAAATATTTTTTGTGCAAATATGAAGCAATGAAGCCAGAAGCAACGCTTGCCCATGAAGAAACGGCCCCACGAAGAGGAATATGATCTGTTTACAATACGGTGAACACGTGCTGTCATGCTGTCAATTTGACTGCCAAGGAAGTGTCAAGGCCCCGTGGAGCCATAGTGAGGAAAGACTCACAAGGTGGCGCACTACACACCCCCTGAAACACAAGTGTGGCCCTGTGCTCCATAGTCCAATCAGTGTATGTTTTCCTCCTGTTATTTTTAATTTATTCATTTATTGTTGCCATTTATTGTTGCCTTTAATAGTAATTTATACTTACACCAGGTTGTAATTTCGCCAGATTGTCTGATGATCCCTAGAACTGGCATAACGCGTCACATGGGAAGATTAAATAAACCTATGCTATGCAACTAAGACTGTGTTTCTTGTACTAAGGAACTATTACGGTTGCTACACTTGTGCTATTGCGGTAGTCGTGGAGTGCAGTGATTTTAATTGTCTTATCAAACTTCTATTTCGTTTCTTTCCTCGTTTTATTTCTTATATGTCTATTTATTTGCAGAGTCTTGTATCGCAAGGAAGCAAGGAAGAGGATGTTGTTAAGTGTGGCCAGTATCCTCTTTCTACAACACAAATGTACACGTGGATTAATAAGGTTCTTTATTCATTATTTTGTGGTACAAGCTCATCAGTAATAGTCCTCTTGCAGACTAATACAATCGCAATATTGGTAATCTTCCTATTACAAAGTTTAGTTTCTCATTGCTACTAAAGCAAAATTCTGGTTCAGGTAAACTACACTCATGATCATAAATTAAGGATAATTGCAGGATTTGGTGCCACACAACGTGGCACTACACAAAACTGGCGCTCACAGAATAGCCACATAGGAAACACACACGACACAGATCTGAACGTCCACGGTATTGGTGATGAGTTGAAAAAACCGTCTCGAAACACATGTGCTGCAAATAGCCACTGTTTCCTGCGCATGTACCCCACAACAATATGAGATATGATCACCATGCACTCGTACACAGGCCGCACAACGGGTTGTCATGCTCTAGATCAGGTGGGTTATAGCCTCCCATTCTCGCACCAGTACCTGTTGGAGCCCCTGACTTGTCCTAGGGGTTTGAAAACGTGCAGCGATACGTAATCCGAGAGCATCCCAGACGTGCTCTATGGGGTTTAGGTCTGGAGAACGGGCAAGCTACTCCATTCCCTGATATCTTCTATTTCAAGGTACTCCTCCACGATTCCACGATGGCGGCTCGGTGGGGCCGTACGTTATCATCCATCAGGAGGAACGTGGGACACACTGCACCCCGGAAAAGGAGGACGTACTGGTGCTAAATGACGTTCCGATACACCTGACCTGTTACGGTTCCTCTGTCAAATACATGCAGGGGTGTACGTGCACCAATCATAATCCCATCCCACACCATCAAACCACGACCTCCATACAGGTCCCTTTGAAGGACATTAACGGGTTGGTATCTGGTTCCTGGTTCACGCCCCATGAAAACCCTGCGAGAATCACTGCTCAGGCTATACCTGGACTCATCCGTGAACATAACCTGGGACCACTGTTCCAATGACCATGTACTGTGGTTTTGACACCAGACTTCATGGGCTCTCCTGTGACCAGGGGTCATTGGAATGCACCTTGCAGGTCTCCTGGCGAATAAAACATGTCTGTTCAGTCGTCTGTAGACTGTGTGTCTGGAGACAACTGTTCCAGTGGCGGAGGTAAGGTCGCGAACAAGGCTACCTGCAGTACTCCATGGCCTTCTACAGGCACTGATGATGAGATATCGGTCTTCTTATGGTGTTGTATAATGTGGACGTTCCGTACTGGACACGTTTCTTGTCAGCTGGAATCATCGCCATAATCTTGAGACCACACTTTGTTGCATACAGAGACCCCGTGCTAAGACCTGCTGTGTTTGACCAGCCTCCACGGGCCCTAGTACTCTACCCCTCATAACGTCATCAATATGTGTTCTTTGAGCCATTTTCAACACACAGTCACCATTAGCACGTCTGAAAATGTCTTCACACTTACTCGCTGCACCGTACTCTGACATGAACCAACACACTTCTGTGTATGTGGACTGCTGCCAGCGCCACCGTGCTACTACCGCGGGTCAAATGCACCGCATGGTCATACCCTGAGGTGATTTAAAACCGCAAACCACCCACCAGAGCGTTGGTTCACCATGTATCAGCATTATCCTTAATTTATGAGCATGAGTGTAGTACCGCTATAGTAACTAATCTGGTCGCTAAATACCGTCGTAGCCTGTGACAAACTAAACCCACTCTGCAAGTAAACTGACATGTGCCAAACTGGATGATTGAGTGAGGCCCTGCGGACAGTGGTGGCGGCCTAAATACACGCTGTCGAGAGGGCACTGGTGGCATTTTGGTTCTGGGTGTTTCTGTCGCCTATCTCATGACAGGTGCGCTTGATCCAGCCCCTACTAATCGATCTTCGCACTTCATCTTTGCCGACCAGTGTGTTGGCGACAGCTTACACCAGCACATATATTCCCACACTTTACTAATTTCTCCTCTATGTCTTCCCACAACAGCCTATTTGGTCCCTTTTTCCTATCCTAAACCTGGGCTTCCTATCTTCCTTTTCCTGTCATCTGTTGTTAAAAGTGAAGGGCAGGGAGGATTCTTGAGGCTTAGGGAAGCTGGCCTCCAGAGGGGAATACAACAATAAAAGAAAGTCAAGCGGGTTGGAAGGCCGCAAAGTGGCAGCGCCACTTTCCACATATACTTGTGCAGCCCTCGTAAGGTGGCCAGGTTAACTTCCCAAAACGGAGAAAACACATGAAGGAGGTTAGATAGAGGTTCTGCAAAAAGGCAGCAAGGTGCAGACAAGCTGGTAGCCCCACTCAAGTGTGGGTATCAGGAGATCGACGCCCCTCGTATGCAAAAAGACTGTGCTAAGTTGGATCATCGAGAAATAGTCGGATTGTGATCACATAGTGAGCAATAGTTGGTACTGTCTGAACAGAAGCGGGGAGATTCCTGCTGTGGCACTTGTACAGAAGTCTAAATCGATGATGATGGGAAGGTTCTAACAGTTTCAAAGTCCAAGGTGTCACCAAGCCATAAACCTGGCAACCATAATCCAATTCAGATGAAACATAGGCCCAGAAAACAGGGAGGAGGGTAGTGTGGTCTGCACCATAAGAAGTGTGAGCAAAGACATGAGGAGCATTAAGCTTCCACGTGCAGCTGTCTGAATTAAAGGTAGCCAAGTCAAAGCCCTGAAGACTGGGACTGTGCAATAACGTCGAACTGCTGTGTAACACAGCAGACTTCTGGGTCAGGAAGGACCTTGACATGATGACAGAAATGCATGACTCACAAGGAGTGTAGAGAAAACCATCAAAAAGAGTCCAAGTGGAGGTCCAACAGATGACGCCTTGGAACTAGCGTTCAGCCATGGATGCAGAGTGGGAGGTGTACAGAATGCAAAAGCCATCGACCTAAGGTGGAGGAATGATAAGTGGTCTGAGAGAGGTAATAGACCTATTGACAGTGATGACGAAGAGTGTGGCAATAAGTACAGAGCCCTGCAGGATGCTGTTATCATCGAGAACTGAGTGGTATATCAACTCTACCCCACAACAGATGGTGAAATAAGAACTGACGATTAAAATCGGAATGCAAACTCGAAAGCCCCAGTACATGTGGTGGTCCCATGTCGTGTCAGAAGCCTTACGTTAGTCAGTACAGACTGTGATGAGGTGTTGGCGATTGAAAACAGCCTATCGAATTGTTTTTCCAACCCAACTAGATGGTTGTGGATGTCCACTTCTGGGAACGACCATCCTTTAAAGCAGTTTTCATAGCACGTTACTGATGCTAATTGGTCGGTAGCCACTGACAGACGTGTCGCTTCTGCATAGGTTAGATCTGGCATGATGATACTATACACCAATTGCAAATTAAAGATACAAATTCGCTTTAAGACACTTAGGAAATGAAGCCTTTAAGTAACATTCAGATGCTGAATGTTTTGGTTACGAATCTGATCAGGCCCTGGGCCTGTACTGAGTGAGGAGGCAAGAGTCTGTATTAGTTCACAATCAGTAAACGTTTTATATGTAACTGAGCATCGGGAGGGGTGATGGAGAGAGAGATTTCTTGAGCTTGTTGTTTTACCACTTGTAAGACAACCTGGTATGAGGAGAATGCTGATGTTGTCTCACAGTGGGTCACAAGGAATTCATCAAGAGCAGACATGTCAGTAAGATGACCACCCTGAAGGAAGAAACCGGGTACAGTTGTTGAAAGTTGGCGGCCTAGTATACTGTCAACCTTGCCCCATACTTGAGATGAATAGGCAGTCTTTCCCACGAAGGAGACGTAACACCCTCCTCATTTCTGCTTACTGTGTTTAATTAGATAACTAGTCTTATTCATTTCTTAAAAGTGAAGATGTCGCCTGAGACGTTGTAGGACCCTTCGGTGATCCTTAATCGCTATAGCAATGTCTTTGTTCCTCCATGTCATGGGCCAGTGGCAGAGGGTACCTGTATAAAGGAGAACAGCATTTCTGGAGGTGCAGCTGACTGAGTTGGAGATATGTCTCATAACCTCATCGATGTGGTCTGACAAAAGTGGCAGAAGAAGCATATAACTCTCAGTTTCTCTCTTCAAAGCTCTCACTTTCAGGTGGTGAAAAGGAAGTGACAGGATCATTTGATAGTGGTCACTGTCACATGACTTTTAGGTAAGCTGCGAGACCGGCAAAACGGTTCATGAGATCTATAACTGAAAAAGTGACTTGAGGGGCCGTGAAGTGGGTAACATTACTGTCATCCAGAAGACTAGCCAAATCGGAATGAAGTTGGTCAATCAGTAAGCCTCTACCAGATGAAGTAGTACATCCACATAGGGGGTGATCAGCACTGTAATCCCAAGTAGAAGAAGAGGGAGGGAAACTTGCTGGATTAAGGTGGTAATCTAGAGCTAAGTATATTGCTTGCCAGTAGGCAAATAAATGTTACAAATATTGATCATAGGGTGGTGTGCACCTACACCACTCTTGCATCAAACTATGTACACAGGGGCTCTACTCACTAATGCTATCTGTGCATACCAATGTACAGAACCATTACAGATGCCCTTTTCGTGCTAGTATAGTCCCTACAAAATGAATGGTAACCTCTAAGTGTTGTGAGGAATGGTCATCAGTAATGGGTGTTTTTTTAACCGCAATACATGCCACAAAACAAAAGAAAATTATTTGCTGTAGGGCCTGCAGGTGACAGTAACACCCATTGCAGCTCCATTGAAAATGAGTCTGAGCAGTTTTGGACTTAACATCTGAGGTCATCAGTCCCCTAGAACTTAGAACTACTTAAACCTAACTAACCTAAGGCCATCACCCACATCCACACCCGAGGCAGGATTCGAACCTGCGACCGTAGCGGCCGCGCAGTTCCAGACTGAAGCGCCTAGAACCGCTCGGCCACAAAGGTCGGCTGTTACATTGAATCATCACTTGAGGTTTTCTTGGTAAGGCATGAAGGAGCCAAAACTATGTATCACACCTGTGTTGCACTTTCTGTCGCCAGAGGGGATGAAACTTCATTAGTGTACATTGGTTTAGAATCCAAGGGGGTCATTGGAGTAGAAGTCTCCCTGTATTTCATTTTCTTCTCAATCACACAGTCGAGATTCTTGTGGACGCTTCTCGATTGTGGGTGCTGGAAATAATGAAGAGCTGGCAGCCCTCGAACCCACAGTCAATGTCTCCTTGCGCTACTGATTGATGCAAGACCTCTGATCACTGGATTACCTGGAAGATTTCTGAGAGGGAGATCTGTTACTAGTAGACACTGGAGGAGGCAACAGCTTCTTCTCTTGGGTGTGGGAACTGGGTCCCTGATGGTACGGCAGGAACCACAAGGGGAAAGGGTAGTGGCTGGTTTGATCTTGAGGAAGTCGATGTAGGAGGAGTGATGACTATGACTTTTATATAATTTGTCATCATATATTTGGAGGCATATCTTCATATTTTTCGCTGCCTCAGTATATGACAGGATTTCAATTTATTTATATTCCCGCTTTTTTTTTAATTTTTTGGCAGTCCGAAGAATGTGGAAAATCACGTTTTCCAGATGACACATGAACCATGTGTAAACATCGGAAACATGGGTAGTGAGATGTATGATTCATCCCACATCTGCACACACAGTAACTTCAACTTTTTCTGGGAGGACATTTCTTTCGAAGGGCGTGATGGAAGTCCCTGTGTCTATGCAATTATCTTTCGGAACTTTTATATGCAATGGACAAAATGTACTCCTCAACATTTCACATATGCTCGTGGCTCCACTCCTCATCTGTCTGAGATGTAAGTGTGTGTGAAAGATAATTCCGTGTAGCATATTCAAAACATATCATCCAATATTACACTTTACAGAAGCTCTCCTGCGAACCTTGCAGAACTGGCACTCCTGAAAGAAAGGATACTGCGGAGACATGGCTTAGCCACAGCCTGGGGGATGTTTCCAGAATGAGATTTTCACTCTGCAGCGGAGTGTGCGCTAATATGAAACTTCCTGGCAGATTAAAGCTGTGTGCCGGGCCGAGACTCGAACTCGGGACCTTTGCCTTTCGCGGGCAAGTGCTCTGTGTACTCTATTACACACCAGGTACTGACTAAATTGTATTTTGGCTTGTCTCTCTTCCCACAGGATAGCCAAGATAGGAAAGGCAGATGGATTACTACTGTCCACATTGAAACATCGATGCCCCTCTGATGAGACAGCCAGATCAGTATGGCCGCTGTGTTGCTGTAGTTTGATGTGTTTCATGTGCGAAATATCCACCATGATGTCACCTATCCCAATCAAGTACGCTCCCTAAGGGGGCCAACCAGCCATAGCAAAAATCATCTCATATAATGGCTGTTGCGTGGAATCCTGGTGTCCCAAGAAAATGGGCATCTACCCAATGGCATCCATATGGATATAGTAGCTTAGGCATCGGCCTTTAAGCGCAAAATTGAGCCTACATAGTTATTGTGCACATAAGATTTCAGCATAATTTAAACCGTTCTTCCTCACTTAGTCTATGCTACAGAAAGTTGTAAAACCGAAAATAGGGGCCAAAAATTACTTCACCTGGAAAATAAATGCAAATAAGTGGATGTAGATGTAAACGAAAAGAACAGAGAAACATAACCATAACAAGATCAAAGCCTGACACCAAGGGAAGGAAATTAACAGAAGGAAGGATACTCTGAGATGAGGGATTACAACACAAGAAAGAAAGTAGGTGCTGCAGTAGCTTGGGGCCCTGTGGTCGACACGCACATTCTCATGAAACAGTCTTGAGCTCTCAAAGGGATTACAAGAAATAAAAAAAAAGTATTTTCTGAACCAAGTCACATACTCGTAAATACTGGGTCAGCGCCCTTAGAAGTGTTAGAAGGTAAAATAATTTGTGGGTCTCTGTTATCAAAATTAAGGTGGTCTCCCTTTACCCAAGAACCTTTAATCACTCCCACTCCCACCAGCTGAGTTGAACATCAGTTTAAAGCTAGTGTTGAAAACTAGTTCAAATAACATAATAGCAAGTCCACGAACTTAAATTAAATATGGCCGAATGAAAATGGTACGAACCTATAGTTGTGTGTGTGTGTGTGTGTGTGTGTGTGTGTGTGTGTGTGTGTGTGTGTGTGTGTTTGTGTGTGTGTGTGTATTTGGAGTTTGCGATCACTGAATGCCGAGTTTATCAGCAACCATACAAAAAATAAATATTTAAAAAAACGAATGAAAGAAAAATGGTAAAAGAGTTATCAAACACTGAAGAGTGAAGATAAAAAATGACACTGACTCACCCATTCTCACCACACGTGTGTTGACAAACATAATCACTCTATCTTCCATGGCTTAAGACGATGGAGAAAGGGTGAAAAGTCCTATACTTGGGATTAAAACCTAAGTAAAACAACAAAGGAGCTAAAATAACCGCACAGGGAAATGTGATTTGCTGACCATTTAGAAAAAGCGTGGATGAATTAGTCACCCAGTCAATACTTTAAGAACAACTCCCTAAAATGTTAGAAAACAAGTTGCACGTATCCAAAAAGCGAGAGCTATCATCACATTGAGCGTCACTTAAAACAGGGGTCAAATGTGTTGGAAAATCTGCCGTTGCTCTCTGAAAATAAAACGCAGTCTAATAAAATGTGACGCACAGAAATGTCTATGTAACAAGAACCACGCATTGGAGAGTCCTCTCGTTGGAGCAAGAACCGATGCGTCGTAGTGCTGTACCCTAAGCAAAGACGAGTAAGGAAGACCTCACCCCTCCTGCGTGGCTAAAAGGAGGTACGCTGCAGCCGCGTCATGGACGTTACTAGACGCCGCTTATTGTCTGTCACTTCCAGCAGCTCTTCCTTCCACCAACGTATGACTCTGTACCTCAACAGCGAGGCGACGTCATGCAGCGAGATGCCAACTGAACTAACTGATGATCTCGAGACGCCTCCATGAGTGTTACATCTTCCCTTTCATTCCCCGCAATACCCATGCGCCCTGGCACCCAGCAGAAAGGCACCTCATTCCCCAGCCTTTGTAGTAGAAGGGTGGCATTCTGGATGTTGTGGAGTACTTTATCTGCTGTGTAAAAGAGTTGAAGAGAGTGAGGGGCATTCAGGGAATCGAATAAGACAAGGAATTTAGCACCCACAACATATCTCACCTGCTCCAATGCCTGCACGATTGCTTATAATTCCGCATTGAATAGAGTAAACTCGTGACAGAAACGGAACTTGAGGACACGATCAGGGAAAACAACCGATGGAGTCACCTGATTAGACACATCTGTACATACAGCTGCAGAACTGCGGTAATTAATTACAATGTGATAAATCAATATATTAAAACATATGTAGGTGGGCAATTTCACCTTCACTGCACTAAATCTAAACTCACTCTGGGTCTCTCCAGTAATCAAGGTGGCAGGCGGCTAAAACCCTGGATTTGTGACTTAACTCGCTGCACACCACGTGACGGAAGTTAACACTTCGTATGGGGCCCAAACGGCCTCACTGCCCGTGGATGATTGCTAAAGAGGTGTACCACAGCTGGATGAGTAATGGTATGGTATGCTGGTGAACTGGCAGTAGCAAGGAACTTTTACGTGCCTGACACACCATGAGGGTTTGCTGCTGGACAATAACCGGGAGTTCCCCAACCTCTGCACACAGACTGCGTATAGGGCTGGTCCTGTCAGCGCCTATGGCCAGCCTAATCCACCTCATGGTGACGGCCACGACAGTTCAAGATGTTCTGTGCCTTCTGGGCCCTTGTCTTCAGCTCCTATTGGTTTAGTGACAACGACAGTTGGAAGTCTAAATTAAGGGCCATAAACCTCACACTCTTCAAAACAGACAATGGTATCCTTCATATTCAAATCAGGTAAATTAAAAATTCGACGAGAACGAATAAAATGAGCACACACACTTATCTGCAGAAAAGTGAAAACGCGTCTTTGCAACCCTCTCCTCTAACCTTCACACTGTAAGTTGGGATTGACGAGTTGCTCTTACAATACTGGTGAAAGAACAGAAAGCTGCAAAATCCTCAGCTTTGATGTGATACTCTTTACGAGTGTGGCAGAGACGGTAACACTGCTCTGAGGAACACCGCTCTCCCGCCCCAAACGATCTGGTAGCATGTCATCAACTCAGGACCAAAAACACGGCCTAGATAGGATGGACCGTTTTAAGATCGGGAGGTGGCCACGAAAAAGTTATTTGGTGGAGCTACCCTAGAATACTGTGTCTTCAAGGAAACCCATACACCTTAATGTACTGAGAGGGTGATGTTTAAATAGGAAAGCCTGCTGGATACTCATCTCATGCAGGGTTAGATTGTCGACAGTGGATTTAAATCTCCTGAATCCACATTAAGAGTAGCAAAGGAGTTATCTAACAACCAGACTAACCGACAGTTAACCATACATTCCAATGTCTGTTCCGCACAAGTCATTCAGATGACACTTCAGTAACTCTAGGACACATTTGGTCCCTACCTGGTTTGAGGAGAGGTATCGGAACTGCCTCTCTCCACGAGATGGGTAAGTGCTGTCTGCCACAACAAATTAAAACATTCGAGGAGAATTTCCTTTGATGGAAAATGTCGATGCATTATGTACCAGATTAGGTCTTGACCAGGTGCTGTATCAAGAGTCTCAGCTTCCACATGGAGAAATGTCAGCTGTAAAACTCAGGATTGTAGGAGCTGAATTACAACTGACCTCTCTCTATGGTCACAGAACGCCAGAACGGTAGTGGCATACGCCAGATCCTGGCTAGTACTGTCAGTAATTGAAAAATGCTCTGCGTCGTCTGGGCAATGTCTGTTGGTGTTGTTTGGCGACACCCTTGTTTCAGCGCTGCTTCCATTGGTAAAAATCCACCTAATGACTTCCCAAACTTTTGTAGAACAAGTGAACGGTTAATAGAATCCAGGAACGCTTGCCATGAACTTTTCTTCTCTTCTCAAAGAGACTTCGAGACAGGTTCGGCCCTTGCAACTCAAAAGGCTGAGAGGTTTCCACCATTGGGCGGCACTTAAACCGCCGCACAGCCGAACACTAAGGGGAGCCCGAGGTGGTCAAATTCAAAAAATTAGGAATTTTTTTTTTTTTTTGCTACCGAAAATTAATTGGAACATCCCCCTTTAATGTAAACTTTGAATTATTGTTCTACTCGCCCTAGAAGTGGAGTTATTACCATTTTCCCCCACACCTGCAAAGGAAATGGGCGGCTGCTGAATGCATCTAACACCCTCTTGTGACTTCCTGGCGAACTGCTTGGGATTTTCTCGGCCTGTTACGCATACAGCGCGTTATGTTGCGCATACAGCGAGTGTGCAAGGGTTGGCTACATTGTTTTCTGTGACAAATGAAGCGCTAAGAGCGCGGAACATCGTCTCTTTGCTGTTTACCGTTTCGAATTAGTTCAGTGTTGCGCCTGTTGTTGGTAGTATTATACTTCTTGTGTAAAGCGTTGTTCTGGTTACGATGCCACGTTTTAGTAACGGCGTGTATAAGAAGAGGAAGAACGTAGGGAGAAGAAAATTAACACTAATACCAAGTTGCGATACTACAATTACTGAAACAGTGCGTTCTTCTGCTAAGCAACACATGGCCAGCCATAGCCCTGTGACATCTTCTAGCAAATACTACCTTGGGGATGGTGACTCCAAAGGTTTCAAGACTATAGAGGAACTGAAACCATATGGAAATGAATTTGTAGTTGAAAAGCTGGAATGCATTGGGCATGTGCAAAAGCGTATGAGTGCATGGCTTCGAATGCTCAAACAAACTTTGGGTTCAAGTAAGCTCAGTGATGGAAAGACAATAGGAGGGAGAGGCAGGCTTACTGATGAGGTGATTGAACGTCTACAGAGATACTATGGGTATGCTATAAGGCAAAATACTAGTAATGTTAGTGACATGTGAAAAGCATTGTGGGCATTGTTCCTTCATGCTGCCTCTTCCAATGATTACCCTCAACACAGCTTGTGCCCAAAAGATTCCGGATGCAAAAATAATGCAAAAAAGCACTATGATCACAAACATGGTTTGCCAGCAGCTGTGATAATGCAATAAAACCAATTTTTCATGACTTAGCACAGCCAGAATTGTTACACAAATGTCTACACGGAAAGACGCAAAATCCTAATGAGAGCGTAAACAATTTGATTTGGAAAGTGATTCCTAAAAGGGCGTTTGTAAGCATAAAAAAAACTGCACTTTGGCATTTATGATGTAATAGTAACCTACAACCAAGGGAACAGTGTGAAGTGTGAAGTTCTGAAGGCATTAGGATTTACAGCTGGGGTGAGCACTGTACGAGCACTAAGAAATATTGACAGAGAAAGAAAGGAGCAGAAAGAAGAGAAAGGCATACGAAGTATGATGGAGCAACAGGCCAGAAAAGAAGACAGAAGAGGAAGCTTTTGGAGGATGAAGAAGAAGACCCTGATAATCCATCCTATAGTGCAGGAATGTATTGAGAAACTTTGATAGCCATTTCCCGTAAATTAGAATTTTTCGAATATAAGGAACATTTTCTCAAAATCCACTCAAGCTAGAGAGATGAAATTTTTTACAGCACTCCTAGTTGTCAAAATTACATTGTAACACAGCCATTTGGCAATATGTTCAGTAGTTTCATTTCAGTTTAATTATAAAGCTATTATTTGTAAAATAAATTTGGGTCATTAATAAAAAAAATAATTGGAAGGAAACTAGAAAAGATACCCCAAAATCCCTTCTGTCATAACTGCAATACTAAACCACTCTGTATGTAAAAGAAAATTCAAATTTTTCTATTTGGTACTTTATTCATAAATGTTCCTCAAACTTAGTGATTTTAACATGGGCAGCATAGGCACTCTGGCTCCCCTTAACCTGGGTTACTGAATGGTAGTACTGATTCCACAAAGAGACAGATTGCCTCCAAAAATGACATGAAGACTTTGGGATAGAGATATCAGAGGCATGGTGCTTCACTTGTGTGATGTATTCCACCCACTACTGGAAGCTCCCAGGGCGTTAAAACACGGCCACAGGCTGAACAGTAACCAGGCAGATATGCTGATAATCTATCATGTATGTGTCCTTTCAGGGAGAGCTCCATCCTGTAGGTGAATCCAGAGTGTGAAGTGGTCACTGGAACGAAAATTATCAATGACTCCAAATTGAACAGAGTCTGCATGGGTAGGAGAAGAGAAAGAGAGGTCAATGGTTGAGGATGACCCAGTAGCAGCATCCAAATGAGTGAGTGTCCCAGAGTTTAAGTTTAACAGCCCATGAGACCTCTTGAGGCTCCTCAAAATCTGTCACCAAGGGCCAGCAGAAGTTGGGCCCCAAAATGCATGATGGGCACAGAATATTCCCAGTGGAAGGAATGGTCAGGGGTGTTTTCCTTATAAGACCTGTTAGAGCCTCAGAGTCTATCACATTTTGGGGAGGTAAATACAGCGAGTAAACAGTTACCCTGTGAGACACAAGAAGTTCAGCTGCAACCACTTGCAGATCAGTAGCCAGGGGGAGAGTTCTGTGAGTGTTACTGACAAGCACAGCTCCCTTGGCCGTTTTCCTATGTGGGTCATCCTTGCAGCGGAGAGTATATCCCACAATACAGAGGCATGAGCCATTTTAAATCGAGTTTCCTGCAAACACATCACAGGGGCTTTCCCATACTAGGGGTTTTGTTCGTATAAATGTGTCCTGTATCCAATAATGTTCCACTGTAGTAAGAGAGTCATCTGTAATGAGGGTAGCACGTTCACTATGTCTTTCCGCCAGGGAGAGGAGTCCCCCAATGGGTGGAGGATCAGTCCTGGTGCCAGATGATTGATGCTGTCCTTAATCTGCGTCTCTGAAGGAGATTCATGACAGACGTAAGAGAGGATAACGTCGACATAGTTTACTTTCCGATTGCGTCAGTGGTTGACGCTTTGCCTTTGACTTTTCGTCCTGGGTAGGCTTTGGAGCCTCAACCGTGGTTTTGATAGTATCAGTACTTGATGGGGGACCAAACTGAACTGTGTGAGTGATGGGAAGCCCCGCGACGTCGGCAACCATGTCTTTTCTATTTTCCTGGAGGAGGAGGGGGGGGGGGGGGGGTGGAGGGAAGTATAGACTTCCAAATAACTGCCGCAGCACAAGTACCTTGACAAACGCAGGTACTAGAGCTGACAAAAGCAATGTCCATTTGTGAAGAACACTGGCTGTCGAAATAGGCTTTTTAGGGACCGAAAGAAGCGATATAGAGAATGTTGGAGGCTGGATGGCCTTACAAATCTTCTTGGCCTCACAACACACGATCTCTCAATGTCTTAATCTCCTACATCTTCCTTTCTTCAAGGATAACACTGAGGTCCCAACTCCTGACAGGGTAATCTCCAGGGAAATTTACACACATCTAAGGAGATGAACAACCGGCTTCTTCGTGAGTTCCCTTACCACATTATCTGCAAGAGGCTTCGCATTTATGACAAAGGATAGTGTTCTCAAAGCACTGGCTTTTAAAACCACGCTTTGGTTTGGGGACTTAAGACCGCATGCTGAGGCGAAGGAAATATTTGACATGCTCTGGAATTTTGTGCTGTTGAATGTCAGTATAAACAAATCTGATTTGATCATATCGCCCTTTTCATGATATTTTGGACATCAATAATGCCTTCTTTTCTCCACTCAATTGTCAGTTTTCTTTGGGAACATTCATCAAGTCCTTGCAAGTGAGAACATCTTTTTCTGTAGCTCAACGTGTTGTTCAGTTCAGTTGCGATTGCATACTCCCTGAGGTATTGAACTTACTGTTGATTCTTTGCTTATTGGGTACTAGTCGTTTCTGACAAGAGCATTCAATATCGCAAGCGCTTGACAGATTTTAAAGTTCCAGTAATACCGTCTAAACTCTTTGGTTGTAGAAAGGTAAAACTTTCTCAAAGCTGCCCTTTTGGTACTTTGCTTATTGGGAACTAGACGTTTCTGACAATAGCATTCAATATCGCAAGCGCTTGACGGATTTTAAATTTCCAGTAATACCGTCTGAACTTTTTGGTTGTAGAAAGGTAAAACTTTCTCAAAGCTGCCCTTTCTGCGTTTAATTATTAAAAACACATTATGACCTCCAGCATGAGTTCTGTTACTATAAACGGAAGTGCTCTTTGTAATCTTTGAGTATGGACGACTTGGTAAACGAGCCCTCTTATTAGATTGGATGTTGGTATGTACCAGTGGCCTGCCCATTCCTTTGGGAGGAGGAGGAGAAAATTTCGAGGGTCCCATCAGCTAGAGAAGTAAGGGTACACTTAGGCAGTGCTCCAGCTGCCTGAGTAGCCCTTATTCAGCTGAGGTGCAGCAGTTTCCCCAGAGACTGTCCCCTAACGACTGTTCCATCTCAACAGCCATGCATCTCGTCAGCGCACAACACACCTTGAGACTGAGGGATTTGTGACAGAAATTTTTACTGTCCTCGCAATCTTTGCCGTCAAGTAAAGATCCCCATTCACTGTGGCATACAACGTTCCACCGCCACGCTGTACAGCAGTCATAGCTAGAGCATACGGTGACAGAAAGCTGGCGGCACTTACCAGTACCCACCTCAAGATCCCCAGGGTCACCATATGCAACAAGCGAACGCTGAGCGCATGCGGGTATTTGCAAATTCTGCTTTAAGAATATATGAAGGTATTTCACGAAAGCAAAACAAAAGGGTGTGCTGCGTTGCAGAGTTTTCTACGTACGGAAACGAGAAATAATGTGCGAAGGATCGCGTTTTCCACGTAAGAAAACGGTAATCTTAAATATTCTGGGGCAACGGCGATTATAAAAGCATTCATGCTGTTGCATATGATTATTATTCTTATAGTTCTGTATTGGCTCTAGTAAGGGCAAGAAATTATTTTGTAGTTTGCAATTCATTTAGTGCTTTTCTATTTAATTGCTAGGTATTAAGGGGGATTGAAAATAGTTTGCAACTATCAGTCGTAAATCATGACTTCCAATCATGACAATGCATTACTCCGATATTTTATTTGGAACATTTTATAGTGCGCCAAAAGCGCTGTAAAAAACGTACAATAGAGTGGTGCGTTCAACTTTTTCGGCAATAGCTAAGGGGCCAAAAGTCATCCTCCCAAGATTTTAGTTCACACGTTTATGCCAAAGAGTACTTGAAAGCCATGGTCACTGTGTGACGTGGGTTGAGATCCGACCAGTAATGACTGTTGTGGAGGCTGAAAATACCTTCACGAGTGAAGCTAGATTCGTCAGTCCATATCACATTGTTTATAAAATGTCCATTATCTTCCACTTGCTACACAAGCCATTCGGCAAACTGCACTCACGAATGCAGTCTTCTGGTCGTTGGTGTTGTGTTAATGAGTAATGATATGGAGGCAGTTCTTCATCGTGCAGCACTGAAACAACCAATTTTGGAGATATCTGGAACTGCCTTGCAGTATCAGGGTACTCTGCCGAGGGGATTGCTGTGGTTTCAACATTCGCGTTCTCTCTTTGTGGAGTATGACAATTTCTTGGACGACGTCTGTCCATTGCTTGCGGACAAATATTACTTGTTTCCCGAAGGCAATGACAAACATTCTTATCAGAATGGCGCCTTTGAGGGTACCGTGTAGCATACACAAGAGCATCAGCCGCAACGTGGTTCACGCATGCAACCAACACCAAAAGCATATCGAAGTATTCATCGTCTGTATGCTCCATCAGGAAGGCGCCCTACGTAAACCTGACAGAACAATCATAAGGTTGTTCACTGCGAGGTTAGTAGACACATGCATGCAGTTTCATCGATACTACTGTCATGTGGAAGATAATTGTCATGTGACAAAATATTGTGTTGCTTATAAACGACGAGAAATTGGGAAGGGACGTCTAAAAAATAAAAAAAGCGAAACTGACAAGGATTCGATCCATAGCTCTGTGGTGGACGTGGGTTTGATACCCCAGCTGCCTACTCAGTAGGTACAGTAGTGTGGGAGTGATACACGTTGCTTTGTACATCCTGATGCGCTGCACGATGTGTGACTGTGTTTCCAGCTCCTCGTTTCCATAGTAGTGTTTCCAAAATGAACCTGATATTATTTTGCTTTTGTCTTGAATCGCATGCCGACCTGCAAGTCCAGCATTTTATCCTCACTCTGCATAAAGCTAGTTGAATTATATGAAAAAGCAACACTTACATTCAGTAATACTTAACACTATGTACTTGAGAGTAATATATTTTGAAATATTTTTTGTCTTCTTTAGTGCAAATGCCGCAGATGTGCTTGCCCTCTATACTAGTCCAGCAATAAATATCATGATAATCTCTGCTGCACAGCTTATGCGACATTTCCAGATACAAGATTTACCGAAGGGGCTATTCCCTTCGCAAATACACAGCGTTATTCTAAATGAGGGACCTATTTCGAAAACTTCATATCTATTCAAGAACAAATCCAAAATTAACAAGCTTTATGCCGATGAAAAGACGAAGTTTCAATGTTTCTTTTATGTTTGATATCAATTTAATAAATTTAATACTTTATAATAATTTGTAATTAATTAGTTTTTAATAATGATTTTATAATTGGAAATGTGATAAATGTTCAATGTTGCCACAGTTGGCTGCACAGCGAACTTCGACGCGGTAGCCAAACTCTTCCCACACACGCGAAAGCCTATCTGCTGTTACCTAGTGCACGGCAGCAGTGATCTGGTTAAGCCGATCGTTCAGACTGGTTGATAGAGGCGAGACGTAAACAGCATGCTTCACGTAACTCCATAAGAAATAGTCGCTGGGTGTGAGATCAGGAGATCTCGGTGGCCAGAAGTGCAGAGCCAGGTCCTCCAGTCGTCTGCGACCAATCCAGGGCTGAGGAAGGGAGTCATTCAAAAAGCCTCGTACCTCACAGCCCCAAAGGAGCGGAGCTCCATCCTGTTGGAGAACGAAGACCTGGGAATCTTCCACAACTTGAGAGAAAAGCCATTGTTCCAACACGTCCAGGTACGTGATTCCCATTACAGTCCTTTCCACAAAGAAAAATGGTCTATAAATCTTTGTACAGGATACGGCACAGAACAAGTTGATCTCCAGTGAGTCTCTTTCGTGTTGCAATGGTGAAAGTGGATTTTCCAAACCCCATACACGAACACTGTGTCTGTAGACTTCTCCACTAACAAGGGGAGGCCGCCAATTGTGAAATTCAGATTCGATTCATACTGCGCATAATAAAAGCTCATGGCCAGAGGTGTAATGTGGCAAAGCACCAAGATGCACTTCTCAGCCGTTGTCGAGAAAATCGACAGTTAAACGAAACCGTTGCGGTGAAATACCCTCTACGATTAACGGATTACTACAGCGTCGTGGCGCAGCGGTAAGCGCTTGGGTTTGTAATCCGAAGGTCAGCGGATCGAATCTCGCACCCTGCAAATTTTTTTTTAGTATTTGTTTTTTGTAATTCAAATGTATATACATATATATATATATATATATATATATATATATATATATATATATACATATATATATGCATAATAAGTTGTTGAAAGTCGTTTGTCGTGGAAAAACTGGCGACTTCGAACATCATTATGTTTTCCGCAAACAAAGTTGTATTTCACAAATGTTATTAATTGTCTTCATAATGTTAACCACGTATAGTTAACGGAAGACGTAGAAACGATATTCCGAAACGAATACGTATAGCGTAAGTCAAACGTTCGAATTAGAATAGAGACCCCACGAACACAAATTCGCTGTGGCAGGTATGAAATATAAACTCCGTTACTCGCTCGTTACACTTGAAGGACAGATGTTGAATGGGCCGAAACGAGCCGCCGCATAACAGCGTAGTTGCCTGCTAACTTTGAAAGAAGGTAGATGCGGTCCCTAGCGCAACTTATAACATCGACGAAAATCAGTGCGGACGGGAGAGCTTTGGTACACCCTGTTAAAAAACGGAAAAATGGAGGCGGTACAATTGGAGAGCGATCCGCCTTCACCAACATGCATAAGCAATTCGTTAATAGTATATATATATATATATATATATATATATTTAATTACAAAAAACTAATAATAAAAAAAATTGCATGGCGCGAGATTCGATCCGGCGACCTTCGGATTACAAACCCGAACGCTTACCGCTGCGCCACGACGCTGTAGTAAACCTTTAATCGTAGAGAGTATTTCCCCGCAACGGTTTCTTTTAACTGTCGATTTTCTCGACAACGGCTGAGAAGTGCATCTTGGTGCTTTGCCACATTACACCTCTGGCCATGAGCTTTTATTATGCGCAGTATGAATCGAATCTGAATTTCACAATTGGCGGCCTCCCCTTGTAAATTGGAAAGTTGCTTCATCGCTAAAAATTACACCCTGCAGAAATGTGTCATGCTCCATCTTTGCTAGTACATATCAACAAACTGCAGGACACTCCTATTTGTCATTGGGGTTTAAAGCCTGCACAAGTTGTAATCGGTAGGTCTTCTAAAGCAAACGCCATCTCAGAACTTTCTATACAGTTGGTTGGGGTATTTCAAATTCTCGACTGGCTCTATCAGTAGACTTAGTGGGTTTTTTCATAATATGGGGCAACAGTCATAATATATTTCTTTAAAGTCAGTATCGCCATTAGACTGATGTTTATTTACAATGTTACATTTACACTTACACAATCATGACTTCGACTTCAAAGTTCCAATATCAAGTGTTTTAAGTGTTACACAGTGCCTAAGATGACATACTGTAGTATTTAAAATACACTATTAGACACATTTTAAATACGACAGTATGTCATCTTATGCGCTGTATAACACTTAAAACACTTGATGATGGCACTTTGAAGCCCAAATCATGATTGTGTAAATGTAACGCTGTAACTAAACAGCATTGTAATGGCGGTACTAACTCTAAAGAAAGACTTACTGGGCTTGCGCACAAAACTATCTTTAATCCGTCAGACATCATGCTCTGACACACGCGGTGGGCCTGTGCTTTTTCCTTGTCACATACACCAATCCTGTTTAAATTGCTTAAACCAATGGCTAATGCTTTTGCGAGTAGGTGGTTGAATACCGAATTTGGCACGAAATGCCCGCTGCGTTGTAATTTGCGACTCACTTTTCTCAAACTCAAGAACGGAGAAAACCTTGTGTTCCACAGTCGCCATTTCACTCAAAACAGACAGTGAAACGGAATGACCGCCCTATTGTAGCGGGAACAGAAACCATTGGTTGGTTTAAAAAGGGGGGAAATGGACAAAGCTGCTTGGTCATTGGTCCCTTGTTCCTATTAAAACAATTCCAAGAGGATAAGGATAAAACAAACGAGACGTACAGCACAATACCGAGGTGAAGGAAAAACGAGAAGAATGGTATAAGGGCAAAAACGCTACAAAGAACAAAATAGGACAAAAGAACCACAGAGAGACGCAAGAAACAGGTAGAAGAGGTTAAAACAAGAGAGCAGATTACCATGGGTGGCTGATCACGAGAATAAAATGGATAAGCCAGCCGCTCTGCAACACATTAAAACCTCCAGCCTAAAAGCAGTAGGGGAAAGAAAACAGCAGAACAATGGACGATCGCTAAAACTTACCTCCCGCATAAAACGTAAAACTAGGTCAGCCCATAAGGCATTGTCTGCTAAAATTAGCTGTAATGAGTCCGGTAAACGAAGATGATGACGCGGGGTAGCCAAAGTTGGACAGCTTAACAGCATATGGGCCACTGTCAACAGGGCGCCGCACCGACACGGGGGTGGGTCCTCATGGTGCAGAAGGTAGCCGTCGGTCACCCAAACATGGCGAATCCGGAGATGGCAGAGAACCAAAGAGTCCCTGTGAGAGGCCCGCATGTAGGACTTCCACACATTCGTAGTCTCCTTATTGGCAAGAAGTTTATTGTGTGCACTGAGATTATGCCATTCCCTCTCCCAAAGCCGAAAAACCTTGCAGCGTAATAATGAACGCAGATCAGTTAAAGGGATGCCGATCTCCAGAGGCGGTTTCCCTGTAGCCCGTTTGGCCAGCCTGTTGGCAAGTTCATTTCCTGTGATTCCGACGTGACATGGGGTCCAGACAAACACCACAGAACGACTGGACCGTTCCAGTGCATGGATGGACTCCTGGATGATTGCTACCAAAGGATGGCGAATGTAGCACTGGTATATAGCTTGTGGGCTGCTCAAGGAGCTGACTGTTTAATATTTTGACAAGCATTTCATCACCGTCATAGATATCTATCGCTCGTTTTTCAATCGGTAAAAACGGCAAACCGCAATAAATAAAATAAATTACTTGATCGCTGACACTTCACATGACATATACAGTTGTTATAATCACAGAGGTCGGCTTACATTGGATAAACGTCCCACGACAGAGCGTTAAGCCGAATATTTGAAGTCTGCAATTCATCCTTGCGACACGGGCGTCACAGTTATAAAAATAAGTACTCAATCTAGTGTTGTGGCATAGAGCAACGGATAGCGCACAAGACCGATGTGCTGAAAGTAGTAGATTCAAGTTTCGTCTAGTGTAGCGAAAGATTTCTTTTTTAATTTCTAAATCTAACCTGAAGGCTTTTATTATTAAATTTATTGTGTTAATTGGTTTAAATTATCGTATTTACTTTCATGTTCGCTCTTACTTTCCTTCCTATCGTTCTTTTCTCGTTTGGAATCTGCCCGTGTCGCGTTTAATCTGTGACCAAGTGCCTACGAGCACTGCTCATCGTTGGTAATTTGGAAGCTCCCGCAGCGAATGTGAGCATGTTTTCAGGTAACCAACGATAGCGAGCAACTGCAGTCTGCCTTTAGAGCGCAGAAAGGGATTTTTTTCTCTGTCTTGAGTTTGCTCGTAGGCGTTAGCTTTAATCGTCGAAGTTCAGTAACAGGTCTACTGTAGACAGAGCATCTCGCATTTCCGACATTCCTCGCGCCGGCCGCTTCCAACATTGCTCCGCGTTACACATTAACAGCATTTGCGAAACGGACGCTTAGTGTCTGTGTGTCACCTGTAACCGAGTGGTATACGGTAGCCGATGTAGTAATACTTCAGCGGCAACTGATAGACTTCAACTATTAAGTAAGCTTAATCCGACTATAGGTCCTGGTCCCCGGTTTAGTCGTGCCAGCGGTCGGCTGCCCTCTTGAATCGAAGTAGTAACAGTTCCAAATTTGTGAATGATAGATTAGAGAACACGTACGGTAATTTATTGTTGCTGCTGTGCAACCTTTAAAATGAAATTAATAAGCTTTATTACTACTTGAAACTTTAAAGATCTAAGGCGTTCGAGCGTCTTAGAAGATTGAATCACATAATAAGGGAATGACTTTAGTGGGAACGGAAGCATCCCTATTTATTTATGATTTAACAGCAAATTAAGACCTTAAATGATGCCGTGAGCCACCCGGTCTCCATGTGAAACATCCATAACTACGCGTGCGACAATCAAGGTGTGAAATAGCTAACGCCACATTTTACAACGAAGAATTCGTATTTTTTTAATGTGTGTCAATTCGTAACGGACCAAACTGCTGAGGTCATCGGTCCGTAGACTTACACACTGCTTAAACTAGTTTAAACTGACTTAAGGTAAGAACAAGACACACACCCATGCCCGAGGGAGGACTCGAACCTCCGGTGGGAGGAGCCGCGCAATCCGTGACATGAACATTCAAACCGTGCGGTCACTCCGCGCGGCCAAGTTCTTTAGTGGCACTAAAGCTGACTTGAGTTCGGAATCAGATACGGATAATTTATTTTATTCAAAATTTAACTACTAATTCTCAAATGTGATCCAACCTGCTTGCGTGATTCTCTATACATTATTTCAGAATAGTGGAATGTATGAAGAGTGAAAGAGAATACCAACTCCGAGAATCGCATTGTAGTTGTATCTGAAACAATAATCTACACACACAATCGTGATATATCTCTTTTTTTTTTTTTTTTTTTTTTTTTTTTTTTTTTTTTTTTTTTTTTTTTTTGAAGATGGTGTGCATGTCAGTTTTACAATTCAAATGCCTGAACAATGGTACGAATCTACTACGGAATAATACACACATCAAAAAAAGTTTGCAACACCTCGGTTCCGAGAGTTCCTGAACCTGTACAGAAAATTGGAATATATATCAACATAAACACCATTTCCACGATTTTTATTGCTCATTAAAACCACACATCGCATGTTGTACCACCATACAGCGAGACCTTCAGAGGTGATGGTCCAGATTGCAGTACACACCGTTACCTCTAATATCCAGTAGCACGTCCTCTTGCATTGATGCATGCCTGTATTCGTCGTGGCATACCATCCATGAGGCACTGTTGGTCCAGATTGTTCCACTTCTCAACAGTGATACCGCGGAGATCCCTCAGAGTGGTTGGTGGGTCGCGCCGTCCATAAACTGCCCTTTTGAATGTATCCTAGGCATGTTCGATGTGCACAATGGTGGCACGAATTGTCGTCCATGAAGACGAATGCCTCGCCAATATGCTGCCGATGAAGTTGCACTATCGTTCGGAGGATGGCATTCAGGTATCGTACAGTCGTTACGGCGCCTTCCATGACCACCAGCGGGGTACGTGACCCCACCTTATGCCACCCCAAAACAGCAGGAACCTCCACCTTGCTGCACTCGCTGGACGGTATGTCTAAGGCGTTCAGCCTGACTAGGTTGCCTCCAAACACGCCTATGACGATTGTCGGGTTCAAGGCATATGCGACACACATCGGTGAAGACAACGTGATGTCAGTCCTGAGCGGTCCATTCGGCATGTTGTGGGGCCCGCCTGTAGCGCTGCATGCTGTCGTGATTGCAAGGATGGACCTCGCCATGGACGTCGGGAGTGAAGTTGCGTATCATACAGCCTACTGCGCACAGTTTGAGTCATAACACGACGTCCTGTGGCTGCACGAAAATGATTATTCAACATGGTGACGTAGATGCCAGGGTTTCTCCGAGCCACAGCCCGTAGTTGGCGATCATCCACTGCAGTAGTAGCCCTTGGACGGCCTGAGCGAGACATGACATGGTCATACCTGTCTCTGTGTATCTCCTCCATGTCCGAACAACATCGCTTTGGTCCACTCCGAGACGCCTGGACACTTCCCTTCTCGAGAACCCATCCTGGCACAAAGTAACAATGTCGACGCGATCGAACCACGGTATTGACCGACTAGGCTTGGTTAAACTACAGGCAACACCAGCTGTGTACCTCCTTCCTGGTGGAATGACTGTTCGGCTGTCGGATCCCCTCTGTCTAATAGGCGCTGCTCATGCATGATTGTTTACACCTTTGTTGGGTTTAATGACATCTCTGAACAGTCTGTGATACAATATCCACAGTCAACGTCTATCTTCAGGAGTTCTGGGAACCGGGGTAATGCAAAACTTTTTTTGGTGTGTATGTAAATGTACGTTAAGCGACTACTACCTCTTCGTAGGTCTTGCGGACTTAGTTATTCTACGGTCACTGAATTGTTATAACCAAGCAATGGTACATTTTATGAGGCTACAGTCCATTCCCTACCTCTTCTACAGGGCAACATAATTTCAAGGATGTTTCTTGAGTGCTTTGATACAGCGAACCAATGTTCTTAGAAGACTCGCTGCAGTGTATTGCAGTAATTATAATTCGGTTTCAGCGAAAACAGCTTCACAATGGTGGAAAATTTTGTAGTATGCAGTCAGAACGAACAACATACAACAAATGGAACAACTCTCAGATAAGAAAGTACTGTGATGTTGTCAAATTTCTGCCGCCCACCCATTGCATCCAGCTCACCAATACATGAGGAGAATACAGGGTGTTCAGAAAAGGACTCCCTGCTTTCAAAATTAAATATCTCGAAAACAAAGCTCGGTAGAGGAATGCAGTAAACGGTATGTTTATTGTGAAAGCTGCAAGAAGTTTATACAGCAGTTTGAAATAATAGTTACAAAAGCTGCTAACAGATGGCGCTGTATGCTGTACAGCTCATATCAGCATACATAAGTGAAATAATCGTATGAAAACAATCTTTGCAAACAATGACATCACAATGTTTTCAAAATGTTCACCATTGGCACTACAGAGGTGGCGCAAACGAAGAATGATATTCGCCAGCACATTTCGTAGTGTCTCAACCGAAATGGATTCACATGCCACAGAGATTGCCGATTCAAGCTCGTCCAGCGTGGCGGGATGCTTCGGGTAGACCATGTCTCTCACTGTGCCCCACAAAAAAAAGTCACAGGGATTCAAATCCGGCGAATATGGAGGCCAATCCATGCCTGCACCAGTAAATTTGGGATATTCCAAAGCAATGACTCGATTCCCAAAGTATTCCTCAAGAAAGCGAAATACTTGTTCGGTCCGATGTGGTCGGGCTCCATCTCGCATAAACCATTCAGTACCTGGTCTATCCTCTAACGCTTGCTGTGTGGCGACAAATTGTTCCAAAATTGCAACGTAACGTGCACCAGTGACCGTTTCTCGAATGAAAAAAGGGCCAATAATGCCTCTGCTGCATACCGCAGCCCACGCAGTAACTTTAGGAGAATACAGGGGTTTCGCTTCACACCAATATGGCTTTTCGGAACCCCAAAATCGCCAGTTCTGCTTATTCACGTATCCATTCAAGTGAAAGTATGCTTCATCTGTAAACCAGATGCAGCCAACATCAAATCCCTCACTATCAATCATTGTGAGCATGTGATTAGCAAAGGCAACCCTTTGTTGCACAGCACGTACGGGTATGGCCTGGTGCGTTTGAATGTTGAATGGAAACATGTGTAGGCTCTTTCTCAGTATTTTCTGCGTGCTGGAACGCTTGAAACTAGTCTCAGATGCAATTCTACGGACGGATGACATTGGATTTCGCTCAATAATTCCGCAAACTGTGGCGATATTTTCAGGCGTAACTGCGGTTTGCTTGCGGCCAACATGCCCCACTAGATCATCAGTTACGCTGCCTGTTCGTTGAAATTTTGCGAAGAGCGTACGAATGGTTTACGCATCGCGTCCTTTTGGAACATTAAATCGTGCTTGAAAACTTCGCCTTGTTGCCGTAGGACTCTCTTCTAACCTGTGGTACTCTAGCACCAGAAAAACGCGTTGTTCAATGGAGTACATGGTTTTAATCTCTTCCTTCGGTACGCTAACCTCCTATCACGTTTCAATAGTGGAACTGATCGCTCTGGGCTTCGGATCACTATTTATACTAGGCATTACGTATGGCGATTACAGCGCCATCTGTTAGCAGCTTTTGTAACTATTATTTCAAACTGCTGTATAAACTTGTTACAGCTTTCACAATAAACATACCGTTTACTGCATTCCTCTATCGATCTTTGTTTTCGAGATATTTAATTTTGAAATCAGGGAGTCCTTTCCTGGACACCCTGTATGAACCGACTGTTCATCATTGAACCTATTCATACTATTATGCATCACAATTAACGAATAACTACCCACAGGCGGAAAAGAGAAACCCAAGGCAGAATCCCGCGCTACTGAATGAAAATGTGATGTGAAGAAGAATTTCGACATTAGATGTCAACAAAATGTGCTGTGATTAAATGGAATATGTTAATTTCGAAACTACACGGTACATACCACTGACATTTGCGCTACGGTGCATCTATTTTCAGTGCTGTTCACGGGAGACGGCGCATCCCTTGTACCAATATACAACATATCACTGGACAGCTTCCTTGTCTGCTCAACTGTGGTGTCGACGAATACGTTCGGAATGTGCGCCGTCGTGAATGTTCAAAATAGAATGGTCCTTTTGAAGGAACAAGAATTAGGAAGCTGTAATAAATGAAACGTGTATTTAGGGATATGAAGAGGTACTAAAGTTTTGTGGCCGAGCAGTCATAACTATACGACCTGTTGTTTCAGGTGCTGATATGAATTAATACAGAATTACGTTACCGTAAAATTGATAAAATAATGTAAATATAAAGAGGGAAGTTTTAGCTATTGGGAACACGATGAACATTAAAAAATGCAACAGACCGCCCGAGAATTCCATGTGACAAAATCTACACAACAGCACCACAAAACAGGTAAGTCGATATAAAGTGTTAAAATTAATTACTCAGGATGTACAAGTAACACAGCAGATATCAGCTACGCCCACGACTATGCTTCCAGCGTTCATCAACACCTCTGTCCTTCTATACTACTCCATTCGTGTCCTCCAAAAACGACAAAGCTGAATTCATTCTACGAAATGTGTCGAGTCTGCCACAGGCAGCATTCTGTCCAGTATGGTTGCCGTGCTGCGATGCAGAAGATCATCGCATCGAGTCTATTTGCGCGAAACAGATTCCAGTGCCGCTCTCACTAAGAACGAATGTCATTGGTTGACTCAAGCGACGGCTGTGATTGGTCACCGTTTACTTCAAGGTTTTCCTGGGGAGGGGCGTAGTGTCATGTTTGGCTCGTTTGTTTACGTTTTGCTGCGCACGTTCTTGGCAGTGTGACGTCTGCAGGCTGCCTGAAGTGCGGAGTGCCGAGGCTGTGCGGTTGGCAACTTCTGACTGTTCTCGTCTGTATTTATCTTATTGAACGGCGTCATTTAAATAGGCAAGGGTGATGTGACAAATTTCGTGGGTTGTTATTGTTCATTACACCGTACCCAACGCTTGTAAGCGGATAGTGATCCGATATTGTTCAAGTGTATGTATATACTCGACAAACCACTCTGAAGTGCATGGCTGAGGGTACTTCCTACAGTTTCAGTCGCATATTAAGCTAGGAGAGAATGACTGCTTAAATGCTTGTTTAAGTGCTGCAGTTGTTCTAATCATGTCTTCCTCTCTACGGAAGCAATATGTAGCGGGTTGTAGTACAATCCTATATACTTTACTCAGTTTTTTGGCCTGAAACATTGTGTGTAGGCTTTCGCGACAAACATGTCTATTTCAAGCGTCGGCTACTTAAGCTTTTCCAGCATCCCACTGACGCTATTGCGAGAGCAAAGCAAACATTTCACTGTTTGCTTTGCCTTTCTTTCAATACCCCCAATACCTACTGTTAGCACATATTTGATGTGGCTCTTATATATCTGAGGCAAAGAGCATTTTTTACTAGGGAAATAAAATCCTACCACTCATCAAGATCATTTACGTATTAGTTCCTAGATTTGTTAGAATCGATGTTCCAAAGGTAACGGATGTAAAAACAGCAGAAGCATATTTTGTTGAAGAAATAATAACGTGAAACAGTCAATCCTCACCAGCATATTCACCAGAGTTATCAACGAGGTAGTATAAGGAAAAGAGCTAACATCGGAGTGCTTAGTCACATTTCTCAAAGAAGAAGTTGTGTTCATGTGCTTCCTTCCGTCACTCGTCGTCGAATTGCTGATGTGGAGTTTCAGTGAAGCGATTAAAATACAGCAGAATAGAATAGAGAACATACTACATCATTTACGGTTCATCTACACAACAGTGTGACTGTACTAAAAGACACAGTAATCACATGCAATCCTTTGCCACGAGCTATTTCATTCCGCTGTGTTTTAATCACTCCTGAAATTTCTATGACGAATCAGGGACGGACGTACGGCAAGACAACGACTGTCATTTTGAGATGTATGATTTTCTAAGTCCTACATATCTTAAGATATTTTGTTTCAAGGAGATGGTTAGCTTTGTCCCATATAATATTATTTCATTTAAAAGTCGCCACAGTCTGGGGTGGCAACTGTTAAACGGTACTGTGGTATTCAGAGACACATTTTTCTGGAATCTTCAGTTTCGCTTGATGGAAGGAAGTATTTTGATACAGACCACTAGCTCGTCTGCACCATTCGAACGCAGTCGTTTCAGACAAGGAATCATCATCATAAGCTTTTTACACCAAATGAACCGATAGATATTTACCTTTGTCGTGTAACACAAAGCGTTTTTGAACTTTTTGGCCTCCACAGTATGATAGGAATTAAATAGCAATTTGAGCATATTCCATTAATTCCCTATAACGAAGATAATCTAAGGTAGAAAAAAAAATTAATTCTTAGACCATTGGTATCTGTACCGTTTGTGACGAAACTGCTGGCACTGTACAAAAAAGAAATTAAGTGAAGTTTATTGGATACTCATAGTCCTCTCATTTTTCGTAACATTTTCCTATCCTTCTCTGTATGGTGCTGAAGCTGCAGTCTTACCAACTTGTAACTTCAATAATGTTTCACAACAACTGCGGCATCTTAAGTGAGATTTTTGTTTTATTGTTTCTGAAACATATACATACAAATTTTAAGTACGGTGGAAATATGTTCACATCAGATATGAATTGAGATAGAAAGCGATTTAGAAAATTTGAGTTACTTTTTCTGCAAACAATTTTACGAAACGAGCGGGTGGATTGTATATTCTTTGTGAGTATTAAATTAAAGCTACTGACGAGAAAACTAATACATAGTACACAAAGTAATTGAAATTACACTACTGTACTGTAATTTTAAGCTCTGTTTTCGTGTTTTCAGAAAATAATAATAAACTATTGAGGGTCTACATTCTTGTTGAATAAAATTTTCGTTTTGTTTAATCCCCAAACATGTTTCACCAGATTTGTGATATTTTCATTGGATTTCTTCCTTTATCGTCTCAAATATATATATATATATATACAAATGCCTGCTGAAGGTGTTGTTGTTGTTATTTTGATATTTCTTTGTTTGACATTTATAGAATGTGTTGTGCAATTTTAATAACGCTTACTTCAAGTTTTCTTGAAACCATTGGCGAATTTTTGATGAGTTAGGAAAAACATAAGCAAGCACTATTCTAAACCCGGATCACCGTCTACAAATAGCAAATCACACCAAATTGTTTTCCACAACAAGACCTCACGATAATTGTACGGATGACCGTAGGTCACGTTTAACATAAAAATAATAACAACTCAAATAAGAGGTTGAAAAGATTAGCCAACTAGTTGCAAACCATCGGTTTATTTAGCCCTGGACCTAGGTTTCAGTATTTATAAAAATATCTTCTACAGTGGGAGTGGGCCTTGCTTCATCAGGTGGCGATTTTGAAATTGTTGCTCATCAAGTAGGCGTTTTTATGTATATATTTATGAAACGAGAAAAGGAGAAACTCAAGAGAGATTCCACAACTCAGGTGAACATGTTTTGGGATTAAACAAAATAAAACAAAAAGCTTATGTCAATTATATGTTTGTAAGAATAGCTTAAAGTTGCACCACATCCCTACTCATCATATCTTCTCCTTGGACGAAATCTCCAATAACTCTCCCAGCCTTAGGAATGATTTTTCTCCTTCCCTGTCTCATTTTACGCATCCCTACTCCCAGCCTATTAAAGCAATCCCTTTCCCGCTCCCGATACTCCGTTCATTTACCTGTCGTCTGTTGTATGTCCTCTGATCCGCCCATCCTCCTTCCTAGCCGCACACCATTTACTGGAAGCTAACCTCGATGGATTTACCAGATGTATCATCATAATAAACGCTTATTATTATTATTATCACTATGAACATCCACATTATCATCATCATTATTTTATCATTATCATCTGAGCACCAACCACATCATCGTCATCTTTGTTTTATAAGAAATTATCAAAGAAACACTTTTTAAAATGTATTCTTTATTTCACCGTCTGTTATACATTTATTTTTATGAGTAGTTTTGATCAATATTTGATCATCTACATTTCGATATAGTAGCATGAGCAACCCATCATGTCGATACAGAACTATACCCGAAAATACATCGACAGTATTCTAATGTTTAGTTCCGTATGGATACGACGGGTTGCTTAAGCAGCTATCCAGATTTTAGGCTGATCAAATATCGACCGTAACTACTCATCACAAGAATAAATGTCCAACTGAGATGGTGAGGCATAGCAGGAATTTTTCATTTCAACACAGTTGCAAAATCTCTCATGACGCATATGTAATCTACAACGAAGCTATTTTTATTGCATTTTAATCCTGTTACTTTAATCTCTTTAATTTAGCAGAACATACTTGTTAACATCCTTTAGCTCAACAGCAACAATATTGGGTGGTAGACATGATCAATAAGGAAAAACAGAGTCGTGTTTCAAGGTCCAAGTTCAATGTAGGTCTCTCGTAATAATCTGTTTTATTAAGTTCAAAGGTCTGAGGAATGCATGGACATACGACCTTTACCTAGTTATGCACTTCAGTATTCAAACAAACCTTCTGATCCCTGGCTGCTTCAAAATTCGGTGTTAAATTGTAACTTTCAATATTTTACTTTTATGTTTTTCAGTTCAATCATTTTCGCGTTCTCATTGCTGCCGGATTACTGCAAAGACGCTATTCTGTGCCCAGTATCTATAACAATAAACTTAGCTATTTTTGGTGGGTTAGTCTACGAGGTAACCTAGAAGTCATCTGTGGGATTCAGGGTGAACGAGCCAATGAGATTGCTTCCCATTCACAGAGAATGCTGCAGTTTGCGTCTGAATAAATGCTGTAGTCTCCTGTGTTCCATCGCGGGGAGGGAGGCATGTTTTTTGGGTCGAATATCGATGGTCGCTGAGCTACTGTATAGTGAGACGCTGACTTGTAGCTGTGTTTTGTGTAGATAATGCACCGTTTCAAAACGATTTCGTTAATCGTTCGTTGCATACGGGCCATTCACGCTTAACCTTTCCCTGTTATGCATTTCAAAATAGATATCCTAGTAATTCTTACGCGTTGAACTAATGTCCCAGATGAGATTTTCGGTTCTTTGTTTCCTTTTGAAGCTAGTATGTTCGAGTCTTGGTAGAGAATCTGCTTTTCTCAGTATCAATTAATCCGAATCGTGATACAATCATTTTATTCGCACTGCCTATAAGTGAGCCGTTGCAAATGTTTTACGAATTATATTGTGTCTTACTTCGGCAGATTTTCTTACACTTCGGCTATATGTGTAACAAGTATTCTTTTGACAGATGTATTGTCTGTATCATTGTGACTCACTTACTTTTGAAAGCAGTTATATTAATTTATCCATAAACAGTATTTACAATCATTCTCCTTACCGTTTATTTTCATGTTTACACGAATTAGCTCTATTTGTACTTAACCGTCGGTACGTGACAATCTGATGGAACACATGTTAGAATTCTCCAATTTTTGTCATGGCAGTTAATGTCAACAAGTTGGTAATTATTGCAAATAAGATAGTTCGTATTTCTGTGTACGTTTGAAGCAGACAATGTATGTTCTGGAGCTGACGCTAGTATCAGAGATGTGGGGCTCTTCTACTAAAGTGTTCATTCGATGTTTCGTATTATAACCACTCAGTGAAATTGTTGGAAGCTTAGTCAGTCGGTGTTGCAATTTTGAAATGAGAGTTGTTATGCTGGTCACGTAATAAGTATTTCGCGTGAAGCGCCGTTGCGACACAGGCAAAGGGAGCGTTACTGGAGAATACACGCTACTGACTCCACAAAATAAGAAGGTACGTACATTCGCGAGTGAGTGGTTCTAAATTAGAATTAATACCGTAAAGGAAATGGGTCATATATATATAGTTCCGTCGGTACACACTCAGTTGTATGCGGACGTACGATCGGGATAGAAGCACGTACGTTCTAAGTACTATCATTCCCGTGGCCCAGATAAAAAGAATTGTGATTAAATTGAATTTATTCATCTAAGAAGGAAAATTATCGGTCTTCCAAATTAAATGAAAAGAAAGACTGCAGGTTCTGTATGTAGCGGCAAATACACTGAAATTGACATTGGCGGCCACGAAGGGAAAGAGATGATCACACTCACGTACCGGTAGCTCTATTGTTGAACAGCGCCGACGTGAATATCGACGCCTCCATCTAAATTCTCCACGTAAAATTAAAATAATAATAATCTCCCAGAGGTACAGGAGCTGGGTTCCGTGGTAACGTAAATCAGAAAATCATATTGACCATGAATTGCTTTCACTGTATAACACCATTTCACTTTAAAGTGACACAACACGTCTTATCACCAGGACAGAAGAACAACGAAAAGTTACTGATACTAAAAATAATAAACGAGGAGCGTAAAGCTGGTTTTTTCATCAGTGTTAAATACTTTTCACATTAATCTTTGGTGTGAGAGTCGAATAACTACCTATTTATCAATAAGGAAAAATTATTAAGTTCCCTTACATCACCCCCTTGGGAGAATTGTGGGAAGAAATGTCAAATTTCAGGCAATGAGCCCATCCACTTTACACACTGGTAGTCCTTGACTCCTTTACACACGTACTTTAATTGCACTGTTTATCTCTTTAAGGGATTTCCCTTCACCACTTGGCTTATATAGTTCTGGTGCCGGCCCTGGCACTTGGCAATGAAAATAAAACGTATACACTATGGCATACAGAATATACATTTACTTACATACTACACGCAAAAATTACTACATCATCCTTTACATCAAATACATGGATATTACATTACATTTTAAAGTCCATAGTCTGGTTCTTTATTATGGTTTGCAGCGTCATTGTTCCTACGCACAAATAACATTTTCACTCGCACGTTGACAATAAAATTATATTTCACAAGTCTTTTCTATGATTCTATAATTACATTGTTGCTGAAAATAAGAAAGTTTCACAAGAACGTCGTATATTTTGGTGTAACGATCCAGGCTGTAGGGTTAGCAAAGGTATCTGGAGTAGTAAGTGGGATAAATTCTTCCTTTAGTTGCTTATGCTCTCCACTGCCTCCCTCTTTTATACCAAGATCTATTTGATAACGTCTTTCTGGGTTTTATATTTATCTCATCAAGGGCAGAATAAACATGTAACTAATGAAACTCACAGAGATTAGTACTTAGTCTAACTTAACACTAACATATAAATAAATATACGTGCTGTTCGATGAACGTGGGTGTCGTTTTTATTTTGTAACGTGGGAAGTAAATCATGAGCTGTAGTAATAAGACTTTATTTAGTGGGTCAGGAAATCGTGTCTCTACAACAGTCCATTTGAACGTAGATTTTGCTTCCCATTCAAATTGTTCTCCTGCATCACGCCGTCAGTCAATAATGTGTCAGTTACAAGTAACCGCACACGCAACCCGGATAGCGGTGCCGCGCGTGCCGGATAATACATCTCTATGAAATGCAGCGTTCGCAGCGTTTACGAAGCTGCTGCACTTGCTTCAATTCGTCGTACACCTTGGCGGTGAGAAGGGACCACAGGACACCTCCTACGTTCACTGCACGAAGGTAAGTACTGCACATTATTATTTAGCTTGCCAACGGCACACTGTCCTATAATTTGCACAAATACCCGTACCGTAGCATGCATCCTCGATCCATCAAGTCTCCTTTATTTCTAAGTAGAAGGCTTATGGTATAAAATGTATTCTCACTTGCCTCTATGCGTATAACTCACATGTCACTGACACTAACTCATTGTCGTTGGGTAACTATACACGGTCCCGTCCATTTTCTTTCCGTTCAAAGATACTGTAGCTCATAAGGCCACTGGCTAGTTTTTAGTAGTTTATGCCCACGTTCGTTATTTGCTCCTGTATTCTCTTTCAAAACTTTATCGGGGTACATGCTACTCAAAATATTTCATTAGACAAGTTGGTAGGCGAATGAGTTCACAGAAAATACGTGCCTCCAGTACTACAGTTCGTGACCGCGATGCTATCCTACATCTCACAGGGCATAAGAACTTTTTTTCTAGAACAAATGCACTTCCCTAAATTAGGATCGTGCTATAGATGCACCTATACACTGAAACGACAATGCAAAAAAATGAATGCACAAAAAGTGCTTATAGAAATTGTCTCCAAATGAGGCAAAATCTATTCATTAACTACCCGCGAGAAATAATAACACATAAATAAATAAATCTCTATATTTAAATTCACACATAAATAGAAAATTAAAATGTTAGGTAGTACGAACAACAGATTGATAATGAAGCTTGGCTGTTGTACGCTGTACTGCTTTCTAAGTCTGTGGCTGTGTCTGTTCATGATTTCTTGTGTGCATCATTGTATCATTGGTATCTGCACAATTTTTTTTTTTAATCGAACGTGACCTTAGTCATTCCTTACTCTACTTCTTCCACAAAATATCTTCAACTCAGATTGGATAAAATATTATAAACATAAGAGAAAATCAGTATATGCATTCCTCTAAAGTCAGCATAGATTCTTGGTACTTTCATGCCAAAGAAAAGACAAGTTATTAAAGTTCTCTGCTGTTACTGAGTGTCAAGTAGTATACTTCTCAGTGATCTTGGTAATATTTTATAAAGTACATAGTAAATCGTAGTGACACAAGTGTAACTTAGTTGCTTCTTTTCGCCAATTGAAGACTCGTAACATCTCGATGAACGCCGCCTGTAAAGAATTATGTTTGTTTCGGCATTATCTAATATCTCTGCCCGTCAGTTTCGTGTAGCTTATCTCGTACATATTTCCCTTTTTTAATTTATTTTATGAGAGACGATATTACCTTTGTCTGAGATACCGTTTACAAATCGTACCTCAGCAGTGAACTTGCACTCGAACGTGTGTATAAAATTGAAAAAATATTTGTATTTCAGCAAGATCACAGTAGTTTTTATTCATAAGTTCTATCTTAAGATGCACATTACTTACAAGGGGAGGCCGCCAATTGTGAAATTCAGATTCGATTCATACTGCGCATAATAAAAGCTCACGGCCAGAGATGTAATGTGACAAAGCACCAAGATGCACTTCTCAGCCGTTGTCGAGAAAATCGACAGTTAAAAGAAACCGATCCGGTGAAATACTATCTACGATTAAAAATTCTCTACAGCGTCGTGGCGCAGCGGTAAGCGCTCGGGTTCGTAATCCGAAGGTCGCCGGATCGAATCTCGCGCTATGCAACCTTTTTTTTAGTATTTGTTTTTATAATTCAAATATATATATATATATATATAAAATTCCCAGCAATCAGTTGCAACAATTATGCATATAATAAGTTGTTGAAAGTCGTTTGTCGTGGAAAAACTGGCGACTTCGAACATCATTATGTTTTCCACAAACAAAGTTGTATTTCACAAATGTTATTAATTGTCTTCATAATGTTAACCACGTATAGTTAACGGAAGACGTAGAAATGATATTCCGAAACGAATACGTATAGCGTAAGTCAAACGTTCGAATTAGAATAGAGACCCCACGAACACAAATTTGATGTGGCAGGTATGAAATATAAACTCCGTTACTCGCTCGTTACACTTGAATGACAGATGTTGAATGGGCCGAAACGAGCCGCCGCATAACAGCGTCGTTGCCTGCTAACTTCGAAAGAAGGTAGATGCGGTCCCTAGCGCCACTTATAACACTGTCGAAAATCAGTGCGGACGGGAGAGCTTTGGTACACCCTGCTAAAAAAAACGGAAAAATGGAGGCGGTACAATTGGAGAGCGATCCGCCAACATGCATAAGCAATTCATTAATACTTTATATATACACTCCTGGAAATTGAAATAAGAACAACGTGAATTCATTGTCCCAGGAAGGGGAAACTTTATTGACACATTCCTGGGGTCAGATACATCACATGATCACACTGACAGAACCACAGGCACATAGACACAGGCAACAGAGCATGCACAATGTCGGCACTAGTACAGTGTATATCCACCTTTCGCAGCAATGCAGGCTGCTATTCTCCCATGGAGACGATCGTAGAGATGCTGGATGTAGTCCTGTGGAACGGCTTGCCATGCCATTTCCACCTGGCGCCTCAGTTGGACCAGCGTTCGTGCTGGACGTGCAGACCGCGTGAGACGACGCTTCATCCAGTCCCAAACATGCTCAATGGGGGACAGATCCGGAGATCTTGCTGGCCAGGGTAGTTGACTTACACCTTCTAGAGCACGTTGGGTGACACGGGATACATGCGGACGTGCATTGTCCTGTTGGAACAGCAAGTTCCCTTGCCGGTCTAGGAATGGTAGAACGATGGGTTCTATGACGGTTTAGATGTACCGTGCACTATTCAGTGTGCCCTCGACGATCACCAGTGGTGTACGGCCAGTGTAGGAGATCGCTCCCCACACCATGATGCCCGGTGTTGGCCCTGTGTGCCTCGGTCGTATGCAGTCCTGATTGTGGCGCTCACCTGCACGGCGCCAAACACGCATACGACCATCATTGGCACCAAGGCAGAAGTGACTCTCATCGCTGAAGACGACACGTCTCCATTCGTCCCTCCATTCACGCCAGTCGCGACACCACTGGAGGTGGGCTGCACGATGTTGGGGCGTGAACGGAAGACGGCCTAACGGTGTGCGGGACCGTAGCCCAGCTTCATGGAGACGGTTGCGAATGGTCCTCGCCGATACCCCAGGAGCAACAGTGTCCCTAATTTGCTGGGAAGTGGCGGTGCGGTCCCCTACGGCACTGCGTAGGATCCTATGGTCTTGGCGTGCATCCGTGCGTCGCTGCGGTCCGGTCCCAGGTCGACGGGCACGTGCACCTTCCGCCGACCACTGGCGACAACATCGATGTACTGTGGAGACCTCACGCCCCACGTGTTGAGCAATTCGGCGGTACGTCCACCCGGCCTCCCGCATGCCCACTATACGCCCTCGCTCAAAGTCCGTCAACTGCACATACGGTTCACGTCCACGCTGTCGCGGCATGCTACCAGTGTTAAAGACTACGATGGAGCTCCGTATGCCACGGCAAACTGGCTGACACTGACGGCGGCGGTGGACAAATGCTGCGCAGCTAGCGCCATTCGACGGCCAACACCGCGGTTCCTGGTGTGTCCGCTGTGCCATGCGTGTGATCATTGCTTGTACAGCCGTCTCGCAGTGTCCGGAGCAAGTATGGTGGGTCTGACACACCGGTGTCAATGTGTTCTTTTTTCCATTTCCAGGAGTGTATATATATATTTGAATTACAAAAAACTAATAATAAAAAAAAATTACATCGCGCGAGACTCGATCCGGCGACCTTCGGATTACGAACCCGAGCGCTTACCGCTGCGCCACGACGCTGTAGAGAATTGTTAATCGTAGAGAGTATTTCAACACAATGGTTTCTTTTAACTGTCGATTTTCTCGACAACGGCTGGGAAGTGCATCTTGGTGCTTTGCCACATTACACCTCTCGCCATGAGCTTTTATTATGCGCAGTACGAATCGAATCTGAATTTCACAATTGGCGGCCTCCCCTTGTTAGATTAGGTTGTCGTGCGTATGGCATATAGCACGCAAAACGTTCAATAGCACCCGGAAATCATATCATCGCAGCATAAAAAAAAATTAATACCGTTTTGCTCGATGTATTCATAGATAAAGCCTAGTGGTGTGGATACGTCAAAAAAAAATATTCTCTCTCCAACATGGCATGTACTTACGTGACCGTATACTTATCTACTTTAGGGAGTCCAATATTTTCTGTAACTTACCCTGTACCTTACAATCTTGATGCATAAGTGGCATAAAAAAATTACAGCTACTTTGTTCCGAGGTCTGTGCTAATTGTTCGCTCCAGAATCCTTCGTACACAAACTTAAAAGTAAAATATTACTGTGATCATAAACCATTCAGTCAAACCTTACAAGTACACCCTGTGCTAACATTGCTAGTCCTCAATTTACGTATATGTCCTAGTTTGTTTGCGTGTTAAGTCCACAGTCAAATGGCTCTGAGCACTACGGGACTTAACTTCTGAGGTCATCAGTCGCCTAGAACTTAGAACTACTTAAACCTAACTAATCTACAGACATCACAGACATCCATGCCCGAGGCAGGATTGGAACCTGCGACAGTAGCGGTCGCGCGGTTCCAGACTGTAGCGCCTAGAACCGCTCGGCCACTCCGGCCGGCTGTCCATAGTCATTGACGTAATCAGAAGAAGTGAAATGCTCTGATTCATGTAGATGCATAAGATGTACTTACTTTACGCTAATCGTATTCCTTCTTTTTACCACAGGTTACTTATTTCACTTGTGTGCACAGATAGATGTAAAATGTGATGTTTCAACATGGTAGAATTTCCTCAAGTCTCTGTGTGCATAAAGTCCTTTGATTTTACCATTGTGAGGATACGCAAGTAAAAAACATCCGTCATGCGAAATATGTACAATAATGTACCGACCAGTATACGTTATGTGCCACTTAGCGTTTTTCTTGGCTAACAGAGAATATTTCACATGGGTTTTAAGTAAAACTTTTTCTCCAACCACAAATCTGGTAACACCAAATAGCTGTTTGTCAAAAAGTTTCTTATGGCGTTGAGCTTGTTCTGTAATAGAGATCAATACCTGTATTATCTTGGATCGCCCCCATGACTATACATGGTCAACATCGGGGAGCATAATGAGGCCACGTTTAGCTTAACGCCCCAGTCTTACTGTTTGTCACTTCTATAATATTCACTCCCGACATGTTGTTCCTCTTCTGCGCATCCCGAGCATGATTCTGCCCTGCGTTTATAGGCGTAATGCTACTTTGCGCTTTGGACTGATAGGGTACTGCCACTGCACATTTCGTGGGTCAGCCGTGTTGTTATAGCTAAATTGAGGCTGACAATTACTGTAAGCGTTACCATACTGATTTCCGTTATCTTTCCTATACCAATTTCGTTTCCGGCTACCGGAGTAGCCAGAGTAGTTTCTGTCACAATTTTTTCTTTACCTTTTATACCCTGTGTTAAAATTTTGGTTATAGTTATTACTAGAATTGCCTCCCGAACTCGGACCTGGCATATGCGCTGCTGTGGCGGAATCGACAAAAGCCGGTCGTGACTCAACCGCGCACGCTACATTGTTGACAGCGTTGGTTCAAATGGCTCTGAGCACTATGTGACTTAACTTCTGAGGTCATCAGTCGCCTAGAACTTAGAACTACTTAAACCTAACTAACCTAAGGACATCACACACATCCATGCCCGAGGTAGGATTCGAACTTGCGACCGTAGCGGTCACGCGGTTCCAGACTGAAGCGCCTAGAACTGCACAGCCACACCGGCCGGCTACAAATTGTGACATAAAGTCTGTCTGCATTACTCTAAACATGTGCATTATGTCTGGTTCTACTGGACCTTGTACATTTGCGGAATCCGAAACAGTTTCCAGAGTTGACATATTATTGTCTGTTGCTTGGGACTCAGTACAACTAGTCGCTGCGACTGCGTTATCAGTATCTGCAATGTTTTCTACCGCTGTGTTAGGTATAGGCTGACCAACTGATTCCCAATCGGATGAATTCTCTATCGTTTTGCATTGTGATCTTAATTTCACTATAGCTGTATATAACCCTAAACCAGCGTGCAGCCGATCTTCACTACTATTGTGGCTCGTACTACACGTAAACAAATAACAGATGACGTCGCGCTCGTTCGTGAAATTCAATGTAGTAAAATATGTCTCTGGTGAAACAGTGAACTGATAAGTGACTTCTACGCGAGCAGTCGATCAAAATGATCCGCCATGTTGTGATACATTCACCTATACTATATTTACAACACTCTACAAAATTACCTATAAAAGAAATTTTGAAAAGAATGCGTGCTACGCCCTGGGTGTCGAAAAAATGCCGTTCAGTCCCTCATTCAAGATAACCGAAAGTGTAGTAGTGCTGTTGCTCTTACCTTACGTATTTTCTGTTGCCGATAGGTTTTCTTGATAGGAGGTTTAACGTTCCAACAATTCCTTCTTTTCTAATTTTCTTACAGGATAAATGTTTGTGAGTGTCTATGGACTGATTTCGGTGATAATTTTCTTATCTGGTACGCAAATGGTGTAACATATAACAGAAACAATTGGTTGTAGTAGAAATAATGGATGGAAAAAATCATTTTAATATTTCAACTTAAAATTTGTTCTGATTTTTTCTGAAATGAAGGTCATGGCACTCGGTCGCCATTGTAACCGCCCTGTTAAATTGTTGGAGTCAGTGGAAAGAGATATCGAGATTATCACGATGGAATTTGGCTAATACACGGTGAACCTCATTATATAAGTCCCCAAATGTAGACTTCCACTTTGCCGGCCAGAGTGGCCGAGCGGTTCTCGGCGCTACAGTCTGGAACCGCGCGACCGCTACGGTCTCAGGTTCGAATCCTGCCTCGGGCATGGATGTGTGTGATGTCCTTAGGTTGGTGTGGTTTAAGTAGTTCTAAATTATAGGGAACTGGTGACCTCAGCAGTTAACCCCATCGTGCTCAGGGCCATTTGAACCATTTTGAAGACTTCCACTTTGAACCACCAGTAAAAACGGGAAACGGAAAACGGCTTTCATCATCGGCGATTTCAACAACCATAGTCACGTATGGGGATATGCACACGAAGACAAAAACGGTGAAGCCGTTCTGGCGTAGGCGGAGTCAAACCACCTGGCACTTATCCACGACAGCAAACTTCCCACATATTTCAACAGCGGCAGGTGGCGCCATGGATACAACCCGGATCTCCTATTCGTCGGCGATGAAATAGCACAACAGTGCTTTAAATCCATCTGCGGCCCCATCCCAAAGACACAACATCGCCCAATAATGTGCCAAATGTTGCCAATAGTTATACCACGAAGAGTAAATTTCAGGTAGGCAGACTGGCCCAAATTCACCAGAATACTAGAAGAGAGAGTCCAGACATATAGCCCAGATCCAGAGAACTATGACAGCTTCGTGGACACCGTCAAAACCTGCTCCAGAACGTCTATTCCAAGGGAATGCAGAACAAGTTACACAACAGGACTCACCCAGGAAACAGTAGCCCTACTGGAAGAGTAGCAAATGCTCTTCGAAAGAAACCCCTTCAGTGAAGAAACCCTCACCCCGGATGTCAGAAGTGAGAAGGGAGCAATGGACCAAACTGATGGAGGCAACTGAGTTTGGCAGATAGTCAAAAGGCCGGGAAAATCATAAAACGCCTAGCCAATGACCCCACCAAACCAAATCTACACGCAAACGTCACAGCAGACCAAATTGCACACCAGCTTCTCACAAATGGGAAACTACCAAGATACGACAACCTAAAGACAAAAAAAGAGGGGCATAGAACGAAACCCCCTCAGGAGACCGAAGAACTATCCAAGCCATTTACCTTGGCGGAATTGGAGAAGGCGAACAGTAAGTGAAAAATACGGAGAGCAGCCGGCCTTGATGATATATGCGTCGAGCAAATAAAGCATTTTGGACCTGTAACAAAGAAATGGCTAGTCGATATGATGAACAACTGCATGACATCCTGCAAAATTCCAAAAATCTGGAGAAAATCGTGAGTCATTGCTATCCTAAAACCATGCAAAGAACGTGACAATCCCAAAAACTACAGGCCGATCTCTCTGCTAAGCCATATGTACAAGGTTTTGGAAAGGATGATACTCCACAGAATCACGGACGCCATCGAGCCCCTCCTGAAGTGGGAAGTGAGGAATAATAAACTACGTTCCATTAAGACTTTAGTGTGACCGTGGGCTACCTCCTTCCGCTCGTGACGGTGTGAAGAAGTAGCCCTTACTCGGTTTAGAGTGGCACATCGTCCATTCAAACATGGCTCCCTCTTCCGTCGGGAGGAGTCCCCATTATGTCAGAGATTCGGGACACAGTACTACATATTTTAACTGAGTGTGTTCTATATGACGATCTGAGGGCTGAACTGGGTCTTCATAGTATTTTCCCTCTAACTTAACGAGGCGAGTGTTGTTCGAGTCTTACAATTTTGTGTGGCGTCCGGGATTCTTCACGAAACACTGGGTGTGAGATCTTAATGTGTCACAGAGTGGCTGGGTCACGTATTATTTCTAAGTCGTCCTCCAGCCACGGTTAACTGCCTCTTTTTTAACAGCTTCTTGATTTTTATCCATGATTTTATTTAGTTATTCTGCTGTATCTCGTTGAGATTTTACTATGGGCTTTTCTGAAGCTCACTTTCTTGGGGTTGCTTTACGATTCTTGGGTTGGGACAAGACGTAGTTTCCCAATTTATTGATATTTTTCCATAAATTTTCACAATGTTCTTCGGTATATCATTAATGCAAGGCCGCTGATGCCTTGCTGTTTAGCATCATCCGTCGAAATCATCATCATCATCATCTGAATTCACTTTCATTTTTCTATGCCCACCATAAACCGTTGCAACCACAAAGCAAGTGTTAACTACCTAAATAACTTTCTTTAATCTGTTGGCTGTCAGATCGTCTTCCTAAATTTGATGCACGGGTCAAAACTTTGTGCATGAGGGTGCACAGTTTTCAAAGTGGTGCATTTACGGATTTACTTTCACGTGTAATCGTAACTTAAAACATAGCAGTAATCTTACAAGCCTTAACTTTTACCTTTTCTGTATTCAAGTCAAAACTGTCGACTATGTCTCTAGCGGAAAGCATTCTATGCCAATTTCAAGCAACAGTGAATAATACCCTGGCTTAAACCCACATCGCATTCCTAATGCAGACCCAGGAAACATGACACGGTTACTGTGAACACAGGTGAGTTATCCAGACACTCTGCTTCAACAGAAGAGAATTCCAGAGCACAGCGCTACTTAGATAGCCATCTCTGGACGCGGTGTAATTTATCATTCGTGGGTCTGCGGTATGGGTTACACTCCTGCTTAATGCAATTCTGCTGGAGCAGGAGGTGATCCGCAACGTGGTTGCGGGCTTTGCCAGAGTCCGTTTTGCGACAGTTAAATAAATGCTTGCGCCGCGTCCGGGTGGGCATGTCGTAAGGAAACGCGCTCCAAAACAGTGTTGATTGGTGCCGCAGATTGCAAGCTGTAAAAGTAATCTGTAGTCCCGTTGATATGATCGCTTCATCTCTCGTAGTTAATGAGAGCTCCATGTATTCATAAATCACCAATGATCTGTCTGGCAACCGTTGGTGTACGATCTCACTAAGTGCAAATTAGTTTAAAACCGCTTGCGCTGTAATGGTATCAGTGACGTCACTGGTAAGATTTAATACACTGAAGCTCCGAAAAACTGGCATAGAGATGCTTATTCAAATACAGAGATATGGTAACAGTCGGAATACGGCCCTTGCGGTCGGCAACGCCTATCTAAGAAAAGTGTCTGGCGCAGTTGTTAGATTGGTTACTGCTGCTACAGTGGCAGGTTATCAAGGTTTAAGTGAGTTTGAACTTGGTGTTACAGTCAGCGTACGAGCGATGGGACACATCAGAGTAGTGGAAGTAATTTTGTTTTGTTAACCATGGATCCACGTCAGATTATTTGCGGTGACCAGGCAGATATTACACGGGATTCTCAGGTAAATGCGGTTGCGGATCTGGCAGAAATGTCGGACGTAGAACCCGCACAGTATGATGTTATGTCTCAGTCAGGTGACGAAAGTGAATGGGAGACCGCAGCAGAACGAAATAAAGGCGCTGTTGGTATGAGACGCACCATCAGTAACACTGGAAGACCAGAATCGCGAACAAAACGTCACAGAATGATGGTATCTCGTTCATCTAGTCCTAGAAGTGTTAGCGGTGGATGTCAATTTGAGGCTCTCGTGCAATTCATGCGAGAGGCAGAGAAAAAGAGACGGAAGGAAGAGGAGGAAAGACACAGATTAGTCACAAGAACGGTCACAGACGGTATAGATGGGGGTCAAGAAAGAGATCCCAAGAATCCAAGAAGAGGAAATTAATGTCAAGAAAACTACAACAGAAAAGCTTCATGCTGTGGACCAGGCGTAACGCGATGCCAAAACAGCGCGATTGGTAGCGCAAGTAGCAAGAAAGGACGCATCAGTGGCCAAAGAAGAAGTTAAACTGACAAGAACGGATGTATTTAAGACAAAAAAGGCACTTGCAACCCTCCAAAAGCAAGGCAAAGAAATAGTTCAAGAAACGCAGGAAAATATGAGTGAGGCTGCTAAGCGAATATAACAGATAGAAAGCAAAGTGACCGAAATCTCTGAAGTTAAAGATCGGCAGCCCCGAGTCGCCGCGCAACAAAACGAGTTAGCTAAGGACGTTCGGCAGGCACATGAGCGGGTCACGCAATTGTAAACTCCGTCTCGTCCGGTACAGCGCCATCGACAGCGTCACAGAAGTGAAGAATATGTAGAATATGTTTTGTGACTCTCCGAACCGCTGCAGGACACACTCCCAGAACATGGGCGAATGCAGCAGGAATATGCACCTGCCGCGGCGGAACGTATAATGAAAAATGCTCCGTCGGTAAGACGCATCATGTTAGAGATAGATCCGGAAAACAATTGTACACGTTTACTGAGGTCATAAACGTTATTATGTGAATCTGACAACGCAAGGGGATACCATAACAGTGCACAAGGATCGTTTGGGCACGGATACATGGGGTCACGCGCTGTAGACGAGAGCGAAAATTCGTACGGCGGATACGTCGAACGTTTCGACCACAAACTTTTCTTCATCATCCCGAATTTTCAAGTCGACAAGGAGGCAAACAATGCATTACATCCAAAGACCGGGATGACACAGTACCATCACGTGCTACCAGAATCTTGGACTCTGAAGTACAAGCTCCAGTTTATCTGTGGTTTCTGGGAAGGGTCGATTGCAGAACATATTCACGGAGTTGCGGCGAGCTGTCGCTCCTACCAAGAATTTAAGGACGCATTTTGTAGCGCATATTGCTCGCAAGACACACAGGAGAGAATAAAAGAGGAGATCATGTTACGAAAGGACTTAGAAGCGTCAGGACTCCACAGTCCCGTCAAATTCTTCGAATCCATGGTCAAGAAGAACCGATTCTTTGATCAACCGTACAGTCCCAAGGAAATTATAAGGCACTGCTACATTAAATTACCTTTACGTTAAAAGCAATTGCTCATCGGTAGATGCAGCGATTCAATCGAAGCTTTCAAGAGTATACTGTGTGAACTCGAGTACGTGAATGAAATTCACAACTCGTGGGAAAGATGTAGAAATATTGACCATAACTGGCCGGATTCGTCAGAGAGGAATAACGATGGACGAAATGGGGGGAAACACCGATCGAATCGAAACCAAAATTAAAACTTCAATGCGAATAACTAGCCATCATGAGAAACTGGAGACAGCAACAGAACTCAAAACAGGATCAACAGGATTCTAGGGACCAACAGCAAAGCAACAGCAGGACAACAACGGTCAAAGTCAACGGAATGACCAACGTAGCGAATAAGTAGAACTGACCTAACCCATCGCAGGGGTCACGCAAAGAAAATTCATACAGGAATTGATACACAGCCCCTGCGGACTCAGCTCAAAACAATGCCACAGAAACCATCGGAACGAGCGATATTAACCTGTTAGAGTACGAAGACACAAGGGAGCTGCAATGGGAATAGAAGGTGCAGTATATAAATAGTCTCCATGGATGAACTGTTTAACGTAATTTAAAGTTTATATTGTGCTGCTTAGCGTAACTTTCCATTCGTTCTATTTCAGCGTTATTTTGTATGTCACTTCCAATTTGTTTTCAGTGTGAGTCGTTGAACGTTGTCAAATGAGTTGCGTATTTGTGACATCTTCACGCCAACATTCTCTGGCAGGTGTCAGATTGAATTCAAATTCTGTAGCAAGTTACGTGTGATCAACAAGAGGCATTTTTTGTAGCATACCAAACCAGGCATTCTGCTTAATGAGTACTACAAACAAGTGAGTATTGCTATTATTTCTTTGGATTCACAGCTGTTGTCCGATTTCCGCAATTGAGCATCATATTCTGTCGTAGCATTCTCGCAGAAGAGTCTTCACAATTATCACCATGGTCGATGAAATTGTTTCTGTTTACTTCTCGTGGTTTCTTGTGCACAGCCCAAGGGAGGGATGTAAATCACTTTATGTTTTTCGTGTTGTCAAGACGGTAAATCGTGCCAGAAAGCATGTGTTTCTCGATTTTCGCATATGTTTCGTATGGTGTTAGCGGTCCACGCTTCGAGCTCGTGTCGACGTTAGGACTCACACTGTTATGAGCATGTGCGTCTCGACCTTGGGATGTGTTTCGTACATTGTTAGCAGTCCACGCTTTTGCCGACGCTGAGACTCGGTGTGTTTGAGCCACTGCCTGTCGTGCGATGTAGCCTGTCTCGTAGTGGAATTTTGCCAGCGCCATGTGAGCGCCGTCGGCGAAATATTGTGTATGGGGAATTGGCAAGGACAAGTGCAAGTCATGGTAGAGTGATGAACCCTAGACCTGCAAACAGGAAGAAGAAACGGTATGGTGGATGGTTCAAATGGCTCTGAGCACTATGGGACTTAACACCTGAGATCATAAGTCCCCTAGAACTTAGAACTACTTAAACCTAACTAACCAAAGGACATCACACATATCCATGCCCAAGGCAGGATTCGAACCTGCGACCGTAGCAGCAGCGCGGTTTCGGACTGAAGCGCCTTGAACCGCTCGGCCACACCGGCCGGCGAAGTGATGGAACATGGATGAAAAAATAATAAGTGTATATGATTCAGTATGCTTTTGTTTCATTTCAGCAGCAGCGACCCTGACAGAGGAGATAGGAATCATCCTTTTACTATGTAAAATTTTGTGTTCATAATCATAAACGCCACTTCAAATATTTCAGGCAAATCACCGGCACCTGCGCGAGTAGACGCACTTCCTGACCACTTCAGCGTCAGCAGACAACACCGCCGGACATCCAAAAGTAAAAAAAAAAAAAGGAGTATACAAGGAATAAAATGCATGACATTTCACTTCAGTATTTTTATCAAAGGCATAGTGTAGTATAAAGTCTGCTCGTTTGGAAGAGGTACAGAGGGAGCGCCAGCGTAAAATTAAAGTGCATGACAGGAGTAGAACTAACCAAAAACCTAACAAAGACATGTGCACACACAAACAAAGACACCTCACACCACATAATTTACGTTCATACAACATTAACAGGGCCCTGCAGTCATTAAATTTATTTTTGGATTTGCGTCCTTAGTAATAAAATAAATAAATAAATATATTCAGTAACGAAAAAATATTGTACTCATCATTCTTTTCTTCTTAAGTAAATGAATTATATCGATGTAATAACGTTTGTGAGAGAATATGGAACTTGACCACACATGAGGATTGTGCAGACTCCAGAACCAACATGGCAGACTCGACGTCGGAACCCATACCAGCCAGCGAGGGGCGAAGAGAGCGGGCAGCCCTACTGAGTCAGCTGTGGCAACCCAGGTGAGTGGGGGACCGGACCACCTGCTGCGACAGAACATGGCCTGCTGCCAGCTGACACGCCTATGTCACGCAGCCCTGTCGTCTACCAGTGCAGGTCAGCTGAGAGAGTGGGATGCCACCACGTGCCGGCAGCAACCCCCTAGTGACCAACAACCCCCCCCCCCCCCCGGCCGCTAATTGAGGGACAAGCCAGTCACATGTCAACACAATCAGTGCGCACACTCAGCCTTACAAAATAAATGGGGTGCCAAGAGTGACGTGTCCCGTTGTCAACAGATGAGCTAATCTGATGTCTTGTGCCGGGAGGTGCGTTCTGATGCAGCAGTGAACGGGAATAACATAGCTGACCCATGTCCCACTGTCACTGATTGGATTTCTACACCAGGGGGCGAGTTGCACATCAAATGCAATGCTGTCATGACAGTCGCTGATAGCTAACTGCTGACTGACGAGGATGACGCCAAGGGTCCAGCTGGGGTCCATAAGCTGCCCAAGATGCTGGTTGCTGCCCAGACACCAGATGCTGTGAGATGAGAGGAAATGCCAGAGACATGTGCCGCCACTTCTGCCACGTCATGCGCTGAGTGAGAGGCTATTCCACTCTGGTGCAAATTGCTGTTCTTCAGCCCCACCAGTCACAGTTTGTACATGTGCCTGAGTGCTATGTTTTTAATTCATGTGACATTTTCAGTTGTAAAATTTGTCTCCCCAGGGACCCTTGTGGTGGGAGCGAAAGGATATCTTCCTGTAATATAATTATGTAATATATTTTTCTGTTTTTGCATGTATCAGCTGAACTGTTTTCATTTGATTTTTATATTTTTCTTCACATTTATTAATGCTCTGATGATGTGCCTGTATTTGGTTTCATGTTGTTGAAAATAATACACAAATTTACACAACCTAGGTAATAAGACAAACAGATTACACATGTGACTTCCTTGTTCATTGAGAATTTGAGAATGTATGTGTTTGATGATTGGACCAAATGAGTGATAGAGCAGGGGTAAATCAATAAGCAGAAAACAGTTCATACTCCAGGACACTGTAAATGATTAGGGACCTTAGACATCTATGTCCTCAGGATATGGTGTGAGTGGGCATATTTGTTTGCTGCAAGGCATATCAAATGTTTATCAGAAGTCTGTCATGACCCCTGGAATGGATGAGGTCAAGCTAGAATGTGTTTTAGCCATGGCAATCCTGATTGCCAAAGTGACTTATTCTCACATATATATCGGTTATCAGGCTGAGATTCTCCTACTATTTTCATTGATTTCCTGTGGTTAGTGTCACACTATGCAATATTGAAGTGAGACACTACCCATGCAGATATCGATGGCAGGTAGTGGGCAGTGAGAGAGGACATGTTACTCCCCCATCTATTTTCTGTATTCAGAAATTTATTAAAGATTTTGTTGCAACCTGATGCACCTTCAGTGAGACTCTAGAAACTTAATGGCCTGAGCAGACACTAATGGAGCCTGGTAGGGCTCTAAAATCATGAGGTATTTTTATGGTTCTTAGCTCATAGAAATGGCATGTTGAGCGTTGGAAGCAATTGGCAGCGAGCCCATCCCTCAGTAAATCTTGCCAGACAGGCCCACAGCCATACAAGGCAGACAGCACAGCCCCACATTGAGACAGGTCTCCAGCAGGACAATGCCGCGATACCTGCATTGGCGCCAGCTGTAGCTTGGGGTGGGGCAATGGACTGAAGGAATGCATCTACACAGTGGTGTCGTACACTAGGCATTGTGTGCAGGGCCATGCGTAATAAAAATTCACAAGTTTTCGTGTTCACCAATACTGCAAGTAGACCTGCAAAGCACTTCCATCAGCCACATCGGTTGTATAAGAAACTCCAACGTCTGAGAAACGTTTGGAGGTAGAATATTTATCACACCACATAGCTAGGACTAACAAGCTCCAAGGCACAGATTTAGATAAAGATCTTTACGATTGTATCTGTTTGCTTGTTGACGTGGGAAGCGACATGACTTCAGAGAAAATCATCTTCCCCCACCATAAAAAATTAAAAAAGCCAGTAACTGGAAGTTCGTTTTTTTTCCCCAGCGATGCAGTTTTCTTAACTCTTGCAGTGGTTCAACATAAGTTTGTGCTGTCGTGCATGAGGGGAGATTTAGCAACCTTAGAGCTCTGTGATTGGCTCAAGATGGCGAGAAGGTGGTGTCGTTCGTGCACTTTGCGGAAAAACGGACTTTTTTTTTTTTTTTGTTTTTTGTTTTAGGAGAGGTCCGAGGCACTCAGGTGCTGGACTTTAATCTGGTAAGAGCACCTTCTGGTGGATCCTCTGGCATAGGTGGTTGATGCTTGAGACCTATCCTGAGACTGGCTTCAGTTGCAAGGACTCTAGACTGGGCAGCCTTTGGTGAAGTTCTTACTTTACTGACAGTGTGACCTCAAACTTGACGTTTGGTATCCTTGTGCACTCTGTTGGTCCTTGATATGACCAGCAAACAGGTGTGTCACACACGGAAATCTACCATGATTTCAGGGCTCTGTTAGAGAGTAAAATGCGATCCATCTGTCTAATCGCTAGTATGTGAAAATTTTGCATTTCTTTCGTGGCCCTGATGGATTCACAGGTGCCACCTCAGGTCCCGCCTCCACCATACACATCTCGCCAGCTGCAAGCTACATTGTCACACGAAGCAAACAGTGTAACGTACTGCCGTTCTGGCCTTGTCAGGGCATACAGATCTCAATCGCCACTTGCTCTCAGCTGCACCTACATAGAGGAACTTCTGTAGGTTTGAACAATCAAAGTCTGCTCAGCGTCAGATCCATTCAGATTGCATTATCTATATTTTTAGGACCAGAGAACTTGATTCACTTCTGCCACCCAGGATCCTTGTCGATTGTGGTCTTATACCAGATGTTATTTGTTTACAGTATTCAATCAATAACTTGTTTAGCATTATTTATGTTTTTTTCTTTTGAAAAATAAATGTTGTTAGAACTCTAGTAAATTTTGCTTCATTCTCAATCATTTATATAGTCCCTACAGGGTAAACTTTCAAGATGTTATCACTGCCTGATATCTACGTGGCATACTCCATGTTAAGTCTTCAGAGGTCATCCTGTAGTATCGATTCCCATTCTTGAGAGAGAGCCCATGAGAGTTCTTGCAGGGTCTGTAGCAGGACAGGACGACCACGGACACGTTTCTCAAGCATCTCTCACATATGCACGATGGGGTTTAGGTTGGGACTCACCGCCAGCCATTCCTGTTCTTCAGTGTCCAGGCTTCGCAAATCATCCCTGCTGACATCGTCCACATACGCCCTAACATTAGATGGAATTCAGGGCAGCAGCCCCCAAAATGATCCAACAGTATCTGTCTCACGTACCGCCTGGCGCTAAGGCGATCATGGACTACGACAAGATCTGCATAGCTGTCACACTGAAGCCTCCCCACGATATCAAAGAACCTCGGAAATCTGTGGATTTCTTAGGCAACATTTGGCAGGTACCACTCATCATAGGTTTCCGCACACGAAAATGGCCAATACTTTGCGTCAAAAGATATTAGTACTCGTCCGAGAATAACACGTTTCGCAAGTTGTCAGTCGACATAAGAGCGGCAGAACTGAACGCGAGCTGCAAAATATTGTCATGTCAAGCGAAGTAATCGAACAGGACGTCTTGATCGTTAGGTCCTTTCTTGTCACTTGTTCATTACAATCTGATCGGACACAGGGACTCCATTGGCTCTTCTGAAATCGTCTTGTAGTGCTCTGGCGGCATCCGAGCGATGCCGCAACGCGGAAATGACCAGATAACGGGCTTCGCGTGGAGATATAATGCGTCGGCGATCTTGTCGAACACGTCTTGTCTACTGCCCTGTGTCCCCGTAGCGTGTCCACAACCTAAGGATAACACACGGAAGGGCATTGGCATCTGTAGCAACATAAAGGGAAGTCCGTCCTTCTTGGAAGTAGCTTGCGTTGCACTAATAGACGCAGTGCACGTGTTTAGTTTAATGCAACGTCCACAAATTACAACTGCCATCTGTGTGCCTCACCAGAAAATATTGGGACATAGATATTCACTTTCTTCATTACTGTGTCACCTGCCACTGTAACACATAACACACCAAGTAGATGGCGAATGATTTTAATTGTTACCTATACTGAAAGTGAAGCTCTCAAGCGATGCAATAAGACCACAGGTACCACCTATATAAAAATGAGTCTAACATACGGGACGCTGATACACGTGTTCCCCTAAATCTTTTGAATAGTGCAATTTGTTGAGAGATTTTTAGTGCCATACCAGAAAACTGATTTTAAATGCCATTAGGAAAGTCCCTGCAAGCTCATACGTGCGAAGAAGGGAGCAGGATCTGGTAACTGTTAATGACGCTATTTATTTACACAAATACCGCCACTATCGGGTTCGAATAGACAGGTTCATTTTCAGACGGTTCTTCACCATTATATTGAATTTTTTACTGTTTAAATTAGATTGTGGTTTTCTTTTCTCTAACAATTCATGTTGTAAGATATAGACTGAACTCCAAACCATAGTTTAAAAAAAAGTGTTTATTCCTTCTCGGCCAAAATGAGACATATGGCTTCCATGAAGCCAATTATTTATTACATTTCTTACTCACCTAAAATTCAAATTATTTTAATGAAAATTAATTATTTAAATGCTATGGAAATGGGTCCAAGTAACAAGGTTATGGTGTCGGTATCTCTACATTTACAACACCTAACATGAGATGGGATAGAATTTCTGAATAATTAAAATCAATTCAAGGAATAGTAGATTCACAACACTTATTTTCTGTGTATGTATTCACATGAGATCAATAAAGTACATTAATTTGTCATCACCACCGCTGACGGAATAATGATGTCATACCACACACAAAGATTGAAACCGTCAGCTAGTACAATACAAGGGTGGTAATACCATATTGGTAATTGATAATGCCATATTGGTTTTGAAAGACAGTCACAGAATCTACCATCTGTTCCTTGTGTGAGTAACTACACCAATCTGACCTCAATTATATACATCGTCTACCCAATAAGTCACCGGTCAGCCACGTGTAAACTTACATATACGGAACGACGATTACGGGCTGAATACAATCCATGGCCCGACTGCGCCTAGACTTCGTCAAAAATCTCGAAACCCCGTGCCGCAGTTACATCTTTCCAGTTGTGTGTTGGAAAGTACAGCTGCAAGATGTGTCATGCCGCAACTGTTACGTGAGTAATTACACCAATCTGACCACGATGTTATACCTAGTCCCACACTCACATACATCAATTGTGGGCTGGACAGTTGTCCCTCTGTAGCTCATCAGAGCGAAATTTTTCTAAGCTCAGTGCGAGCTCTTAGAATGCTTAATGAAAGCAAAGATCAAGGAAAGTGTAATTCTAACAAGAAATTCTTGAGTGCGAGGTCGAATAAGACCTATGACGTTTACAGCATTTGGCGCCCTACATGTTGTCTACCAGGCATCCAGTACATTGGCTGCTAATGGCAACATGGGTTAGGACTGGCGGTCTCCAACGGTGAGCACTGAATGAGGCTACGGAGCATAGTTGAATCGCTTACTCGACGAGTAACTCACAACTGTGCAACGGTGCCAGGGTGAATGATACAAAGCATAGCAATCGCTACGATTAACAAAGCAAACATTGCATTATACCTGCAACAACAGTCACCGAATTACATATTTCGTAAGAAATGAACTCCAAGGAATCTCGCAAAGGGAGAAAGAAGTGGCAGATGAGATGTTAGCGTACTTGCAAGACGAGTTTGTGGAATGTGTAGTGTCGTATACGCTCGATTGAGCGGGCAATGTACATTACTAGTTCAATGATGCCGATACGTCCTTAACAAGTGGAAGTGATCATCCTTGTCGGGCAGGGAGGCACGGAACCCGTCTCCAGTGAAACTTATTAAGGGACACTCGTCTTCAAAGGAGCTGGTGCTAAACACAATTACGTACACGGAAGATCGTCCGCAACATAGTAAAAAAATAAAAGAAAAAAAGGAGGTTATGAACAGATCTCGAATAAGTCCGCAGCAGTACGACAGTGTAGTAAAAATGGAAATGCCGTGTGGCTAGGGCCTCTCGTCGGGTAGAACGTTCGCCTGTTGCAAGTGTTTCGAGTTGACGCCACTTCGCCGATTTGCGTGTCGATGGGGATAAAATGATGATGATAAGGACAACACAACACCCAGTCCCTTAGCAGTGAAAATCTCCGACCAAGCCGAGAATCGAACCCGGACCGTTAGGTATGACACTCCGTCGCGCTGATCACTCAGCTACCAGGTGCTGACGACAGTGTAGTGCATAAGATATCCAAGGGAGGATAACTTATACTTGTTACAGAAAATGGTGTTTGGCCGTTTTAAGGTTGCTCGATACAGTTTATATGAATCACACTACTTTAGAGCAAACTGTCACCCCTGAAAAATGAGTGACATTGCAGTTCGTACCACCTGGAACCACTGGACAAATTCGGCCTCTGGATATTTGTTTTTCCAGTGCCTATAAAACATTGTACCACACTATTTGCAGCTACGCCTTAAAGAATAACCACACGGTTGCATGCCATCGCATTCCATCAGTTCCCATCAGACCGTTAGACCAATATGAGTCTGTATGCATTCATTAAGAGTAGATACCTAGCTGAACGTTTTGCACAGTACGTTATTCCCAAGGAGTTCACCTTCTGTCTTAGTGCTGTCAATATTTGCGATGACTGTGGCACGCCATTTTTCATTCTCTATTCGAAGTGCAAGTTAATGGTTTGTTTTGAACAGTTCTTTAATCTCGGCGATGTCAATTTTGTGAAGTGTAACAGTATATACAACGGAAGATTGATCTCTACACCTCCAGGACATTCATCTTCCGTCGCCCTCCTAATGCCCAAGGTGAGACATTACCGGCTAATATTTTTCTTGTCATAACTGTTAAAACAGCACTTTCAAATGAGCTTTCTGTCCTTGCAATTTGGACTCAAGAGGTTCCTTGTAAGAGTGCCTGCTACATAATCGACCCAGAGACTTCTCATCTTCACCAATCTGGAGCTTGGTATTGTTATGTCGTCCACCTCCCTACATCACTAAGAGGTCAGCTCCAAAGCTTCTGTCTAGTGAAAAGGCTAATAAAGTTACATCTCCAAAACATGGAAATTTTGTGAATGGACCAACAGGCTGCATTCTCCCCCACAGAAAAACGTATGCTCAAAACTTTCGAGGCTCGGTGCCCGACTTGCACTGTCGGCCAGAAGACAAGATATAGCCCAAGTGGTGAGTGCCTCTCACGCAACAAAGAAAGATGGCATCTCTGTGAAAATATTTTCAGGCAACATTCCAGGGAGGCAACGATTGAGTGAAAAACCACTTTCATGTTTTCTATGCCTGGAGGGTGTCCTCTGAGAAAGAATATATGGATCTGCTGTGTACTACATCGCACACAACGGCAAGGAGAAGTGTGCTACAAAGTGGTGCAGCAGCTGTCATCGTAGGGAAGAAAGGATTAACGAACATGTAAATACAGAAGCTTTGGTCCACAACTGGCTTTCATATGAGGAATTATTCCGCTTAGCTCTGACTGATGAGAGTTGATGTCCTCCTAAGCAATAATGTGCCAGTTTCTGTCCAATTGTCGCTATAGGTCGGCAAAATCCAGAGCTCGTTAGAGGGCCTACCCATAATGCTCTAAACGCTCTCAGCTGGGTAGAGATACGGAGATCTTACAGGACGAGGTAGGGCCTGGAACGCATAAAGACAGGCATTGGAAACTCTCGCAATGTGCACACGGTCATCGTCTTGATGAAATGCAAGCCCAGGATGGCTTTCCTTGAAGGGCAACAAAACAAGGTGTAAGATATTATCGACGTACCGCTGCGTGTAATAGGCCACTGTAGTCACCCAAAGGTGCCCAGTGATGAAAAGAGACGGCATCCCATGCTACCTTGCTCACAAGGTCGCCAGGTCTGTCCCCAGATGAGAACTTTTGGAGCATTATGGACAGAGCCCTTCAACCAGTTCGGCATTTTGACGATTTAACCTACCATTTGGGCAGAATATGGCACGAGTGGCTCTGAGCACTATGGGACTTAACAGCTGTGGTCATCAGTCCCCTAGAACTTAGAACTACTTAAACCTAACTAACCTAAGGACATCACACACATCCATGCCTGAGGCAGGATTCGAACCTGCGATCGGAGCGGTCACGCGGTTCCAGACTGAAGCGCCTAGAACCGCACGGCCACACCGGCTGGCTATATATGGCACGTTATCCCTGAGGAAGACATCCAACAACACTATCAATCAAAGCCAAACCGAATAACTGTTTGTCTCAAAATGGTTCAAATGGCTCTGAGCACTATGGGACTTACATCTGAGGTCATCAGTCCCCTGAAAACTTGGAACTACTTAAACCTAATTAATCTAAGGACATCGCACACATCCATGCCCGAGGCAGGATCCGAAAGTGCGACCGTAGCGGTCGTGTGGTTCCAGACTGACGCGCCTAGAACCACTCGGTCACAACGGCCCGCAATAACTGTTTGCATAAGAGCCAGAGCTCGGCTGACGTGTTACTGGCATGCTCAATTTGTGAAGCCGTTTTTCTGGATTAAATCACCCAATTTTTGAAATTGTAGTCATTTCTCTGTCTGTACGCATACATCACGTCTACGGATAATTCCTCCGAGGTGTGTCGTTTGTTTTGTCTTAGAGTATACAATATGTATAAATATGTGGTGATATTGTAAAGATTCTGATAAAGCAACGCAGCTCTCTGCAGTTGCGGCGGCTGTGTACACTGATTTTCCTGCCAAATACCGCCTCCTCCGGAGCTAAGCAGCTAGTGACTCCGTCCATGGTGTATCACTCCAAACGTCAATTAAGTATGGAACAGATAATAATGCATGTATTTCACACTCATCGTTACTTAGCGGTAGTAAATTATGTACATAAACCTTCGTTGTGCGTCAGCCTATCCATTAGTGAAAATCGTATCGAAGTCCCTACAGTAGTTCCTGCAATTAGACTTCACATACAGACAGAAAAAACTGAAGAAGTCAATAAATTTTATATCTATAGATACACAGGATGTTAAAAAATGTATTCCATATTTTTAAAGGTGTTATTGTGGACCAAAAGAAGGAATAATGTCCGACGGCCGATGTGGCCGAGCGGTTCTAGGCGCTTCAGTGTTGGAACCGCGCGACGGCTTTTCTATTACGAAACACCTCCAGTACGTTTAGCGCACTTGTTTGCCTTGTTTTGGTCAGTACTGCCATGAAAGGAGGATATAAGATGAACATCAACAAAAGCAAAACGATGATAATGGAATGTAGTCGAATTAAATCGGGTGATACTGCGAGAATTAGATTAGGAAATGAGACACTTAAAGTAGTGAATGAGTTTTGCTATTTGGGGAGCAAAATAAGATAATGGTCGAAGTAGAGAGGCCGGCCAGAGTGGCTGTGCGGTTCTAGGAGCTACAGCCTGGAACCGAGTGACCGCTCTGGTCGCAGGTTCGAATCCTGCCTCAGGCAGTTCTAAGTTCTAGGCGGCTGATGACCTCAGAAGTTAAGTCGCATAGTGCTCAGAGCCATTTGAACCATTTGAAGTAGAGAGGATATAAAATGTAGACTGGCAAAGGCAAGGAAAGCCTTTCTGAAGAAGAGAAATTTTTTAACATCGAGTATAGATTTAAATGTCAGGGAGACGTTTCTGAAAGTATTTGTTTGGAGTGTAGCCATGTACGGAAATGAAATGTGGACGATAAATAGTTGAGACAAAAAGAGAATAGAAGCTTTTGAAATGTGGTGCTACAGAAGAATGCTGAAGATTAGATGGGTAGATCACATAACTAATGAGGAGGTACTGAATAAAATTGGAGAGAAGAGAAATTTGTGGCACAACTGACTAGAAGAAGGGATCGGTTGGTAGGGCATATTCTGAGGCATCAAGGGATCGCCAATTTAGTATTGGAGGGCAGCGTGGAGAGTAAAAATCGTAGAGGGAGACCGAGAGGTGAATACACTAAACAGTTTGAGAAGGATGTAGGTTGCAGTAGGTACTGGGAGATGAAGAAGCTTGCACAGGATAGAGTAGCATGGAGAGCTGCATCAAACCAGTCTCTGGACTGAAGATCACACACACGTTTTGAAAGGTATTATTGTGGACCAAAAGAAGGAAAAATGTCCGTCGGCCGATGGGGCCGTGTGGTTCTAGGCGCTTCAGTCTGGAACTGCGCTACCCCTACGGTCGCAGGTTCGAATCCTGCCTTGGGCATGTTTCAAATGGCCCTGAGCTCTATGATACTTAACTGCTGAGGTCATCAGTCCCCTAGAACGTAGAACTACTTAAACCTAACTAACCTAAGGACATCACACACATCCATGCCCGAGGCAGGATTCGAACCTGCGACATTAGCGGTCACGCGGTTCAGACTGTAGCACCTAGAACCGCTCGGCCACCCCGGCCGGCATGCCCCGGGCATGGTTGTGTGTGTTGTCCATAGGTTAGTTAGGTTAAGTAGGGGGTGTGATGACCTCAGGTGTTAAGTCCCATAGTACTCAGAGCCATTTGAACCATTTTTTGAAAAATGTCTGGTAAACACGAAATCTAAAATGCATACCTTGACAGCTACGTGCACTTGATCATTTTCGCTATTGTGCTACTACTAGCTCTTTTCTATTACGAAAGGCCTCCAATATGTATACCACACTTGTTTGTCTTGTTTTGGACAGTAGTGCCATCTCTCAAAACGCAGTGTATTTGCTTATTGTTGAATCAGTTCGTACCCGTCAGTGCGACCCCAGTCGTAGTGAGACAGTGCAGTACCTGTTCGATTGTGGGCCGATGAGAACGCGTCGGCTGAAGATGGCTCTGTTCCGCAACGTCCGCTCGTGACGCTGCCGCCTGCGGCCGCGCTGTGTTTGGACATTCAGACACGGCGCGTCTGAGCACAGGTTAACGAAATCCTTAGTGGGGTCGCGGGTGGACAGGGGGCGGGGCGGGGGGGGGGGGGGGCACGCGGTTCAACGAGGCCGCCCGCTGTCGGCTTTCTACCGCCGCCTGGGAAGACGCGCCGCCCGCGTGTCGCACGCCGCGGAGGCGCAGGTCGTCGCGTTACGAGCTGATTGCCGTAACTGGCGAGGCGAATCTGAAAGTGAGTCGCACCGGCGCGAGGGGGCGACAGGCGCGCTGCGACGGCGCTGGGACGCCGCCGGCCCGCTAACGACGGCGCTTCACCGCGACTGCCAGCGCTATCATCGCGGCTATTACCCGTGTACCGACATCGCGGCTCTGTCGTTAAGTTTACGGACGCCCCTGTCGTTTCCGATTGCGCGCCTCATTTTATGTAGCGCGGAAGCCATTAACGACTTGCAGTGCGTAGTCGTTCGAGGCAGTACACTGTCTGGCTTCCAGTCGCCGCGGGTTTTATTATTTCGTCTGAACCTGCTTATAGAGCAACTCTGCGGAACTGCACAATTCTTCAGTGCTGCGGTAATTCCATTAAATAAAAGGCTTTTTTTTCCTACCGTAGATGTCTCGTATTGTGAACTGCTCATTAGTGCCAGGAATAGCCGCAGTGTGTAGCGACATTCCAGCAAGACCAACTAAAGTGCTTCAATATCTATCATTTATTTCGCTCATACCTGCGAAATTATACAGGAGCTTATGACCGATGTCTTCAGGTCTCGATTACCTGATTACAGTGTAATAAGTCGCAGGCTTTTCCATAAATATCCGTGTCTCTATTGTGACAGAAGTCTGCTCCTTTCGTAAGCGTAGAACAAAGAGTCACCAGAAGGTTACTGTGAAGTGACGTCACAAACACGTCTCACTCGATTCGGCCACGAAAGTCGATAGCAGTCGACCCCCTAAGCCACAAATGGTCTTCTCCCGTGTGGGAGTGAACTCTCAGAAATCGTGTCGTAACCGGAATATAAAAATAGCTAAATACTTGTGACAAGCAGGAATACAAATTTATTTGCCGTTCGATGCATTCGCAGCTGTACTCTTAGTTTATTTCCTAACCAAACACCCGGAAATCGCTACATAATCAGAACAAGCAACCAAATATTTGTAACAAGCAAGAATACAGGGTGAAACTTACTGGCAGATTAAAACTGTGTGCCAGACCGAGACTCAAAATCGGGACCTTTGCCTTTCGCGGGCAAGCGCTCTACCACCCAAGCACGACTCACGCCCCGTACTCACAGTTTCACTTCTGCCTGTACCTCGTCTCGAATCTTGGTCCGGCACACATTTTTAATCTGCCAGTAAGTTTCACATCAGCGCACACTCCGCTGCAGAGTGTCAGCGCACACTCCGCTGCACAGTGAAAATCTCATTCAAGAATACAAGAGGTTTCCGTAAGAGCGTGCAAAAATTTAACAGGTCATAGAGGCTTCTCCACTCACCAATTTGAGGTAGGGAACTTGTGGTTGGAGAAGCCAGCTTAAGGAGATAATAGGAATAAAATCACAATACTGTGCACTTTTTTTATTTACATTGGTTACCGTTAACTGCAAATACCACCAATGACACAGTAAACGTACCGTTTGTACTGTATCTTACAAAATGAGCTGAAACTGACGGCCACCAACCTCAATGTATGCATGACATCGGCAAATAAGATTCTAACGCACCCTGGCAAATATCCATGATGTGTTTAGAATTACAGCACAGGCAGCTACAATTCTGGCAACTAATTCCGTCTCTATACCCACAGGGGTCTCATACACAAGTGGCCTTAGATACCCCATAGGAAATAATCGAGGGGATTCAGGTCACGTGACCTCACAGACAATGGAATAGGACCTCCCCTTCAATCCAGCGACCAGGATATACAACATTGAGATGCTTGCGGACATCCACACTGAAGCGAGGCGTTGCATTGTCATGTTGTATCCACGTCCCTCACACGAACAGCCAAGGGTATGAAATTTTGTGGAAGATTAAAACTGTGTGCCAGACCCAGACTCGAATTCGGGACCTTTGCCTCTCGTGGACAAGTGCTCTACCGTCTGAACTACCCAAGCACGACTCACGACCCGTCCTCACAGCTTCAGTTCTGCTAAGGGTATGTTCTCCCACAACTCAGGTAGAGCTCCACGCACGAATCTCAAGTACGGCTAGCCATTCAGAGAGCCAGCTAGAAGATATGAGATTGTCGCCTACAAAGCCAGCCAAGATAAACAGAGCAAAACATACTTGATGGTGTGACTCTACTACAGTGTGAGGGTTTCCCTCATTCCACACATGGCTACTCCTGCTGTTCGAAATACCATTACGATCACATGACAACTCGTAGAAAACAGCACGGTCTGGAGGTCATTTGGTCGATCAATCGATTGCTGGAGCAACCACTGACACAATGCGACCTTTGGTGCACACTCTGTCACAAGCATTGTATGGACTCGTTGCGGGTTATATGGGTGTAAATCCAGCACTTCCACTTCTAAATCGGATGTACGAGTGGTACCCATGTTGCTTCGTCCCTAGTTCCTTCTTTCCAATGAAACAGCCTCCTGCATTCGTTGATCGAGAAAAATAAACACTCGTGGTGACACATGATGCCTGTTAGGAAATCGTTACCTGTACAACCTTTCAGCAGCGAGAGCATTGCAACGTACTTCCCGATACATAACGTACATGTCGGTGAATTCTGTGAAACTGTGTCAGTAATGGTCCACCGTATTCTACTGTACGTCTCTGAATAGCACTGAGTAATGAATGGGTCTGTCATTGATTCGTAGCACTTTCTGTCACGGGAAAATGTAAATACTATACGACAGAGCCCTCTTATGGACAAGTGAAGTACACAAAACCTGTATCATGGCTACCTAGTAATCAAGCTCGTCGTCCTTGTTTCCTTGCCGGAACTAAAGAATGTACATGTAAAGAAATCTCATAGTTAGTGTAAACCTGTACGCATGTCAGTTGTAAATAAGCTGGAAAACAGTAATGCTAGACAAAGTGGTAGACAAGTTTACTTCCATATCCCCTTAGATGGCTTCTCCGACACCAAGTTCCCTATCTCAAATTGTTCAGGAGTGCAATTTGTATGCCCTGTTACATTTTTGTATACTCTTACAGACAAACCCTGTATAAACGTGTTTACAGAAATTTAATTTTTTTATTTTTAATCTGATCGAAGTCACGAAACTGAACGAAGTTACTCCTGGGGAGGCTGCTCTTGTATGTAGATAACATTGAATATTGTAGAATATATTCTACTACATTAATAAGAGGTCTGATACAAACTAAAAGACAAAAAAAGATATTATAACAGATCATGACGCCGAAACTACTTCCTCCAATTACTTACTGTTTTTTCTATTTGTTTAATCGTTTTCCTTTGAAAGACGGCATGTGCTGAGGGCTTGCCTCCTGTTCGGTTTTACTATTGTTATGACGTTTAACGAGATGCTTCTGTAGTTCCATCTTGTGTAAATGGAATGGGACTGCGGCTGGTCAAAGTCTTGAAGAAAATAAATACCGACAGCCGTTCTTTCACTAACTATTTTATTGGACTACCAGTTTCGGTGCATCATTGGCATCATCTTCAGGCACCTGCATAAATCGACAAAATCAAGCTTAAAATAGATAGAAAATCTTATATGCAACATGATTCTTACAGTAGCTATCGACCGGCCGGTGTGGCAGAGCGGATCTAGGCGCTTCAGTCTGGAACCACGCGATCGCTACGGTCGTAGGTTCGAATCCTGCCTCGGGTATGGATGTGTGTGATGTCCTTAGGTTAGTTAGGTGTAAGTAGTGTTGTGGATTGGCAAGACAGCCAACCCACTATGAGAGGAAGACGAAAGGCACGCGTTTTAGCTCACGCAGGCTGGCGTGAGGTCTGGAACAGGTCAAGGAAATGAGACTAACAAAAAACGTACGTAGCTGCTGGAATACTTGACTTTAATCCATAATTGGTGAACATCGCTCTTGACGGTACATGTTTTACAGCATCAATAGTAACGGGTAATGGCGCCTTGCTAGGTCGTAGCAAATGACGTAGCTGAAGGCTATGCTAACTATCGTCTCGTCAAATGAGAGCGTATTTTGTCAGTGAACCATCGTTAGCAAAGTCGGCTGTACAACTGGGGCGAGTGCTAGGAAGTCTCTCTAGACCTGCCGTGTGGCGGCGCTCGGTCTGCAATCACTGATAGTAGCGACACGCGGGTCCGATGTATACTAACGGACCGCGGCCGATTTAAAGGCTACCACCCAGCAAGTGTGGTGTCTGGCGGTGACACCACAAGTAGTTCTAAGTTCTAGCGGAATGATGACATCAGATGGTAAGTCCCATGGTGCTCAGAGCCATATGAACCAAGTAGCTATCCCTACATAATGTAATATTGTAATTACAGCTTATAACGTTTGGCAAGTTTCTTATTACAGTGATTCTCACCTTATATTATTCAGGGACAGCAACTATAAGGGTTGACTGAGTTTTACAGTTCACTTCCTATATGCTTCTACAGTGTACACAGCTCGAGCGTTTATATGTTGACGAGTTCTGGTTCTACTTTCTTGTGTTTTGTACTTTTTGTTGCATTTTTAAAATTTGGTCTTCTGGTCGATATGATCTGAATAACAGCTACATACTAGAAAATAAATACTTTTTCCATCTTATGCTGTTACTTTGACCTAAATGCATGGCTCATTTATGGTTTTCTGATCTTTTTAACGGCTGCTGAACTCCTTCACAGTTTAGTTAAATGCTAGGGTTAGTTTGCTTAATTCTTTTATCATGTTTACTAATTCACATTTCGGTTCCCTATTTTTCAGTATATACATACTGAGACATATTCCGTGTCTTTTGTACGTTTCGTTATAGCACGACCACCGTATGTGATACCAGTGTTTGTACAGACGCATCGTGTTTTTCCAATGAAGGATTTTCTAATTATTACATTATGAGAACTTCTATTTTATTTCGTAATATTATGATAGTATCGTATTTTCTGCGGTTTTTATTAATACAGTTGATGAGTACGTGACAATTCTATGACCAGTTATTGTATGTCATGACCTTCATTCAACCATCTTGATATCTTTCATCTCTTCTCATACTTTTTACTAAAGTATATGTGTGGTTAATTTTTCTCAAAATAATGACAACTGATGTTGCATATCAGATTCGCTATCGATTCAAGTTTGATTTGTCGATTTACACAGAAAAACGTACTAATCTGAGTCCCACCAGGGGGCAGCCTTTATGAGTCGAAATCGGAGAAGGCGAAAGCGGCTAGTCGCAGGCAGAATGGCATAGAGCACGTGGGAGGCCGTGGCTGCTTTCACGTTAAGAGAGTTTGTGCAAGAGATGGGGAAGACACCACGGGGAGTCGCCAAGCGATCAGCACTGGGTTGCTGCCAACATGGCTCGCTTATTGTCCCAGTAGCTGACTGGAGTGCTTTCACGACTTGCATGTCGGAAGAGCAATTTCTTTGGAATCTGCAGGTATCTACGTGCCATCTGGCGGAGAACTTTTTTTGTTTTTAGAGAGAGCGGAGCGTCCTCTAACACAGCAAAACGTTCTGCTCTTAATCTGAGATAGGCTTGCGCTGCTGATGTCCAGCAGTCTGTTGCCAACACAGCCTGTGATTTTTTTTTTTTTGTTGAAAAGTTGAGTTCCCACACCAAGTGATATCCCAAACAGGCTAAAAAGTAATCGGCCTGGTTGGGAATCAAACACTGACATCAGAGACGTACTGTTGGCAGCAATATATTTGGCGGCAAGCCTTTCTTTCATGGGAGTATCTTTTTGCCCTTATCCTAAAAATGTTGCCACGTACACTTGATAGGGTGCTCCACATGGAGTCGCATTTTTTTGGAAATGTTGATTTTAGAGGGAGCATGGAGGAGTTCTTTTTTGGAAGACGGGAATGAGGAATTAGTTCAAGGATGACGTTGTGTACCCAACGGGGATTGTTCCAAAAATACAGAGGAGAAGAGTTCGTTCAGATATGTCATCGTGTATGCACTGCAGACTGGGGTCGTCCAGTGGTGATCAGAGCGAAATCGGACATTCAAGCCTGAGCACAAGCATCCTGGGCATAAACTTGCAGATCCTTTGCAGCACTTAGCATGGGGTTCACACACGAATGGCAGTTCTCTACAGTGATAATCTCTGCAGCTCCATATTATACGTAATTTTCTGTATTGCTTTATATTTTTAGTGATGTGTTCTTTCACCTTGCAGCATCAGATGATCAGTTAATGCGTGTTATATAGCTTTTCACTTTTGTGGCTCACAATTACTGTGATGTCAGATAGAGTCAGTCAGATAGCGCATTCATACATAACAAGTGAGGTGCCGCATAGAGAGCCAACTTTGACAACTGAGCATTACTGTTTTGTAGGATCTGTGTTCTGTATTGTATACTTTGAACATTTCATATACAATTCTGTTGCAACAAATTAGCCATTTCAAGTAATAGCTTTTCTTATTTCAGTAAACAGTATACTATATGCATTTACTAATTTTTATTCTTTTATCACAAGTTGCTAACTTTGGTATCACTACTAGGGCCAGAAAACATAAATAAACGTTGAAATAACCAGTTGTAGATACATTTCAGTAGTATTTCTTACAGGTGGTTCTGTGTTGAGTCTCATTCCAGCTCACAAATTAATATCAAGTAATTCCCACATTACCAAATCTCTTGGAATGTTGTACTTTCTTTAGAGAGGGCGTTTCTGTGACGACATCGCAGCCTCATGTTGAAAACTTCAATCAGTTTTCCTTATTATAGAGGGCTACCAGCCCCCAACCGAATGCACTGAGCTACCATGGTAGTGGGGCAAAGTGGGTACAAGGGCTCTTTGACATCAAATTCATATGCTTATTAATTTAATTGATCAATTAAACCACTCTCCCCCTTCCTATTGCCTTATCCTACTGTTTTGCTAAGTGGTTTTTCGTGTAACTGCCACCCCTTCTCACACCAGGAGACCCTTAAACTATTATTCTGCTAAGTCATTTCCCCCTCACCACCCCCTCCTCTACTGGCCTATAGTTCTGCTCTCCCTCTGGGAAAAGGGACAGTTGTTCAATTCTGAACCATTTGTCCCCCTTCTGGAAATCCCTCAACCCTCCCCCCTTCCCCCTTTCCTCCTTCCCTCCCCTTGTGAATGGGAGGGATGTGGATAACAGTGTCCCTGGTGCTCTACTGGTTGACACAGGCGTAGGCAAGCCAAAACGGCAGCAAATATATTGCACTTCATTTTAGTCCTCGCTGCATGCATCATGAAAAGTATGGGACCCCTGTCTCCCTCAAACTGATTAAAGAGGAAGGATCTCATGACATGAAATTCAGATCAGTGTCAGTTATATTGCAGAGGATATATTATAAACATCAATCTTTATATTCTTTATTTGATTAGTTTGCAGGAGACAGGGCTCCCATACTTTTCATGATGCAAGCACTGAGAAATGTAAAGAACTGCAATATATTAGCTGCCTGTTTGGGTTGCAAATGTTTGTGTCAGCCAGTGGGGCACAGGGCGCACTGTCATCCACATCTGCTAGCTGGGTCATGTAGTGCCAAACTTGCACATCTGCATGTGGATGTCGGGCTACTACTGGCTAACACCCCCTAAATCGCTCGGTCCACATTGAGCTGCTAGACAGTAAGGATCTCACTACAGAGCGCTGTTGTGATGACACTCACTTTCTTTTGAGTACTTGGCCAATATCAGTATAGAGAAAGATCGGGTCAGAGCCCTACCTGAGAGCGTCAAGAAATATATTTCATTCTCCAAAGAAACGACGAGAACTATGCTCTATTTCCTTGACATGCTCCAATTTATGCAGGCACCACTTAAGATACATGTTGAAACTCTACGTTGGAATGATATGCATATCACGTGAGCTGCATTTCCTGATGAGGAAAAGTTTCAGTTTGTGACTAGGGAGGGGGTTTTCCCATACGAATATCTGAATTGTATGACAAAACTCAAGGAAACCAGGCTATCTGACATAACTGCATTCTCCAGCAACCTTACAAGCGATGCCATAATGGTTGCTGAGGATGACGGAGCTGGGAATGTCTGGCGGGAATCCAACATCCCTGATTTAAGAGAGTATGCAAGACCTTACATCGTTACAGACTTGCTTTTGCTTGTGGCCATTTTCGAGAAATTCTGGTCTATGCATGACCACTTATTCTCTGGATGCCGACTTTATTACACAGCACCCAGGTTGCCTTGGGACGTTACATTCAAGAAAACGAAGTGCTGACATGCTTCTTTTCCTAAGTGAGGAATCTATGAAGGAATTTGCCAATGCATTTTATATGTAGGTGTCAATAACTTACACACACCATGCAACAGTCGCTGCCAATTAGCCAGTTTCAGTGGCTGTCCAATGACGAATGCATTGGATTGTGTGAAACTTTCTGTAGAGAGGGTGTGGCATCTGACCTGAAGTGGGGTGTGTGGTGCAAGCAATTCTCACTGTCATTGTTAGTTTGCATGATGCAGACGCTGATTTGCCTCTGTGTCCAGAATAACTAGTTCTGCTAGGAGACTCCACCCCTTAACTGTTGGCAACTCCGGGAAATAAGCAGACATACATTATTCAATATCATTTGTTTAATCTCCAGTAATGTCTCTGATTCAGCATGAAACTGATTTGACCATCTTCTTGAAGTGATCCCCCTGGCTGGAGGAGTATATTGATTTGAATACAACACTAACGATTTCTCTGACTTGTGACTTTGAAAAACATTTTTTTTTAAATTAATCAGCAGTCCAGTTTTTGGCAAAACAATGGAGAATTTGAGACAATGCTGTGATATTTCAGTTAGAACCGAATGGGATGGGCGATATTGCTTAAGAAAATGTATCGCCAAACCAAATTTTAAACGGATCACAATATTCAATGAGAACTTTGTTGCTGTGGAGATGTTGAAGGTTGCAGTAGAGTTTACAAAATCTATCTGAGTGGCTGTATGTATATTGGACCCACCCAAATTCAGCATGCACTGCTTACATCATAAGTTTGCAAAACCTCATTTCGGTGATCCTAATTTACTTTATATGGATGAAGGTAGTTTCATCTATTGCGTGAAGAACTGCAATCCATATTAAGTAATGAGTAGCCATGGTGAAGAATGCGACATGTCTTCATACATGACCGATATTCCTCATGGTATTGACTCACAGATCAAGTTTTTTTATCAGCCTAATGAAAGAGGAGCAACTGGGTCACCGATTGTTGACATTGTAGGTCTGCGAGCAAAAGTTTATGCTTATCTCCCATTGGAAGGTATCAGCGGGTGAAGGCTAAAGATGTGTATTGCGCAGCATCCAGAGCCCTGTCTAACAAAGACTATTGCAGTGTACAGTGGTGTTCATAGGGCTCCACCACAGCCCAAATTTATGGTGCAGTCGAGAGGACATGAGGTGTACACTGTGCTGCAATCTAAACTTGGCCTGTCACCTTATAATAAGAAAAGTGTCATTTCTGATAATGGGATTGAAACTATTCCATGCTCACACTATTTCTTTGTTGCCGAGTGTGGGTGATTATCACTGAGTGAGAGCGAGAGAATGTGATGGTGTATATGTTGCAAAATAGTATGATACTTTTATCATAGTTCAAGTAATTGTGTGTGTGTGTGTGTGTGTGTGTGTGTGTGTGTGTGTGGTGTAAATATCTATTTATTTATGCACACCAGGAGTGTAGGGAATCGTATATACTTGTATGAGGGGCGTTTGAAAAGTCCGTGCAAAAATAAAAACTACTTACGTGTTTGGGGTAAACCTTTTTTATTTTTCGACATAGTCTCCTTTTAGACTTATACACTTCGTCCAACGCTGTTTCAATTTGTTGATCCCTTCTGAATTATAGGAATGGTCCAAGTCTGCAAAATAGCTATTAGTTGCTGCAATCACCTCCCTGCCGCCGTTGGATAAGCAGCTGCAGCAGCAAGTCGTATACTCCTAGCTCACTCATTTGTTACATAGTTTAATTCTTAATTTCTTTGCGTGTTTTTGGTTCTTGCATTGTTTAATTCATAAATTTCGGGCGTATTATAGTATTTGAGAGTTGTAGCATCGCGTTTTAGTACCTGAATAGTGTAAATTCGCGTAGTCGTTTGTCTACTGTTTTGTTTTGAACGGCCAGTGTCGGTTGGTCGCAGTCAGTGTGCTCCCTGCCGCCGTTGGATAAGCAGCTGCAGCAGCAAGTCGTATACTCCTAGCTCACTCATTTCTTACATAGTTTAATTCTTAATTTCTTTGCGTGTTTTTGGTACTTGCATTGTTTAATTCATAAATTTCGGGCGTATTATAGTATTTGAGAGTTGTAGCATCGCGTTTTAGTACCTGAATAGTGTAATTTCGCTTAGTCTCCTTCCGCCGCCGAGCAGTGTCAGCAGTGCGCAAGTAGCAGCATTACTGCATTTACTAGGCAATCTTGTATTTTAATAACCGTTTAAATTTTGTCGATTTTTTTGCGCTCTCTGTAGATTAGTTCAGACGTTCTTTGCAAAACAGTTTTTAGCATGGATAGGGACTGCAACTGCTGTGTTCGGATGCAGGCTGAGTTGGCATCCCTTCGCTCCCAGCTTCAGGCAGTGTTGGCTTCGGTCACACAGCTTGAGGCTGTTGCCAATGGGCATCACTGTGGGGGTCCGGATGGGGGTTTGTCGGGGACGGCCAGCTCGTCCCACGCATCCCGTGATCGGACTACGACTGTGGTTGCCCGGGATACTGCCCGCATTGAGGCTGATCCCTCACCTGTGGTAGAGTGGGAGGTCGTTTCAAGGTGTGGCAGGGGGCGAAAGACATTCCGGAGGGCTGAACGGAAAGCCTCTCCAGTTTGTCTGACGAACCGGTTTCAGGCTCTGTCTCAGGCTGATACTGATCTTCGGCCTGACATGGCTGCTTGTCCTGTTCCAGAGGTTGCCCCTCAGTCTGCAAGATCCGGGCAGTCGCAGAGGGTGGGCTTACTGGTAGTTGGGAGCTCCAACGTCAGGCGCGTAATGGGGCCCCTTAGGGAAATGGCAGCAAGAGAGGGGAAGAAAACCAATGTGCACTCCGTGTGCATACCGGGGGGAGTCATTCCAGATGTGGAAAGGGTCCTTCCGGATGCCATGAAGGGTACAGGGTGCACCCATCTGCAGGTGGTCGCTCATGTCGGCACCAATGATGTGTGTCGCTATGGATCGGAGGAAATCCTCTCTGGCTTCCGGCGGCTATCTGATTTGGTGAAGACTGCCAGTCTCGCTAGCGGGATGAAAGCAGAGCTCACCATCTGCAGCATCGTCGACAAGACTGACTGCGGACCTTTGGTACAGAGCCGAGTGGAGGGTCTGAATCAGAGGCTGAGACGGTTCTGCGACCGTGTGGGCTGCAGATTCCTCGACTTGCGCCATAGGGTGGTGGGGTTTCGGGTTCCGCTGGATAGGTCAGGAGTCCACTACACGCAACAAGCGGCTACACGGGTAGCAGGGGTTGTGTGGCGTGGGCTGGGCGGTTTTTTAGGTTAGATGGCCTTGGGCAAGAACAGAAAGGGCAACAGCCTCAACGGGTGCGGGGCAAAGTCAGGACATGCGGGGACCAAGCAGCAATCGGTATTGTAATTGTCAACTGTCGAAGCTGCGTTGGTAAAGTACCGGAACTTCAAGCGCTGATAGAAAGCACCGAAGCTGAAATCGTTATAGGTACAGAAAGCTGGCTTAAGCCAGAGATAAATTCTGCCGAAATTTTTACAAAGGTACAGACGGTGTTTAGAAAGGATAGATTGCATGCAACCGGTGGTGGAGTGTTCGTCGCTGTTAGTAGTAGTTTATCCTGTAGTGAAGTAGAAGTGGATAGTTCCTGTGAAATATTATGGGTGGAGGTTACACTAAACAACCGAACTAGGTTAATAATTGGCTCCTTTTACCGACCTCCCGACTCAGCAGCATTAGTGGCAGAACAACTGAGAGAAAATTTGGAATACATTTCACATAAATTTTCTCAGCATGTTATAGTCTTAGGTGGAGATTTCAATTTACCAGATATAGACTGGGACACTCAGATGTTTAGGACGGGTGGCAGGGACAGAGCATCGAGTGACATTATACTGAGTGCACTATCCGAAAATTACCTCGAGCAATTAAACAGAGAACCGACTCGTGGAGATAACATCTTGGACCTACTGATAACAAACTGACCCGAACTTTTCGACTCTGTATGTACAGAACAGGGAATCAGTGATCATAAGGCCGTTGCAGCATCCCTGAATATGGAAGTTAATAGGAATATAAAAAAAGGGAGGAAGGTTTATCTGTTTAGCAAGAGTAATAGAAGGCAGATTTCAGACTACCTAACAGATCAAAACGAAAATTTCTGTTCCGACACTGACAATGTTGAGTGTTTATGGAAAAAGTTCAAGGCAATCGTAAAATGCGTTTTAGACAGGTACGTGCCGAGTAAAACTGTGAGGGACGGGAAAAACCCACCGTGGTACAACAACAAAGTTAGGAAACTACTGCGAAAGCAAAGAGAGCTCCACTCCAAGTTTAAACGCAGCCAAAACCTCTCAGACAAACAGAAGCTAAACGATGTCAAAGTTAGCGTAAGGAGGGCTATGCGTGAAGCGTTCATTGAATTCGAAAGTAAAATTCTATGTACCGACTTGACAGATAATCCTAGGAAGTTCTGGTCTTACGTTAAATCAGTAAGTGGCTCGAAACAGCATATCCAGACACTACGGGATGATGATGGCATTGAAACAGAGGATGACACGCGTAAAGCTGAAATACTAAACACCTTTTTCCAAAGCTGTTTCACAGAGGAAGACCGCACTGCAGTTCCTTCTCTAAATCCTCGCACAAACGAAAAAATGGCTGACATCGAAATAAGTGTCCAAGGAATAGAAAAGCAACTGGAATCACTCAATAGAGGAAAGTCCACTGGACCTGACGGGATACCAATTCGATTCTACACAGAGTACGCGAAAGAACTTGCCCCCCTTCTAACAGCCGTATACCGCAAGTCTCTAGAGGAACGGAGGGTTCCAAATGATTGGAAAAGGGCACAGATAGTCCCAGTCTTCAAGAAGGGTCGTCGAGCAGATGCGCAAAACTATAGACCTATATCTCTTACGTCGATCTCTTGTAGAATTTTAGAACATGTTTTTTGCTCGCGTATCATGTCATTTCTGGAAACCCAGAATCTACTATGTAGGAATCAACATGGATTCCGGAAACAGCGATCGTGTGAGACCCAACTCGCCTTATTTGTTCATGAGACCCAGAAAATATTAGATACAGGCTCCCAGGTAGATGCTATTTTTCTTGACTTCCGGAAGGCGTTCGATACAGTTCCGCACTGTCGCCTGATAAACAAAGTAAGAGCCTACGGAATATCAGACCAGCTGTGTGGCTGGATTGAAGAGTTTTTAGCAAACAGAACACAGCATGTTGTTATCAATGGAGAGACGTCTACAGACGTTAAAGTAACCTCTGGCGTGCCACAGGGGAGTGTTATGGGACCATAGCTTTTCACAATATATATAAATGACTTAGTAGATAGTGTCGGAAGTTCCATGCGGCTTTTCGCGGATGATGCTGTAGTATACAGAGAAGTTGCTGCATTAGAAAATTGCAGCTAAATACAGGAAGATCTGCAGCGGATAGGCACTTGGTGCAGGGAGTGGCAACTGACCCTTAACATAGACAAATGTAATGTATTACGAATACATAGAAAGAAGGATCCTTTATTGTATGATTATATGATTGCGGAACAAACACTGGTAGCAGTTACTTCTGTAAATTATCTGGGAGTATTCGTACGGAACGATTTGGAGTGGAATAATCATATAAAATTAACTGTTGGTAAGGCGGGTGCCAGGTTGTGATTCATTGGGAGAGTCCTTAGAAAATGGTAGTCCATCAACAAAGGAGGTGGCTTACAAAACAGTCGTTCGACCTGTACTTGAGTATTGCTCATCATTGTGGGATCCGTATCCGGTCGGGTTGACAGAGGAGATAGAGAAGATCCAAAGAAGAGCGGCGTGTTTCGTCATAGGGTTATTTGGTAAGTATGATAGCGTTACGGAGATGTTTAGCAAACTCAAGTGGCAGACTCTGCAAGAGAGGCGCTCTGCATCGCGGTGTTGCTTGCTGTCCAGGTTTCGAGAGGGTGCGTTTCTGGATGAGGTATCGAATATATTGCTTCCCCCTACTTATACCTCCCGAGGAGATCACGAATGTAAAATTAGAGAAATTAGAGCGCGCACGGAGGCTTTCAGACAGTCGTTCTTCCCGCGAACCATACGCGACTGGAACAGGAAAGGGAGGTAATGACAGTGGCACGTAAAGTGCCCTCCGCCACACACCGTTGGGTGGCTTGCGGAGTATCAATGTAGATGTAGATGTAGATGTAGATGAAAATCTTTTTCAAATTGTCGTGATAGGAAAGGACTTTTTTGCGGTGCAATCGCTGGCGTTTTTCTTGCAGCTTGGTTTTCAAACGGTCCAATAACGATTAATAACATTCAACTGTAATAGTTTTACGCTTTTTCAGATTGTGGATGAGGACTATCCCTTGCGAATCCCAAAAGACATTCACCATAACCTTTCCGGCCGAAGGAATGGTTTTCGCCTTTTTTGGTGCAGATTCTCCCTTGGTCACCCATTGTTTAGATTGTTGTTTGGTCACAGGAGTATATTAATGTATCAATGGTTCATCCACAGTGACGAAACGACGCTTAAAGTCCTGCAGATTCTTCAAAATGGTTCAAATGGCTCTGAGCACTATGGGACTCAACTGCTGTGGTTATCAGTCCCCTAGAATTTAGAACTACTTAAACCTAACTAACCTAAGGACATCACATACACCCACGCCCGAGGCAGGATTCTAACCTGCGACCGTAGCAACAACGCGGCTCCGGACTGGAGCGCCTAGAACCGCACGGCCACTGCGGCCGGCTGCAGATTCTTGCTTAACGGCTGCAAACCATCTTTGCAACACATTACAGGATTCCGTTTTTGGTCAAGCGTGAGCAATCGCGGAACCCATCTTGCAGAGAGCTTTCTCAGGTCCAAATGTTTATGCAAATTATTATGTACCCGTTCATTCGAGATGCGCACGGCATTAGCAATCTCACACGCCTTAACTCTTCTGTCATCCATCACCAAATCATGGAATTTATCAATGAAATCAGGGCGTCCACATTGTTCAGCATGGCTTGTGCCCAATGGCCACTACAAAAATTTTGGAACCACTTACAAACTGTTCTAATCGAAGGTGCATAGTAACCGTAATGTTTATCAAGTTTCTCTTTAGTCTCCTGAGGCGTTTTTCCTTTCATAAAGTAATGTTTAATCACCACACGGAATTCTTTTCCGTCCATTTTTTGGCAATCGTTCGACTTCCTTGATTCACACGAATGCCAAACACAAAGGAATAGGAAAATATGGCTGAAACCTGGTGTGTGTTCTTTCCAAAGATGCTACTAACTAAACATGACCTCGATACACGCCGGTGGTGGATCTCTCGGACTTCGTACGGACTTTACAAACGACCTCGTAAATATTTAAACACCCGTGAACCCTCCCCCCCCCCAATACTTGTAAATATGTTGTAAAAAATATATATGTGCACCATGAGCATCACCAAAAATTGTACACTACTGGCCATTACAATTGCTACACCAAGATGAAATGCAGATCATAAACGGGTATTTATTGGACAAATATGTTATACTACAACTGACATGTGATTACATTTTCACGCAATTTGGGTGCATAGATCCTGAGAAATCAGTACCCAGAACAACCACCTCTGGCCGTAATAACGGCCTTGATACGCCTGGGCATTGAGTCAAACAGAGCTTTGATGGCGTGTACAGGTACAGCTGCCCATGCAGCTTCAACACGATACCACAACTCATCAAGTGTAGTGACTGGCGTATTGTGACGAGCCAGTTGCTCGGCCACCATTGACCAGACGTTTTCAATTGGTGAGAGATCTGGAGAATGTGTTGGCCAGGGCAGCAGTCCAACATTTTCTATGTCCAGAAAGGCCCGTACAGGACCTGCAACATGCGGTCGTACATTATCCTGCTGAAAAGTAGGGTTTCGCAGGGATCGAATAAAGGGTAGAGCCATGGGTCGTAACACATCTGAAATGTAACGTCCACTGTTGAAAGAGCCGTCAGTGAGAACAAGAGGTGACCGAGACGTGTAACCAATGGCACCCCATACCATCACGCCGGGTGATACGCCAGTATGGCGATGACGAATACACGCTTCCAATGTGCGTTCACCGCGATGTCACCAAACACGGATGCGACCATCATGATGCTGTAAACAGAACCTGGATTCATCTAAAAACATGACATTTTGCCATTCGTGCACACAGGTCCGTCGTTGAGTACACCATCGCAGGCGCTCCTGTATATGACGCAGCGTCAAGGATAACCACAGCAGTGGTCTCCGAGCTGATAGTCCATGCTGCTGCAAACGTCGTCTAACTGTTCGTGCAGATGGTTGTTGTCTTGCAAACGTCCCCATCTGTTGACTCAGGGATCGAGACGTGGCTCCACGATCCGTTGCAGCCATGCGGATAAGATGCTTGTCATCTCGACTGTTTTGTGATACGAGGCCGTTGGAATCCAGCATGGCGTTCCGTATTACCCTCATGAACCCACCGATTCCATTTTCTGCTAACAGCCATTGGATCTCGACCAGCGCAAGCAGCAATGTTGTGGTACGAGAAACCGCAATCGCGATAGGCTACACTCAGACCTTTATCAAAGTCGGAAACGTGATGGTACGCATTTCTCCTCCTTACACGAGGCATCACAACAACGTTTCACCAGGCAACGCCGGTCAACTGCTGTTTGTGTATGAGGAATCGGTTAGAAACTTTCCTCGTGTCAGCACGTTGTAGGTGTCGCCACCGGCGCCAACCTTGTTGAATGCTCTGAAAAGCTAATCATTTCCATATCGCAGCATCGTCTTCCTATCGATTAAATGTCGTGTCTGTAGCACGTCATCTTCGTGGTGTAGCCATGTTAATGGCCAGTAGTGTACTTGTAAAATACGTGTATCAGCACACGATGTGCATCAACAAAACTTATACGTCATGTAAATGGATTAGTTTCTTAAGTTTCATTTGCCACCAGCTGTCCAAATCTGGTTAGTTATGGAGTGTAAATGTATAACTAGTTCTCAGTCAATTGATATTATTATTGTTCAACCACTGCTACTATGTGAGTAATCAAACAGATTGTTCGAATAAATGAATTGTCAGTCATTGCTATAGTGTGTGCAGGAGTGATCAATCTGGTCGTTCACGTAAAACAATTGTCAACGAGTGCTACTGTTCAGTGGACTGCGGATTATTATAGTTTTTCGTGTAAGAAAACAAAAGTATCCCTGCACTGAAAAAAAAAATATTACATTAAATTTTTTCTTAAGACTTTTACTGTGTAACTGTATCTAAAAAAAGTATCTCTGTGCATTCAAAATATTACTATGACTTTTGTTCTTAAAGAATCAAATTGTATCTATCATATGAGACGTGCGTTAAAAATGAACATGTAAGGACTGAATAAAAAGAATTGCTTACCATAAAATTTCAGTGTTTATATATATATATATATATATATATATATATATATATATATATATATATATATATATATATATGTATAGGGTGGTAAGAAAATGTGTGAAATGCTTGTAGGGATGTTACTGTGGTGTCACCGCCAGACACCACACTTCCTAGGTGGTAGCCTTTAAATCGGCCGCGGTCCATTAGTATACGTCGGACCCGCGTGTCGCCACTATCAGTGATAGGAGACCGAGCGCCGCCACACGGCAGGTCTAGAGAGACTGACTAGCACTCGCTCCAGTTGTACAGCCGACGTTGCTAGGAAAGGTTCACTGAGAATTTCGCTCTCGTTTGCCGAGACGATAGTTAGCATAGCCTTCAGCTAAGTCAATTGCTACGACCTAGCAAGGCGCCATCACCAAGTTATATTGAGATGATAATACTGTATCAACAACACCAATGTTCACCAATTGTGGATTAAAGTTACGTATTCCAGCAGCTACGTACTTTCCTTTATAGCATTCATTACGTATCCCGTTTCAGACCTCACGCCAGCCTGCGTGAGCTTATAGCGTGCATTTCGGCTTCCTCAAACAACACGGTGTTGGCACTTCTGCCGACACTTCATATTGGCGACGAGGCTTAAAAGAGGATTTCGCGTTCGTATTGCTCTAATTTATTTGTGTCATGGCTTCGCCACAATCTCCAGATGTACTGTCCGAATTTTATCGCTTGCAGAATCAGCAGACGCAGGCGTTATTGGATGCCCTTGGACAGCTCGTCCAGGGTCAACGTGCAAAGCAAAACGATGCGGCAGCCGCCTCTCCACCGCTACCGCAGCCACAACATGCTGTTGCACCACCGTTTCGGCCGTTCGATGCGGCGATGGAAAGCTGGACGGAGTGGTCACGCCAATTTGGATTTCATCTCGCCGCCTACAGAATTCAAGGTAACGAGCGGCAGCCTCATTTATTGGCGTGTGTAGGGGTGCAAACGTACCGTGTGATAGTGAAATTATTTCCCCGACGCGACGTAGCAACTCTGTCCTACGAAGAAATTTTGTCTGCTTTAGATGCCTATTTCAAGGAATCAGTCAATGTGGTTGCAAAACGGTATACGTTCTTTCATACAAAACGTACGGCCGGTCAAACTAATCAGGAGTGGGTTGCAACTTTGCAAGGCCTTACAAGGGATTGTGCTTTTGCCTGTGAATGTGGACTCCCTTATTCACATACTATGGTACGTGATGCAATTGCACAGAACGTTTCTGATGTTCGTATACGGGAGCAAATTTTGAAACTAGTCAATCCCTCCCTTCAACAAGTGATAGACATATTGGATAGGCAAGACACACTTGACTTTGCTCAGGAATCATTTGAAACTTCGCCAGCTGTGTGTCATGTTAACCGGCCCGCCGGGCGAGCTGCACGGAACTGTAAACAGCCCTCGCGCACGTCTGCGCAGCCACGTGTCCCGCGCCAGCATGCAACTGCAGTACTAAAGTCATGCCCGCGGTGTGCTACTAGACATTCGCGTGACAATTGCCCGTCACGCCAAGCTATTTGCTTTTTCTGTAATAAAAAAGGACATGTTCAAAGTGTTTGCCAGATAAAGCTCCGAAAGGACACTCACAACCATTCCAGGCCCTTTGCTTCGCGCCGGAATCGAACCAAGAATACTCAGGCTCGTGAACCTTCGCCCATGGACATTCATGTAGTTAATGCCACTCCGCCCAGTGCTCATCTCTGTAACAGTGACTGTGTTCGGCCCACAAAAAGTGTGCGTCGACATCGACGGAAATCACGTCAAGTCGCATGTGATTCTGTACCAGTGTCTGTTCACGTTGCACACAACAGTCGCTCTTGTCGTCAGCAGGACAATAAACTTTTTGTAGACTTGGACATTCGTGGCAACATGATCCCATTCCAGCTCGACACCGGAGCTGCAGTTTCACTAATCAATAAAGACACGTACAAACAACTGGGCAACCCCCCGTTTCGTGCCGCAAATGTTAAGTTACATAGTTATTCAGGACAGCCTCTCCCTGTGTTAGGACAGTGCAGCCTTCTTGCAACATACAAGGGACAAACAAAACTTGTGTCATTTTACGTTCTACGTTCTTCTTCTGCAGTGAACTTGTTTGGTTTAGATTTATTTCAGTTGTTTAACTTGTCTATAGTCAATCAGGTCCTATCAGTGAACCAGACTGTGCCTTCAGCCAGTGTTTCTCGTCTATGTGAAGAATGGGCAGACATTTTTGCACCGGGCCTTGGTTCCGCTAAGAACTATGAAGCACATTTGGAACTGAAAGTCAATGCGTAACCGAAATTTTTCAGAGCGCGCACTGTTCCCCACGCATTGCGTGATAAGGTAGCAAGAAAATTACATGATTTAGAATCACAAGGTGTATTTGAACGTGTGCAGGCTTCTCTCTGGGCATCACCCTTAGTAATTTTGCCAAAACCTTCCGGAAAATTGAGACTTTGTGTGGACTTCAAGGCAACAGTGAATCCGCAATTCTTGATTGCCACTATTCCTTTACCCCGCCCGGAGGATCTTTTTGACAAACTGTGCCCGGGTACATACTTTTCGAAATTGGACCTAGCAGATGCGTACTTGCAAATACCAGTGGACGCATATTCCCAGCGAGTTTTGGTGGTTAACACGCATCTTGGTTTGTATCGATTCAAAAGACTGCCATTCGGGTGTGCATCCGCCCCTGCATTGTTTCAGCAATATCTGCAAACTGTTTGTGTGTCGGTCCCTACTGCAGCAAACTATCTGGACGATATTGTGATCTCCGGAAAGACAGAAGAAGAACATTTAGCAAACCTCCGAACATTATTTCAGGTCTTGCGACAAAATGGTCTTCGCTTGCGGAAGGACAAATGTGTGTTTTTTGCTCGTGACTTACCATATTTGGGACATGTAATCAATGCCCAAGGCATACATCCCAGTCCAGAGCACCTCAGTGCCATACAAGACTTGCCTTCGCCGCAGAATTAGAAGCAGCTACAGAGTGTGCCGGGAAAACTTCGTTATTATACTATGTGCCGCAATGCCTCTTCCATTTCAGCTCCGCTTCATCGCTTACGCCGTAAAGGTATTCCATTCGTCTGGACGACGGAATGCGAACGCGCCTTTCGCCAGTTGAAATCGGCGTTGCTTTCTAATACTTGCCTTACGCCATTCGATCCCCAGAAACCCCTTTTGCTGATGGTAGATGCATCGGATTTCGGGATCGGAGCTGTGCTTACGCACAAAGATGGTTCGCATGATCGCCCTATTGCCTTTGCGTCCAAATCGCTCTCGTCAGCGCAAAGACATTATTCACAGATCGAGAAAGAAGCTTTGGCTCTCGTCTTTGGTGTTCCTACGTTCCATGATTTCTTGTATGGTCGTCACTTTACCATCATCACAGACCACAAACCTTTGACATCGCTTTTTCATCCGAACAAGCCTGTACCTCCACGTACAGCGCAGAAATTCATTCGCTGGTCTATTTTCCTCTCGCAGTACCGCTATGATATCTTGTATCGGTCTACTGCTAAGCACGAAAACGCCGATGCGTTGTCCCGTTTGCCTGTTGCAGAGGATAGAGCGTTCGATTCTTCCGAACTTACTTGCATGTTCATTGATGCGGAAACCGATGACGTGGTCGACTCGTTTCCGATTGATTTTCGTCGTGTAGCTGCTGACCCTGTCCTTGCTACCGTTTTGCGTTTTGTTGCTACGCAATGGCCCTTGTCAAAGTCTCGGATCGAGGATCCGTTGGTTCGCCGATTTTTTGCTCACAAGGAGAGACTTTTTGTATGACGTGGTGTTTTCTTGTTGTGTTCTGATAATGATCTGTCCAGAGTCGTGGTCCCACGTTCGTTACAGTCCTCTGTCTTACAGCTTCTCCACCAAGGACATTGGGGTATAGTGCGAACGAAACAACTTGCTCGTCAGCACTGTACTTGGTTCGGAATCGATGCTGCGATTACGAATATGTGCTCTTCTTGCATGGCGTGTGCCGAACAACAATCCGCGCCACCGCGGAAATTCTTTGCAAGCCCAAAAGCCACTTCCCCCTGGCAACGATTACACATCGATTTTGCTGGTCCATTCTGGAATGCTCGATGGTTGGTTGTGGTCGATTCCTTCAGTAATTTTCCTTTTGTTGTCCATCTGCCACCATCCAAGCATTATCCGCTATCTTTTGCATTGAAGGTCTTCCACACACTATTGTTTCCGACAATGGCCCACAATTCATGTCCGCAGAATTTCAGTCATTCTGCAAGGCCAATGGTATACAACGTCTGACATCCGCGCCGTTTTCGCCTTAATCCAATGGTGCCGCTGAACGATTGGTCCGGACTTTCAAGTCACAGATGTTGTAGTTGAAAGAGTCGCATTCGCGGGAGGACGCGTTATTGCTCTTTTTGTCTTCGTATTGCTCTCAGCCCCGAAATGGTCGCTCGCCGGCTGAGTTGCTCCACGGTCGTCCTCATCGAACCTTGATGTCTTTGCTGCATCCGCCGCGTCAGGTTCCTGTGCAACGGCAGTCACCTGCTTTTGCTCCAGGCGACGTTGTATCCTATCGCAACTATCGAGGTTCACGGCGTTGGCTCGCAGGGAGCATTCTTCGCTGCCTCGGCCGCGCTATGTATCTGGTTTTGGGGGCCTCTGGTGAGGTGCGTCAGCAACTCAATCAGCTGCGCCTCTGTCGTCGCACGGGTTCTGCCGCTCCCCGTCTGCTTTCAGTGATGGTGCCGTCCGGTCAGCGCCCTGGGGACCCATCTACTGGCTCGCCTCATCCCCAGGTGTTACCGACGCTGCCTTCCATTTTGCCCCATGGCGACGCGCCGCCGCCGCCGCCTGTTCTCCCGCCGGCGCCGCCTGCAGTGGACGCGTCGCCGCAACCACTGGGCGCCTCCCTGTGTCATGCGCCGCCGATCGCTTCCTGCGACCAGCTGTCCTCCGCCATGGACCTCTTGCCCGCTCCGGACCACATGGCATCTTCGCGCGCCAGATACTCCGACTCTATGGAGGTCGACCGGCCCCTCCAGACTATCTTAGGGCGCATACACCGCATGTTGGCGTGCACCCTGGACTAGGTTTTCAGGCGTTTCCTAGCTCCCCTCCGACCGAATGGCAGGGTGCGGGTGGCACAGCCTCGCCTGTTGTTAGGCTCCCCACCTCGTCGCATACGTCAACATGGGGTCCTCCCCACGGCGGGCGGAAGCCTTATAACACAACTGTACGCCGATTTGCGGAGGAGGAATGTGGTGTCACCGCCAGACACCACACATGCTAGGTGGTAGCCTTTAAATCGGCCGCGGTCCATTAGTATACGTCGGACCCGCGTGTCGCCACTATCAGTGATAGCAGACCGAGCGCCGCCACACGGCAGGTCTAGAGAGACTGACTAGCACTCGTTTCAGTTGTACAGCCGACGTTGCTAGGAAAGGTTCACTGAGAATTACGCTCTCGTTTGACAAGACGATAGTTAGCATAGCCTTCAGCTAAGTCAATTGCTACGACCTAGCAAGGCGCCATCACCAAGTTATATTGAGATGATAATACTGTATCAACAAGACCAATGTTCACCAATTGTGGATTAAAGTTAAGTATTCCAGCAGCTACGTACTTTTCTTTATAGCATTCATTACATATCTTGTTTCAGACCTCACGCCAGCCTGCGTGAGCTTATAGCGTGCATTTCGGCTTCCTCAAACAAGACGGTGTTGGCACTTCTGCAGACACTTCAGTTACAGTGCAGGTTGTACTGAGACATAAATGTTAAGAAAGAAATTCGATGCGTTGCTCCGTTTCCGAGTTATTTAGCATAGAATTTAGCCAATCGGGGCGTTGCGCGCTCGCATTCAAGCGGCCTGCCAGGGGCGGTGTTGCCCAATGAGTGCTTTGTCTCGTCAGCTGAAACTTGAATTTACACACGCGACGATGTGATTGGCTAACTTGAATGCCAAATAACTCGGAAACGGCGCAAGGTATCGAAATTCTTTCTTAACATTTATGTCTCAGTACAACCTGCCCTGTAACATCCCTACAAGCATTTCACACATTTTCTGACCACCCTGTGTATATAATGTGCAGGGCTCAAATTACATTAGTTTTGAGGATGAAGGTGAAATTTGAAATGGAAGACAACAAAATATGTAGTATGGTTGGATGTGACTAAAACTGTCAAACAGCATGAATTAGGTTGTGGGAGCCGAAGCACTTGACCATGTTCGCTTCCAAAGACATATAGCAAACATGTCTAAAATTATGTTACCAGTACTGGGGAAATCCACAGATGCGCTAACCGGGTAAAGTTACATACTGACAAAGTCTGAAAGGTAAGCACACAGACCGTTTTGTAGAAAAAATCATTTCTTCTTCATCCAACTTAAAATAATTTTACATTTTCAAAAGTAGACAACACTATTTTCACTCACCAACATCATCATCTTCTTCTTCTTCTTCAGTCAATAGAGAGCAGGATGCTCATAGAGCTCCAGGTCTACAATAGCAGTAATCTTTAAGATTCGATGCATCCATGGGATATTCTCCTCGCCTTTGACGTAGATAATGGTATTTGTGTGGTCGAATATCGAAGCGACGAGCGATGTAGCCATATATGCCAAGATCATCCCAATGAATTCCATGGTAGAAACGTGTTAACCACTTTGCACTCCTCCATGTTTTAGTACACTTGTCTTTGAAAAGATCTCGGTGCTGCAATATTTCCTGAGAATTTCTCTATTGTATTTCTGTCTTCTGTGCGCCGTCTGGGCTGAGCAGTGCTGTGGTTAACAACTCGCTAGCAGCAGCGGACCGTAGTGGCTCATATTCCTGGAGTTTTGAGGCCATCATAGCTTAGGGGCAGTATTTATGGGCCTCAGATGCTTAATTTGGTGATACCATTATCATGGCATGGTTTTTTGGCCCCGTAAAAATATTATTTCGACGCCAAGAAGATCTGCAATAGGGCGAGGCCAACAGTACTGCCACGACTGCACTGCCGCCACGTTAATACACCTCTGAAAACTGGGCCACCAGTGCCTCCAGGCTTCCACTAAATTGTTTTGTATTTGGCACTCTGTAAATGGACGATGTATTTGTGATATTTGCTTGATTTTAATAATAATAGTGGTGTTACTAAAAACTGTGTCTTACACCCGTGATTATCCCAAGTCACAAACCTGGACAGGATTCCTATCATAGAGAATTTAATTCCTAGAGTCCTAATTCCTCAAAAGAAGTGGCTGAACTTGAATTTAACGTTGTGTTGACATTTTAAAAGCCAATTATAATTTTGAATAGATCAAAAGACTGCTTAGGAAAGCATATTTGTTATTTTAAGGGTTATAACTTGTTGAGCTTTACTTCACTAATAATTAATGATAAGAATACTTACTGTGGTGTCACTGCCAGACACCACACTTGCTAGGTGGTAGCTTTAAATCGGCCGCGGTCCATTAGTGCATGTCGGACCCGCGTGTCGCCACTGTGTGATCGCAGACCGAGCACCACCACAAGGCAGGTCTCGAGATACGGACTAGCACTCGACCCAATTGTAAGGACGACATAGCTAGCGATGCACACTGACGAAGCCTCGCTCATTTGCAGAGCAGATAGTTAGAATAGCCTTCAGCTAAGTCAATGGCTATGACCTAGCAAGGCGCCATTAGTAACATTGCATGTATCTAAAGAGTCTCACTTGTATCGCCACAATCTCCAGATGTACCAAAAGGATGGATTAAAGTTAAGAATTGCCGAAGCTACGTACTTTTCTTTATAGCCTTGATTACGTATCCTGTTTCAGACCTCACGCCATCCTGCTTTAGCCTAGCGCGTGCCTTTCGGCTTCCTCTCATTGTGTCTAAGCTGTCTTGTCTAGACACAACAATTTTTGGCGACGAGTCAACGGAAAGGGTCTTGTTTTTTCTAATTGCTTACATTTACTTGTGTCATGGCTTCGCCAGATGTACTGTCCGAATTTTATCGCTTGCAGAATCAGCAGACGCAGGCGTTATTGGATGCCCATGGACAGCTCGTCCAGGGTCAACGTGCAAAGCAAAACGATGCCGCCGCCGCCGCTTCATAGCTACCGCAGCCACAACATGCAGTTGCACCACCATTCCGTAATTTTCAAGCAGACGAGGAAACATGGACGGAGTGGTCACGCCAGTTTGGATTTCATCTCGCCGCCTACAGAATTCAAGGTAACGAGCGGCAGCCTAATTTATTGGCGTGTGTAGGGGTGCAAACGTACCGTGTGATAGTGAAATTATTTCCCCTACGCGACGTTGCAACTCTGCCCTACGAAGAAATTTTGTCAGCATTGGACGCCTATTTCAAGGAAACAGTTAAAGTAGTTGCAAAACGGTATACTTTCTTTCATACAAAACGTACGGCCGGTCAAACTAATAGGGAGTGGGTTGCAACATTGCAAGGCCTTACAAGGGATTGTGCTTTTGAGTGTGAATGTGGACTCCCTTATTCAGATACTATGGTACGTGATGCAATAGCACAGAACGTTTCTGATGTTTGCATACGGGAACAGATTTTGAAACTAGTTAATCCTTCCCTTCAGCAAGTGATAGACATATTGGATAGGCAAGACACACTTGACTTTGCTCAGGAATCTGAAACTTCACCAGCCGTGTGTCACATTAACCAGCCCGCCGGGCGCACTGCGCGGACCGATAAACTGCCCTCGCGCACGTCCACGCAGCTGCCGCCACGCTCTAAACCAGGTGTGCCGCGACAGCATACAACTGCAGTGAAATCATGCCCACGGTGTGCTACTAGACATTCGCGTGACAATTGCCCGTCACGCCAAGCTATTTGCTTTTCTGTAATAAGAAAGGACATGTTCGAAGTGTTTGCCAGAAAAAGCTCAGACCAGACAATCACAACCATTCCAGGCCCTTTGCTTCGCGCCGGAATCGAACCAAGAATACTCAGGCTCGTGGACCTTCGCCCATGGACATTCATGTAGTTAATTCCACTTCGTCCAGTGCCACTGTCTCTAACAGTGACTGTGTTCATTCCACACACACTGTGCGTCGACGTCGCCGGTAATCGCGTCAAGTCGCAAGTGATGCTGTACCTGTATCAGTTCAAATTGCACGAGACAGTCGCTCTTGTCGTCAGCAGGACAATAAGCTTTTTGTAGACTTGGACTTTAATGGCAAGGTCATACCATACCAGCTTGATACCGGAGCTGCAGTTTCATTGCTCACTCATGACACGTACAAACAACTGGGCAAACCTCCGTTGCGTGCCGCGAATATTAAGTTACATAGTTATTCAGGACAGCAGATCCCTGTGTTAAGACAGTGCACACTTCTTGCAACATATAAGGGACAAACAAAACTTGTGTCATTTTACGTTCTTCGTTCTTCTTCTGCAGTGAACTTGTTTGGTTTAGATTTATTTCAGTTGTTTAACATGTCTATAGTAAATCAGGTCCTATCAGTGCATCAGACTGTGCCTTCCGCCAGTGTTTCTCGGCTTTGTGATGAATTTGTAGACATTTTTGCACCGGGCCTTGGTTGCGCTAAGAATTATGAAGCAGCTACAGAGTGTGTTGGGTAAAATTAACTATTATCATCGCTTTCTGCGCAATGCCTCTTCCATTTCAGCTCCGCTTCATAGCTTACGCCGTAAGGGTGTTCCGTTCGTCTGGACGACGGAATGCGAACGCGCCTTTCGCCAGTTGAAATCGGCGTTGCTTTCAAATACTTGCCTTACGCCTTTCGATCCCCAGAAACCCCTTTTGTTGATGGTAGATGCATCGGATTTCGGGATCGGTGCTGTGCTTGCGCACAAAGATGGGTCGCATGATCGCCCTGTTGCCTTTGCATCCAAATTGCTCTCGTCTGGGCAAAGAAATTATTCACAGATACAGAAAGAAGCTTTGGCTCTCGTGTTTGGTGTTACTAAGTTCCATGATTTCTTGTATGGTCGTCACTTTACCATCATCAGAGACCACAAACCTTTGACGTGGTTTTCTCATCCGAACAAGCCTGTACCTCCGCGTACAGCGCAGAAATTCATTCGCTGGTCTATTTTCCTCTCGCAGTACCGCTACGATATCTTGTATCGGTCCACTACTAAGCACGGAAACGCCGATGCGTTGTCCCGTTTGCCTGTTGCTGAAGATAGAGCGTTCGATTCTTCCGAACTTGCTTGCATGTTTATTGATTCGGAAACCGATGCAGTGGTTGAATCGTTTCCGATTGATTTTCGTCGTGTAGCTACAGCCACAGCTGCTGACCCGGTCCTTGCTACCGTTTTGCGTTTTGTTGCTACGCAATGGCCTTTGCCAAAGTCTTGGATCGAGGATCTGTTGGTTCGCCGATTTTTTGCTCACAAGGAGAGACTTTTTGTTCGACGTGGTTTTTTGTTGTTGCGTTCTGATAATGATCAGTCCAGAGTCGTGGCCCCACGTTCGTTACAGTCCTCTGTTTTACGGCTTCTTCACCAAGGACATTGGGGTATAGTGCGAACGAAACAACTTGCTCGTCAGCACTGTACTTGGTTCGGAATCGATGCTGCGATTACGAATATGTGTTCTTCTTGCATGGCGTGTGCCGAACAACAATCCTCACCGCCGCGGAAAGTCTTTGCATGGCCAAAAGCCACTTCCCCTTGTCAACGCTTGCACATCGACTTTGCTGGTCCATTCTGGAATGCTCGATGATTGGTTCTGGTAGATGCCTTTAGTAATTTTCCTTTTGTTGTCCGGATGTCTTCCACGAGGTCAACTGCCACCATCCAAGCGTCGTCTGCTATCTTTTGCATTGAAGGTCTTCCACACACTATTGTTTCCGACAATGGCCCACAATTCATGTCCGCAGAATTTCAGTCATTCTGCCAGGCCAATGGTATTCAACATCTGACATCCGCGCCGTTTTCGCCTCAGTCAAACGGTGCCGCTGAACGATTGGTCCGGACTTTCAAATCAAAGATGTTGAAGTTGAAAGAGTCGCATTCTCGGGAGGACGCGTTGTTGCTCTTTTTGTCTTCGTATCGCTCTCAGCCCCGAGATGGTCGCTCGCCGGCTGAGTTGCTCCACGGTCGTCCTCATCGAACCTTGGTGTCTTTGCTGCATCCGCCGCATCAGGTTCCTGTGCAGCGGCAGACTCCCGCTTTTGCTCCAGGCGACGTTGTATCCTATCGCAACTATCGAGGTTCACGGCGTTGGCTCGCAGGGCGCATTCTTCACTGCCTCGGCCGCGCGATGTATTTGGTTTTGGGGGCCTCTGGTGAGGTGCGTCGGCATCTCAATCAGCTGCGCCTCTGTCGTCGCACGGGTTCTGCCGCTCCCCGTCTGCTTTCAGCGATGGTGCCGTCCGGTCAGCGCCTTGGGGACCCATCTACTGGCTCGCCTCATCCCCAGGTGTTACCGACGATGCCTTCCATTTTGGCCCATGGCGACGCGCCGCCGCCGCCTCCGCCGCCGCCGCCGCCTCCGCCGCCGCCGCCGCCTGTCCTCCAGCCGGCGCCGCCCGCAGTGGACGCTTCGCTGCAGCCGCCAAGCGCCTCCCTGGGTCACGCGCCGCCGATCGCTTCCCGTGACCAGCTGTCCTCCGCCATGGAACTCTTGCTCGCTCATGACCACATGACGTCATCGCGCGTCGGGTACCTCGACGCAATGGAGGTCGACCCTTTGGCCCCACCTGTCTCTTTCCGGGCGCATACACCGCATGTTGACGTGCACCTTGGACTAGGTTTTCAGGCGTTTCCTAGATCCCCTCGGACCGAATGGCCGGGTGCAGGTGGCACTGCCTCGCCTGTTGTTATGCTCCCCACCTCATCGCATACGTCAACATGGGGTCCTCCCCACGGCGGGCGGAAGCCTTATAACACGACCGTTCGCCGATTTGCGGGGGAGGAATGTGGTGTCACCGCCAGACACCACACTTGCTAGGTGGTAGCTTTAAATCGGCCGCGGTCCATTAGTACATGTCGGACCCGCGTGTCGCCACTGTGTGATCGCAGACCGAGCGTCACCACAAGGCAGGTCTCGAGATACGGACTAGCACTCGACCCAGTTGTACGGACGACGTAGCTAGCGATGCACACTTACGAAGCCTCGCTCATTTGCAGAGCAGATAGTTAGAATAGCCTTCAGCTAAGTCAATGGCTATGACCTAGCAAGGCGCCATTAGTAACATTGCATGTATCTAAAGAGTCTCACTTGTATCTCCACAATCTCCAGATGTACCAAAAGGATGGATTAAAGTTAAGTATTCCCGAAGCTACGTACTTTTCTTTATAGCCTTGATTACGTATCCTGTTTCAGACCTCACGCATCCGGCTTTAGCTTAGCGCGTGCCTTTCGGCTTCCTCTCATTGTGTCTAGGCTGTCTTGTCTAGACACAACACTTACCATTTCTCATACCTATTGGTGTAGTTTTGTTAATGCAAATGGTTCTTCAAACCATGAAAGTTTAAGTGTACTCATAGACTAGCCTAATTATTTAATAAAGCAATGCAAAGACCCCATCAGAGCCAGTGTAGTTAGATTTGCATTCTGTTTAGTTGCTTCAAAACGAGTTTAAGAAATAACTATTTATTGAGTTATCCATTCTAACACAAGTTGGCTAATGCACAGGCATAGAGACCCTGTATTATGCAATGAAGTTATAGATTATGATCATTAGTAGACCTCGTGATTTAAATTATCATTTCAAGCTTTTTCCGGTTTAGTACTGCTATTAGTTTCATGTGTGTCGGTATTTGGTTTTATAAAAAAATGGTTCAAATGGCTCTGAGCACTATGGGACTCAACTGCTGTGGTCATCAGTCCCCTAGAACTTAGAACTACTTAAACCTATCTAACCTAATGACATCACAGACATCCATGCTCAAGGCAGGATTCGAACCGGCGACCGTAGCAGTCACGTGGTTCCGGACTGAAGCGCCTACAACCGCTCGGTCACCGCGGCCGGCTGTATAACGAAGGAATTGAAAAGTTGGTACAACGCTACGATAGATGCTTAAGTCTAAGAGGCGCCTGTGTAGAGAAGTAGCTGGAGGGTGTAGCTAACCGTTGCAAATAAAACAGTTTTGATTTTCACTGTAGTTTCTGTGCTATCAACGTTCGATACCAGACTTGTTAGTGGTCGAAGTTATCGACCACGGTCCGTACTAGTATCGCTGGACCCGCGAGTCGGGACTAGCGCCGCTGCGCGGCTTGCAATAAGTCTCCAGCGTGCGCTGGGCCACTCTTGCTCTGGACGTCAAGTAGGAACCTCTAACAAGTTTCTTAGTTAAAGTGTGGCCTATGTGATGCCTCTATAGCTCTCTGTTTGTAATTATATTCATCCTGACTCTGAAGACTCCTGTACCACCAGTTAAGTACAATATATTATTTCTTACCAACGACTTCTAATTATTTTAGTCTGGCGAAAGGCTCTGACTGATTGGACTGAATACTGTGCATATTATACTGTGTGTATTACGCCATCGACATCCTGCAGTATCTTTTGCAGCAAGTGACACTTTTGTAGCAATTTTGAAAATATACATACATGCTCAAAAATGACTCCATCTGGGTGAGTTAGCCATGGCCGTCCGTTGTGGCCGAGCGGTTCTAGGTGACTGCTACAGTCGCAGGTTCGAATCCTGCCTCGGTCATGGATGCTTGTGGTGTCCTTAGGTTAGTTAGGTTTAAGTAGTTCTAAGTTCAAGGGGACTGGTGACCCCAGATGATAAGTCCCATAGTGCTCAGAACCATTTGAACCATTTGTTAGCCATGACACGAGAACATTTCTCTTGCTAAACCTGGATCGACGTACAATTATCACCCATATATTATCTGTTAGATGTATTCAGTTCTTCTTCTTCTTCTTTCTTCTTCTTCTTCTTCCCGTCTTCTTCAACATCATCACAGCACCAACCACTCACAACGAAGTCCTCACGCTTCAGCGGCCCTGTCATCATACCGACCAGATCAGGTTTTGGTGTGCAGTGGGCTTTCATAGAAACTAAACACTTGTAGTAATAATAATAATAATAATATGTGCTACCACTACAACACAATCGTCTTACCGACTGAGCTTTAATGACCACACCATACATTATATGATGACGCGTAAGCTAAGTAAGAAAGGCAGCAACGATTTGCGATAATCTTTTTTTATTTACATATTAGCAACGGTATACATCAGCAAAAATGCACGGGTTCAAGCTTCACAACAGTACAGTATTTTGCAAACAAAGCTTTCTTGTATGTATAGAATTCAGCGTGTATTTTTCTCAAACTGATGGCTGTCCCTTTATTAGGTTCTGGGCAAATTTATTATAAGAAAATAAGTGAATCCGAAATAAATGTCGGGAGAGTAGAATAAATATGTAAGTTCACAATAACTTTTTTGATAAATGAGAAAAAATTGTTTCCTGAATTCTACTTTTTTTTAAAAAGAAAAGTGAGCGCAAACCTGCAGACATAATCTACTTGCCTTTCAAATTGTCATAAATGAGAAATGCAGAGACAAGGTCATGACACATATATCAAGGCATCAAAAAATAACTTCCATGGTACCAGAGGTATCCATGGTGAGCAATAACTGTAGAGGAAGACAGAGACTGAAATACAGGGTGAACGCAAAGGCTTATCCTGATTACGAACATCTATTTCTAGGAAGGTATGCTAGCTTGTTAAAATGCTAGCTTTACCCATTTGGCTTTTATGGATATACATCTAGTTGGTGCTTCATTCATTTGCCACAGAACGTCTAGTTTCTCTCCATGTCATTGCCAATATCTCTTCCATCTCCGCCTCTACGTCATCTCGTATTCGTGCCGAAACAGTTGTAAGTAGGCTGTTTAGGTTTTTATGTTGGTAACGTCACATAGCGCTCTGTATGAAAATCACTGATTGTGCTGTGTGCAGTCTGTGACTGGTTGGCATCGTTGGAATATTGGCTTTTGTGGTGTTGGGCAGTTGGATGTGAACAGCACATAGCGTTGCGCTGTTGGAGGTGAGCCGCCAGCAGTGGCGGATGTGGAGAGAGAAATGCCAGAGTTTTAAGAGGTTACTATAAGCGGACGACCTGGACGGCTGTCCGCCAAAAAAAGGAAATTTATAAAGATGGATGTCATGAATTGATATATATATATATATATATATATATATATATATATATATATATATATATATATATATATATATATTAGGTTATTGTTAGTGTTGTGACTTGGCAAGACAGTCAAGTCACTATGAGAGGAAGCCGAAAGGCACGCGCTTAAGCTCACGCAGGCTGGCGCGAGGTGTGGAACAGTTAAGGGAATTAATAGTAGCAAATAAAGTACGTAGTTGATGTAATACTTAACTTTAATCCATAAGTGGTGTACATCGGTACAGGCATCACAAGTTAAATATCTATTGATAATGGCGCCTTGCTAGGTCGTAGCAAATGACGTAGCTGAAGGCTATGCTAACTATCGTCTCGGCAAATGAGAGCGTATTTGTCAGTGAACAATTCCTAGCAACGTCGGCTGTACGACTGGGGCGAGTGCTAGGACGTCTCTCTAGACCGGCCGTGTGGTGGCGCTCGGTCTGCAATCACTGACAGTGGCGACACGCGGGTCCGACGTATACTAGCGGACCGCGGCCAATTTAAAGGCTACCACCTAGCAAGTGTGGTGTCTGGCGGTGACACCACAGTTAGTGCGGACCATTCTTTTGTAGGGATTATTGAAAGTCAGATTACGTTGCGCTAAAAATATTGTGTGTCAGTTTAGTAATGATCAGAATAAGTAAAGAGAAAACTGCTGGAGTACGTTGTGTTTTGGCTCAGCTGTTTGAAAATCAAATAATGTAGAAGTTTACCAGCACAGTCATTCATAATTTTTCCAGTGGGCGTTTCACAGCTTGCACATCAGGAAGTGGTAAGCCCCAACATAACCACACAAAAAAGTAAAGATAGTTTATGTCTGGTGAACGTGGTGGGCATGATGCGGGACTACCGACCCATCTGTTCAGCAAGATTTCATAAAAGACCTAATGGACAAACTGTTGTGTACGGCTTCGTACACAAGAGTAAGGAGAGGTGGGCAACAGAGTGGTGCGATAACTGTCGTCGTAGGAAAGTTGGACAGGTGCAGAAATGATTAGCGAACAAGTTAACACACAAACTGAATATTTATTTAAACTGTATTTCTCCAATCGTAGTAAGACTCAATACAAACAATGCAACAAGAAATAGAGGCCAGCTAATACAACAGCTACGAACTAAAAAACGGACGATGGTGTGGGGGCCGTGACTTGGCGGCATCTGCACAGAGTAACATAACGAAGAGGCTCAAAGTCTGAGTGGATCGTGTGGCTGCCGGCCGCCATCCTATATTGCGCTCGTTGTCCAGAGCTGCTGCAGCCGTGGCTCAGAGAACATGCCCCATTCGGTCCAGCAGATCCCACACTACCGATATCGGCGACTGACGGAAACTTGAAAGGCTACTGCCAATTTTGAGATGCTCGTGGGCTGGTTTCGATACCTGATACCGCACAAATAATACTTAGTGTGGCGGTGGACCATCTCGTTGAAGCAGCACACACTGCTGAAATTCCTCTAAGCGAGGTACAAGGTAAAATTCCAGCATGCTCTTGTACAATGTTGCTGTAACAGAGCTTCACTGACAAAGAATAGTCCAAAAATTGCGTTGGGTATTAAGCCACACCACACGTCACTTTCCGACAGTCCCTTATCTGCTGTATCACGTTATTTGCGTTATCCATCTCCATATTCGGGCATTGGGCTGTTTACTTTCACAGACATATGAATAGTCACTTCCTTGGAAAAGCAATGTTAAAGTAGCCATTATCTGCACTTATTCATTTCAGCCTGTTCCTAGCGAACTCAGGACGTCTCGGCCTATCATCTGCCTGCGAAACTTGCGGGAGTTGCATTTGCTTTGCGTGAAAATGCAGCTGTGTGTGTAGGATCTTGACGACAGTGCTCTGGAAGTATTACACACCCATTTCCGCGGACTGCGTCGAAGTACTGTACGCATGGCATCGACAGTGTAGTCACTCACTCCAGGACTACAGCTTCCTGTGTTTTCAAGAACACCGTCAGTCTCTTCAAATTTTTCATAACATCGTTTGATCCTCTTGACAACTGTCGTAACTCGGCTATAGGCAAGTTGGAGCTGTCTCTGAACTGTAATGGGCAACCACGTTCCACGAAACCAAAAAAAACCTTGCGCCCTCTCTTGTATAGACGCCAGTGTGACAGAAGCATTCTAAAATTCCATTAATAGTAACAAGAGAGAAAGAAGAAAACAGATGACGTTAGAGCAATTGTAGAAGTGTATCTATAAAATTTCGTGAGTTAAGCTACCAGTTGCAGATAAACTGATACACGTGTGAAAGTGTCTCCACAAAAGACTCTATTAGTTAAGCTACTATTTCCAACAAATCGTACTGATATATGTTGCGTAGTTCTTTGAAGATAAATTTTTTTAATCAGTAAAAGACGCGGTGCTGACGTGTTAGTATGGTCTAACGTGCAGAGTGCTAGTTCACGAAATAGAAAGGTGTTGCTAGCAATGGGTCTGCTTGGAGTAGTGCTAACGGAATTGTATAATTTTGTACTTTCATGGAATTGCGACGACCGATATTTCAATCGCTCTATGATAAACTAGTGGATAAGATTTCGATCGCAATGCCAACAGTACGACAGGTCGGTCCTGGGACAGCAGATTAACGATAAGAATTTTCTAAAGGTAGAATTTTTTCATTTGTTCATGTCTGTAAGACATTTCAAAACTCCAAACGTGTTTTACTCGGAATATGATTTTTCATAAGGGCATGCAGCATTAATCCAACAATACATACTTTTTTATTTGAAAATTTGACCACAGCATTGAAATGAAGTTTCAAAATGAACTACGCAGGAGAGTTAATTTAAACAATCTTTGTTAACAGATGACTGCCCGTGTTTCAACGACTTCATCCACACAATCGCCAATTACACAAATATCAGTATTTCTAAAAATACCCTAGCTACATTCATGTAGATTACATACGTTTAGCCGGCCGGTGTGGCTGAACGGTTCTAGGCGCTTCAGTCCGGAACCTCGCGACCGCTACGGTCGCAGGTTCCAATCCTGCCTCGGTCATGGATGTGTGTGATGTCCTTAGGTTAGTTAGGTTTAAGTAGTTGTAAGTTCTAGGGGACTGATGACCTCACATGTTAAGTTCCATAGTGCTCAGAGCCATTTGAATCATTTGTACATAGTTTATTTTCCTTTTTTTCCGTAATCAAATTGGCACCACTTATAGTACTTGCCGCAGATCGCCTCACATTCACCATGGCCTCGGGAGAATTGCTGCAATTGTCGCCTATTTTGTAATGTTTTCCGAATTTTATTTTATAATATACCTAAAATATGCTCAATAACTGCGCCAAGTATTATTCCTCTATCAGCTCTAACTCCGTCCAAAAAGTTGTAAGGAGTTGTGGTGTTACCACTTAATGGAATTATTCACGTACCGGTTAATAGCTCGAGTCTAATTTCTTGTGAAGTGGCAACACTGTTTCGAAAGTTGGGTACTCTGCATTTTATTGGAAATCTGAGTGCTGCGGTGTGTTCGTTCTTCAGTTGTTGTGAGAAGCTCGTGTTGTTGAGTTGTTACGGAAATAGGGCAGATTCCTGTAGAAAAGTTAAATGATATTGTAAAGTCTCCCGCAGAGAAATGCTCCATCAAGGAATGTAAAGATACCTTGCAAGCGAAGCATAGTGGTAGGAAAAGCACACGATCAACACTATTAAAGATCCGTACCAGAAATAAACGGCTGCAGGATCCGTTCAGAGTGTGCAGAGAAATACGCGACCGACAATGAGAACCCGTGAAACTACAGACAGAAATCACATGGACGTTACGAGAAGTTTGCGCAAGTCGGTAAGAAGGTTATTCTATCATGTTGGTGTATCTCGTACATGGTGTACTAAAGGAAATGAAATTAAAAGAATATCGTGTGAGAGTTTGATGATGATGTTCGGTTTGTGGGATGCTCAGCTGCGCAGGCATCAGTGCCTGTAAGAAGCACCAATTTTTACGCAGTCTCATTTTTACACAATCCAATCCAGCCACTGTCACGAATGATAGTTTTGATCATGATGAAATGATGAGGACAACACAACCAGGCCGAGAATCGAACCTGCGACCCCGTGATCCAGTAACACTAGCCACCAGACCATGAGCTGTGGACATTGTGTGAGAGTAGTGCAAGATTTGAAGTTTGGGGATAGGAAAGGAAAGTTCATTATTGTACTTGGCTGTTGTTACTCAATGATAACGGTGACTTGGATCCCTTGTTTACTGCATATCATGTGTGACCTGGTTTCATTTGTCAGGTCATGTAAACTCCCAGAACTGCAGATACTGGTCACGTAACAACGAATATATTTTGCATGAAGAATCTCTGCATTTAGAGAAGACAGGTAATTGTTGTGCGTTGTCCGGTATGCGCATTAGTGGCCCAATATTTTTCAATTACAACTTAAACAGTGCCAGATGTCTGAGAGCTTTGACTATTTCTATGCACAATTAACAGTTGCAGAGGTGATGTATACAGTATTCCAGCGAGATGGAGCAACCGCTCACACACTCATCCGATGTATGCCCGACATCACGAATGTGTTCCCTGAGACAGACTTGTGAATGGAGGCCTCTGGCCCCCAAGATCCCCGGTCCTAACACTGTGTGATTGTTATTTATGGGGCACACTAAAAATCATCCATCTACATTTACACGGATACTCTGCAAATCACACTCAAGTGCTTGCCAGAGGGTTCATCGAACAACCTTCACAACAATTGCCTGTTATTCCAAGGCCGGCCGCTGTGGCCGTGCGGTTCTAAGCGCTTCAGTTTGGAACCGCGTGACCGCTACGGTCACAGGTTCGAATCCTGCCTCGGGCATGGATGTGTGTGATGTCCTTAGGTTAGTTAGGTTTAAGTAGTTCTAAGTTCTAGGGAACTGATGACCTCAGAAGTTAAGTCCCATAGTGCTCAGAGCCATTTGAACCATTTGTTATTCCAATTTCGAACAGCGCGCGGAAGTAACGAACACCTATATCTTTCCGTGCGAGCTCTGATTTTCCTTATTTTATTGTGATGATCGTTTCTCCTTATGTAGCTCGGCGTCAACAAAATATTTTCGCATTCGAAGGAGAAAGCTGGTGATTGAAATTTAGTGAAAGGTTCAACTGCAACGAAAAACACCTTTGTTTTAATTATGTCCACCCCATATCCTGTATCATGTCGGATCAAACCCAGTCTTTGGTTAATCTTCCCCACAATATTTTCTGTGTGTTCCTTACAATTTAAATTGTTCGTAATTGTAATTCCTTCGTATTTAGTTGAATTTACCGCCTTTAGATTTGAATGATTTGTGTGTAACCAAATTTCAACGAAGTCCTTTTTATCACTCATGTGGATCAATTCAGACTTTTCATTATTTATCCTCAATTGCCAATTTTCACACCATACAGATATCTTTTCTAAATCGTTTTGGAATTTGTTTTGATTTTCGGATGACTTTATTAGTTGGTGCACGACAGCGTCATCTGCAAGAACTGAAACTGCAGGAGAGCTTCTGTAAAGTTTTGAAGGTAGGAGACGTGGTACTGGCAGAAGTAAAGCTGTGAGGACGGGGCGTGAGTCGTGCTTGGGTAGTTCAGATGGTACAGCATTTGCCCGCGAAAGGCAAAGGTGCCAAGTTCGAGTCTCGGTCCGGCACACAGTTTTAATCTGCCAGGAATTTCCATATCAGCGCGCACTCCACTGCAGAGTGAAAATCTCATTCTGGAAACCTAAGACTAATGCTCAGGCTTTCTCGCAATTCATTGATACAGATAACAAACAGCAGAGGGTCTATAACAGTACCCTGGGGAATGACAGAAATGACTTCTGTCTTAGTCGATGGCTTTCCGTCAGTTACCTCTTTGACAAAATCACGTATCCAGTCACATAACTGAGATGATGTTCCATAAGCATGCAATTTCACTACAAATCGCTTGTTGTACGGTGTCGAAAGCCTTCTGAGAATCTAGAAATACGAAATAAATTTTGTGTCAATAGACCGTTCCCTTCGAGCAATTCATAATGTTTGAGCACGATATATGCTCCAAAATCTTGCTGCTTATGGATGGTAATGATGTGGGCCTGTAATTTAACGGATTACTCCTATTGCCTTTCCTGCATATAGGTTGACCTGTGCAGCAAAGTGCATTATCGCAGTTCTCGCACAATAGACGATCTTAAACACAACATAGCTACAGAAATTAACAACATAATGCCTACAGAATTACAGCGACCTGGTGGTAACGTCCTCACACAAAATCAGCGATGCGTGGATGCCACCACTCCCAGCATCTCTTCTTGTTGTGGTCTTCAGTCCTGAAACTGGTTTGATGCAGCTCTCCATGCTACCCTATCCTGTGCAAGCTTCTTCATCTCCCAGTACCTACTGCAACCTACATCCTTCTGAATCTGCTTAGTGTATTCATCTCTTGGTCTCCCTCTACGATTTTTACCCTCCATACTGCCCTCCAATGCTAAATTATTATCCCTTGATGCCTCAGAACATGTCCTACCAACCGGTCCCTTTTTCTAGTCAAGTTGTGCCACAAACTCCTCTTCTCCCCAATTTTATTCAATACCTCGTCGTTAGTTATGTGATCTACCGATCCAATCTTCAGCATTCTTCTGTAGCACCACATTTCGAAAGCTTCTCTTCTTGTCCAACCTATTTATTGTCCATGTTTCACTTCCATACATGGCTACACTCTATACAAATACTTTCAGAAACGACTTCCTGACACCTAAATCTATACTCGATATTAACAAATTTCTCTTCTTCAGTAACGCTTTACTTGCCATTGCCAATCTACATTTTATATCTTCTCTACTTCGACCATCGTCAGTTACTTTGCTCCCCAAATAGCAAAACTCCTTTACTACCTTAAGTGTCTCATTTTCTAATCTAATTCCCTCAGCAACACCCGACTTCATTCGACTACATTCCATTATCCTCGTTTTCCTTATGTTGATGTTGATCTTATACCCTCCATTCAAGACACTGTCCATTCCGTTCAACTGCTCTTCCCAGTCCTTTGCTGTCTCTGAGAGCATTACAATGTCATCGGCGAATCTCAAAGTTTTTATTTCTTCTCCATGGATTTTAATTCCTGCTCCGAATTCTTCTTTTGTTTCCTTCACTGCTTGTTCAATATACAGATTGAATAACATCGTGGAAAGGCTACAATCCTGTCTCACTCCCTTCCCAACTACTGCTTCCCCTTCATGCCCCTAGACTCTTATAACTGCTCAAATAGCTCTGAGCACTATGTGACTCAACTTCTGAGGTCATTAGTCCCCTAGAACTTAGAACTAGTTAAACCTAACTAACCTAAGGGCATCACATACATCCACGCCCGAGGCAGGATTCGAACCTGCGAACGTAGCGGTCCCGCGGTTCCAGACTGCAGCGCCTAGGACCGCACGGCCATTGCGGCCGGCTCTTATATCTGCCATCTGGTTTCTGTACAAATTTTAAATAGCAATTCGCTCCCTGTCTTTACCCCTGCCACCTTTAGGATTTATAAACAGGTAAATACATTTTCTTTAACGTTACTATTACCTATTCATGTTAGTTACTTGATTGTTACTTGAGTCTCTGGCGTGAGGCGTATCGAATTTATGTGGGACACCGCGGACTTGTGGCTGGTTGCTGCTTTCGCCAACTCTCATTAGCGGCGACAGAGTTCATAAGATCCAGCGTTCATGAAATAACATAAAACACATAGTAGTTTTTGATCGGCGCAGTGACTCCGGACAGTGTACTAAAAATCATTATCGTAAAGTTTCTGACAGTGGCGGCGGCCGCCGCTGGCCTGTCAGCGTCGCGACGTCGCGGCGTCGGCGCGGGCGGTCCTGGCGCGCCGCCATCCCGCAGTCGCGGCCCCTTGGCCGGGCTTTACGAGCGCTCGCGTCCCACGCGGCGGGCGGCGCTCCGCGAGTGCCAGCAGGGCCTGCCTTATGGCCGCTGTCGGCGGTAAATCTCGCTCGTGATTGCCTCCGGTAATGCGCCAGACAGGCCAGAGAACGCCGTCCGGGACGTCGGGCTATCGGAACGGACAGCTCCTTCCAGCGCCCCTCCTCGTTCCCGGTCCGCGTTATGCGCCGTCGGAGCTCTGAAGGCGTCGACACGCTATTGAGATGCCACTTCCACAGAGACGGGAACAGCCGGCCGGTCGGGACACGGAGGGCCTGTCGCGGCCTGTTAACCTGTTAACCTCGGATTTCAGGCTCCAGGGGAAACTGACCGATTTAATTTGTGCATTTATTTAACCTGGCACGATGAGAGCACTTTCTTACATCCAACCAGACATACTATAACGTCAATATATCCCTCCCTCTATGCTAAATCTTTTCCTTGCTAGCCGCTCGGGACTAGCCGAGCGGTCTTAGGCGCTGCAGTCATGGACTATGCGGCCGGTCCCGGAGGAGTTTCGAGTCTTCCCTTGGGCATGGGTATGTGTGTTTGTCCTTAGGATAATTTAGGTGAAGTAGTGTGTAAGCTTACGGACTGATGACCTTAACAGTTAAGTCCCATAAGATTTCACACACATTTTTTTCCTTGCTAAACGTCTGACACTTTCCTTCTGGAGCAAACTCACATTTATCCACAGTGAACTGATACTTACACAGCTACTCCAAGTACATTCTGTGGTGTCACCGCCAGACACCACACTTGCTAGGTGGTAGCTTAAATCGGCCGCGGTCCATTTAGTACATGTCGGACCCGCGTGTCGCCACTGTGTGATCGCAGACCGAGCGCCACCACAAGCCAGGTCTCGAGATACGATATAGCACTCGCCCCAGTTGTACGGACGACATTGCTAGCGACAATACGGACGAAGCCTTCCTCTCATTTGCCGAGAGACAGTTAGAATAGCCTTCTGCTAAGTCCATGGCTACGACCTAGCAAGGCGCCATTAGCCTTACCTACTTTGAGAGTTATAGTATAAATGTCTCAAGAAGAACACTGTATTCATCAAAGAATAAAAGTTAAGTATAAAGCAGCTACGTACTTTTCTTGCTACCATTCGATAGTTATCCTGTTCCAGACTTGACGCCAGTCGGCGTGTGTGTACGCGTGCCTTTCTTTCGGCTTCCTTCCCAGTGTGGCGTAGCAAACTTGTTACGCCACAACACATTCTGCTTGCTCTATTCCCTATACTCGTAGAAGACAAGAGAAGTCACCCAACCGTAAGAAACACGGTGAATCTTATTGTCTGAATAAACGAGAGCACAAGCGTACATCACAACAGCGTACCACAGACTGAAGTCCTGAGATCTTGGCGTTCGTCACCGTAGTCTCTACAAGTGTAATGTTCACAAAATTCTGTAACCATTCTATACACCGAAGGATGGCCGAAATGCAGTACCTATAACGCTCCGTTAAATCACTGCCTCTATTTCAATGCGTAGACATTTACACATACGGACATTCAAATATACCATAAATATATTAGTCAAATCTAATAACGGAAAACCAGTTGAGTAGCAACTTTAATCTTCATAATTTAGTTAAATCTGATGTACAGATATAACTTAACTACAACATATGCAGCAGACATAATCGTAAGTTAGAAATTAAGTTCTCTGGCTTATGTTAACTGCAAGCAAAGAATGCTAGCTACATTTGAATCTGCTCACTTACACTGTAAAGAAAGTGCGATGTACTATGGTGGGCACAGTTTCACAAAGTTAAGCCGCAATCCACAAAAAAATAGTAACATTATCGCGAATAATGGAATGCAGTGGAATTAAATCAGGTGATCCTGAGGGAATAAGATTAGGAAATGAGATACTTAAAGTAGTAAATGAGTTTTGCTATTTGGGAAAGAAAATAGCTGATGATGGTCGAAGTACGGGCGATATAAAATGCAGACTGGCAACGGCGAGAAAAGCGTTTCTGAAGAAGAGAAATTTGTTTGCGTCCAGTATAGATTTAAGTATTAGGAAGTCCTTTCTGAAAGTATTTCTACGGGCTGTAGCCATTAATGGAAGTGAAACATGGACGATAAATATTTTAGACAAGAAGAGAATAGACGCTTCCGAAATGTGGTGATACAGAACTGAAGATTTTTTTTTTTATCTTATGGGACTTAACTGCTAAGGTCATCAGTCCCTAAGCTTACACACTACTTAACCTAAATTATCCTAAGGACACACACACACACACACACACACCCATGCCCGAGGGAGGACTCGAACCTCAGCCGGGACCAACTGAAGATTAGATGGGTAGATCCTGTAAGTAATAAGCAGGTACTGAACAGAATTGGGGAGATGAGAAATATGTGGTACAATCGGACCAAAGGGAGGGATCGGTTGCCAGGAGACATTCTGAAACATCAAGGGATCACCAGTTTAGTTCAAATGGCTCTGAGCACTATGGGACTTATCATCTGAGGTCATTAGTCCCCTGGAACTTAGAACTACTTGAACCTAACTAACCTAAGGACATCACACACATCCTTGCCCGAGGCGGGATTCGAGCCTGCGAACGAAGCGGTTGAGTGGTTCCAGACTGAAGCACCTAGAGCCGCTCGACCATACTGACCGGCTACCAATTTGGTACTGGAGCGAAGCGTGTGGTGCAAGAATCGTCGAGGGGGGCCAGGACAGTGAGCGGATGCAGAGGGATGTACGTTGCAGTAGTTATACGGAGATGAAGGGACTTGCAAAACGGTCTTCGAACTGAAGACCGGAGCAATAACACAAAGTATATGTAGCCAAAGATCGACAATTACTTCCTCACTTCACAACACTATCAAGTATATAACTGAGGTTATAAATCACTAATGTATATTTTTGACTGCGAGAAACTCTATAAAGCCGGTATTCCAAAGAACAAGTCAAACTGGGTACAGCGGCTGTCACTTATGGCAGAATTTTTCATTACAAAATCAATTTATTTTATTCAGCTATTTCTTCTTGATTCTAAATACCTTGGCAACAGTTATAAACGTTTATTGTGTATGCTTGCATAACGAGAAACTTTACATACTCTGGATTGCAAAGAACGTGTCACACTGGGTACAACTCATATAACTTTATCGCCAAGTTTTTCGTTATAAAATTAATTTATTTCATTTAGCTATTTCTTTTTACTTCTGTGTGCGTTGCCAAGCTTCAATAATTTAACTGACGCATTTGCCCTGTATGAGTAATTGCTACCGTTGAGATGGTAATAACCAAATTTGTACTCTGCTTCCAGCGTGCGGTTGTTTCGTTACCAGCGATGTGTTTATCGACACCCCCTAACTTATTGACGTAGCTGGCCATTACTCTGGGATGCCGCACGATATCCTCTCTTCTTCTGTCGCAGTCGATAATCTCCCCTTGTAGATACTTCTCTCCTTTTTCTAGCCCACTTTTCTGCCTTCGGATATAAAGGGTGAACACAAAGCCTTGTCCTGACTATAACAATTTATTACAGAATAACCGTTTGACATAACAATTTACATTTGATGCCGTTACATAGGTTAGTGATACTAGTTTTTTTAAGACCACTTACGTTAGTAAACCTCAACGTGTGCGCCATTGGTAGCTCGGAGAATGTCGAGGGGGTACCCAAGTACCCGCCAGGTGTTTCGTAATATGTGTTCTGTCACTGTACCCACAGCAGCTTGTATCCTAGCCTTCAGTTCGTCGACTTCAGCAACTGGCGTGACGAAGACTCTGTCCTTGATATAGCGTAATGTCTGGAAAGGGGAGTAATGTCCTGATCGGTGGATTGGAAGGAACGGTCCAACACCCAGCCACCTCGCTCCCCAGACATTACGTCCCTTGACTTTTTTTTTCTGGGGCTATGTCAAGGACAGAGTCTTCGTCACACCAGTTGCTGACGTCGACGAACTGAAGGCTAGGACACAAGTTGCTGTGGGTACTGTGACAGAACACATGTTACGAAACACCTGGATGGAACTGTGATACCGCGTCGACATTCTCCTAGGTACCAAGGGAGGACACGATGAAGTTTAGTACGTAAGTGGTCTTAAAAAAAAACTAGTAACACTAACCTATGTAATGGCATCAAATGTAAATTATTATATCAAATTGTTATTCTGTTATAATTTTTATAATCAGGATAAGACTTTGTGCTCTCCCTGTACTACCAAAGTCTTTGAATAATTTACACGTGCGACGGTTCAACGTAAGGCTCACCGACCCACGACGCCATTACACACACCATGACAATAATCTTCTCCATACCGCCGAATACTTCAAACTAACTTCACTTTATGTTCTCGTTACACTACCTCTTAAACATTTCCCTCCAAGAGTCACAGTTCGAACATTACTCCAGACATGTACTTTTTCTGAAACACGTTGACTCTCTATTCATCAGCACATTTCCACTATCCACCCACCACTATCAACTGTCGTACATTTCCTTCTCGCTTAGAATCACAGATCACACTTTCACTCCTAACAGGGCATAGTAGGCCAAAATTAATTTACAATAATTTCATACATTATAAAAGCTTTTGTAACAAAAACGGTTTCCAAACACACTTATACATAACAAAATGAATTTTGAAAAAACTTCATATCATTGTGACAGGAAATAGGTCACCATATATGAACAGAGCAATTAGTGCATCAGAGAATAATGTCTAATAAGCATAAATAATTAAATTTTAATAAAACTTCAGTTTCAGTTGTTAGCGAGTTAATATGACTACTCCTATAATATGTCAGTAAATTATAATAACGATGGTTACACGGAATTTCAAAATGTCAGTCTTACTAGCGTTGTGTTGGAAACTTTCTCACTCAAGTGTAGTTGAAAGTGAGCAATGAGAGGTAACATAAATGAGTGGCAGCTTTTCGGAAGCAATCAATGTAGAGTTATTGACTGGTCAGAGGTAGATCGAAGAGCGCAAGAGTAGCAGATGAGATGAAAGGAACAAAATGGAAAAAAAAGGGATGACAAAAGCATGGTTGGCTTACAATGTAACAGAGACACTAGACCATGTTGGAAACAATTAAAACAGCTGGGATATGCCCAGAGGGGAAGTATGCCGATGATAACAGATACGGATTCGAACTTATCTTGACTGCTGAGCGTTTTTGGATAAGACGAAGTGTACGGGACCACTCTTTCCACAGACGTGTTGTTACAATGGAGAAGGAGAAGAAGAAGCATTTACTTTTATGCAAATGCACAATCAAGGTGCTGGACGTAAACAATCTCGTACTGCATTTATACAATATGGTAGTTATTTAGTGTGTGAGAAGAGGTAATAACCACAGCAGTGATACCGACGAAGTACATAGAGCATCTGAAAATCACATAGCCTATCAGGTCACCTTTCTTTTTACTCTCAGCAACGGAATGAAAGGATAACTTATTAGAAACCCCGTAATTGTCCTCCACTGCGACGCTGAATTTTTAAATTTGATTCAAAGGTGCCTACAACTTTCTTCTGCAGCGGGGCAAAGGCATGGCGCTCTGAATCGTCACTCTAGTGCTCGACCGCACTTCAAACAGAAAGGTGTCGACACATGAGAGAAAATGGTCAGTGCTCAGAAGATGGAAAGACCCTCACACCCCCACTTACCCACATTTCACCCTTCGTCCCTGTGATGGAAGTCAGAAAGGCGACACCCAGCACTGAAATCGTCTTCAGATGGATGGTCGAGGAGAAGATTACAGACACACCGCCTCTTGGAACAGACACGAAACGGCCTCAGCGAATGGCATAATGGACGTCAATGAAACCTCCCCTTTCTTTGTTGTGTTGATACCTACACATTTCGCGATCGAAAACGACAGTTATCAGCGATGAGCAATAGGACGACGTTCTTAACAACCTTTGATGCTGCTGACAACCCCAAACACCTGCTCCCTCAACAGCTGCAGGCATGCAGCTGGCATCGGATGAGTGTTGAGTGAGTGCCTGCCTGCAAGCGCATTGGGCTACTTTGCAGGTTTCCTGTGAAACGCATATTTTCAAAAATCTCAATAAATATGGACTGGTGTCTCAAAGGGTGTTGCTGAACTGGAGGGGCTTAGAACAACCCTTTGCCATTGTATTTACGCATGTGTCAACGTAGCACCCCTCTGTGATCACACTGAAGAATGGCGTGATACTAGAGGACTGAAAAAGCATAAGCTCACTTTGATGCTTCCAATCACGTTCAAATTTTGTAGAATGGTTTTCGACGATCGCTAGTGTTTCCACGCTGTATGCGAGAGCAAAATTTGTGGTCACGCTGCACTCCAAAGGGATGAGAACAGATTCATTGAGGGGACAGCCCCACAATACGCTTAGAGAGGGATTGCCACAACCGGGGGTGTTAGCATCGTCAAAGATTGTTAAAAACATCGTCCTATTGCTTATCGAACTGAGACTTTCGTTCTTGACCACGAAATGTGCGGTAATCAATGTCCTACGGGAAGGGGTCTTTTCATTGGCATCGTTTATGGTATCCCCTGAGGCCATTTTGTGCCGATTTATGGGGAATTTGGTGCCAATGTGGCATCGTTAACCGACCTTACATGTCACCTCAGCTCTGGCCTTTTATTCGAATTTGTTGTTCGAGGCGTGCGACACCGACAGTGACGTCACAGGTCGTCATATTTTTACACCATTACAGAGGAAGGTTGTAGGCACTTCTCAGCCAAATTACAAACTTCACAATGGAAGGCAATCACGGATTTTCAAAAAAAGAAATTCTTTAATTCTGTTGTGTGACGTATTGCTATTTTTTTTTTTTTGTTTTGTTTCTTATTTTCAGCGTGGTCCGCCAAGAATTCCTCTCTTGTGCCAACCACTTCATCTCAAAGTAGCACTTGCACCCTACATCATCATTTACGTGTCTTACCCTAGTCTTTCCCTCTCGTCAGCTGCTTCTAGTTCAAAGTTCAAATGGCTCTGAGCACCATGGGACTTAACTTCTTAGGTCATCAGTCCCCTAGAACTTAGAACTACTTAAACTAACCTAAGGACATCACACACATCCATGCCCGAGGCAGGATTCGAACCTGCAACCGTAGTGGTCGCGCGGTTCCAGACTGTAGCGCCTAGAACCGCTCGGCCAAACCCAGCCAGCAGCTGCCTCTAGTACTATGGAAGTTATTCCCTAAGGTCTTAACACACATCCCATCATTCTGCCCTTCTTGTCAGTGTTTCCCATATGTTCGTTCTTCGTCGATTCTGTGGTGCATCTCCTCATCCCGTATCTTACCAGTTCAGCTAATTTTCAAAATTCTTCCATAGCAACACAACTCAAACGCTTCAGTGGTCTTCTTTTCATGTCTACCGACAGTCCAAGATTGATTACAGTACAGTGTTGCACTGCAAACGTTCATTCTCCGAAATTTCTTCCTCATATTAAGGTCGATATTTGATACTAGCGTCCTTACTTTTGCCAGGAATGCACTATATGCCTCTGCTAAATTATTTACTTTCTGATCCTTGCTTCATCCTTGATAAGTTATTTTGTTTCCAAGATAGATGAGTTCATTGTCTATGTCTACTACATGAGCCACAATTTTAATGTGAAGATTATTGCTATTTTCGTACGTTCCACTCATTATTTTCGTCTTTCTTCAGTTGATTCTAAATCATATTCTGTACTTATTAGACTGCTCATCTTTTTCACCATGAATTATAGTCTGTCATTGCTTCTTCGGTGCATGGACTGAGCAGGTAAAAGACTATATCCTTCGCTTAGGTGCTTTTTAATCTGATAATTCCGTTCCTGGTCGTCCATTCTTATTGTTCCCTCTTTGTATTTGTACTTACTGAATATTATCCTCTTCCCCTACAACTTCCTCAAATTTTTCTCTGACTTTCGAACATCTACGACCATTTCAGGCTATCCTATGCATTTTCTATGTCGGCAAATCTGATAAACCTCTTTTGATATTTCGTAAATATTGATTTCTTTATAAACAAACATGTTAGAACGTCTCTCTGGTGTCCTTACCTTTCTCAAAGCCGCAATGATCGTGATCTAAAAGCTCTTCACTTTTCTTTTCCATTCTTCTGTATATTATTCTTGTCCGCAAATTCGATGCATAGCCATTAGTAGTTCTCCCACTTACCTGCACTTTCCATCTTTGGAAATTTGTGGATGATATTCTTCTGAGAGTCTGATAGCATGTTTTCAGACTCATAGATTGTGCACGCTAACTTGAATAGTAGTTTCAGTGCCACCTCCGCTAATAATATCAGAAATTCTGATGCAATGTTATGTATCACATCTGCCTTGCTTTATCACGTCTTCCTAAACTCTCTTAATCTCGGATTCTAACACTGTCTCGCCTATTTATTCCATATTGACTCCTATTTCTTCCTCATTGACATAATCAGTCAACTCCTTCCCTCGTAGAAACCTTCAAGGTACTCTATTCATTTGCATTCTCTCTCGCCCCCGCCCCCCTCTCTCCCTCTCTCTCTCTCTCTCTCTCTCTCTCTCTCTCTCTCTCTCTCTCTCTCTCTCTTTCTCTCTCTCTCTCTCTCTCCCCCCCCCCCCAATGCTTAACAGTGCGATTCCCATTGTGCTCCTCAAGGTGACGCATTTGCTTTTAATTTCACCAAAGGTTTTTTTGGCTTTCCTATGTGCTGAATTAGTCGTTCCACAGAAAAGTTTTTCCACTTCTTCACGTACGTCTTGCAGCCATTTCCCTCCGGCCTCCCAGCATTTTCTGTTTATTTATCTCATAAGAAATTTATTCTTCTGTATTTCTGAATTTCTTGACACGTTTTTGTATTTCCTTCTTTCATCTATCAAGTATTCTTACCTTAAGCAAGGTTTCATTGCAGTTGCCTTCATTGTAGTTATGCTTATCTGTCCTGCTTCTGCAGTTGCTGTTTTGGGGATATCCATTCCTCTTCTGTTGACCTGCTTACTTGGTATTCCTTATCGAGCTAACTATAGCCTCAGATAACTTCAAACACATCTCATCATTCTTCATTACTTCGTTGTCACACTTCTTTGCACACTAATTGGCAGTCATGACTCTCACATTTCCGCCTGCTCTTCATCATCACAAAATTGTGATGAGTATGCCTTACAGCATAATCTCTGATTTTGTTATCTCTGTCCGACCACGATGTACTGGTATGGAGATTCTGCCAGTTTCAGCGCAATGGTTTCTGATGTGCCTTCCTTCTTTCTCCCATATCAATGATTTATGATCCCCTCCTCCTTCCCTTTGGTCTCCCCCTATCAGCTAACTATAAATGACAGGCTCTTATCCCAGTGGTTGGGAACCACGTGAGTGTTTACCTATGGCACTTATCCTTATCATTATAATTTATTACCCTATTAGTGTAAATTATAACCCTTATATTTATTGCTGGCTTAATAAGCGTACTTTATGACTCTCATAATTCGTGCTACAATTTATTACCCAATTAGTATTGTCAACACATATTTATTGCCCAGATACGATAATTTCTGACGCTTATCCTTACTGCTGACAGTTGTTACCCATTTCAGATAATTTATGACTCAATTTTTCGCTTCAGTTTGTGTAGACACTGTAATCTCCAGACATTGGAAGATTATAGTGTCTATATGTCTGTCAGACAACCGGCACGCACAGCCTGCAAGGTAGAAGTGCACACATCTTCCCCCTCCCCCACTTCTGTATATCACTTGTCTTATTGGTGGGAAATCGAGAGGACAGCTTCCCTGATGATTAGATGCATAGGTACAGGATGTGACCCGACCCACAAGGCAGATGCGTAGGCACCCTCCGCACATCCACTCGACCCTCAGCAGCTATATATAGGACATAGTATTAATCTGACCATCTGGCGCGAAACATTCGTATGATTGTTGTGGAGACATCATCAACATTGCATTTACGTGTTTGTTTGTGTGTAGGTATGATCTGATGAATTTTGTTACGTTACAGACGACAGCATACCCTCCCTCCCTCCCTCCCCCCTCCCCCCCTCAAGACGGGCGATGTTACACTAACCTTGCTAATGGAGATTACAAGACTCCAGAGGCAGGGGAGTGGATGGGGATGGCAGAACTGACGCTGCCAATCTATGACAAATATACTTCTACGTACCGGTACATATTTTGCATAATTTCCATTCCAAATGAGGCACCTGCCATACCGTGGCACAAGTTTTTCAGTACCATCTCTGCAGAAATCTTCCGCATGCTGTTGAATTTTGGGAACGCACCTAGCACAAAATTTGTGATAACCAAGGTTCTACGCCACGATCTCATGCACCAAACTCCTTGAAATTAGTGGAAAATGTAGCGAAATTTCCGTAATAGTGAAACGATCATTTTCACGTCATTGTTATTCGTAACCAGTTCATCAGTCAGAAGGTTAGGCCTAGCACAGCGGTCCTCGTCGTGGATACTGGTACGGTCATTTTTAAACTCAATGGAGCAATTGCCACATTATTCCTTTTCCATACACATCACAAAGACTGCGATAAATTTCAGTTGGTCTGGAATTTTTTGCCAACGAAAAACTAATCTCACAAATGGCGGGAGTTTCTACTGCACCGCACATTTCAACACGTCACAAAAAGCTAAGCAGGAGAGACACAGACCACACGCTATCTCAGCTGGATGTGTACTGAGTGGAGGAACGTTATACCATAGAGATAGAGATGGTGGCTGTAGTGTGCCCCCCCCCCCCCCCCCAGCCACGATAGAGCAAAACGGCTGCTACTTTCTGAATATCTCTTATGTAAAGTATATGATGATCGGTGTGGCTTTCAGAATGTAAGGGCACCAGAGAGACAATTCTGACGCTTCAGTTTATAATGGAAGCAACAGTTACTAAAAATCAAGATATGCCGTTCATATATATATATATATATATATATATATATATATATATATATATATATATATGTGTGTGTGTGTGTGTGTGTGTGTGTGTGTGTGTGTGTGTGTGTGTGTGTGTGTTTAAAAAATAATTTATGCTTGTACATCATGATTATCAGCTTTTTTTCTCAGAAATTCTGAATGATGTCCATTTGATGCATAATCACTCATTGTGCATCCAGGATGGAAACACTGCACTCGTATCAACTGCGGTCAGTTGGTTGAGTGTGAATACAGTGTGCCTCCAGGATGAAATATTGCACCAGTTTCAGATGACCCTACAGACAAGCAACACAGCTCCATCTCTCTCCCTCTCTATATGTATGTGCATACTTATTTACACATGGCACAACTATGAAATCGTCTTTTGCTTTTTAGAAGTACTGAGCCAATCTTCTTGCCAAACGTCACAAGATTGGCGATCTGTGACGAGCAGGTATGCAGGGTGAGCGTTAATATAACCGGCAAACAGCTGGGACGGATTCCTCACTGTAAATGGAGGAAAAATTGTCTTATGAATATGTGTCCGGAAATGCATCGTCGCCACTGTGGACGAATAAAAGTCCCTCCGACCACGCGCCATGTGTTTCTTGTGTGTTGCATGCCGTGTGACTGATGCAGCGTAGTGTACGTAGCACAATGAATGGGGATTTTTCCTCGGTTTCCAGTCCGGAATTCGTCCCAGCAGTTAGTCGGTTTTATCAATGTTCAGGATTGGCTCTGTTAGGAGTGGTTAAGGCGGTGGGCAGAAATAAACCATTTGGACAATTTTTGTGACGAGGCAGAAAATGCATACAAATGGGCAACATGAGTCAGGCCTAGGGAGGGGAGGGTGAGCCAGATCGTAGCGGTAGGCCGTGCATAGTTCGTATCCAATTTGGACAAAGTTAATGAAAAGTGGTGTCTGCCATTTGGACAAGTCCGAATGGTATGGCAGCTACAGAAACTAAGTCCACGGCGCCTCAGCACCGGGAGGGGCAGGTGGAGTTCACAGCTACAGGGTGCGCGGCAGAGAGCGCGTCTCGCGGACGGTGCATGGGGGCCTAATTAAATTTAATGCAAATATTTTTGGTAACTGTATGTCCGATTACGCTGTGTCTCGTAAACGGTTGGCCCTGACTAGTTTTAGTACGCAATCTGACTGCATAGAACAACAACAATGAATGAAATGAAAATTTCCTGTTAACACAATTAATTAATTAAGTCCCCAGCAACTATAAAACCTACGAAACCAAAGCACAAGTATAACTGTTCTGTGTGTGGCAGTATGACTAAACATACACATCTGGCACGGTTCTTCTTCAATAAGACAAGAAATTTTAAATATCATTTATACTGAAGTAATTAAAAAATAGAAATACTATAATTGCGTAAGGAAAGCAGAATTACACTCTAATACAAGAACACAAGCCAGATGCTTTGTTGACTGAACCTGTAATGACGCATTATTTAAAACATTCAGATAATAAAAAGAAAAGGAAAAACTTTTTTTCTTTTACCTTCATATATATTGATCAAAAGCACTCTAATCATTACAATATATCACCATACCGAGTCGCTACTACCACATCTCAACAAGAACTGAGTACTGCCACATCTCAACAAGCACTCCCTGCTACGAGTTCTCCCCAAGCACTGACTACTACGAGTTCTCCCCAAGCACTGCCAGTGGAGGCGGCTGAATAATACTCTTTGGCGCAATCTCTGGCGCTGTGGCTCAGTGTAGCCACCTTTCAACGGGCGGCAGGGTACATCCAGCACGGCCACGCGGCTTCCTCCGCCCTGATTGTTCAGAAGCCGAGAAACCCGCGGGGACGGCATGGAAAGTTCCGAAGCGTGGCCTGGCCAGCGTCGCCTAGGCAGCGCTACCTAGTCCACACACGAGGGAGGCGCGTGATCGAGATTGTCCACGCCGGTGCTGACTTGCTGTTGCCAGACCATGGGACAAGAAAATTACACGCAGCCAAAGCTGCCAGCTAATGCTTGACCGTAACGAGAAAATGAAATAAACCTTTAGAAATAAATTAACGATAGAATCCCCTACTATCTGGCTCAACCTTACATTAATGTCCACCTTGTGTAAGGGCCTTTGACGGTGAGGCCCCCAGCCCTCATACAGATGAGGATTTGGCAGCATTTTGTACGCTGATGACGACATTTTCAGTCAGTTGTGGCAGAGCAGATGTGTAAGCGATAAATCATAAAACTTTTTCTTCAAATATAATAATGATTTATACTTGCATACAATGCTCGTCATATGTTTCTCTTGTTTCATGGAATGCTGGCTAATGACAAAATGGGTCGATGCCGCAGCGAATGACGTAATTCTAAAATGAAACTATAAGTCTTGCTTAATAATTAGCAAGGAGACTCAGAAACTAATCTATCAGTAGATTTCGATAGAGGTTTAAAATATTATTCACAACACAATATGAGAAACCTATTAAATACATACACATGAAATTATAATCATTGTTACTTGCTGACCTGCTCAATAATTAACTCTTATGTTGACCCTTCAAAGTCTACTAGACAGCAACTTTTCTAATCATTACCGTTTATGCATGTAACTCTACTATTGTACATAGCTTTCGATATCGATAAGAGCAATCTTTGAGATGAATATTGTAAATCTTTTCTTGGTAACTGCACTTTGGTGAAACTTTAACTATTCTTTCATGAAAAATACGTGGAGTACTTCAGAACTTATGTTCACTGAATAATTATTAAATTTACTACTCCACAAAGTTTATTAACTGTAGTGAATGTTTACAAAAATGACTTTCCATTTCAATAAGATAGGATACTTGGAAATATCATAGCTCTTGGGATAGCAACCTGTCTAGGTAAATGATTAAGGATAAAATAGGAGTACTCAATACAAAGATTACAGAACACAAACTTATTATTTGAAAACAAACCACATAACACTTCCATGCAGCTATTAAGTACCCAACTGATAAATAATTTGAGATCAAAGTGGTATCAGTGTCGATCTGCTGTGGTTCTTCCAGAAAAAGAGGAGGCAAAAGTATCCATGACTCTTGCTGTGAAACTAGCTCCGAAAATTCTTTCTTAGCGTCGAATTTTCGTAGTACAGAGTCACCCGAAGCATACCTCGAATAATAAGCCAAATTACTTCTACATTCGAGGCTATGTTATGTAATCTTGCTGTTCTTCTTGCCTCGTTCAGTTCACAAGGAGCGAACGCTTCAACTGCTGGCCACCGACTGACTCATGCCACAAAATAGCTTTGCAGTTCGACCGCCAGATCCACCCTTCCTATTCCCGCCAAACCAGTTTCATAGCACAGGGACTTCCCTCCAAGTTCTACTTCATTACAAACTCGCATGCCCTATGCATGAACCAGTATTACAAGTATATTTTTAACATTTTCATCCTTTTACAGAACACTATTTTTTAAAATTACATTCATAGATTCATTACATTGACATAAATTAATATAGATAATGAATAGAACTTTTATATATATGTTACATCAAACAGCTTTGTGATACATAAGTCACATTGAGAAAAGCAAACAAAGAAGTTATACGAGACAAATGGATAATACCGTTACATTTGCCAAAAACATGCAGATATTTTGTTATTCTCTCAGAGGGGTAAACAACACTACTCCTGAATCAAGACGTCTCACCTAATTTCCCCCGACTAAATTCGCATGGTCCGACATGGCATTTTGCTGGGTGTTGGAATCCATATTACACGACTGAACGATTAACGCAGCGTGTGTGGAACTGGTCAATACAGGATCCGGTACATGTGGAGGTGCCTATTAAGGCAAATATGTTATTAAAATTTTTAAAATTTCAGCGCTAGGAGAGTGTACCCTTTGTTGTATGTGCTGACTTTCCAGTTCTGTGGCGTGCTGTTGAGAGCGACCCCACTGCCTCACACATAACTCTCACAGAATGACAGATAGCATATTCAGCAGTGCATCAGGCCGTACATAACTGTCAACTACGATGGTCAACAGCGATTTTGTTCGAGGAAGGTCTGCCCCACATGCAGTACATTAGCAGGTTACTCAGAAACTGCAAAGATTGAAAGACAATGGGGTCATCCAGCCCATTTCTGTAAGTCAATGCTCATCGCCTTGTTAGTTCTCAGAAACTGTCATGTTTTTTATCTCTGTGTGCTGACTTTGAAGCAACAGTGAACCACAAAACGTAGTAGATTGGTTTCCTCTCCCATGAACAGAGAATAAATGGACAGACTGGGACAGGAAAGATTATTTTCCAAGACACACTTATATAAGGCCACTTACAGTTACCGCTGGAGGATCAGTTCAAGCAGTATTCTGTGATACAAAAAATCACCTACGTTTGTTCACATTTAAAAGATTACTGGTCAGAATTGCTTCAGGTCCGGCTATATTTCGTCGGTATCTGGAACAATTAACAGCTGAAATTTCTTCTTATACAAACTGTGTTGCTGTGGTCTTCAGTCCAGAGACTGCTTTGATGCAGCTCTCCATGCTACTCTATCCTGTGCAAGCTTCTTCATCTCCCAGTACCTACTGCAACCTACATCCTTCCGAATCTGTTTAGTGTACTCATCCCTTGGTCTCCATCTACGATTTTTACCCTCCACGCTGCCCTCCAATACTCAATTGGTGATCCCTTGATGCCTCAGAATATGCCCTACCAACTGATTCCTTCTTCTAGTCAACTTGTGTCACAAGCTCCTCTTCTCCCCAATTCTATTCAATACCACCTCATTAGTTATGTGATCTACCCATCTAATCTTCAGCATTCTTCTGTAGCACCAAATTTCGAAAGCTTCTATTCTCTTCTTTTCTAAACTATTTATCGTTCACGTGTCACTTCCATACATGGCTACACTCCGTACAAATACTTTTAGAAACGACTTCCTGACACTTAACTCTACACTCGATGTTAATAATTTCCTCTTCTTCAGAAACGCTTTCCTTGCCATTGCCAGTCTACATTTTATATCCTCTCTACTTCGACCATCATCAGTTATTTTGCTCCCCAAATAGCAAAACTCCTTTACTACTTTAAGTGTCTCATTTCCTAATCTAATTCCCTCAGCATCACCCGACTTAATTCAACTACATTCCATTATCCTCGTCTTGCTTTTGTTGATGTTCAACTCGATGAACATGTACTATTGTAGTCGGTGTGGGCTTCGTATCTATATTGGCCAGAATAATGCATTCACTGTGCTGTTTGTAGTAGCTTACCCGCATTCCTATTTTCCTATTCATTATTAAACCTACTCCTGCATTACAAGCTATTACACAATTATACAAACTATTTGGTCGGAATTGTGGTCGTGGTCACACACTTGCTAAACATTTGGCATAATTAGACTGCTTCTTTCAAGTCCTTTCTCTGGCTCACTTAAAATGCAACAAGGAAAAATGCTCCTTCTTCCAAGGTGAACTTGACTATTTGGGACATGGAATAAATACACAGGGAATTCATCTCGCTATTTCACAGTTGTCTGCAATTAGTGGCAATGCATAACATTAAGCAGCTCCAAGACGTGAAGGGGGAAGCTGACCTATTATATCAGATTCATTAAAAATACTGCGCAAATTGCTGCTCCGTTGAACGCTGCGCTGGAAAAACCTTCTTTTAGTATGGTCTAAAGAATCCCAGGATACAGTTCGGCAGTTAAGGGATGCATTATTAAGTTGTTGTAGGATTCGTTTTGATCCAGTTAAGCCTGTTGTGTTATCTGCGGATGCTTCTTCTTGTGAGAATGGAGCTGTGCTGTCCTATTTAAACTGGTTCATCGGATAGAGTTATTGCTTTTGACTCGAAACTCTAAACGAAACCCATTTGATTACAGTACATCGACCTTTACAGGTTTTGCTCAATCCTTCCAAGTCTGTCTCATCATGGACGGCGCAAAAATTGCAGTGTTGGGCTATGATGTTTTCTGTTTATCGGTATTGAAACGTATCTGTTACTATTAAAATGTGAAAATGGACGATGGACTAAAATAATTATTTCAGTTTAGAGAGAGCTCCTTTCCTTTAAGGTGGATCTGCGTGCCCACTCACTCTTCGCATCTGTTAACCACTGAAAAGGAACAGCACCGGATTACTATTTTATACATGTAACATGTTAACCAAGGAGACAGAGCAGAACTTTTATTAATAAAGTTTTCAATTCATTCTTCGAGAAATTAACAAGGCAAAAGGGGATGGGATTGCAGTATAGAAATCATGAATTACTTTCAGTACATGGTCCAAAAGGTTTATTAAACAATTTGATTGAATGTGAACCAAGTGCTGACAAAACAGCAGCACTCACAAACTAATAGATTGGTTTGGTCGCTTACTTTACACGAAGATTCAGGCCGTCAAATCGAACAGTAATGTAGGTTGGTTGGGAAACTAGGGGGAACAGGAACTAGGAAAACGAATATGGCGCTCGTACACCGGCTCATACAACAATGCACCAACACACGGAAAGAAACACCGCATTATTATGACCAGAACTACCACAAAACACAGTGACTACTCAGCAAAGATCACCTTGGCTAGAAATGTGAGGCAGAACATGGGCTGATCAACACGTGGTCGCTCCTGGCACAATACAAACAAAAAAGTCCTCGTTACAGCTTCGGCGAAATTTACGGAAATATAATAAACCATACAAATGATCCAGGGATGCTGAAGTAGTGAGCAATTGTTGGAAACGTAATAAAAAACGAACCAAATGCGATCAAGGTCCACAAACAGCGAATGTACCCCGCAGTGCACAATTCTTGAATCACAAAATAACTTTGCTAAGAAAATATATATTCCACACTACAGACTGAAATCAGTCTATTTACTGACTGTAAAGATGCCAGTACACTTCCTCTGCTCTGAAGTGGTTGAGAAACCGAAATTACCACAGTGAAAAGCGTCGATTTACAACAGAAATCTTCATCAGAGATTGGGACTGCACTGAGTGTCAAAGATGCAAACGTACTCTGTGTCAACCTAACTTTATGTGCTATTGTACTAGTTCTGATGATCAAGCTTGACATCTATGCCTATCTACTTCCCCTAAAGTTGCTGGAGAAACTGGAGGAGAAGACTAAACTACACTGTACCCGGTCCATCATAAGATTAAACCTGATGTAAACAAACATGTAGAATTGTGTTGTTACGTTGTAGGAAGTACGTCCTACTTACGTATTAGATACATTATTACTAAGTTACGTTAAATGAAACTTTAAGATATTCAAATGTATTAAGAACCATAAACGTTTTTCTTAATCACGGCTTAGCTAGGTAGTTTTTATTTCAAAAATCGCGTACAGTCACAGCCTCTGCAACAGTGTGCTCTGATTGTCGCGCTGTTAATTCGCAATGTGAAAATGGTTGAGGCTGCTTCCTACTCCGCAGTGAAACCCGCGTGTGGAACACGGGTAGAAAGTGCCGAGAAATAGGTTTTTCTTAATGTTTCTCATATATTTACTCAGATAACCAGCTTTGAAGTTTTCCGAGGAACTGTATTAGATACAGGGGAGACACATACGTCGTAAACCCGAAGCGGTAGCGTAATATGTTGACAACTAACTGTAGTTTATGGTTCACTGGTTCTTGTCTCACCTGCGTCATTATTTTCCTCGTTCAATTTGAGATACCTACATCTCATAATTATGAAATTCATCATCATTTTTTATGAATAAGGCACGTCATCTTGTTTCTAATTACGTACTGCACGCGAAGTTGCTGTTTTCAATTCAAATATAAATATGTAATTATCGATATTATATGAAAGACTGTTGATAAAAGTTGCTTAAATTAAGAAAAAATAACAATTTAATTTTTCAAGCCAGAAATGAAAAACCAAAAACTCTTTGTTTGGCTTATGTCCATCGTTTTATACCACAGACGTAAATAAGTATCAAAGAAACATGACAAAGAATCATTTTCATCGCATGGAGCACACGTTTCTAATGCTGCACTCTACAATTACAATATGACCCTAACAGAACGCATCTGGGGCGAAGTTAAGGAATATGGCCCGAGATATAACAAGACTGTTAAGCTGCCAGACATACTGAAACTAACACATGCAGCTTTTTCACACGTCACTGACGAACGCTGGCGGGATATAGAACGGCTCGTCATAAAAGAAGAGGAGAAAACGGGGCGCCTGGTTGGCTTGGTGACTTCTGTTGTTGATAGGCTTGTTATTAACGTAGCAGATGACATTTCCAGAATTGAGATGTATTTCTCGGATTCGGATATGTAAGGAGCTAAGAGATTACCGGACAACCGACTGTAATTAATACATTTACTGGCTTCAGGTGAAACCCCTGCAGTAGGCTTTTGCATCACACACAGCTCGCTCACAAAAATTACCCAAACTACCCTCTGTTGAAGTAAGAAATTTTCATCACTCTTGTTTGCAATTAAAATACGATGTCAGGCGACAACGAGAGCATTTTATGCTTTCCGTCTAGTCACCTAAGAAGTGCGCGGTAGTGCTGGAGTTTTGCCGAATATTATTCCATTCTCGTTTTGAAAATTACATGACATTCGAAGCTATATTTTTTCTTTGCTCGTGTTCTGAACTGCAAATGCTCACATATTTGCAGATTAGTTGGAACGCTGGCTGTACAGTGCTGTCCAAGTTTAATGCGCCGGTAGAGCTGTTGTCCCGCATTGTCGCTCAGCCTTTTTGAGAGTAACACAGCGCAAAACGAATCCTTATGATCGTACTTGACTGTACTGGTCACAGCTTGGTTTCCGCTCCACGTGAAGCGAAATCCAGTGAGATTCAAGCAAGCGCGGAAGAATACATGCCGTAATGTTGACATCAGGTTTATTCTTATGATGAACAGAGTATGGTAGACAGCTACTGGCTACTCTCAGAGAATTCACATTACTCGTTTCCGTCGCCCACCACAAGTTAAATGATGGAAATGGATGTGAGGGTGACTCAGATGCTCACCTATATGTAACATGATTAAGTAGAAAAGACATATCCATGTAAGCGACAAATTTCATTCTGAAATATTAGTGGCACAGAAGCAACAGATACACTGATCAGCCAGAACATTATGAACACCTTCATCATAGCCGTTATGTCCACGTTCGGCACGCGTAACAGCAGCGACACGTCGTGGCCTCGAACCAATGAGATCTTGGTAGGTCGCAGGAAGGATTTGGCATCACATCAGCAAGCTCAAGTCACCTGATCCCCGTACAATTCTGGAAGGAGGGTGATGAGTACTGATGCCACGTTCAATCACATCCCAGATGACTGAACTCGCATTCGGGAGGACGACGGTTCAATCCCGCGTCCGGCCATCCCGATTTAGGTTTTCCGTGATTTCCCTAAATCGCTCCAGGCAAATGCCGGGATGGTTCCTTTGAAAGATCATGGCCGACTTCCTTCTCCGTCCTTCCCCAATCCTATGAGACCAATGACCTCCCTGTCTGGTCTCCTTCCCTAAAAAAACCCAACCCAGCAACTCTACCGAGTTTGGCAGCCAGCACATCAATCAGAATTCGCCACTGTGTCTCTCGAACCACTCCATCAGGCTCCTGGCATTACGACAAGGCGCATTATCTTGTTAAGGAATACCATTGCCGTCGGGCAACATGATCGTCATGAAGGGCTGCACATGTATGCAACCAGTGTACGATAATCCTTGACTATTATGGTTCCTTGCACGAGCTCCACCGAACCCATGGACGCCCACGTGAATGTTCCCCAGAGTACAGTGAACCCGTCCCTCAGTACGTGTGAAGGAGCTTTTCCCCGGGAAGACGACGGATTCGCGCCCTCCTGTCGGCGTAATGAAGAAGGTATCGGCATTCATCAGACCATCCAACGTCCTGCCACTTCATTGGTCAAGTGCCCATTTCAGTCGTAGGTGAAATGGTTCAAATAGTTCTGAGCACTGTGGGACTTAACATCTGAGGTCATCAGTCCCCTAGACATAGAATTAAACCTAACTAACCCAAGGACATCTCACACATCCATGCCCGAGGCAGGTCAATCGTAGTTGTCGATGTGGTGTTAGCGTTGGCACACGTATGGGTCGCTGCCTACGGAGGACCATCGTTGCAAGTGTTCGGTGCACTGTGTGTTCAGACATACTTGTACTCCGCCTAGCATTAGAGTCGGGTGTTAGTTCCGCCACAGTTCTTCACCCGTCGTGTTTTACCAGTCTGCCCAGCCTACGATGTCTGATATCTGTAATAAGGAGTGCCTGCCCAGCACCACGACGCCTGAACGTGGTTTCACTTTGGTTTCGCCACGTGTTGAGCAAACTAACCAGCCAATGAGCCGTGCAGTTTCCGAAATGTTCGTGCCGAGCCTCCGAGCCATCGCAGTCTGCTGTCGTTTAAACCCAGATACATCGCGCGCCTTCCCCACTGTGCACACGGACAGCACGCAACCTGATACTACATGCATGCAGGTGTCTGACTAGCAATCATTCCTCGCCAGGTGACGCTACTATCGTCTGGTCGGTGTTCATAATGTTCTGGCTGATCAGCGTACGTTATGCAGACATAAAAATATCTCTTTTCCTCTCGATGTTCAGCATATTGGTGAAACATCTACTTATGACCCAGTTCCTCACGTTATTTTGCAGTTGGTGGGTCACAGGTGGACCTGTAATTTTGAAGAAATTCCCCACCCAGTGGCGCCTCGCTGTTTTTCACATCGTCAAATGCTGTCCGCATGATCAGGTGTTCTGCTGTCACATATAGAGGATGAAAACGTGCATGGTATGATTCCTCACTCCCTGCAACTGGGAGTTTTGTCTTTATTACATCAAAGTCACTGGGGCGCAATCCACATGAAGCAACTCACCAAAGATCATTGAACTTGGCAGCGCATGGATGCTCAAACTGAACAGCTGAGCTCTTATTGCGATGTTTGTAAGAAACATCAATCAGCTCTGCAGCAACGCTTTTTAGAGTGACGACGTCCGTCCGGACCGTGGCAACGTGTCCATATTGATTTCGAGGGTCTGCTTTGGAACAGGCAGTGGTTTGCTCTAAATACACATGAGTCTTAGTTAACTTAGTTACCTCTGAGATTGGACGTAGTAAGTTTATGTTAATCAGTAATGCCTTTGAGGCTACAAAGACGCCAGTATCAACACCTCATGAATTTGAACAAGGTCGTTTAATATGGATACGAGAAACTGGATGTTCCTTTGGCGAAACTGCAGAAAGATTTGGCAGGAATGTAGCCACTGTACATGACTGCTGGCAGCGGTGGTCACGAGAATGTACAGTCGCAAGCAGACTGGGCTCCGGACGGTCACATGGCACGACCGGGAGGGAAGACCATCGTGTTCGTTGTATGGCTCTGGTGCATCATAATTATGTGTAGCTGCTACGTGAGCATCAGTTTTGAACACAGTGACACAATGGTTACTTGAAGGACAACTCCGAGCCAGACGCTCTGTCTGTAGCGTGCATTCCACTGACCCCAAACCACCGCCACTTGCGATGTCAGTGGTGTCAAGCGAGAGCTCAATGTGTGGTGTCGATAGCAACGATACCACGGCGTAGGTGCAAGTTCGCAGGTTGACCGACTTCGCACCTACGTACTCATCTGTACGCAAAGTTAATTAAAGAGTTATAACCTAATTGTAGTACTAAGTGCTCTACCTCACCATATCCTCCTAGCTTCCTACATTCGGCCTACACTTCAGTTTACAGGAGCAGACCCATGCGCCGCCTTCCAGGCGGGATACAAAAAATGGAGGACAGGATTGAGGTCTGCTGTGTTTCTGATGAAAGTTGTTTCTGTCACGATGTCAATGATGGTCGTGTGTTGTTTAGAAGGATGCCAGTTGACGGGCTGCAACCAACCTTTCTGCGTGCTAGACACACTGGGCCAACAGCTGGAGTTATGGCCTGGGGTGCGATATCGTATGACAGCAGGAGCACAGCAGGAGCACTCTCGTTATCCCACGCACCCTGACAGAAAATCTGTACGTGAATCTGGTGATTCGACCTGCTGTGCTGTGATTAACGAACAGCGTTCCAAGGAATGCTTTCCGACAGGACAACGCTCGCCCTCATACCGCTGTTGTAAACCAACATGCTCTTCACAATGTCGACATGTTCCCTTGCCCTGCTTGATCACCAGATCTGTCTCCAATATAGCACGCAAGGGGACATCATCGGACGGCAAGTCCAGCGTCATCTACAAACAGTATTAACCGTCCCTATATTGACAAACCAAATGCAACAGTCCTGGAACTGCATCTCGCAAACTGGTATCCGGCACCTGTAAAATACAATGAATGCACATTTGCTTGTTTGCTTTCAGTACTCTAGCGCTTACACCGATTATTATTGTACCAGCATTCCACATCTGCAGTAGCTTATCTCGACCTTACACTAAAAAATTCCAGGCCTCCACCAACCAAGGGAGGTGCGGGTGCAGTTAAACAGATATCAAAATGAAGAGGGTAAGTGCAAATACAACATGCACAGGTGAGGCTTTTCAAGTGACAGTGTGTGTGATTGTGGTGACACCCAAACAATGAGCCACATTGTGAATGACTGTCCAGTCAGACGCTTCCCTGGTGGCATTAAGAAGCTCCATCAAGCGTCCCACGAGGCACTCCGCTGGATCGAGTCCATCAACACCCGAGTGTAGTCGGAACCGTTTTAAAACTTGTGTACTATATATAATTTCACATGTTCATTTTTATACATATTTCTTTGTTTTGCTAAATGTGTATTACTGTAATTGATGCATATGATAAAAATAATAATAACTAACAAATGATATTGCATGTTAATCACCTCAATATATTACCTAGACAAATGAATTCTCGGTATTTCATTATCCTGCATAAATTTTTTTGTAGTGCTGGAATTTTTTCTCGTCATTGTATTTGTGACCGATTACAGTATTGCTCAGCCTAGACCGCGATTACCGACTAAGACGGCAGCATCGACTTACAGTTGACCAGCTTTCAGATCAATGTATTAGGCAGAACATTACGTGAAAGCTATTTTAAATATACTATGAGTGAGACATTTGTATTTTATCTGTATCAAGTGATTACAGTAATATTCAGAAACTGTTGTAATACTGTGGAAGTGGAATGTACCATTCTTCTTATCTGCCGTTCTAATGAAGCAGACTAATATTTTAAAGCCGGCCGGAGTGGCCGAGCGGTTCTAGGCGCTACAGTCTGGAACCTCGCGACCGCTACGGGCATGGATGTGTGTGATGTCCTTAGGTTGGTTAGGTTTAAGTAGTTCTAAGTTCTAGGGGACTGATGACCGCAGCAGTTAAGTCCCATAGTGCTCAGAGCCATTTGAACCATTTAATATTTTAAGTCTTACAGCACCCACTCGATCTCCTCACGGAATAAAGAAAAGATCCCAAATTTGTACCGTCGAGATTACTTTCGTCCAGTACCACACATAGCTTTAGCTGACTCAACGATTTTGTGCAAATCTTAAGGAACAAAATTCTTGCTTACGTTTCCTCCTTTCTCTACTGCAAAAATAGTGACTACGTACTAAAATTGTTTAGGTATCAAAATGCATGTAAAGTACAGTTTAATTTAACTTCAAATGGTTCAAATGGCTCTAAGCACCATGGACTCAACATCTGAGGCCATCAGTCCCCTAGACTTAGAACTGCTTAAACCTAACTAACCTAAGGACATTACAGACATCCATGCCCGAGGCAGGATTCGAACCTGCGACAGTAGCAGCAGCGCGGTTCCAGACAGAAGCGCCTAGAACCGCTCGGTCACAGCGGCCGGCTTAGTTTAACTATATCCAATAAAGATTTCTGTAGAAAAAAAAATGTTCTTTACTTTCCGAATAACCCTCGTAGATTCCTCTGGTCACAACATTTTTCCACTTTTTTCACCATTTACAAAACATCACCCCCACTGAAACGGGACCTAAGGCATGTAGCCCGGTTGCCGTACGCCGGTTACGACACTGCCTGTGTCCCAACATTTAGCTTGTTCACCTTTTTACCAGGTGGTGGTTTATTTTCTGCCACTGTCCACGGTTTTTGTGTTACTATTTCGCTTGTATCACTCCAGCAGTGGGCACAGGCCATCGATAGCAGGCGTCGCTGGAGCTTTCGCCGAATAGGTTGTCGCTGATTATCTCTGTTGTCTGAAATAAATTGCAGGGCAGGTCGGACGACTTTACAAACTGCATACCGACCGAACAGCACCGTATTAACACGCTAAATAATGTCGGCCGGCGCTGAATGCCTCGCCGAGAGACATTTCCGCCGAACCACAAACCGATGCGGGCGGAGGAATTCCTCTCGTCAAACGGCGGTGCCTCATTAGTGGTCAATGCAATTGAATGGTGCCCCTTTGTCCGGCGTTGTTAGCGGCCCCTTGTTTGAGCCGTATAATGAAGGAGCATCCGCGGCAGACGTGCTGGAGAAAATTGGTCCCGCGACTGTACGTCGTTAGCTGGAGGCAGACTGGTCCCAGCAGCAGGGACCAACCAGTGCGACGCCGCGGCCCCAGGTAGCAGGTAGCCGCACGTATCTCATTTGGGGAGATGAGTGCTTCGCGTCGCTATCTTGTTTATACTGACCAATAGATACCTGTTTCAGGGTTTATTAAGCAGATTGTTTCCCAGCGTACCCTCACCGGATCCAGTCAGCAGACGGCGAGGTATGTTAGTTTCTCTCGTTCACGATAATGTAAACTGTAGAGCTACCTGTTTTCGTAATAAAAGACTATTGACTCTCAAGTACAATGGACATCAGAACTCTAAAGAAATTAGTGTACCTCTCAAATATGCTTAACAAGTGATTTGCTATTAATGATTGATACGTAATGTAGAATAGTTTCTTTGTCATCCTCTTCACGATCAGTGTAATTTTTGGACACTGTAGTCGTTTGGAAGGCATCTGCGCACTGTTCATTCCGAGAAGGAGCTGAGTTTCTTAACCAGTGCACCAACCAGATAGTCGAACTCAAAGAAACGGTAGGGGGAGTCGAACTTAGAGCTAGCACAAGACAATGTACTCAGGAAGAATATCAGTCTTAGAGATCAGTGTCCCAAATCGACAGACGGACAGGACGATCAACTTCAGCGTTGTCCTGGAAGTCACTCCATCACAAAAGAAAGTGCGAGGCCGTTTCAGATGGAGACCGAGAGCACTGAGATCACCGTCACAATGCAACCCAAATCCAAAGTAGCTGTGATTTGCATACCTGATATGACATGACAAGTGTGTATTTCTCTCCTAATGCTGTCTCTGCTGAATGATTGTGCGGGGAAATTTTGCTGTGTTGTAAGCATGAGTGCCGAACGAGAGGAAGGAAGGAGATCAAGTCCCATGCCAGTTGTCAGGTTTCGGCATCCGCTTGTAGAGGTATCTACACTCGGTTGTTGCGCATACACGCTGGCGCACCATCTGAAAACTTAAGTGATAAGATGAAAAGTCAAACACTAAATGCTTCCTCTGAGAATTACTTTGACCATTTAGTTCATCAGCCCACACGAATTTTAAATGGTTGGAAAAACACACTTGACCTCCTATCCAAAAATAATCCTGATCTAATAGAGAGCGTCATGATGGGTACAGGGATCAGTGAACACAAAATCATTGTAGCGAGGCTCAAAACCATATCAATCAAAACCACTAAAAATACAGGCAAAATATATCTATTTAAAAATGGTTCAAATGGCTCTGAGCACTATGGGACAACATCTGTGGTCATCAGTCCCCTAGAACATAGAACTACTTAAACCTAACTAACCTAAGGACATCACACGCATCCATGCCAGAGGCAGGATTCGAACCTGCGACCGTAGCAGTCACACGGTTCAGGACTGAAGCGCCTAGAACCGCACGGCCACATCGGCCGGCTCTATTTAAAACAGTAGATAAAAATTCGTTTGATGCCTTCCTAAGAGAGAGTCTCCATTCCTTCCAGGCTAATTATGTAAGTGTAGACCACATATGGCTCAAATTCAAAAATACAGTATCGACAGCAATAGATAGATTCATACCGCATAAGATAATAAGAGACGGGACTGACCCACCATGGTACACAAAACACGTCAGAACACTGCTGCAGAAGCAACGAAAAAAGCACGCCAAATTCAGAAGACAGCAAAATCCCCAAGAGTGGGTAAGTTTCACGGAAGCTCGAAAATTAGTGCGGATGTCAATCCGAGATGCTATTAATAGTTTCCACAAGGAAACATTGACTCAAAATATGGTAGAAAACCCAAAGAGATTCTGGTCGTATGTAAAGAACACCAGTGGCAAAAAACAGTCAATACCGTCACTGCGCGATAGCGATGGAAATGTTACCGATGATGGTGCCACTACAGCGGAGTTACTAAACACAGTTTTCCGTAATTCCTTTATGAAAGAAGACGAAGTAAATATTCCAGAACTCGAAACTAGAACAGCTGTTAGTAAGAGTGACATAAAAGTAGATATCTTAGGTGTTCCGAAACAACTGAAATCACATAAGAAAGGGAAGTCTTCCGGTCCAGATGGTATACAAGTCCGGTTCCTTTCAGAGTATGCAGACACAACAGTGCCTTTCTTAGCAGTCATATACAACTGCTCACTTGACGAAAGGTCTGTTCCTAAAGAATGGAAAGTAGCACAGGTCACACCAATATTCAAGAAAGGAAATACGAGTAATCCATTGAATTACAGACACACATCACTGACCTCAATTTGCAGTAGGGTTTTGGAGCATATACTGTACTCTAACATTATGAATCACCTTGCAGAAGATAACTTATTGATACATAACCAACACGGATTCAGAAAATATCGTTCTTGTACAATGTGAAGTAATGAGTGCTGTCGACAAGGAATCTCAGATCGATTCCATATTTGTAGATTTCCAGAAGGCTTTTGATACCGTTCATCACAGGCGACTATTAATCAAATTGCGTGCATATGGAGTATCGTCTCAATTGGGTGACTGGATTCGTGATTTCCTCCCAGAGAGGTCACAGTTCGTAGTGATAGACGGTAAATCATCGAGTAGAGCAGAAGTGATATCTGGCGTTCCGCAAGGTATTGTCATAGGCCCTCTGCTGTTCCTGATTTACATAAATGATCTAGGTGATAATCTGAGCAGCCCCCTTAAATTGTTTGCAGATGACGCTGTAACTTATCGTCCAGTAAAATCATCAGACGATCAATTCCAATTTGCAAAATGATCTAGAGAGAATTTCTGTATGGTGCCAAAAGTCGCAATTGGCACTAAATAAAGGAAAAGTGCGAGGTCATCCACATGGGTACTAAAATAAATCCTATAAATTTTGGGTATACGATAAATCGCACAAATCTAAGGGATGCCAAATCGACTAAATACCTAGGAATTACAATTACGAGCAACTTAAATTGGAAATACCACATAGATAATATTGTGGGAAAGGCGAAACAGAGACTGCGCTTTGTTGGCAGAACACTTCGAAGACACAGCCTACATTACACTTGCCCGTGCTCTGCTGGAATATTGCTGCGCGGTGTGGGATCCTCACGAGGTAGGATTGACGGAGGGCATCGAAAAAGTGCAAAGGAGGGCAGGTCGTTTCGTGTTATCGCACAATAGGGGTGAGAGTGTCACTGATATGATACGCGAGTTGGGGTGTCAGTCACTGAAACAAAGGCGGTTTTCTTTGCGGCGAGAAATTTCGATCACCAAGTTTCTCTTCCGAATGCGAAAATATTTGTTGAGACCCACCTACGTAGGGAGAAATGATCATCATAATAAAATAAGAGAAATCAGAGCTCGAACGGAAAGATTTAGGTGTCCCTCTTTCTCACGCGCCATTCTAGAGTGGAATAGTAGAGAAGTAGCATGAAAATTGTTCGATGAACCCTCTGCCTTGCACTTAAGTGTGAATTGCAGAGTAGCCATGTAGATGTAGATGTACTTTGAATTTTCACGCCGAAAGCTCTTCCTGTTTTTATTTATGTCACAGGTTTCTATAGATGATGACCGGGTCTCGCACCGTTCAAATGGGTAGAGGGAACGGACAATTGCGAACCATGCAAAAGAACATGAAGTATCACGTTTCCTGCTAGTCTTTTCAAAAGTGACTACTACAAATCCTTACTAATAATGGCAATAGCAGTTCGTTAACAACCGTCTAAGCAGCTATGAAGTGTATTAGAGCCACGTGAAATATTAATAATATTCCCACAACATACAGTGGCGATAATTGTACATATACTCGAAGAGCTTTACTCGCATTACAACCCATACTGATCACAACCTGCAGATGAGTTCACACGGTATTGCATATGGCATATTATATTGCAATGTAACGGTTCTGATGTAAATAAACACAAATACGAGAAGCATTGCATATTTTTCTGTAGCCGAAACGGGGTGCCGAAGGAATAACAAGCGTAATCCAATGACGCGATCGGTGAGATGCTACGACTCATGGAAGCAAAGCTGAGACTGAACACGTACTCACCGAAGTGAATTCAAAGCTAAGACTGAACGCGGACTGACTGAAATGGCACGAGCGTCAGCCTTATAAAGACAAGCGCTAGAATATTCAGTAGTTTTTGTTATTAAGTTTTAGTTTGAAAATCCAGTAGGTTACGATGTTCATTCCTAACTAGCAGTTCAAACTATGGTCAAGTCTGGATTAACAAATACTGGATATGAGCAGTAGCTATTAAAATGTACTATTTCCATGTTTACGCAGTGGGATTCAATGGATTATAGTTGCATCCACACCTACTAATGAAATTTAGTAATTAAGAATTACGTATTTCACAATTAGTTAAGGTTGCCACATAACGTGGGTGTCATTGGATGTGGAAACGCCACATTAACCAAAGCATATAATTAAATCCTGGCATGTTACAGTACTTTGGTCATAATCTGTCTGGAAAATTTTATCTAGTTGAACTATTTTATTAACACTATCTGATAACCTAATTAAGTTTGATAAAACATAATTACATTACTGAATTCAGACGATATTACTCTTTGTAGTGAGAGGTTAGCTCACACTGCTTTTGTGGGTATCTGGCTGTACGAAATTTTTAAATTAATATATGTTTTGACCTTCAGAATTTTTAGTGAAAGTAATTACAACAATGCAATCACAACAGTAAATAGCATGACCTGAATAATGAGGTTTTGAAGGGGATTTCCGTCTATGCAAAACTTACATTCTCTGTAACATGTAAAGACTATTGTAATATTACCAGTAACATTTGAATATGAATATTAGCATATATATATATATATATATATATATATATATATATATATTCTCGGGGCGGTGAGATTCACATTTCCGTTCAGCCGTCCATTGTTAAGCTCGAAATACTTGCGATGGGACTTGCTAAAGTACTCAAAAAATTACAGGATGGCCTATACAGGAATGCCAAGACTAGTTTCTAACCACACACTTGCTCATCGTGACTCTGTGAACTGCCTATAATTACTCTGACATGACACATTTAATCGTAAGTTTCCTTCATTTTTCAATAGTGCCGGGGAACTTAACAGCCCACGATGCACTGCATTTTTATTGGCAGCACTCCCTTAAACAAACAAAGATGGTTCAAATGTCTCTAAGCACTATGGGACTTAACATCTGAGGTCATCAGTCCCCTAGACGTAGAGCTACTTAAACCTAACTAATCGAATCCTGCCTCGGGCATGGATGTTGTGGTGTCACCGCCAGACACCACACTTGCTAGGTGGTAGCTTAAATCGGCCGCGGTCCATTTAGTACATGTCGGACCCGCGTGTCGCCACTGTGTAATCGCAGACCTAGCGCCACCACCAAGGCAGGTCTCGTGATACGAGAGAGCACTCGCCCCAGTTGTACGAGAACCTAGCTACCGACCAGATGTACGAAGCCTTTCTCTCTCATTAGCCGAGAGACAGAATAGCCATCAGCTAAGTTAATGGCTACGAACTAGCAAGGCGCCATTAGCCATACAGTGATTGTACTTAAAGTCTCCTGTGTATCGTCAAGATCGATGTACCTCCATGATTGAGTAAAGTTAAGTATTAAACCTGCTCCGTACTTTTCTTCCTAACATTAATTATGTATCCTGTTCCAGTACTTCACGCCCGTCTGCGTTAGTCTAGCGTGCATTTTCAGCCATCTCAACTTCACGGTGTCGGCCCAGATACCGACACAACATTGGCGACGAGCGAAAAGAGTTCTCTCTGATTGCTTACATTTAATTGTGTCATGGCTTCGCCACATTCTCCAGATGTACTGTCCGAATTTTATCGCTTGCAGAATCAGCAGACGCAGGCGTTATTGGATGCCCTTGGACAGCTCGTCCAGGGTCAACGTGCGCTACACACCGATGCGGCCGCCGCCGCTTCTTCGCTACCGCTGCCACTAAACGCTGTTGCACCTCCCTTTCGACCATACGTGGCAGCCGATGAGACCTGGCACGAGTGGTCTCGCCAGTTCAACTTTCATCTAGCAGCCTACAGAATTCAAGGTAAAGAGCGGCAGCCGTTTTTGCTTTCTTGTGTCGGTGTGTCCACATACCGTGTGATAGTGAAATTGTTTCCCCGACGCGACGTAGCAACTCTGTCCTACGAGGAAATTTTGTCTGCATTAGATGCCTATTTCAAAGAAACAGTTAATGTGGTTGCAAAACGGTATACGTTCTTTCGTACAAAACGTACGGC